>NC_086154.1:76447275-77072275 GCF_035149785.1 Candoia aspera | reverse complement strand
GGTGTTGATATGCACACAGACACACACAGTCATATACAAATGTGTCATATGCACACATTTACTGTGGGATGTTTCCTAGATTGATACCAGCTAGAGTTAGCAAGCCTAGGTTGATAGAGATAGGATTATCTTCCTATGGATTATGAAACTCACGAAGTTTGTGGCTGGGCAGATATCACAACTACCAACTGGCTATTATGGGTAGGCAGTGCTCTGGATTTGAAGACCAAAAAAATAATGGAGCATCCAGGGCACAAACGTAGCATCTGTCTGCAACTCCTTAAATCGAAGTCATTTTCCTCAGTTCATGTGACTATTGCTACACAACCCTACTGGATTTATTTATGTACCTGCCAGTCTTGGTATTCACAGTGGAAACAATGGTTTTCTTTTTCAAGGAAGTAGAACAGGAGGGTTTTCTTTTTTTTTAGCTTGGAGAACCTATTTATTGTCATAGTGCTATCACAATAAATACACATTAGAGAAATGTGTGGGTGTTGTATAATTCATAAGCACACCCACACACACAGAGAGAGTAGTGTAACTGCAAGGACAGTAGCTCAGACCCATTCAAGCAGAGATGAAAAATCGTTAAGAATAAGGCAAGACAGAGATAGACAAAGCAGAGGTATTTTTAAAAAACGTTTTTGGAGATTGCGGAGAATGAAAAGGGGGATGAAGTAGCTGATAAGTTGCAGAGAGATTGCTGGATGCAGGGACTAACAGGCCCAGCAAATAGACTGAGTGCTAGAGTAAGATAGAGATAAAATGATACACTGACTCTGCAATATCCAGGGCTAGAGATGCGAACACAGCTCAAGGTGTTTGCATCTCTTCACTGCGGTCTAATGGCCATCAAGGTTTTGCAGATAGATTTGATTTGATTTATTTATTATTTCAATTTATATGGCTTCCCATCTCAAATACATGATTCTGGGTATGTGTATTCTTTCTCCCCTTGTGCTGTCACAAGAAGGTGAGATTCAAAGAAAGATGGTGACCAACAGTGACTTCCAAGGAAGCTAATAGAGCCTCTGAAGCTATTGATGAAGCACTGGCTGACTTGGGAGTGGCCGGGGAGGAGAGGTGGTAGCACAGCAGCCTTGATGGTTTGTCACTTCCTCACTTCATCCTTTCTTCTACTATGGCTGCTACTGGGGCTTCATGCTTGGGCTACCATGTCTGGGCTGCAACATCCAGATAACAACCAGACCTGGAAGCAATTTAGAAAGAAAAGGCTAGGGTTGCTGCCATTCAGTGGTCAGACTTCTGCAGCAAGATCCTGCACAATCAGGCTTATTGATGGCATGGGGCAAGCAAGGGGAAAACATATGCTACTGTCCTTTTTCATGTCAAAAGCATGAGACAAAAAAGCAGACAGTTATCTCCTCAGGCATTCTGACAGGGTGGTGAAACTAATTGGCTGGGAATTCATGCCAATATCAAAGTTCACTGCACTTCCCAATTCCCTCTATTTGTCCAAATAGAGGAGGAAAGCTGTAACAATGTTTGAGTCTTTGCAAAACCAGAATGTCCATCCAGTCATTACTGAAGAAAGTCGAAGGCACTTGCTTTGAAAGAGAGAACTTGACTGAACCTCCTTCAGACCAAATCAGTCCTTTAGCACACTGCTACAAATTATAGTTGGAGGCAACTGAGCTGCTGGTTGTGAAGATCAGATAAAGATGCTGCCTTGGAAAAGGTTAGAACCTCTCCCTCAAGCAGGTGTACTCAAATCTGAAGCCAGGGTTGCATGAGCCCTCAGCATTTAGAACATCTCCAAAATTTGCCTCTGAATTGTAACTTTCAGTAGAGACAGAAATAAAATTTATTAAACTGGATGTACTCATATCAAATTATTTTATTAATTTAATTTTAATTATATTTAAATTTGACTCAAATTTTGTCCTGACTTTATCTACTCTTTTGGAGAATGACTCATGATATTCCACTAAGAAGCCAAGTGAAGCCCTTGGCCTGCATAAAAAAGAAAAGAAAAGAAAAGAAAAGTTGTACATCCCTGCCTTGAAGCCATAATTTTTATCTTCCATGTCCCTGAAGAATCATTTATTTCTTGTCTCAGTATGCACTTGATATCATGAGTGAACTCTTGACTGCTTTAGGCTTGCATTCTTGGTCTATTCACTGCGTGACTCTTTCAAGTAATAAGAAAGTAATGGCATCACAGAGATAGTCCAGTAATGATTTAAGGAGGGTGTACCTTTCCATCATTTGACCTTCTCTTTTATTTTTGGCTTCTTTCAAGATGTTCCCACCTGCAAGTCAATGCCTCTTGTTTTTTATCAGTGCCCTAATGGACTCTCTTCTTCGCTCTTTTAGTTAAGCAGGAGGGTTGCAGTGGCTTCTTGATGATAGTGGCTGGCTTCTGATGGTTCAGGGAAGATTTTTGCTTTTGTAAGAGTTACCCGGCCTCTATTGTGTGTATTTCCATTACTGCCTTTCTTTGGGATGAAAGACTCTGCTGCCTCTTCAGAGCACGATTCTGTACCTTGACAATGATTCTTTCTTCTGATCAGAGAATCCACTGTAAAACATTTTAATTTGATGTGGGACCTTGTTTCTATGTCCAGCACTTGCAAGATACTTACTTGCTAAGATTCTGCCTTATTCTTTCAATTTAGTCACACAAGGAAATGAAGGACTGTACCCACTTTTCTGACACAAAAGAGAATTCTGGGGCCTCTTCTATAACCTTAGCAGCCAATACTGTTTTTTGGAACTTGGGGTTTCACTGATTTAGGTGTGTTAAATTTTGGTGATGTCATGCACGATTCCAATCATTTCTTCGGTTTTGCTATCTATTATTCCTTAGAAATGTTTTTAGAAGAAAGGTCCACATCAAAGTTAATATAAGCAAGTCATGAAAACTGAATAAATCAGTTTTCTTACCTAGTCTAGAAAGTCATAGAAACACTTCACAGAAGCTTTGGATGTCTGTTTCTCAAGTATCAGCCATGCATATATTGCAGCAAGATATCTTCAAAATATTCTGAGAGAGATTGTAGCTAAATAGCAGAGTCCCTGTTTTGCATACAGGAGATCCCATGTTAATCTCCAATATTTTTAGTTCAAAAGATCAGAAGCAGATAATACAAAAGGTCACCGCTTGAGACCACAGATCATTACTTCCTAGAAGAGTAAATAGCCAGAGACTAACTTGGCTAAATTGCAGGAAGACACTTTGTTTTACAGGAAGGCACCAGGTTTTGTGATTCCAAATGGATACATTAGAAAAAGAAACCATATGGAAGGAGCATAGCTATTGTACAGTACCATTTTTGGAATAAGTACTTTTCTTTTGCGTGCCAAAATATTGGATCAGAACAGACAGAGGCTTCAACAGTGTTTTCTCTAGCTTCTTTGTCGAAGAAGACAGCCAAATGTTAATTAGCTCATGCTCAAAGCAAGAGACTGTATGTGCATCCTTAAAGAGTATAACAATGACATCTGATTCCCAAAGAAATGCTAAAGTCCCTGTTTTGGGAGAGATGGGTGGTGATAGAAATTTGAAATATAAACAAACAAACAAACAAACAGCTCTTCCAGCAGAGGATGTATAAATCTGAGAACAATTTGCATGTTTTACTAACTATTTTAGGGTTGACATAGTCTCTGGGAGATACCAAAGTGAAATTAGCTTCTCGCTATTTCCACCCCTCATTGTGTGGTTCAGTCAAACTGGCACTCCTGGTTGATAGAGGAATCCAGGAAACCCATGAAATCCCTCAGAGTGGTGCATGTTCATTCTATTTACCTTGACACTTACTTGGATGCCCTTGGAGATGATGCCAATACTCTTTGTCTTGAGTATTTTCAGTTGAGGTCCTGAAAAGACATGAATTTACCATCCTATGGACATCTATTTTGGGCTAAACTCCTATTAGTCATGTTAGAACCTAGAACTTCTTCAATTTCTGAAATACATTTTCTCTGAAAAAGTCTCTCTTGCAGAAATCATAATTCTGTCCAGCTTGAAATAGAGTAAGTATCCTGCAGTCTTGGAGGAAAATCCCCATCTTGCCTAATAAAGTCCTTTGACAGCTGTTGCCTTAATCTCCCCTTGCCTGGACAACTACATCTTTTGTAGTCTTTTACTTGAATAGCAGTTGGGAACAAAACCCAAACTCTTTAAGAGCTATTTTTTTCTCTTTGTATTTTACTCTACTGTTTATTTTTGTGCTTCATTCCATTTGCTTTATATTACATTGTTTGTACTTTGAATTTCTCTAAACAATGCTTTGAATTTGTAACATTTTTGCTATACTCCCTAAAATTTGAACAAGGTTGAAATTCACTAGTTCTTGGATGGGAAGCCATCAGGCCATCTCAGAATGATTGGCTAGACTGTGAAATTGATAAAATATCCTGGAAGAAGGCAATGAGATACCATTTATAAATTATTATCAAGCAAACTATGTAAGGCTATCCAAAAAATTACTAAAATTAAATTCAACTCCAGGGACTTCTTTTACCATACCTTGCTCTCAATAGCTCTGGATGGCTTACAAAGATACAGTGAAAACATCCATAAAACAAGATTTAAAAAGTAACAAATGGAAACACTGAAATAAAACACAACCATTAAAAGGCCAATTAAAAGTAAGTGTGAAGCCTAATCCTAAACTGGAATAAGGGGAAGGATTGCCTCCTCTCTAGGAACCTTTTGTTCTATAATATGGAGCCCATCCTAGAGAAAGCAAAACTAATAAACTAACATTTATATCAAATGTATAATCCATTGGTACAGTGGTACTCAAAAGGAGTGCTTTCTTGTGCTTTCTTGTGCTTTCTGGATTTTTGTTCTTAACATTTATTTTAACCAAAGAAAGCTGCTCTATGGGTAGTCCCCCAAGATGCATTTTGAGACCCTCCTTAAAGACCCCTTAGTGAAAATTTATTAGGAGATGCTCTCGACCTCAAATCATGGTTCCTTACTTACATCTGGATATATACCTCTTTGACCTACTGCAGTTAATATGCTGGCTATCTTTTCTTTCTATTTGTTCTTCTGAATGTGGAATAATTGATACCAACTTCAATTTCGGATTGAATACACAGTACACACTATGTATTTACACATACAGTATGTGTACTGTATGTGTAAATACATAGCGATATACACACACCAAGACATGTACACATTTAAAAACATATATATGCACCACCTACCCTTTATCAAAGTTTAAGAAAATTTAAGACCTTTCTTCATTAAAGTGCACTTAGAAACTACTCTGCCATATTAAATCCGGAGGACGTCCAGCACACCTGTTTCAAAATACCTGTAGACAAGTCTCAATATTGATTGGCGAGAGGGGTCCAGGAAATTAAGCTATTGCTGAGAAAACTGAACATCTGTTTCTACAAGCAGTACAAAGTTGCTACAACTCTTCCTTTGGAAGTGTAACATTTTAGAATCATACGGTGTTTGAGTGGGATCTTTTTTAAAGCAGCTGCTTCAACTTGCATGGTGTCACATATTCCAGAAATAGTAGGTGGATTTCCCACTTCCTAGATTAACACACTTTCCTTTTAGCAACTCGATGGAAGCAAACCCACCAGCTTTCTTTACAAAATGAGTTCCACTGGTGTATGTTTGAGCAATCAGCGTATATGTTTGTTTATTGTGCTTTTTTAGGTAATAATAAAAATGTATTGCTATTTTTAGACATATGTATGCATTTTTAAACAAATGGTAATACATCATCATATCTTTGAGAACTAATAGTCCCAAAACCCATTTGCATTGTTGTTGCATTCATGGATGTAACAATACTATTCATGCTAATAATAGTCCATTCAAAAGTTAAAGAACAGTTTTAAATTGAATAACAAAGGGTTTTATCAGTCATGGATTAAACAATTGAAATATCTGATATCTACCTCAATTGGTGCAAATTCTAAAGAAATATTGAAGTGGCATTGATGGACTTGAAAGTAAAACTGATTTAAAATTGTATTTTGAGTCTATTGGACTCCTCAAAGAATGCATTTAACAGGAAGGACCTCAGATTTTCTTTGCTGGAAAAGTAAACAATTTGAGGGATCATTAACCCTTATAATCTGGTCCTGTTGGTATCTTTTTGAAATAAATACTTAAATGTACATAAGTAGATTTATGTGGAAATCCCTAAATGCTAAAGATGTTAATGTGATGCTGAATTATATCACAGGAAATATGGCTGCATTGGGCATGAAGAGTAGTTAGAATTATTTTGAGAATTTGGAAAAGTTATATTATTCCAGTTATTAAGGATTGGCTTTCAGAAATGTGGAATGTATCTGTTTTGGAAAGAAGGAATTTAAGCCACCATCTCTATTCTGGATCTTCCCAGTTCAGAATCTGGAGGGGGGGGTGGTAAGCAGCAGAGGGATGATGTTGCCTGAGCTACTTGTGAGTTTCTTGGCTAGCAACTGTAAACATACCCCCATGATGTGTTTAATCCAGCAGGACTCTTCCTATGTTCCCCACTACAACTGCATCTTATTTCATTTTGAAATGAAATTTAAAACATAGCCAATCAAAGAGATGAACAACAATATTTTCTATACTAGATATTTAACTGAAACAGGCTACAATCCTTAGTTTAGTCCTGAAATTAGAATCCAGATGTTGCTTTGCTAGAAGATGCTTCCATTTCAGAGATAGGGAATCACTCCCTTGCTTTCCCTTAAATGATGTGCACACAATCTGAATTCTAGATTACAGACTAGGAAGGGTGCTATGTCTTCATCTGATGGGAAGAAGAACTGGCAGGAATGACTGTCTTGTGTTGCTTTCATTGCCTATGGTCTTTGGGGAAGGACACGTCTCCATTTTCTCATCTTCCCTTTTCTTAGCACTGCCGCTGTTGCCTTTGGCAAGTGAATGTTTGGGAAGATACAGTAGATATTTGGAAGGAAGGGGTTTTGTGACACTTCTAGAAAATTCCTCACAGCAACTGCAAATATTCTGACCTAAAAGTAACTGGATCATTTTGAAAAGTGAACCTGAATGGGCATATATCCATTCAGGTCTTGGTGATATAAACCAAGCTGCAACATGGCACATACTTTACGTTTATGATTAAGATAACGCACTATACATTATGGATCCATCTATATTGGCATCAGACATCAGAAGTGGCAAAATACATTCTAGAACCAAGGCAATATTTGCTGTCATTTTATACACGCATACGTACTGTACATACATACATACCATACATACAAAACTTCTGTGACCCTAACCTGAAATAATAAATCAAATACTTGCTAGTTAGTTGTCTTTAATGGTTCAAAAACCTGGCCAGGCTGCTTCCAGCTGATATTCCTAGGAGCACCAATTCTATCAGGATTCAGATGTTTACTAATAGTATATCTATAGGAAGCAATTGTTCCCTCTCATCTGCTGACATTCTTTTATGGAACTGGAAACTGTCAACATGCTACCTACTAATCTTCCTTTCTGTAGATATGAAGTCCCTTCAAACCCTTCAGAGCTTTAAAGAAAAGCAATTTTACCTTAGAAGGCTTTGTCGTATTTATGAAGAAGTATATGACATTCGCTTCCTGTCACTTTTGCTAATATACAGTAATTGAAACTCAGTCACTGCTGCTGCCCCAATCTCAATTGACATAGTGACCTTTTACAGTTTTACAGTGATGTTTCTGCATTATTTTTCTAGAAAGTGTGGCTAAGTAATATATCGCATTATAAGGCAATTTTCTTGCCCAACCAGAAACATTCTGTCCTGGTTGTGGCATGAATCAAGCGTACTGTAGGACTGTTTTCGGAGCCTGCTCCATCCCAAATTAGTTCCTTTTGGAACACAAACAAGATCTTTTCAGCTGAAACAGTGACAAGAACTTGAAGAGTGTTAGAACCCAAGATCAGCCTAAAGAGTTGGGAAGCTCTGATGCATCAACATAGCCACCTATTCTAAACCAAAAATCTAGGACAATATATACAAATTAGACCATTGTTCCATTATTCCAATTTCACCTTTGCAAAAATTCCCCACATGGTCCAAGCAAATCACCCCCTCTCAATCTCACCTATCAATACTTTCTGCAAGATGTAGAACAATAATCCTTAGTCAGAATGTTGCAACCTTTCTTGGTAAGGGAATTACTCTTAGCCACTTTACTGATTCTTTCTCAGTTCTACAATTTCCTTTGGAAATATAATGCCATGAAGTGGTATGGATGGTAAAAGAGATCTGGGTTACTTTAAAAAGGCGTCAGGGAGAAGCAATAATGGATTATGTTGTAGCCAAGAAGGCAATTTAGCTTACTTTGTGGATAAATCTTCTTTGGGTTACTATACAAGGCTCAGGGGATTCACCCTGTGGAGGAATGAAACCAAGTTTTGCATTTGCAGCATGGATTACAGATTTATGTCCTGGCAGTTGGAATGGGTAATTTAGCAGAGTATTGTTCTCTTTCATAGCTATGCTATGCTGGAAAAGAAATTTAGACAGGTGAGAGACTCAGCAAATGCTTAAACTACATTAAGACTTGCTATAGATTTGTTACTAAGGGTATGGGACTCATGTTGAGGTACCGGATTGCTTTGGGGCAACCTCACATAGTATTTAGGATGATCAGGAAGGATTCTCTCAATCCCTGAAGAAGGGTATCTTTAGGAAATGGGTAATTATTATATACTTTCCATGTGTAGCTGAATAAGGCTTTTCTAATTAAAAGCAAAAATTGCTCCTAGGTGGCTCTAGATTAATAGCAGCCTATGCAATGTCATGACTTTCAGATCCTGGGTATGAAAGTTAAATAAACCCTCATTAAACATTGATTTATGTTATATCTAGCTACATAGGATACCAACATAAGCACATACAAGCTCATATGGCAGCAAGAGAAGCCTGGGTTAATTGGCCACTATAATACTATAATACTATAATAATTGTATGCACATGCCAGAAGCATAAATAAATGGTTATGGCCAGAAGAAAAGGCAGAAGCAGTATGCGTATGTGCATCTGTCTGTCAGTCATCTGAAGAATCTCAGTTGCTGTTCATTTCTGCTACAATCCACAAGGACTTGCCTGAATTCATGGTATGTAATACCCACAATAGTAGTTATGCAGGAAGGATCTGATAGGCATGACCCTGTGTCTACCCCAAAATGTATGTTTACTGCATCTTGTGAAGCCCAGTGAGCTATGCAATTAAAGAAGTTTTATGACAGCCCAAAGAGTAATGATGTTGGATCTTCTATTAAGCTGCATTTGTATTGGTGCTTACAGAGATAGAAATTAAATGAAATTCCTTATAACCTTGTACATTAGATGCAAAGATCAAGATTTAGAGGAGCTGTGGGTTTCAAGATACAGGTGTATAAAGAATCTCTAGGGCTGTATAAAAAGCAGACTGTCACAGCTGCTCCTATAGATTTCATTCTACTCTTCTATTTCTGCCTGTAATAATGAACACAGGTATTAAATGCTATGACACTAGAATGAGACCACCAAGAAACAAGTTGTAGGTACTTAGAGGAACACCAAGAAGGATGAAAGGATGAAAAGTCTCTAAAGATAAGAAATAAAACAGGAATATTCAGAACACCCCGGTTAGAATTTAACATAGAATCTGTGGACACAGAATGCTGATTTTCTGTTGTGGGTTGAGAGAAAAAAATGGTGAGGAAAATGAAAAGGCATGGAATACCCTGGAAGAGAACATGGCTGGCTGGCAAATTAAAGCAGGAGCAGTACAAACTGCAATTTGTTGCTGCAAGGCTCCTAAGTTTATTAAATACAGTTGACATTACCTTACTGTCAGCAAGAATTAGAACTGTTGCTGATGCTTTCTAATCCAGCAAGCAGACTGAGGGGAGATAATAATTTCAAAATCAACACTTCTTCAGCATTTTCCCTGCTGTGGAATGGTCATACAGAAAGCATTTCCTCAACCAGAAACTCTGAGAGTAAACAAATGTGAAATACATTGGTGGATGGAGCTAGGGGGAGGTTTATGGAGAAATGCTCTTCCCACCATTTATGAGACCTGCCAGTTACAATTCAACTTGGCTTGACTTTTTGTTTTACCTTCTCTTAGTTCAAAATCCCTGGATAGATTGCTCTTCCTAATAACACAGGATCATAACTGGATTATCAATTACTTCAATGTAGGTTACTATATAACAGGGTTCCCCACAGTGGTCAATATCAGCCCCCAAGGGTCAATGGGACTATTCATTATTGTTGTTATTGTTATTTGTAGTACTATTAAAGCAATTATTTTCATATAATAAATATTTGGGGGTTAAACAATCTGAAACTTCATGAAGAGGTCGATGAGTTGAAGAGTTTGGGGACTCTTTGAAGTAATACTCAGATTATATGCTTTGAAGTAATACTCAAATTATAAGGGACTCAAAATGGCTTTTTTCACTTTTATGCTGAACCCCTTAGGTATTGCTGGGGAAGGCTACAGGCAGGATCAACCTAAGGTATTCTATAGACTCAAAAAGAGCACAAGATGGTTCCCCCTCCTTTTTAAATCCATATCTTATGCAGATGCCATCTATAGTATTCTGTTGCTGGAGTGTTGGGGAAGGAATATTAACATTTTTTACACATGGAGATGACAAGCTTGTCTGGAGAGTCCCAGACGGATCATACGAGAGTGTTTCATTTCAACAGAAGAGAACTATTTGGGGTGAAGAGAAAAAGCAGACACTGCTTTTGTCCCTCATCATCTGCCAGCTAAAGCAGTTGTTTCATTTTGTCACCAGCATGTAGAAGTACATGCTTGACTGCCTTATAAGAATCCTCCTGGGTATGTTTTGTAGATTTTATTAAGTATGTTCATCTTTCTTCTGTGATTTATGTATTGCTTAAATGTTTCTTAAGTTTTTAATATCAGCTACTTTCTATCACAGAAAAGATAATCTTTGATGCTTTCAACAAACTTCCATTACTGTAAGACTTAAATATTACCCCCCACACCCACACCCCTCTAATAAATTCAGGGAGCATGTCCAATTTTATCAGTGTTACTGATTAGAAAAATCAGTAGCATCTTCAGTGAAATCAGTCTTTGGATTCCTTTAGCTCAGTATACCCTATTCTGATTTACAGTACCTATCCAGGTTTCAAACAGAATTTTGCCAAAGTTTATTTGGAGATGCCAAGCATCA
Organism: Candoia aspera; assembly: GCF_035149785.1. Taxonomy (NCBI): domain Eukaryota; kingdom Metazoa; phylum Chordata; class Lepidosauria; order Squamata; family Candoiidae; genus Candoia; species Candoia aspera. The sequence goes on along the minus strand of NC_086154.1, from coordinate 77,061,117 downwards.
TACCTGGAATCTTTTGCATGTAAAACATGCCCCTCTGCTCCTGAGCTCCAACCTTTCCCCATTTTTTTTCCACCTCAATGACAAAATACAGCTGAGAGCAAAAAGCTCAGAATGCTTCCTTCTTCACATTCAGGAACAATAACTGTAAATGCAAAACAGCACAATCTTACATTCAGTTCAGTGGAGCTTGAAAAGGGCAACCCTCTGATGGATTGTGCTGCAATACCTTAGTATATTAGCTCATTTATTATGGAGTTGGTCCATCATTATTTCTCTACACTGCAAAAGAAAACAATATAAGAATCACAGGATCAGAACTGTGTTGTTAAAAACACAGTGCCAATAAAAGACGTAGAAAGCAAAAGACTGAGAGGTGAGTAGATACAGTCCCAGTAGCTGCTGACCTCCTTAACATCTTTCCTTCTCCAGAAACGATCCCATCTACTCTGTTGCTGAACAAGAAGTTTTGCAATATCTGAACAGTGTAACCTTTCTCCAAAACAGTAAGCGACATGAGCAATATCTATACTTCCTCAAAATGAGTATACACTAATCTGGTTAAGCAGTTTGCAGTATCCCAAAATTCACACTTATAAGCTAGCAAGATTTTAATTAAAAAAATTATAATGTGATGACTATGCTAACATCCATGATTTTTTTACATATATACATACATATGCATCATGGTGTCCTTTTTCAGGATGAGTAACTATGCAAAATTTTAAACAAGCAATGCACGGAAGTGGAAGAAGACAATAGAATAGGAAGGACAAGAGACCTCTTCCAGAAAATTAGAAACATTGGAGGTAAATTCCAGGCAAAAATGGGTATGATCAAAAACAAAGATGGCAAGGACCTAACAGAAGCAGAAGAGATCAAGAAAAGGTGGCAAGAATATACAGAAGACCTGTATAGGAAGGATAACAATATCGGGGATAGCTTTGACGGTGTGGTCAGTGAGCTAGAGCCAGACATCCTGAAGAGTGAGGTTGAGTGGGCCTTAAGAAGCATTGCTAATAACAAGGCAGCAGGAGATGACGGCATCCCAGCTGAACTGTTCAAAATCTTGCAAGATGATGCTGTCAAGGTAATGCATGCTATATGCCAGCAAATTTGGAAAACACAAGAATGGCCATCAGATTGGAAAAAATCAACTTATATCCCCATACCAAAAAAGGGAAACACTAAAGAACACTGTTCAAACTATCGAACAGTGGCACTCATTTCACATGCCAGTAAGGTAATGCTCAAGATCCTGCAAGGTAGACTTCAGCAATTCATGGAGCGAGAATTGCCAGATGTACAAGCTGGGTTTAGAAAAGGCAGAGGAACTAGAGACCAAATTGCCAATATCCGCTGGATAATGGAAAAAGCCAGGGAGTTTCAGAAAAACATTATTTCTGTTTTATTGACTATTCTAAAGCCTTTGACTGTGTGGACCATAACAAATTGTGGCAAGTTCTTAGCGGTATGGGGATACCAAGTCATCTTGTCTGCCTCCTGAAGAATCTGTATAACGACCAAGTAGCAACAGTAAGAACAGACCACGGAACAACGGACTGGTTTAAGATTGGGAAAGGAGTACGGCAGGGCTGTATACTCTCACCCTACCTATTCAACCTTTATGCAGAACACATCATGCGACATCATGAGGAATCCAAGGCTGGAGTTAAAATCTCTGGAAGAAACATTAACAATCTCAGATATGCAGATGATACCACTTTGATGGCTGAAAGCGAAGAGGAACTGAGGAGCCTTATGATGAAGGTGAAAGAAGAAAGTGCAAAAGCTGGCTTGCAGCTAAACCTCAAAAAAACCAAGATTATGGCAACCAGCTTGATTGATAACTGGCAAATAGAGGGAGAAAATGTAGAAGCAGTGAAAGACTTTGTATTCCTAGGTGCAAAGATTACTGCAGATGCTGACTGCAGTCAGGAAATCAGAAGACGCTTAATCCTTGGGAGAAGAGCAATGACAAATCTCGATAAAATAGTTAAGAGCAGAGACATCACACTGACAACAAAGGCCCGCATAGTTAAAGCAATGGTGTTCCCTGTAGTAACATATGGCTGCGAGAGCTGGACCATAAGGAAGGCTGAGCGAAGGAAGATCGATGCTTTTGAACTGTGGTGTTGGAGGAAAATTCTGAGAGTGCCTTGGACTGCAAGAAGATCAAACCAGTCCATCCTCCAGGAAATAAAGCCAGACTGCTCACTTGAGGGAATGATATTAAAGGCCAAACTGAAATACTTTGGCCACATAATGAGAAGACAGGACACCCTGGAGAAGATGCTGATGCTAGGGAGAGTGGAAGGCAAAAGGAAGAGGGGCCGACCAAGGGCAAGATGGATGGATGATATTCTAGAGGTGACGGACTCGTCCCTGGGGGAGCTGGGGGTGTTGACGACCGACAGGAAGCTCTGGCGTGGGCTGGTCCATGAAGTCACGAAGAGTCGGAAGCGACTAAACGAATAAACAACAACAAACTATGCAAAAGGCAGAAAAAGATGAAAGGGAGAAGGAAAGAGAGAAAGAGAGGAAGGAAGGAAGGAAGGAAGGAAGGAAGGAAGGAAGGAAAGAAGGAAGGAAGGAAGGAAGGAGAGGGAGGGAGGAGGCAGGAGATATAAGTTCAGAAAACTCATCTGAATATTATCATCCCATCCACAACATTTCCACATAGCTTTTGGTCCTTGCAAAACATCCTTGCTTCCACTGCATCCACACATCAAATCCTACATTACCTTTTATTCTATCAACTTCTCAGTTTCCTTCTTTTGAGCATCTCAGCAACTCCAACCATAGCTTTCCCAGCATTCCCTACCTCTCCCCTGTATTAATTCTTCTTTCATATGTTTGTTTTCCAATTTGATGCTCATTCATTTTCTCTATATTGCTAAACCAACAAACATACTTCTTTATGTATGTTCAGGTTACTCATTCTCTCAGCACTCATTCATTCTTCTCTACTGAGCATCCAGAGCCTCTCATTACCCTTGTATCTTTCACTAGTTCTTAGACTTTCACCACAATGAACATGCTTTTAGATTCATTCTTTTGCCATTTGTACACATGAATAGACTTGTACTTAAATCAGTTATTTAAAGCAGACATTTTTCTTAGCAGATACTCACCTAAGATTCACTATTTTCATTCATTCCTGTGATTGCAGATGGCTCAGTTATTTTCTATTAGTGTTATCATTTCATTCCCACCTATATATTCATGTCACATAACAAAATAATATTTTGTCAGAGAAAGAGTAGACTTAGTATATCTATGCCACATGCAACAATTCCTTGTACTGTAATAGTAAAGACATAATACCTTCAGTTTTGGCATATTTTGGTCAGATTGCCACAAATACAATCAAATCTTAGTTTTACCGTGAGTGTACTTACACTATTATACATCACACTAGGTTATCCAACTTGACTGTCAACATACTGCATCCTATCTGTTAGGAGATACCCACAATGTGCCAATAGAAACTCAACTTCATTTTTATAAACACTAAACAATTAAGAGTATGTATTAGATTTTATCTAGCACTGGTTCCTGTTCCATATTTCTCTAAAAATGACTATATAGTCTCTAAAACTGTGTGGAAGTAACTTTACCAAAGTCTCCTCAGGACATTTTACAGGTCTCAGAATGGCATTTTTAACTGCATCCTTGTAAGTATTGCGAACTTCATATTTATTTATCATACCACTGTTCCATATTACTTTTCGAACACTTAGGATTGTCTACTTAGGGCTCTGCCTGACCTTTCATCCAGAGATGATCTCTCCGTACCACCTTACAGTGGCTGGTCCAGGCAAGTCAAAATCTAATTTATAAAATCAGAACCTGGCTTTTTAAAATATCACCACAGGATCAGATTTGAGATGTTATAGTATTGTACAGGAAGATCCACCCACTGAAAGAGGGAGCTACCAGGTGTGACATTGAACATTATGTAATTCTAAGAAGGAATTTTATGCAAATGTTATGTTATATACAGGAGCTGATCATCTAAAGTGCTATTAATTAATGGTTAGGTTCCCCAAGGCCTCTGTATTAATATATTTCATACTTGGTCAAATTAACTCACATGAATCCCATAGCAATTAAGGGTGTTGTTGTTTATTCATTTAGTCGCTTCTGACTCTTCGTGACTTCATGGACCAGCCCACGCCAGAGCTTCCTGTTGGTCGTCAACACCCCCAGCTCCCCCAGGGACGAGTCCGTCACCTCTAGAATATCATCCATCCACCTTGCCCTTGGTCGGCCCCTCTTCCTTTTGCCCTCCACTCTCCCTAGCATCAGCATCTTCTGCAGGGTGTCCTGTCTTCTCATTATGTGGTCAAAGTATTTCAGTTTTGCCTTTAATATCATTCCCTCAAGTGAGCAGTCTGGCTTTATTTCCTGGAGGATGGACTGGTTTGATCTTCTTGCAGTCCAAGGCACTCTCAGAATTTTCCTCCAACACCACAGCTCAAAAGCATCTGTCTTCCTTCTCTCAGCCTTCCTTATGGTCCAGCTCTCGCAGCCATATGTTACCACGGGGAACACCATTGCTTTAACTATGCAGACCTTTGTTGTCAGTGTGATGTCTCTGCTCTTAACTATTTTATCGAGATTTGTCATTGCTCTTCTCCCAAGGATTAAGCGTCTTCTGATTTCCTGACTGCAGTCAGCATCTGCAGTAATCTTCGCACCTAGAAATACAAAGTCTTTGACTGCTTCTACATTTTCTCCCTCTATTTGCCAGTTATCAATCAAGCTGGTTGCCATAATCCTGGTTTTTTTGAGGTTTAGCTGCAAGCCAGCTTTTGCACTTTCTTCTTTTACCTTCATCATAAGGCTCCTCAGTTCCTCTTCGCTTTCAGCCATCAAAGTGGTATCATCTGCATATCTGAGATTGTTAATGTTTCTTCCAGAGATTTTAACTCCAGCCTTGGATTCCTCAAGCCCAGCATGCCGCATGATGTGTTCTGCGTACAAGTTGAATAGGTAGGGTGAGAGTATACAGCCCTGCCGTACTCCTTTCCCAATCTTAAACCAGTCCGTTGTTCCGTGGTCTGTTCTTACTGTTGCTGCTTGGTCGTTATACAGATTCTTCAGGAGGCAGACAAGATGACTTGGTATCCCCATACCACGAAGAACTTGCCACAATTTGTTATGGTCCACACAGTCAAAGGCTTTAGAATAGTCAATAAAACAGAAATAGATGTTTTTCTGAAACTCCCTGGCTTTTTCCATTATCCAGCGGATATTGGCAATTTGGTCCCTAGTTCCTCTGCCTCTTCTAAACCCAGCTTGTACATCTGGCAATTCATAACATAACATAACAAATGTTATGTTATATACAGGAGCTGATCATCTAAAGTGCTATTAATTAATGGTTAGGTTCCCCAAGGCCTCTGTATTAAGATATTTCATACTTGGTCAAATTAACTCACATGAATCCCATAGCAATTAAGGGTAGTAGAAAGAATTATGCAGATTGTAAATTTTTCTTCACATTTCACAGAACTTCACCGAACCTCTGCACAAAAAAGGTTTTGTAGATAGTATGTGTTTCTAGCTGAATTACTGATTCATTAGCACAGCCTGCAGGAGAAGAAATAGAACAGAATGAAAAGAAACATTTGCATTGATGGCAATAAGAATTTAGTATGTTTGTGAATAATCTGGCATTGATAAACACTTAAAACAAACTAATCAGTGCAGGAAGAAAAGTAATCTAATATCATGGAAATGTTTCATTACAAGAAGAAACTTATAAAAGAGGAGAATAGCACCTAATGAGATTGTAGAACTCATCAATATAAAGATAGGTGCTGAAAATAAGACCATTACAATCTGTTCCTCTTTTTATTTTTCTCTGTGCTAGTCAATGTTATAGTTATCTATTTCACTATAACATTTTGTAAGAATTGGTGAAATACATTAATATTTTAATTTTGAGTTTTGAAAATTAAAGCCAGTAGTTCAAAGAGCCCAAGGATTGCTTTTCAGCATATGATTTGAGGTTCCCTATAACCATAGTTCACGGACAGTCTAACTGGAATAAGAATAGCTTCTCTGGACTGTTAGAAGTTTATGCATGGATTGGACTTGGAGGACTGACTGTGGTATTGTAGTTTCTCCACTGACCTGTTTCTAATTTCAGTAAGGGTACAGCCAAAACAACCTTCAAAACCAAGAAGCTATGGTACATATGAGAGATGATGTACACTACAAAGGTGCTGTTTAATATTTTGGTTGTCAGTTAGGGTTTATTGGCCAAAGCCAACATCATGATATCTGATTTCTTTTATGTTGCCATTAAGAATCTGACTTCAAGTATTCCATACTGATTAAACAGGTAGTCAATATTTAGAAAAAGGGCACTTTATTAGTCCTTAAATAGACACAAGATTCGTTGTTGTTCTTATTGCAACAGGCTGCAAATGATTGCTGTGTGGCTGAGTGGCCTACCTACAACCTCCTTGAAGAGGTGGACCTAGTTGTCTTCTTTGGTCCTTAGAGTAATACATGATTTTTCCCAAGTTTAACAAACCAGATACAGCAAAAAGTTGGTGTTTCTTACTTTGTTATTGTCAGTATTCTTCTTAAGGAAGCATCATATGCTTGATCAAAGTTCCTATTTCACCATGGCTGAAAGCAAGATTTTGAATGTCAGCTATTCTAAAGACGTGCTGCATGGAAAGGATTACACCACCCACATGAATTCTGCATTCAGGGAAACTGGCTGTTAGCCCAAACAATGTCATGTAAAAGTGTCATCTCTCAAGGATGCTCTTTGATTGCTCTCAGAACAATGACATATGCCCATGGTGATACTCTGGAATGCATTAATAATAGAAAACCCTGCCAACTGGAAGGTACTAGAAACGAGTTCAGGCAGTGACAATGCAAATATTTGCAATATTCAGCAGAGCTGCCTACTTCAAGACATTACTGTAGTGAAGTTTTATTCATAAAATTTCCTTCTCTTACCCTACAATGTTTTCTGCCTTTTAGGGGGGGGGGGGCAGAATTGATAGGTGATAAAAAGCAAACAGTCTTTTCCTTGAAGGCATATATAAGCAGAGAATCAAGTACAGAATATACCTGAACTTTCCACTGATATTTAATCAACATGTTGGCTTTGCCAGAAACAATCTTATACAAATTCAAACATGTGTTGATATTGTTGTACCATTTATTTTTCTATCTTCCTTGGCAGAAGTAAAAAATGAACCGTTAAAGTGATTTTTCATATGAACTTGTGAACTTTGGGAGCCAAAACTGTATTACTTGTAAGGATAATTTTGGATATTTTGAAAGAGAATGAAGGTCACAAACCAGAAAGCCTTGGAGTGGGGGTTCAAAAAAAAAAAAAAGATTTGTTGAGTCTCAGAAATAGCTGAACATGCCAGCATAGGGAATTGCAATTTTCAGATATATTTATGATGATCTTGGGGATGTGCTTATAGGTTTGGCATGACTGAAATATATAACATTATGGACACTATGTCATGAGTTGGAAGAGATTTTATTGTAATACATCTGGAATTCAGAATTACCAGATTCTCTCTATGGTGAGTCCATCTCATAACTGTTCAGCAAATGTGAACAAAGCTTGAAATGAGCCAGTCTGGCCTAGTGGTTAAGGCAACGGGCTAGAAACCAGGAGACTGATAGTTCTACTTTTGCCTTAAGCATGAAAGCCGGCTGGGTGACCTTGGGCCAGTCACTCTTTCTCAGGCCAACTCACCTCACAAGGTTGTTGTGGAGAAAATAGGAGGAGGAAGGAACATTAGGTATGTTCCCCATCTTGAGTTATTTATAAAAATAATAAAGGCAGGACAGTAAATAAATAAATAAAAAAAAATATTTTGGTTTATTTTCTTTATATTATTTGTAAGACTCCCTTTCCTTTTATGCTTAGGAGACCTTTAAAGAGTACAAATCCTAAAAGCATCTTTGAGGGGACAAAACCCCCTAAAGATTATGGTGATTTGGAAATGACAAATATCTATACACCAAAGTTAGTCACTGAGGTAAATTTTTGGAAAACAGGAACATGTTGAAATTCTACCTTAGGCAAGTGATGAATTGTAAAAACAAATGCTAATAAGGAGTCTCTCAACTAGTATATCAGTATCAGAATAAAAAGAATTGCAGATGTGGACTGATTGAAACTAACACTTCTTGCCTTTTTACTTCTAAATAATAATAATAATAATATAATAATAATAATGGAATTAAAACCATTCCAAAATCATACTCAAATTCTTGAGCAAGTGTGGGTATCTAAAACCCTGGGATAGACAAAGTTCAGTCCTATTTTCAAGACTCTTCTGTAAGCTGACCATTTAGTTCTGGCCAGTCCAAACCAAAGTATTTCTGGCCCAGCAGCTGTTAGAGCAGGGGCTCCTAAACCTTTTGCCATCACACCTCCCTTTAATGTAATTTTAATGTACACAGCTCCCCTAAAAATCCAACATCAAAAGAAACACAAATGAACAATTAAAACAATACAATGAAACTCTGGGAAAGGTGGATTTATTGTAGCATTGTAAGTAAAAGGTTCTTCACACCTCCCCGGGGCTCTGTCTGCAAGTCCCCAAGACAGGTACGCCTCACGTTTTGAGAAACCATGTCTTAGAAAGATGAAGACAAAGAGAAATTGGTGGAGACCATAAATAAATTGGGGAAGTGGTGGGGGGCGGGGAGGAAAGACAGAGGGAGAAAAAGATGGCAGAAAGAAAGAAAGAAAGAAAGAAAGAAAGAAAGAAAGAAAGAAAGAAAGAAAGAAAGAAAGAAAGAAAGGCAATTATTCAAAGAAAATGTCACTCTTGGCAGAAAACAAGAATGCCTGTCTTGACCTGGGAGATAGAACTATTTGCTTAAAACAAAAATTAGATTCTTGATCATCTACAAGTACTATTTCCAGAACTTATTGATATATATCAGGATAATATATTAGAAAGTTGCTAAGATAGATGATTAGGATTTAATAGTCCAACAGAAATAAAAGTAAAATTATCTGCAAGCAGAAACTTTTAATAGGAAAACAATGCATTTAATTATGTAAAGACATGGTCGCCCAGAAATGATTCTCCTTCCGACTAACATCAGCAATTGAAAATACATCACATAGGTATTCTTGACTCTAATCATTTGGATTAAGAAGAATAGCTACTATGGTAATAAATTTGCTATTACAGATCTTATTATTAAACATATCTGTTTGCCAGGCTTTCAGTAATTAATTCAGCAAAAACAATAATAGAGTTGATGTGGTGAAATTATCCACCCAGAGTTTCCAATAGAGAATCCATCTCAAAGGTGTCCATCTGTCGGGCATCAGTCAAAATTAAGACCCATTTATCAGCAGAAGAACTTACTGACAATTCAGATGTTGAATTCAATTATTATAGAACGCCGTACAATTAACTGATTAGACTTAAGAAAAAATATATTTAAAAGAGTAATAATTGACGTAATTTTTATAGGTTTTTAATAGATATTTGGCTAAGTTTGGAGAATTATGCAATGTGAAGGAAGAATCTATATGGCTTTACACAAGAAATTACCAGCATAACTTAAAATTACAGACCAGTTTAGGAACCTTTGGATAGAACTGGGAAGTCAAACATCCTAGACAGCAATGACAAGTCACTTTGGTGTCCCCACCAAGAAAGCTGCATCAAATTCCCAGAAGCAAAGCTCAATTTGAAGAGACTTTACCTTGATGTTCTACTTACAGAACTGACTTACTTCACCAGAGTTCAATATAATTTCCCAAACAATGGCTCCAAAAGTGTTTCTTACCCATCAATTTTCTGAATGAGAAACAGCAAGTCAAAAATCAATCCCTTTTGATTACTTTATTATATATAATGGAGTGTGGAGAATTCTAAGAAATGCCAGGCCGTTTCTTGATGTTTCATAGCTTCTTGAATTTTTAAATGTAGACTTTGTTGACAGCCATCTACATCAACATAAAAATTCATTTCTGTAAAGAAAAAGAAAATATCAATATCCAACACTGAGCATGATATTTACTTCCAAGCAAACTCATGTAGGATATTCTGTTCATGTTAATGGGGTGGCAGGGATAATATGAGACATTTTGCTCCTGGGACTAAGGACCAGGATGACTATTCTGTGTATAGAAATCTTTTGGACTGGAATTGGATCATGGCTTAAAACCAGTAAAGGGACTTAATTTTCTACTGCAATAGAGTAATTTGAGAAGTGCTGGTGATAGCACTACCTTAGGATACCTGGCACTCTGTCACTTTGAGACTCTATAGCAGTGTTTCTCAACCTCAGGGACTTTAAGATGTATGGACTTCAACTCCCAGAATTCCTTAGCCAGCATGCTGGTTGGGGAATTCTGGGAGTTGAAGTCCACACATCTTAAAGTCCCTAAAGTTGAGAAACACTGCTCTAAAGAATCTGCTGCCCTTACATGCCTTATGGTTGCACCAGTCCTAAGAATTTTTTTTGGTAGACCAATTACTATTATTTGTTTTACGAAACAGAAACCTTCCTTAGAAATCTGCCAGCTATTTCAAAGTCCATTTGCCAAATCCTTAAGCCTTTACATGATGGCTGCCTCTCTGTCTTCTGGATGATGTTAATAAACTAGGATTTATTCTTCCTGTAGCAAAGCATGATGCTCTTTCTTACATCTTTAATTAGGGCAGCATATCTGGCACACTAAAGCGCATTCATCATGTACATAAATGGAAAACACAACCACAATCTTTGAAGTCTATGTGGCAGTCAGCTTTAATCAAGGCACAGTGCATATCTTTTTAGGCACCACATTATACTAGTGTTTCTTCCTTTATTTACACATCTCATAATGCTTCTGCAAACTCTTCATTTTTTAAATTATTATTTGTATCTATATCTTACAACTACATTTATTACATGTTATATTTTAGTTACAAGCTCCAGAAAAAAAAGTAACAAGTTTAATTAAAATTTTAAAGCAGGTTGTTTAAAGGGGTTAAAGTGGCAATCTACCTTCCTTGACTGCTTCTTCCAATAACTGCTTCAAAATATGCAGTGGAATCATAATTGAGCACCAGCAGCATCAGAAGTGTTTAAAAATGCATGTGCAGAATAATGCAATATATGTTGGGATGCTTTCAAAACTCATCACGTGCATTTTTCACTTTAGTTTGAACTGAATTTGGTGTCTGAAGTAGAATACATTAATAATTACCAATAGATTCTTCAACAGGTTAGGTTAACCATTGGGAGTCTTAACCACAGCCATAAACATAAGCCACAATGAAATGAAAAATAAATAAAACCTTTCATTTACTTCCTGTCTTTACTTTGTTCTTCATGACTCATGTTAATCAATGAAACAGTGCAAAGTAGTAGTCGTGGTATGTGTATGTCCCTATGGATTTATGTCTGCAAGTGTGTGTGTAAGTTATTTTACTTATAGGAAGAATGCCCATGCATTCTTCTCCTAGAGTAAAGATGGAATATAACACTAATAAAGTATGCAATGACTGCCACAGGGGGCAGAAACTGAAGAACAAGGAATGGCATAGAAATGTTGAATGAGAAAAGTGTATTTGCTCTTAGTTCTGCCCTGTACCATATCAACTAGTCTGCTAATTCAGCTGGCTTTGGATCCATCTTTCCCTGCGTGTCAAGCAAGAAAACTTCTTGAGCAGGTCTAAGATGCAACCCATTTAACACATAAATCCACAACAGTCCTAGGACTGGCATCCTATGATGGACCTGGATTTTTTAATTAACACCTGGAAGAGAGGCTGCTTGGACAAGCTATTTATTCTCTCAAGTTGTGAGATAATGAACTTCCCACTCTAACCCCAGTTAGATCATTATTTCCCTCTTTTGTCTTAGCAGGCACCCAATAGCTTGGTTGCCATTTTATATTTTATATTTGGTATGTGTATATTGTATTGCTTCCTGTTATGTGGGCTTTTTCCCCTTGGATTTATTGTTTGTTCTTATGCTCTACACCACCCAGAGTCAAACTGGTTGAATTGGGCAGACTTATAACCCTCAGTAATATGTAACCTTCCCTTGCTGATGCCTAAACTAAGCAACTCTGGAGGTGGTGGGGGAGAGGTTGAAGGGCTATAAAACTTGATCAGTGAAAGCAACCCCTTTGTGAATCATCACCAGGAAACACAGTTGGACTATTTGGACTCTTCACAGTGGTCTGAGGAGGGTAATCTCTGATCCTGTAAATGTAGGGACTATTTTAATAAATATTAAGTTGGCTTCTATGAGTATAGATACCTTTATTCAATTTGGCCTTTTAAAATACTTGTAGGAGTTTAATGTGGCTTTATAATTGATTTTATATTACTACTGGTTTTATCAATTTGTTGAACACAGTACAACTTATAACAACTTCATTAAAATATTGCTGGTCTAAGACAATAAAGTTTATTCAAAACTACAACAGCAAAAGCAAAATGAGATCTATGTATATTAAAACAAAATGTGGGCTGAGAAATGATAGCACATTATCATATCACTGTAGATTTAATTCACCTCCCCTTTCAGTATAAATATAAAAGTCCTAAAACATGGATCAATAAAAAAAATCTAGCGACTTTGGTAGCAACCATCTAGTCCCCATCACACTGACCCGTCCCACCCGGTCATGCAGAGAGGGCATGTTACTGACCACGTCTGTAAAGGAATTCCATCTGGTGGAGTCTCGGAAGCAGGCCTTCTCTGCAGTAGCTCCTGCCCTCTGGAACATCCTTCCATCGGAGGTGAGACAGGCCCCCTCGCTCCTGGACTTCTGTAAAAAAATTAAAAACCTGGTTTTGCCAGCAGGCCTGGAGCAAGAAGAGGAATGGCCATTCCTGGGGATGACTGGAGCCCTAGGATGACCCTGGAACAGCCCTTATACCCATGGACTGATACAGAACTTTTAGCCATCTAGATTTTATCATATTTTTATTTTTATTGTAGTTTGTATTTATCATTGTTTTGAATTTTAACTTTGTTTTTATTGTAAACCACCCAAATTCCCTCCTTCGGTGGGGGAGATGGGCGATGATAAAAATCTGATGAATAAATAAATAATAAACTTCCATTATAACCATCTTTCTTTCTTCCTTTCTTCCTTTTAAGCTTCATATTGGCAAGCAGGACAGATGGTCAGTAGTTCAATTTTCCTTCCACAGTTGTCAATTCCTCTTCTTTGATGACATTTATAATTAGACATTTTGTCAAAGAAAAATTTTCCTGTTAGATTTGCCTGGCTCATCCAGATTTCTATTAAGCAGAGCGTGAAAAAGGAAGTTCTCTATGAAGAAAAAGGGCAAAGATTAGGAAAGTAATATACTTGCTAGATAGAGAGTTGCATCAGGTGTGGTAAGTGCCAGTGTGTTCATCACCATTATCACCATGTGATAATCCATTTCTTTCCTGCTACAGGAAATGATGGGCAGGCCTCTCAAAATACAACAGAGTCAAATCTAGTTTATCTGTTAATAGCTCTGGATTCCTGTAAAAGTATAGAAAATTATGTGCTCGGTGGTTTGAGTAGTATCAATAAAATACGGATTTAATAATACACAAGTAACAACAACAAATACATCTGATTTGGAACCAGAATTCAGATATCGAACAGCCTTCCATGTAAAAGCTCAACAACTCTGCAACTTATCTAGTAATGATACAGAAAACTTGTGCATACTCAAAACACAATTCTTTTTTGTTAATTAAGCCAACTGAAAAAAAAAATGAGAATGAGAGGCATGTACAGATATGCATCAGCCCCCAAACATATAGTACCCAGCTGCCATTCCTGCCAACCAAATAGAGATCCCATATCCATCCTGTCCCATATTCTACCCGATGTCACATCCCACATTCCCAACCCATTCCTCCATTCCAGTTATGCTCAGCTACCTCCACTGGACTTGGTCATCCTCATCTATGGGAGAAAGGAGTTCCCTGAATGCTGCCTTGAGCTTCTAATGGGAGACTAGGATGAAACTGACATTTGTAGCCTTAACTTAAAATTGAGCTGGGCATGTATGCAGAAAAGACAAAAGCCAGAAACTTGCCTAAGAATGCTGTGGGAAATAGAGGAGAAGAAAACAAGTTGTTAAGAAGTCCAAAGACACTCCATCAGAAGACAAAGACAACCTGGTGCAGAGCTTCCATCAACAGTTGCTGTATTTAAATATCAATGAAGAAGGATTTTGAGGTGATTAAAAGGGTTGGGGAGAACACCCATTCTTTGAGTCATCCAAAGTCCGAACTTGGCAGCTTGCAATCCTCTAGCTAGTGGCTGGCCAGCCTAATTAAGTAGGATTTGAGTAAGTGAGGGCATGGGTGAGCGGCAGATTAGGGTAAGAGCAATTGCATACTTAAATCAATAAAGTTTCATTGTGGCTTTAAATTTGGTGGCTCTCTGTATATCCCAGAACATTAATTGCCTCAGCACTTGGTTGAAAGTGGTTTGTGAGTGTTCCCAGTTCTTCCCCCTACTGTCAATCAGGGCTGGGTGTTCCATACATTCCAGCCACCCTGGTAGAAAGCAAGGAGGACTGTGTGACCCATGTGTCTCAACAGGTTGCATGATTGGAATGAGTAAGTTGAGCCTGGGTACTTTGTAACACTGAACAAAAGGCAAGATATAAACCTAACAAACAAGCATAGATTGGGTATGACAAAAAGTTGGCAACAAGGGTGTTATTCTGATTTAGGAGTGTTCCACTTCTCAGAGGCAAGATGATTGGGTTGTCCTCTGGCTTTTCTGCCATCCCTTTTAGCACATCCACCAATCAGGGTATTGCAGCAGGATAGAAGCGGGCCTGACTTTATGCTGGTTTGCTATAGGTTTGCTATAGGCTGGTTTGCTGCCCATTCTCCCACACCCTATTTGCATATCTCCCAAGTTAAAAATAAACAATTCTGTGGGAAGATGCCAGGGCTGTATGGGTCCCAGAGAGGATGGAGGTAGACTTCATGGTTGGTAGAATTAGCTAGTTCCTATAATGCTAGATAACTGAAACTGATTAGCAGCTGGGCAGCCCAGTCTCTTTCTTCCTTTGTGG
This sequence comes from Candoia aspera, assembly GCF_035149785.1. Classification (NCBI taxonomy): domain Eukaryota; kingdom Metazoa; phylum Chordata; class Lepidosauria; order Squamata; family Candoiidae; genus Candoia; species Candoia aspera. The sequence continues at coordinate 77,046,052 of NC_086154.1, read as the reverse complement.
CCTTCTTGTGGGTCTTGCTTTCCTATGTGATTGAAATTTGCAAAAACATGGAAACTGGCAAATAGGCAACAAAAACCAGTTCAACATCCCTCATTATTTTCTGGACATTCCAACAAGGAAAAAAGGGACTGCTACATCTTAAGGCAGAGATATATTTCAGAATATTATTAAAGCAGATTAGCAAAAATACATTTCCTCTTCTTCCTGATGGAAAAGAATAAAGATCTAACTTTGTTTGAAATCTGGAGAAGTTGCTGTCTAAAATAGAGGGGTGGGGCGGAGTGAAAGATACAAAAGGAACTCAGGAAACTAAGTGCTAATGGACAAAATAGATGCGGTGGGAGGCAAGTGACCAGAATGAAGGAGGTGTCTCCACGCTCTCTTAAAACAAACCTCCGATCACACCCACAAGGGGCCATCTGATTTCACTTCAGAGGTGAAGGTTAAAGAAGAGAAAATAAAATCAACTCCCCTAGATCTAAACTTAACCAATAAAGAGCTAAAGTAAAAGCAATGTGAACCTTCAGAGGAAGTGACCATATGAGGTTCAAAATATTACCTATATAAAGCCAGTTTGGTGTAGTGGTTAAGGCACCAGGCTAGAAACCAGGAGCCTGTGAGTTCTAGTCCTGCCTTGGGCATGAAGCCAGTTGGGTGACCTGTGGCCAGTCAATTTCTCTCAGCCCTAGGAAGCAAGCAATGGCAAACCACTTCTGAAAAGCCTTGCTAAGAAAACAGCAGGGACTCTGAAGCCACCCTGCCTGCCCATATTTTCCATTTTAGAAAAGCCCAGTGGAAGGTGTTCTGTCAGGATGTCTTCCCCGAAGATTTAACTGAAGCCCAAGAAACCAGGGAAGCTGAAGACTGCTGAAGTGATGATGTACAATGAAAGACAGGACATTTGCACATACTCCTTGGTAACATCAACATTAAAGTGCCAGAACATCACCTTCTCCATATGTGGATTTCATCACAATTCTCTACTTCTTGGAAAACTATGTCAAAAACAAATTCTCTTTAATTAAATTAACTGGCAGAGGAAAACAAATATTCCATGTATGTTTCATCTTAATCTTTTAATTTGAAAACAGCCTCCCCAACAATATAATTGATGCTCAGCGATATACATGTAAAAGATTAATGCTTGATACTATGCATTCTTGTTCCCTAAATCAATAGAAAGACATTTTTGTCTTTGTTTTCCCATCTGTCTGCTAAACAAAGCCAGCAAGAAATCTGATTGCAGAGGTATTTTTAGAAGTCTGATTTTAAGAAGTACTTCTGAGTTTTTAACTTCTAAGACAGCTTTGCCTTTAGCATTCAGTCTTCAGTATATCTTTTCATTTCCAATCCTCAACATTCTACAGTGCATCAAGACTGAATGAGCCCTTGAGAGGTGGTGACCTCACAGTGGGAAAACTGCAAGTCTCACATTTAGTGTCTGCAAAAGAGGAAAGGAAAAGGAAAAAAAAATCTCTTGACTGATGCTATGACTCTTTTTCCTACTTGCAACTTAATAAAGGGAAAGCACTTTGGGATCTGGGGATTTGACAGAGATGATATCCCCCCCCCCCTCCCATTTTTAGAGTCCCTCAGAAACATCTCTGATAAATATGGATTATTTTCCTTGTTTGACAAAGCCATTAGAACTTGATATGGATGTGTCCCAAAGTATGTCTGAATATTATTATTTGACAAAACTAAGAAATTTCAGTCAAGATAACAAATATTCTGAGGTAATTTTATTTTTGTTGTTATTGTTTTAGATAAAAATATTACAATATTCAAGAAAAATTATTAAAGGTAAAAATACATTGTTTGATTTTTCCCCCTCCCTTCTAAACAGTTATACTTACAACACACCTTTTTTTATTTTTCATTTTTTTTAAACAAATATAACTATTAATCTATTAGGCTATCTGTGTTCTCATCTGGCACTTAAGAACAGGTCACAGGGTCACCTTCTGTTTCTGCTTATTATTAAACATCATTAATAGCTGATATATAATGCTGCTGTATAGGTTCATCTTGTAAACAAACAGTACAGCTTTGTGGTATCACAACAGCAAGGTGTGCTTTGATCCACTAAAACCATATTTCTGACAGTTTAAAAAAATGCATTTAACTTTTCAGTTGCAATAACATGGTTTGATCCATCTGGAAGAGAGCAGTATGAAGGTGCCATATAACCGAGGTCTGTAAACAATTTAGGACAACAGCAACAAAAGTCCCTTAGAGGTGGACAAATTGCAACAAGCATTTTGTTACAGAATTTCACATTTTGTTGGGATGTCCTCAACGGTTCAAGGTTACAACTGTTCCTGATTCACAATTCTTTGACAAGCTACCTCATCAGCATGAGTTTATTCTATGGCTTTCTATCTTATAGTCACAATTCAGACTTAATTTGTCTTTTTTGCAATAAATCATAAGTCTCCAGTTACTCATTCCATATTGTTGATCCAACCCAAGACAGGTTCCATTTGAAATAGATCCCACAGACTTCACTATTACTTATCCCCATATCAGTGTTGTTTACAGTCATAGCCATTTGTTTCCTTTGACTGATGGAATATTTTAGAACCATATTTGACACTTACACATTCTTGGATGAAGCAGACAATTTCTTCTGACAGTGGTTAAGATTTGTATTAATGTGTTTGATATCTAAACTGAATTTCAGAAATCATTATGAAAATGGAAGAGAATTCTTGAAAGCCAGCCTTGTTTTCTGAAAATATTATGCCAGAATGATTCATACTGTAGCTATTACGAGACAACCTCTACAGCCCTTAACAGTACAATCAGTATATTAACTGTGCGCCCAAGATTACCAATCCATGTACTGGTTTTTATCATCTGGAAGGGCTCTGAACTCTTACATTTTTAGCTATTTGCCTTGAAACTGGAGTCAGGTAACTGCCAGTTTCAGGGTGACTACTAAATCCATGACAAAGTGGCATGCACTAAAGATACTGCAGAAGGCTTTAAGGTCCAGACTGAGTCTTTGAAGTTACTAGACATTCTCCTTAAGCCAATCAAACATGCACAACCTGACTGTCAAGTCTGAATCTGACCCAGACACTTCAGTGCCAGGACAACTTAATGTTGATGGTGGCGGAGAGGATAGCGATGGGAACAGGAAGATTTTTGATTTATGTTCTGCCCAGAATGGTGATGCCAGGAAGAATGAAAGACAGGTGGGGAGCCCTATTGTCTCCTCCATTTTGCTACTCAGTTTCACAAGGTTTCACTAAATTATTCTGTCAGCTAGCAGCAGAAAGGGGTTACCTTTCCATTTTTCATGCTGGCTTCTGGTATCAAAAGACAGCTGGTGCTGAAAAGGAAGGAGTGTGGAAAAAGAAATATATAAGAGAAAGAAAATGCCTCAATAGGCCAGCTTAATTCCCATTTATTGCAAGAATAAAAGGAAACACTAGTCAGGTAGGACAGGGAGCCTGGCAAGTACCAAGGGAGGTATTGAAAGCATAATGGTGCCCACAGCTACCATGGTGGGGATCCTACTTCTATCACCCTGAGTACACATCTATTTTTTGTTTTTGTTTTTGTTTTAATCTTCCTCAAATAGAAATTAAACTCCACAAAACATTTCACTTTCCAAGCATTTCACTCTCTGGCAGGGTATCTCTTTATCTCCTGCTATGTTTTAGAGGAGTGAACTTTTATTCATTCTGGATAAGTAATCTTATTACAGATGACGTGCTTATGCTGGAACAGCTGCATTTTGTTCACTTGTTGTTATGGGGTCCATGTGGGACATTGGCTATGCAATTGCATCTTTTTCTGTTTCCATGTATTTTTTGTGTTGCTTTTCAGACTAGAAAGGGTTAATTTTTTTGTAAATGCTAATGCATTTAAAGGGCAAACTTTTGACATATAGCACTACTCTGTTAGATCAAAATTATTTTGTTAGCAGTTTTAAACATGATCCTTTAGTCATGCTAAAATATTTCTGCACAAATCTGTCTTGGAATTAAAAGATACTTTAAAATAACTTTTTGAAGCTAATTTTTTAAAATCTGCCTTTCTAATCAGTATGACTTAACCCTTTCATAAATTGCTGCTTATTTAATTAGCTCTAAAGTACTTGTTAAGTTACTTCTAGAAAAAAGATTCTGTGTGTGAAACAGTGCCTTTTTAAAAAAAATATTTTGTTGGTTTCTTAAAATGATGGGAAACATTTTTTTTTCAAAAGGCATTTCAAAATTGTAACTTATCTAACTATTGTAGAGTGAAATTTCCATATATGGGACTATACAAGTGTTAGTTATATACTTCCAAATAAAGCTATATACTCTAAAATGTTTAACTGAAATGTAAGTTTAATTGAAATTCCACATCAGTTTAGAGCAGAATAATAATAATTGGGTAGTGTAAAAAGCCACAAAACTGGAAGCACCCAATGCTATGGGGCAATGATGCTTAACCCATTTTTTTTCTCATCTGCAAATTCAGTTTCATGCAGCTTTATTCTCCTAGACTCAAATCTTAATTTGAACCTGCCTTTGAAATTATGAACTAAATCTCACTAATTAGAGAGAATTGGTGCTCAAAGTTTGAAGCACTGACTAATATTTCCATCCTGTAATCATTTAATCTGAGGAAACAGGATGCTAAGAGTAGACATTTGCCAAGACAAAACATAGTTCTGTTTGAAATGAGGCCCTTCCATCTCACTTCGCAGTATCAGTAGTGTGTGCATGTAAACAGAATACAGAGATTGTATGGTTTGAATTAAAGCTTGCCAACCATGTTTCTGCATAACTTTTCTCTTTCTCTTTATAACTTCACTTCTTTTCATAAGTCTTATGCTCCTGAGCCTCAGTAACTGTCTGCTATAGCACTGCTGGTTCAGTCTTATCTCCAGTTTTCAAAAGTTGTTTTGAGTATCACAAATAGCCAAGTTTACCTTTCTTGAGATTATGCATCTACTGTATTTTCATGTCAAAAAGCTTGATTTGATATGAAAATGTCACCTTACCTTCATATCATAAGGAATTATTTGATCATTGGCTTCACCCAATAAACCAAACTAATGCACAGTGCCCATAAAAGAATTGCTAATCAGCAAAATGCAGCTTTCAATGCTTCTCCTTGCACAATTTTTGCTCTTAAAGAATGCTGGTTAAAAGAATAACACATTTTCCTCCTTCGTCCATCCTCAAAAGTCCTTATTTAAATTCTTTCCAAATTTATCACTTAGTTGCTGAATTAATCTTGCCAATTCTCCTGTTGCTTGGGATTTCTCTTCAAGAAGCTCATAGCGGAGACTTGAAATGTCTTGCTTAATTTCCTTAAGTTCTCCTATTGGGAAAAAAATAAAATGACATTTAATTACCTTGAATGTAACTCAGCTCAGTTCAGCTGTTCTCCCTGTCTTTATCTCACCTACTTATGCCTTAAGTTTTGTATAAAGGTGTGATTATGGAATCAATGAACACCAACATATTAGAGTAGAAGTGGATGGAGACCTGAACGGACAAGCATGCCCCAATGGCTGTTTCAAATGGGACAAAGGAGCATTTGGCTATGCAGTATTGAACTATTCTCCAGCTCCTTTTAAGCAGTCACTTAAATGTTACTTATTGCAATCTATTGCTCTTGCAATGCCGCTGAACTCTGAAACCTAGAAACACTCCTAAGTGTCATTGACTGATCTTACTTCTAACTTGGAGCCTATATGCTGGGCTCAGAAAGCATAACTATTAAACTTCATCATTGTTATTTGCTATCCAACATCTTCCTCTCTGTTGATGCTCTAGCAAACAATTAATTATGGAACTTACAACTATGCCACACAATCCTGCTAATGTTGCTACCAAATTGGGGGTGGGGGGTGGGGGGTGGGGAGGGAGAGAGATACACCAGAGATACTTATACCTAAGATAATTCAGAGATGTGCAAAATTTTAAATATTAGCATTTTGTTCCTCTGACCTTTATTATCCTTGTGAATATATATGGCAGCCCTCCCCCATAGAAACTGCTTCATGCCATGTTGACCATTTGATTGACAACTGAATAGAAAAGATTCATTAAAAAATCCATGACTGTAACAAGATTCATTACAGTGCTGTTAAATTTAAAAGAACTTGCCTTCGTTGACTTCATCGTTCTCTCGATCCACTTGAGCTTTCAGAACATATCGCTTGATTAGTCTCTTCATTATTTTCTGAAAATGGAATTATAATGCATTTATTGTAATTATTTTGCCTGATTACATCCATAGTATGCTAGGGCCACATTTCAGTGCAATTAATTTCTTTGATCCCATTGTGGATTTTATTGGTCTTAGGCATACACACATCTTGTACTGAACTGGGGCCTATATGCCCAGGCTATAATGATTCATTTGTCTATGTACTTGATAAAATATGTCTACATTATCTTATTTAAACTATGAAAAGTACTACATGCAAGTCCTCCCACCCACTGAATAAGTGTCAGTTTCTCTCTAGTTGCTATTATACAATTACTCAAGTAAATTGAGTAATTCAATGAGAATAATAATTCAATGGTAGAGCAGGTACATTGTAGGCAACAATTACCACGTTCACTCTCTAATATCTCTTGGTACTATTGTTTTAGTATCTTTATAATTGGCCCAGATAATGTAAGTATTAACAACAATAATAGTTTAGCCCTGGAAAAGTCTCCTCTCTGAAATCTTGGAGCATTGTCTAAAACTCTTATTGTTAATCACAGTACCAAACTAGAAGTATCAATGAGCTACCTCATATAAGGTAGCTTCCTATTCTGCTATATTTGGGAGCTCCTGGCTATGGATTATGCTAGCAATGCCACCAAGTGGCTGCTCTGTCATTAACTATTAACCACAAGGTTAGAAAACAGAGACACTTGGGAGTCATTGGGAATATCCCTAGAGATGTCAGAAAACTATGTATTTCCATACAACATATATTCAGGACTTTGCTATGGTAGATACATTTGCTAAACAATAATAAACAAATAATCCCATAGCATAATCACTGTAACTCCATCAGGATAACTGACAGAAAATCTAGAACTTCTGTATAGCATCCATAATGCTTTCTAGAAGACTTACATTCATGGCTTTCATTTTTTAGCACTAGAGTGACCACCCTGAGTTGGATAAGAGTATGAAGTCTTGGTGCATTCTTTCACTGGGTGGCCATAGGCATGGATTAAAATGTTACAAAGGGGTGGGGTCCAGTATTGGAAATCACAGAAAGTATATGTTTGGGCTATAGGTTTTCAGTATGAGCTTGTCGAAGGAGGAAGAATGAGAATGTTGGTGTGCCCCAAATAATAACATCCTCTTGATTTTTTAGATTATTACTGAAGTATGAAAAATTGCAGAGGGAAAAAGAAGGAAACAGTTAAGAGAAAAGTCATGCATGGGTAAAAATTATTCTGGAAATAAATAGCAGAGATCCAGTTTTTTATTTAGCTTACATTTATTTATTTATTCTTTATGTTGTTCTGTTTGTCACTTTAAGTGATTTTTGATCCAAAGGAATGAAAGATCTGTCTACTATTTATGGATACACTGACTCTATATACACATGCTGAAACTCTAAATGGCCAAAGAAAGATCTATTCTACTGGCTGTTTATAATACATTTAACATTGTAAAGAAGTGCCAAAATAAATAAGATATAAAATTCTAAAAACTGAAGACAAAGTTTAAGAATCCAATAGCCAAAAGCTACTATACACTGTGAGAAGAAAAAGCTGATTTCCTGGAGAGATGAGGAACCTCCAGGCTACAGGATGCATTTGGCTTACCAACTTGTCTCATCCCAGCCTGTAGAATCTCGGGTAAGAGCCTAAACATTCAAAAATTTGTAGCCAATTGCCATCAGGTAGAAAAAAAAATCTAGATTAGAGGGAACAAGGTGAACGTGTCACATTGCCTTTCCTCCCTCAAGACAGCTATCTACCAACAACGGCCTTGTTCGGAGAATTTCAGGGCAGGAAAAGAGGTAGGGATTGCTGTCACCTCCAAAACTCCAAAATCTACCATTCTACTCAGTGCTTCAAAGGGAGCAAAGGAGTCAGATGAAGATGGTAGCAGACACTGTACTCCAGATGAATTTGATGTTCTCCTGTGACAACCTAACGTAACCTAGGGGCCCAAACAGTGTCAGGTTAAGCTTCTTATTTCCCTTCTAACCAATATTATCAAAGCCTGGTCTTTGATTTCAAGATTCTGATGACATGATTTTGCTGTATTATTTTTCAGCAGTGAAGGGACACCCATGAAGAAATAGTTGGAAAAAATTAGCGAATGCAATTTTGGCATACAGTCGTGGGAAAAAGTAAGTACACCCTCTTTGAGTTCTATGGTTTTACATATCAGGACATAATAAAAATCATCTGGTCCTTAGCAGGTCTTAAAATTAGGTAAAGACAACCTCAGATGAACAAACAACACATGACATATTACACCGTGTCATTATTTATTTTTACAAAAATAAAAGCGAACATGGAGAAGCCATGTGTGAAAAAGTAAGTACACCCAATGAATCAATAGCTTGTAGAACCACCTTTAGCAGCAATAACTTGAAGTAATTGTTTTCTGTATGACTTTATCAGTCTCTCACATGGTTGTGGAGGAATTTTGGCCCACTCTTTTTTACAACATTGCTTCAGTTCATTGAGGTTTGCAGGCATTTGTTTATGCACAGCTCTCTTAAGGTCCCACCACAGCATTTCAATTGGTTTCAGGTCTGGACTTTGACGGGGTCATTGCAACACCTTGATTCTTTTCTTTTTCAGCCATTTCATTGTAGATTTGCTGGTGTGCTTGGGATCATTGTCCAGTTGCATGACCCAATTTCAGCCAAGTTTTAGCTGTCGGACAGATGGCCTCACATTTGACTCTAGAATACTTTGGTATACAGAGGAGTTCATGGTTGACTCAATGAGTGCAAGGTCCCCAGGTCCTGTAGCTGCAAAACAAGCCCAAATCATCACCCCTCCACCACTGTGCTTGTCAGCTGGTATGGGATGTTTGTGCTGATCTGCTGTTTGGTTTTCACCATACATGGTGCTGTGCATTATGGCCAAACATCTCCACTTTGGTCTCGTCTGTCCAAAGGACATTGTTCCAGAAGTCTTGCGATTTGTTCAGATGCAACTTTGCAAACCTAAGCTGTGCTGCCGTGTTCTTTTTAGAGAGAAGAGGCTTTCTCCTGGCAACCCTTCCAAACAAACCATACTTGTACAGCCTTTTTCTAATTGTACTGTCATGAACTTTAACATTTAACATGCTAACTGAGGCCTGCAGAGTCTGAGATGTAACTCCTGGATTTTTTGCAATTTCTCTGAGCGTTGCACAGTCTGACCTGGGGTGAATTTGCTGGAATGTCCACTCCTGGGAAGATTGGCAACTGTCTTGAATGTTTTCCACTTGTGAATAAGTGTCCTCACTGTAGAATGATGGACTTTAAATTGTTTGGAAATGGCCTTATAACCCTTCCCAGATTGATGGGCAACAACAATTGCTTCTCTAAGATCATTGCTGATGTCTTTACTCTTTGGCATTGTGTTAACAACACCTGAATGCTCGAAACCAGCACACCCCTAAAACTTTGGCTTTTATAGAAGTGGTCACACTTGATGATGATCAATTAATCAAGGGCATTTGATTAGCAGCACCTGGCTGCTACTTAGCCTCTTAATACCTATGGAAGCAGTAAGGGTGTACTTACTTTTTCACACATGGCTTCTCCATTTTGGCTTTATTTTTGTAAAATAAATAATGACACAGTGTAATATGTAATGTGTTGTTGTTCATCTGAGGTTGTCTTTACCTAATTTTAAGACCTGCTAAGGACCAGATGATTTTTATTATGTCCTGATATGTAAAACCATAGAACTCAAAGAGGGTGTACTTACTTTTTCCTACGACTGTAGCTTTGCCTTCTTAAAGTAAAGGTAAAGGTTTCCCTTGACATTAAGCCCAGTCGTGTCTGACTCTAGGGGGTGGTGCTCATCTCGGCTTCAAAGCTGAAGAGCCGGCGTTTGTCTGTAGACACTTCCGTGGTCATGTGACCTGCATGACTAAGTGGAACGCCGTTACCTGCCCGCCAAAGGGGTACCTATTAATCTACTCACATTTGCATGTTTTTGAACTACTAGGTTGGCAGGAGCTGGGACTAGCGATGAGAGCTCACCCCATCAACCGGATTTGAACCGCCGACCTTCTGATCTGCAAGCTCAGCAGCTCAGCGGTTTAACCCGCAGCACCACCACTGTCTTCTTATCCCACAAAAAAGATCAATGGGAGAAATTAAGCAAGTTCTTTCCCATTTTTGCTCATGGGCCTTTTCTGCAACATTGATTTTGCATTATAATGTACTAGTTTTAATCAGCGTTTCCCCTCAGAGGGAACTAGAATTACAAGGGAATCCATTCTAAGAAAAAACAATCCTCGTTCAGGCAAAGATACATAGATATAAGTAACAACTAGTGACATCAACTTGGAATTAATAAAACAAAGAAGACTTGTCTGTGTGTATGTTTGTGTGTGTATGTATATATGCAACAAGATATATATATATATATATATATATATATATATATATATATATATATATATATATATATGTAGCAACAAGGCATATTTGCTTTTACTTCCAGAAGTATTCATGAGGTACAGTGCACATACTATATGCTGGAGATGGCCAAGGTGGTAGAATCCATTGGGAAGTAGTGTTGCCACCTGAGAAAACATAAATGGAGGAACATATTTTGGGAAAGTGGGGAAATAGTTGTGTTCCAAAAGAGGATACTAATTAGGAAGTATAAGGAAAAGAAAAGCAAGGGATGAGCATGCCAAAAATGCCACTACCTCCTTGTGAGCCATGTCTGTCTGTCTGTCTGTCTATTTCTTCTAACTATATCTATCTATCATCTATCTCTATCTCTATCATCTATCTATTATCTATCAGTCAACCATTCTATCATCTATATCATCTCTATCTATCATCTATCTATTAAAGCACACATTTATCTATTGTCTATTTATATCTATTTATACCTATCTATCATCTCCCTCTCTCTCTTTTTCTCTGTCTTCCAATTTTTGCACCATCCAACTCCTAAAGTGTCTGGGTATGTGTGTATATACACACACATACACACACTGTATATACACCTACCCATCATGCTACTCCTTTTTGGATCAAGCATTATTTTGCAGATTGTAGAAAAGGAGTAAAAAATACTAAACCAAAGAAACTAAAGCCCTAAGTTAAGAAAAGAAAAAGAAACATAGGTAATCTTAGTTTACAACAGTACTGTTCACTATTTACTTCTCCAGATATTTCTACCCTTGCAAGCCATCCTTACTTCTACCATATCCACAATCCACTTTTTACACTGCCTTTTGTGATTTAGATTCTCACCTCTCTAAGGATTTCATCACTACTATCCAACCATGATTGTCCGGATTTCCCCCTTCTGCTTCACCCATTTGTATACTTGTTTTATGATTTGATCTTCATTGATTCTTTCTATATAACTGAATCATTTCAATATCCTTCTTTCATAGTGGTCCCTCTTTTTTGTATTCAAGCCACATTCATTTAGTATCCATGCTCTGTCTCATCTTGTTTTACCACACATACTTCTTAAGAACCCCATTCCCATTGTATTAGGATAAAAGAAAAATAATGTATATATTATTTTATATTATATATTATGTGGGACGCGGTGGTGCTGCGGGTTAAACCGCTGAGCTGTCGATCGGAAGGTCGGCGGTTCGAAACCGCGCGGCGGGGTGAGCTCCCGTTGCTCGTCCCAGCTTCTGCACACCAAGCAGTTCGAAAACATGCAAATGTGAGTAGATTAATTGGTACCGCTTCGGCGGGAAGGTAACGGCGTTCCGTGAGTCATACTGGCCACATGACCCGGAAGTGTCTATGACAACGCCGGCTCCAAGGCTTTGAAACGGAGATGAGCACCGCCCCCTAGAGTCGGACACGACTGGACTTTACGTCAAGGGAAACCTTTACCTTTACCTAATGTATATATAGAGAAAAATATGGTTTGAAAGAATGTAGCCAAAGAGAACAAGGAACAGTTAAGCTTATAAGAGGCAGAAAAAATGCAGATTAATTTTCATAGGAACATTTTTGGAAGTGAATAAAGAGAGCAGAAAAAGAAGCCTCCAACAGAGTTAATGGGATTAAAAATAAAAGTGATGAGATAATTCGAGATGAAATGGATGGAATGCTGAAAGGAATTTTCTTAAGGATTTGTATGGGAATAGTTACATCAAAGAGTAGAATTGAAATGAATCAATAACTGTTAGTGTCCAAGAAAAAATGATGAAAAGGAAGTCTTAAATGTTGTGAGGATTTTGGAAAATAGTAAGGCTGCAGTTGTAAATGGTACAACTGGAGAAATTTTAAAATATACCATAGATGTTTGCTTATGAGATGCTTGTGTGACTTGTTTAATGTGTGTGTGAAAACTGAATCTGAATCTGATGATTGTAAGATTGCTTTTATTATTCCAGTTATAAAACAAAAGGTACCAAGAGGGAAGGTCAATACTACAAGGAGATTAATTGAAGTGTTCCAGGAAAGATGTTTGGCAGAATTCTGATCAAAAAGGCATAATAGATGACAATGAACAAAGTTTGGTAAGTGCAGTGCAGCTTTCTGATGGGCAGGGGATGGGAAGACCAAATTTTTGCTCTTTAGTAGGTTACTGAGAAAAGTATGAATATAATAAAGTATATATTGTATGCATGTTTATTTAGAGATAATTCTAGACAGACTTGAATTATGAACATTTTGTGAGAATCTGGAGTTGAAGGTTGGTTGCAGTAAGAGCAAAATATCATGAAAGCAAAGCACACAAGGGAGTAAAAGGAATCCTTAGCTGATAGTTCTACAGTGAGGAAGGAATAAGACAAATATGTGTGATGTTCCCCCGTGGCTGGTTAATGCAGTGTTTCTCAACCTTCATCACTTTAAGATATGTGGACTTCAACTCCCAGAATTCCCCAGGCAGCCATGCTAGCTGGGGAATTCTGGCAGTTGAGGTCCACACATCTTAAAGTGACCAAGGTTGAGAAACACTGGGTTAATGTAAGAAAAACCAAGGTAGTTGCATTTCACAGGGAAATGGAATGAATGATTGCTTAAGTACTCCAGTTAGAATGGAGTACTTAAGTGAATGATTTGAGAAGAAAGGGAAGAAAATTATGATTGTTGGAGATGAGATTATGAAAAAAATGTTAGAAGTTAGCAAAGGCAATGTATGAAATAGCATATGGACACAGTGGGAGCAAGGATGGCTCACAAGAATAGAAGTGTACCAAATGCTGTTAGTATAAATTAGATAGCTTCTCCCCCACCCTTTATCTTATGTATTTAATTTCTTTTGCTTACTATTTGTTACTCCTTTCTGAACTTTGCAAAATGCTGTCTATCCTGAAAGGGAGTAGTATGATAAGTGGTATGAATGTGAAAGGAATGATTCTATTACCATATCTGGGCTTCCCCCCCTCCCCCCCAAAAAACCTCCAGGTGACCATTAGCTTGCAAAAAAGAAAGGCAGAAAACTCTAACTCTTTGCCATCGACTATTGACTCTGTGGCTTCTTCAGCCCAAGTATAAGGTAAAGGTAAAGGTTTCCCTTGATGTAAAGTCCAGTCGTGTCCGACTCTAGGGGGCGGTGCTCATCTCCGTTTCAAAGCCTTGGAGCCGGCGTTGTCCATAGGACACTTCCGGGTCATGTGGCCAGCATGACTCACGGAACGCCGTTACCTTCCCGCCGAAGCGGTACCAATTAATCTACTCACATTTGCATGTTTTCGAACTGCTTGGTGTGCAGGAGCTGGGACGAGCAACGGGAGCTCACCCCGCCGCGCGGTTTCGAACCGCCGACCTTCCAATCGACAGCTCAGCGGTTTAACCCGCAGCGCCACCGCGTCCCACTCAGCCCAAGTATGGTGCCCCTAAAATATATCCTCTTTGGATTGTTGGGCCACCATTTTGCCCATAAGACCCTCACAAGTAATACTGGTGTTTTGATGTGTCTCCCATCCTTTTCTGTCACATGTACTCATAAGAACTGCATGGTGGGTCAGTGCTTCTGTTATAACCCTAATACTCCAGAAGAGGGTACAATTTATAATTTATCCCTGGGCATAGCGGCATCCCCCAAAAGGGTCAGACCTGACTTGGTGCTTGCACAGGGGACCTTTCACCTCACACAAAATGCAATTCACGCTATTCTGTGATGGGCTGATAATTCCTGGGAAGAATACTCAATGTCCCTTGTGCTAAGCAGCAGCTACCTACTGGCAAGTCTGGGTAAGAAAAAAGGGAGAACTTAATATCATCTGGAGAAAACACACTATATGTACTTTTGCCTTATGTCTGGTTATGTTTTTCATATTTCATCTGAAACTGACTATACATCCATGGGAAGAAGAAAGATTGCTTTAATATTCACATTAAGCTGCTTGAAATATTAAAATAAGAAACATTGACATCCCTTTTTGTTTCTTTTATGGCCAGTGTTGGTGTGCGATATTGACACACATGCAGAGTGTCAGAAAGCATTTAAGCAACTGAGACCATTAATGACTCCAGGTGCATCAGCAATTCAGTTGTAGGTATTTATACAAGTATTTACACAATATATTGTTGTTTATTCGTTCAGTTGCTTCTGACTCTTCGTGACTTCATGGACCAGCCCACGCCAGAGCTTCCTGTCGGTCATCAACACCCCCAGCTCCCCCAGGGATGAGTCCGTCACCTCTAGAATATCATTCATCCATCTTGCCCTTGGTCGGCCCCTCTTCCTTTTGCCTTCCACTCTCCCTAGCATCAGCATCTTGTCCAGGGTGTCCTGTCTTCTCATTATGTGGCCAAAATATTTCAGTTTTGCCTTTAATATCATTCCCTCAAGTGAGCAGTCTGGCTTTATTTCCTGGAGGATGGACTGGTTTGATCTTCTTGCAGTCCAAGGCACTCTCAGAATTTCCCTCCAACACCACAGTTCAAAAGCATCGATCTTCCTTCTCTCAGCCTTCCTTATGGTCCAGCTCTCGCAGCCATATGTTACTATGGGGAACACCATTGCTTTAACTATGCGGGCCTTTGTTGTCAGTGTGATGTCTCTGCTCTTAACTATTTTATCGAGATTTGTCATTGCTCTTCTCCCAAGGATTAAGCGTCTTCTGATTTCCTGACTGCAGTCAACATCTGCAGTAATCTTCGCACCTAGAAATACAAAGTCTTTCACTGCTTCTACATTTTCTCCCTCTATTTGCCAGTTATCGATCAAGCTGGTTGCCATAATCTTGGTTTTTTTGAGGTTTAGCTACAAGCCAGCTTTTGCACTTTCTTCTTTCATCTTCATCATAAGGCTCCTCAGTTCCTCTTCGCTTTCAGCCATCAAAGTGGTATCATCTGCATATCTGAGATTGTTAATGTTTCTTCCAGTGATTTTAACCCCAGCCTTGGATTCCCTAAGCCCAGCATGTCGCATGATGTGTTCTGCGTACAAGCTGAATAGGTAGGGTGAGAGTATACAGCCCTGCTGTACTCCTTTCCAAATCTTAAACCAGTCTGTTGTTCCATGGTCTGTTCTTAACTGTTGCTACTTGGTCATTATACAGATTCTTCAGGAGGCATACAAGATGACTTGGTATCCCCGTACCACGAAGAACTTGCCACAATTTGTTATGGTCCACACAGTCAAAGGCTTTAGAATAGTCAATCAAACAGAAATAGATGTTTTTCTGAAACTCTCTGGCTTTTTCCATTATCCAGCGGATATTGGCAATTTGGTCCCTAGTTCCTCTGCCTTTTCTAAACCCAGCTTGTGCATCTGGCAATTCTCGCTCCATGAATTGCTGAAGTCTACCTTGCAGGATCTTGAGCATTACCTTACTGGCATGTGAAATGAGTGCCACTGTTCGATAGTTTGAGCATTCTTTAGTGTTTCCCTTTTTTGGTATGGGGATATAAGTTGATTTTTTCCAGTCTGATGGCCATTCTTGTGTTTTCCAAATTTGCTGGCATATAGCACGCATTACCTTGACAGCATCATCTTGCAAGATTTTGAACAGTTCAGCTGGGATGCCGTCGTCTCCTGCTGCCTTGTTATTAGCAGTGCTTCTTAACGCCCATTCAACCTCACTCTTCAGGATGTCTGGCTCTAGCTCACTGACCACACCGTCAAAGCTATCCCCGATATTGTTATCCTTCCTATACAGGTCTTCTGTATATTCTTGCCACCTTTTCTTGATCTCTTCTTCTTCTGTTAGGTCCTTGCCATCTTTGTTTTTGATCATACCCATTTTGGCCTGGAATTTACCTCCAATGTTTCTAATTTTCTGGAAGAGGTCTCTTGTCCTTCCTATTCTATTGTCTTCTTCCACTTCTGCGCATTGCTTGTTTAAAAATAATTCCTTATCTCTTCTGGCTAACCTCTGGAATTTTGCATTTAATCGGGCATATCTCCCCCTATCACTGTTGCCTTTTACTTTCCTTCTTTCTTGGGCTACTTCTAGTGTCTCAGCAGACAGCCACTTTTCCTTCTTTGTTTTCTCTTTCTTTGGGATGTATTTTGTTGCTGCCTCCTGAACAATGTTGCGAACTTCTGTCCAGAGTTCTTCTGGGACCCTATCTACTAAGTCCAGTCCCTTAAATCTATTCTTCACCTCCACTGCATATTCCTTAGGGATATTAGTGAGCTCATATCTAGCTGATCTGTGGGTCTTCCCTAATCTCTTTAGTCTGATCCTAAATTGTGCAATAAGAAGTTCGTGATCAGAACTACAGTCAGCTCCAGGTCTTGTTTTTACCGACTGTATAGATGTCTGCCACCTTTGGCTGCAAAGGATGTAGTCAATCTGATTTTGGTGTTGTCCATCTGGTGAAGTCCATGTATAAAGTCATCTCTTAGGTTGTTGGAAGAGAGTGTTTGTTGTGCAGAGTGAATTGTCTTGACAAAATTCTATCAGCCTATGTCCTGCTTTGTTTTGTTCTCTCAGGCCATAGTTACCTGTAATTCCAGGTGTCATTTGACTGCCCACTTTAGCATTCCAGTCTCCTGTGATGAAAATAACATCTCTTTTAGGCGTGCTGTCCAGTAGGTGCTGCAGATCCTCATAGAACTGCTCTACTTCAGCTTCTTCAGCATTTGTGGTTGGGGCGTATATTTGGATCGCTGTGATGTTAGATGGCTTGCCCTGAATTCGAATTGAGATCATTCTATAGTTTTTTGGATTGTATCCAAGCACTGCTTTAGCCACTTTACTATTAATTATGAAGGCTACTCCATTTCTTCTGTGGTCCTCTTGTCCACAGTGGTAGATCTGGTGGTCATTTGATGTGACGTGGCCCATTCCAGTCCATTTCAGTTCACTGACACCCAAAATGTCTATCTTTAATCTTGACCTCTCACCAATAACCACATCCAATTTGCCCTGGCTCATAGATCTTACATTCCAGGTTCCAATGGTGTGTTGATCCTTAGAACATTGGATTCGCCGTTCACCACCAGCACCGTCGGCCGCTAGCCGTCCTTTCGGCTTTGAGCTAGCTGCGTCATCACGTCTGGGGCTAGTTGAGCTCATCCTCTGTTCCTCCCCAGTAGCATTTTGACCATCTTCCGACCTGGGGGTCTCATCTTCTGATGGTATACCGACATATCTCTGGTTGTACTGATCCATTTAGTTTTCACGGCAAGAATACTGGGGTGGGTTGCCATTACCTTCCCCAGGGATCGCACAGTTCTCAATTGAAAGCAAACAGTTTCAAACGTTTTCAGACTCTTTACCATACGTCTTGAAGAATTTCCCAGACACCTTGTTCCTCAGTCAACATACACAGGAACAGCTGCAAAAATGCCTTTACACACCTCTACACACCCAAGCAACAGCATTTTATACTTGTGACCTGACTCAGTGTGACTCAGCAGTTGCCTTTCTTTTTAATCGAGAGCACCTGCTTCCTGGTCTTGGGGAGTGCAGGTGTTTGATTGCTTTGTGACTTCCACTGGCAGGAATAATACACCAACAGCCATATATGATCCCTTGCAGATTATTATTACCTGGAGATTATTAAAGTACAGCAAGACTGTGCTCTCTTCTTATTGTGGTTCCCTCCTGAATTCCAGGGTGCTTTATTTTTCAGAACTTTCATTATCTGTCACATAGCAGAGATGCATTTCTTTGAAAAGCTAACTAGATGCAGACCTGAGGAAAAGTCATAATAATAGTTGGTCTACACTTTCCCTTTCTGGCTGAAAATAATTATTGGGCAGACAAAAACGACTGTTTTCTACTGCTTGCTCCATCTTTTGTCTAAATATGCCTGGCCACTGCATTTTATTTCTGGTTATTACTACTTTGTTATGCTTTTCCTGATGACAGATACTTGACATTTTTAATAATATATGGATTTTGGAACAGAGCTTGGTGAGAAACACTGTAAGAAGCAGAGACCTTCAGAAGTCTCTTTGCAAAGTTATTGATTTTTTTTTATTGCAGCTTCTAGCTCTAGCATTGCTTAGGTGGGTTCCAACATACTATATACTATAATTAATCTTATTTAAAAAGAATAACTTCAACTGCATAATTGCTTGGAGTTTAACATGAATTCATACTCAAGGTAACATGGCCATTGGTGGCGGGGGGGGGGGGGAGGTTCAGATAGATGTTGTTTTAAATTTGGGGAATGTTTGAAATATCTCTATGATAGCGTTAATACAAATAGATTTTTAAAATAAGCCCCTGAATTCTATGTACCTTTTCACACAGTGTTAAGTGTTCAAAAGATGTAATGGTTCATATATACACTAGGCTTACCTATACTGATAGTAGATTCAGTGAAATGAACAGGATTTAAATTTTATCTACGCTTAATTATATTTTTAGTATTTAAATCATTTTATCATTTAGTTGATAAAATAAAAGCAACTTTATTTTAACTATGGATCCAACCTAATGTGGGTTCTTTGAAATTACATGAGATCTCCTGATGCAGCATAACAGCAATTTAAATCAATCTCTTAGAACAGACTTATCACAACCAAGGAAATTCTCGGTATGATAAATGACAGCATTGTTGGTGTTGGTTGGGGATTCTAAGAACCAAACACATTTAGTAATGGCTGAGAAAAGTGTGTCATTCACATAACTGAAAATTGCCTCCATCATGGCAACCAGGTGTGGTTTGGACATTTTGCTCTTTGATTCCTGCCAGATCCAACTGATCTGATGGCAATGGGAGTTGCATTAAACATCTGTGGGAAGCATGAGATTTCCTTCTTCTGTTTCATGGTACACATAAGGTATACACCAAGTCTGGAGAAATTGAGGCCTCCTCAGTGGCTGTTCATTATATTTGGAGCTCTTTTTTCACTGAGATACACAGAAGAATATATGTTTATATTATTTAGAAGAAATGTGTGCAAGAAATGTTTCTACAGTTTGAATAAAAATCCCAAAAATCAAGCTCAGTGCCAGAGAAACTGAAGGTAGCCAATGCATCACCAACTTCTGACAGGAACCCAGGGGAGGACTGGGAAAGTATAAGGTATTGAACTTGAATGTGTTTTCATTAAAAGGTTGGAAATGTTAATGAAAGAAGAAAAAAAAAACCTAAGTATATAAAGACAAGCATTGTTGGAGGAAAACAATGACGGTTCTGTAAAGACAAATCTAGTCACATCAACATTTTTTAAGAATGTCAACAGGCACATGGAAGGAGGTGGCTGTGTTGATATTCAAACATCCAAAGTTCCTCATCAAAGGGGCTTGAATGAACTTAGCAATCATGAGATAAGAGAATTTGTATGGAATTGAAATAAATGTAAACTGTGGCACATGGGGAGGAAAATTCACATATACAATGAAAGGATCTGAGATGTCTATAACTTAATCAGGAAAAAGAACTTGGGGGCAAAATGGGTAGCTCAATTGAAATGCCAACTCAGCAGGTGGCAACTGTGGAAAAGGCTGGAGATCATTCAGAAAGGAACTAAAAAACAAATCAAACCTGCCACCATTGTAATGTCCATATGTGGTATGTCCACAATTAAAACACATTATGTACTTCTTGCTGCCAGATTTGAAAAAAAAATACAATTGGAAAAAGCATAGAAGACAGCAACTAAAATGACTGAGAGGTTAGAACAGCTTAGAGTGGATGTTTGGAACTGTTTAGCTTAGAAAAAAGATCATCTGAAAGAAAATATGATCAAAGTATATAAAGTCAGCATGGAGAAAAGAGACAAGGAGAATTTGTTCTCCTTTTTCCAAAACACTAGGGCCGTGTCACTCAATGAATCTGATTGGAAGGAGATTTAGAACAGGCAAAATGAAGTATTTAAACATAGAATGCATAAGCTCATGGACTCTAACTTGGATTCCATTAAAGAGGAATGGCACCAGTTCATAGGGAATGGGTCTATCAGGGCTAACAGTATGAGGGACTTGGTGTTACTTCCATGGGTAGCATGCCTGCAAATCCCAGTTGCAACAGAACAGTGATGGGAGAAGTATGTGTCACTGTCTTCTGCTTGTGAGCACACTAGAGGCATCTGATTGGCCACTGTGAAATGAAATACTGGACTAAGATGCACCTTGGCCTGATCTAGTAGAGCTTTATTATGTTCTTGTAAACAACCACACCTGTAAGCTTAAAAATAATTAGAAAGTAATTCCTCCTATGGTATGATTTTGAACTACAGAGACATATATAAGATCAAACTGTAAATCAAAGATATGTAGGTGGAACTTCCCCCCCATCTCATGTCTTTTTCTTGTGTTGCCATTACCTGGTATCTGGTGGGTTTGTTGTAGGCATTCTTCAGAGTAAAGTCTGATTTTGGAGTACTTGACTCGAAACGAACTTTCTGAAATGTACAAATACAGAGCATGTCATCATAATGAAGAACAAAGCACTAGAGGTCTAATTCAAAGAAAATATCCACAAATACCAGCTCACCAGTGGTGAACTGCATGGTGCAGGGAGGAAAAAAAAAACCTTATATGATTTGATTAAGATACAAAAGCTATAATTCTTGCTTGAATTTAAATGACTACGTTTCTTCCTAGCTGTCAGTGGTCATTCAATCTTTGTAAAAGAGATATTGTGAAGTCCTCTGCAGTCTGGGAATACTGGCTGTTCTTCCAGTGCTGAGATATTAGTCCCTTTAGTTATTCTGAACATTCAACACACATAGTAGAAGGATATTCTTCATTTGGGAATTCAGGAATTATACAAACATTTGGTTGCCCACTGATATTTAGAATTATATTCATATTCTATGCCTTTCACATGTGAATTCCAGTCATGGATATTGTATAGATAGAGGCATCCTGTTAGCCCTGTCTCAAAGACATAGCCCATCTTGATCCACCATTAATACCCCCATTTTGGAGATCTGCAAAGCTTATAGAAGTAGGCTTTCCATGCAAGCCAGAATGGTGATAGTAAGGGTTTAAATGGATATGACTCTCTACAAGTGGAGACAAATACCACATGTAACCCACAGACATCAGGACTGGGGCTGAACAGCCATGAGATCAAGAGGCAACTTTCTATGCATCTTGCCTCTTAATATGTAGGGATCTGCTGTGTTGAATATATATGATAGGTGGTTTGTTGTTTATTCGTTTAGTTGCTTCTGACTCTTTGTGACTTCATGGACCAGCCCACGCTAGAGCTTCCTGTCAGTCGTCAACGCCCCCAGCTCCCCCAGGGATGAGTCCGTCACCTCTAGAATATCATCCATCCATCTTGCCCTTAGTCGGCCCCTCTTCCTTTTGCCTTCCACTCTCCCTAGCATCAGCATCTTGTCCAGGGTGTCCCGTCTTCTCATTATGTGGCCAAAGTATTTCAGTTTTGCCTTTAATATCATTCCCTCCAGTGAGCAGTCTGGCTTTATTTCCTGGAGGATGGACTGGTTTGATCTTCTTGCAGTCCAAGGCACTCTCAGAATTTTCCTCCAACACCACAGTTCAAAAGCATCGATCTTCCTTCTCTCAGCCTTCCTTATGGTCCAGCTCTTGCAGCCATATGTTACTATGGGGAACACCATTGTTTTAACTATGCGGGCCTTTGTTGTCAGTGTGATGTCTCTGCTCTTAACTATTTTATCGAGATTTGTCATTGCTCTTCTCCCAAGGATTAAACGTCTTCTGATTTCCTGACTGCAGTCAGCATCTGCAGTAATCTTCGCATCTAGAAATACAAAGTCTTTCACTGCTTCTACATTTTCTCCCTCTATTTGCCAGTTATCGATCAAGCTGGTTGCCATAATCTTGGTTTCTTTGAGGTTTAGCTGCAAGCCAGCTTTTGCACTTTCTTCTTTCACCTTCATGATAAAGCTCCTCAGTTCCTCTTCGCTTTCAGCCATCAAAGTGGTATCATCTGCATATCTGAGATTGTTAATGTTTCCTCCAGCGATTTTAACTCCAGCCTTGGATTCCTCAAGCCCAGCATGTTGCATGATGTGTTCTGCGTACAAGTTGAATAGGTAGGGTGAGAGTATACAGCCCTGCTGTACTCCTTTCCAAATCTTAAACCAGTCCGTTGTTCCGTGGTCTGTTCTTGCTGTTGCTACTTGGTCGTTATACAGATTCTTCAGGAGGCATACAAGATGACTTGGTATCCCCATACCACTAAGAACTTGCCACAATTTGTTATGGTCCACCCAGTCAAAGGCTTTAGAATAGTCAATCAAAAAGAAATAGATGTTTTTCTGAAGCTCCCTGGCTTTTTCCATTATCCAGTGGATATTGGCAATTTGGTCCCTAGTTCCCCTGCCTTTTCTAAACCCAGCTTGTACATCTGGCAATTCTCACTCCATGAATTTCTGAAGTCTACCTTGCAGGATCTTGAACATTACCTTACTGGCATGTGAAATGAGTGCCGCTGTTCAATAGTTTGAACATTCTTTAGTGTTTCCCTTTTTTGGTATGGGGATATAAGTTGATTTTTTCCATTCTGATGGCCATTCTTGTGTTTCCCAAATTTGCTGGCATATAGCATGCATTACCTTGACAGCATCATCTTGCAAGATTTTGAACAGTTCAGCTGGGATGCCGTCATCTCCTGCTGCCTTGTTATTAGCAATGCTTCTTAAGGCCCATTCAACCTCACTCTTCAGGATGTCTGGCTGTAGCTCACTGACCACACCGTCAAAGCTATCCCCGATATTGTTATCCGTGCTATACAGGTCTTCTGTATATTCTTGCCACCTTTTCTTGATCTCTTCTTCTTCTGTTAGGTCCTTGCCATCTTTGTGTTTGATCATACCCATTTTTGCCTGGAATTTACCTCCTATGTTTCTAATTTTCTTGTTCTTGTTTAAACTTGTTCTTGTGCCTTTAATAGAACCTTTATGTTTCAAAATCAGTGCGTGAAACTTTCCCTGTTTGGAGATATACATTATCTTTGCTAAGATCTCCTGGCTGAGCCAGTACTGAACAAATGCAAGGTCCTATTCAGAAGCAAAGAATTCAAACATGACAGACTGAGTTGCTGATAAGGGAAATGACTGTGTCACTGTGTGTGATCTAATGCAGCTCTCTATATTGTATCTATTATTTTGCTTTTAAGAACTTGGCTATTCAATGGGAAATGGGAAGCTCATGGGCACAATGAGGCCAATAGTGTTATTTTTTCTTTTAAAGAAAAATAGGTATATTAGATAACTTTACTGATGTACTTTTTGAGACGGAGTTACTGTATCTAGGCTTTATTTCTTTGCTCTTCAATAACTGCCAAGCTTTGTTTTTAAAACCACTGAAGGCAGTTCACCATGTTCCGTAAATTAAAAATTAACTTTAGATATTATTTGCTCTTTTTTATCTATTTATCAAATTTGTCACCACCCATCTCCTCCCACCAGAGGGACTCTGGGCGGTTTACAACAAAGTAATCAATAAAACAATAAACATACAATAAATTACAAGATATAAAAATACAGTATATAAGTAGACAATAAATATAGATAAAATAGAGGTAAAATCTAGCAGTATTTTCAGACTAAGGAACAAGTTGATCTCTGATTTCATTCTGAAATCAAGAACATGCCTGGACAATTTCCTCTGGAAATAGCAATACAGCTATTATTGTAAGTATATATCATAATGTTTTTATGGATTCTCCTTCTATTAAAAATAAATGGTTGTCCATAATAAACAGACTGGAGGACCTGCTTCCTGTACATTATCTTACAAATCTATTTACATTTTTCTGTCCTCCCTTATTTTTTTTTCATAAATAATGGGATGAGATGGAAATAGAAAAGAGAAAATGTCATTGTGACTGTATGCCTTTGTATCTTATATGTATGCATGTATGCATGTGTGTGTGTGTGTGTGTATGTGTATGTATGTATGTGTGTGTGTGTGTGTATGTATGTGTGTGTATGTATGTATGTATGTGTGTTTGTATATATATATATGTGTGTGTGTGTGTGTGTGTGTGTGTGTGTTTTGGGATAAGCTTTTCTGTTTCTTAACCACTTTGGAAATATTCACATTCCTATTATCTATACCACTATTTCTCCTGAATGATGCAAATTCTTTTTAGAACTAAATAATACAGATCTGATCATGTCCTCTCACCAGTATATCCCACTGATGACCCACTGATGCTTTTGGCCTTAAGAAATACACACTGAAAACAAATTATTTCTTACAACACAACCATGCTCCCCCCAAAACCTATTGAGTACCCCTTTGGATATAGCTTCTTCCCACACCACAACTGCCCCATTCCTTTGCTGTTAACCAATTTCATGAGGTCTAGGCTTCTATAATCATTCCAGAAATGAGCTGTGTTGTACTTGTTTTCACAGAAACACAAAGGGCATAGTGAAAAATCAGTAGACTTCATTGAAGGAAAATACTGAATACACACAGACAAATATACATACATACAGAGAAAGAGGGAGAGAGAGAGAGAGCATCTGAGAGAAGTCCTTGGGTTTGATCAACAATTCTGAACTTTTAACAGTCTATTCAGGTGCTTTTACACCTTTGGAATTCTGGGCAGGGTAAAATCAGAAGCAAGTCTTGTGCAGCATACTTAATTCAGCTCCCAATAAATAGACAGACTCAGTAAACAATGTATGTCATTTGCTTATGTTGAATTAATAGCAAAGGGCAGTGGAAAGGCATGAGTTGATATACACTTCCATTTTCTATAGTTATTAGTTGAGCTGCTCCATTTAACTGTCTGCTTTTGAGCACAGATTTCCAGTCCTGCAAACTTCGTTCACCATTTATTTCAACTAAAAATTTATTTTAAAAATCACCAGATTAGATTTAAGCACAAAGACAGGTTATATTTACTGTATAAAATAAGTAAGGTGGCACAGAGGTGACATTCACTTATATTTCTTTAACCTAAAAAAAAAAAAAAAGCCAACACACATACAGCCTTGGGCTTTCAATAAAATCAATGTATCTATCAGCAGCACTTTCTAGATTGTGAAGTGGCTGCACAACATTACATCACCTAGGAAGTTTAGGAAGTACCCGGGGAGAGTCCTTCAAAGAGCATGGCATGGCTGCTAATTTGCCAAGCTTTTTAAAGGTTGAAAAAAGTTAAATGGGGTTGCTTGGACATGTTCCATATTTTAGTAGGTATATGAAGCCAACCTCTGTCCCATTCATCCAGAGAAGGGTGAAGAGTAGCCACATTTCATCCCACCATAAAATCTGTCAGTGAAATACCTACCTCTACTTTCAACAAGATCCATAGACTTTTTTTTTAAAAAAAATCTCTAGTTCTCAGTCCATTTAGAATACACCTTTCCCTCACTTCCACTTTTAAACTGGGACTGGAAGCTATAGCAGCTTCCTCTAGCCTTCTTTGATTTAGTAACCTATCTTTCTTGCAATTGTGGTTTTGTTGTTGCCTGAAGCAGAATAAATTCAAACAAATGTTTATAACATATTAAACACAGCTGTCTCCTCACAGGTTTTAATTTGCTGGTTTTAGTAAAACTGTTTCCATAAGAAGCTGCAGGCAATTTATCATAATCGAAGAATGCAAAAATGGAATGCTGTATGGGACAAACTCTAGGTTTGTACCCATGTTCTCAGACGAATAGAATATACCCACCAGGGCTGTGCAGTTCTTCAAGGAGACCCTTTTCTCTGGTGAATTCTCACATGAAGCACCGCCTGGAATCTGCTTTGCAAAACAACCCAGCCCTCTCACTCCTATGAGTGAGTATAATAAACCACGTATTCGTATATCAAAGCCGGTATATTGTCAAAAGCATATAATGCCAATCAGAGCTTTATGGGTGACTTTATGCCATGTAATTGTGCAAATGGATGTCTCTGCTGGCCTGCAGTTCTTGTAACTGAAGATTCTGGGTGGCAGACAACAGGGATAAACATGAAACAACATAAAACAATCACCCAGTCCAAATACAACCTAACAGATGTGTGCCTCAAACAATCAGTGATGATTAAAAGCACAGTGAAATAAACTTGTTTTAGTAGCTTTCCAAAATGCCAGGAGGGAGGGTGCTGCAGAGACCTCAAGCAGAAAGGAGTTCCACAAATATGTATGAAAGCTGCTACGTGAAAGATCCACTCAAAGCAGGCAAAAAAAAAAAAAAAAGGAAGAAAGGGTTGCTCAGGAAGATTTCCGCTTACCCGGCTTGTGGGGAACAGGAACTTCTCATACAAAAATGTGGGTCCCCTATAAACTGGAAGAGGCAATGGCACTCTGGAGGAAAAGTACCAGGACGTGTGAGAAAAGTGCCAAGATGGGACTAGTCAAACTTTGCTGGACTGATCAAGCCTTGTTGGAAGGCATAAAGATGTACCACATTCAACAAGGCAGCACACAAAGTGAGTGTCCTGCCTCATTGCTTCAAGAACTCAAACCTAACCCAGCTGCCTAGACTTTGAGCCAAATAGGTGTGCATGGGTTTGTGAATGTGTGAATGAGCAGAGCTTTATGTTCAGAAACTGAACAATAAATGTTGTGAAACCTGTAGTTGTTGATATGCATCTGACCCTCTGGTTGAAAATAGCACTGGAGGTGTTTCAAGTACATAAACACTAATTCAGTCAGGGGTGCTACACTGTAAATCCTTCACTGAAAAAGAGATTGGACCAACTGACCTCCAAGATCCCTTCTGTTTCTGATTCGTTGTCTGCTTGATAAAGCATTCCTAGGTAACAAATATATTGAAATAATGTGCAAGTTGTCATATACCTGCTTCCCCTGCATTTCAGAAGAACAGAGACAAAACACTATGCGTTATTGCACATTGGCTGTACAATATCTGTTCGGTGATAGTGACTATATGCTATTTACTCTCTTGGATTGTTGCATACTTGCCATAAAGTTCTGGTCCTGCTGATTTAAAGAACATTCTGAAAAGAGGTAGTTTCAATGACTTTCATATAGCTGTATGTCCTTGAGAACTAGTTTTTGTCAAGCCAATTTGATGTAGAACAACAATCCATAGCCCATGGACAACAGGAAGTTCTCAACATCCTTTTGTGGTATCCAGGCCACTTATGGAATGGAAAGGGACAAAAGGTTTGGTGTTTTTGGAGGAGCTAGATGATGGTTTAAGGATAAAATGAAAATCTTAAGACTTGCATCCATTTCAGCTCTTAAACTTTCAGTCTGAACCCATAAAATTGAGCTGATTTTTCTACTTGGTGTGGGGAGGTTTAGGGAGAAAATGGTAACCCTTAAACATATTCAGTCATCTCCTGACAAAGGCCAAAAATTTTGGCTTTGCCAACTTCAGTGCAGTCATGTTACCAGTCACATTTCCTGCAGCTTCTGAGGCAAAATATGATTTTTGAAAGTGGAGTTCTTAACTGTAAGAAAATTTCCCATTCCTGGGTGGAGATCAGAGTAATGAACCAGGATCAGATGCAATCAAGCAAACATCTCCCTATGGCCAGCGAGTTCATTAGAGAGACACCAATCATCAGCCTGAACTGCCACAGACAGTTGAAACTGTGTGCCTCCAACAGACCTTTCTGAGAAATAAATCTACAATAATGATGACTGACTTACTCGTAGCTTGGAATTCAACATTCCCATCTCAAGATCATTTTCACAGTTTTTGGCCTTAGATTTGCAGAGTTTTATGAGGCACATTTTTATTCTCATTATGAGATAATAAAAGGACTTAGGGCTTGGCACTAGATTAAAAGGAGCAGGTAGAGTCCTTCCCTCATCAAAATAGGAAAGCCAGAGTTTAGCGCGAGCAAATTTCCACTCCACGTCTGCATCTTCCTGCAAAAGGAACAGAAGAACTGATTTAATTTAAAAGTCATGATTAGTTGTTTGAGGTGTGAATCTCATTGTCACTGATACAGACTTCAACAGATGTGTTTGGTTTTTCAAGCTATTAAAATGTTTTGCCCTCAAGTCATTCTCCATAAGATCATTGATTCTAATTTCCCTTTGAGATAAGCCACATGGAAAATCCTAATACTTTCCTATGTCATGACCTCATCCCCTATAGAAGCTTTTATTCCTTTGCAGTTGGCCTGCTTAACTGGAGATTATGGGAAAATTAGGTCTGAATTCTCAAAATGCCCTTTATCATTGCAATTATAATTTAAGTGTAACTTTAACTGCAGTGGCTCTAACAGTGTGCAAACAGATTAATTTATCTGTTAAAACATTACTGAAGGAGCCAAGGAAGATGCAATATACTGAATAAGGATATGCAAAAATGATTCCTATATTAATTTAAATGGCATTTTTCTTCTATCTCCCTATTTTCAAGTGACTTTTCCACTACGTGTCCTTGAAATGTCTCAGGATTGAAGCCAAGGCATCCTTAAGTTCCTAGGCTTTTGATATAAAAAGACCATGAACCATCCAGAAGAGCTCCATTGCCTGATGGACTTGGAAAACAATCAGAAATTAAGTCTCTGCAAGAGATTCCTGACTGGCTTTCTCTTTCTGAATTAAGTTCTGAATTAATTTCAGGATGTTAATCATAATTTACTTAATAAGTAACCAGGCCTTAAACAGCTGCATCTTCAAATCCAAAGGTTAGTTGACATTGCTCCCAAGCTTTTCAGAACTGGAAAAAAGACTCAAGGAGTCTATTCCTTAGTTAATGCTCCTTTTTTATACAATATATTGGTATATTAACGTGATAGGTCAGTCTTACCTCAATTTCCTGATAAGAATTGTTGATCATGGCTATTAACATGTTGAGGAGGACAACCACCATGGTGACATTATAAACTCCATACAGCACATATCCAATATTCTCAATAAATTTGTGATCATATTTCAGCACCACTGATATTACCTCAGACAAGCCAAATATGGACCAGAATAAAGTTTTAAAACTTTCTTCTACCCTAAAGACAAAATAAAATCTTAATTAGCTACTTGGGCTGAGCCAGGAATACGCCACCATGCAGACACTGTTTTGAGTTGGGGAGGCCTTATAAACTGGCATTAAAAATGTTTGATCTTGAGAATTAGCGAAAAAAAAAGAAGAAGACACCTCTGCATTTGACATTGTCAGCACATTGTGCGAAGCTGTTTTGTGGGTTTTGTGAACTCAGCTAAAGTGGTTTATAATCTATAGCTTCTGCTTTAGTCTTACGTAGGAATCCAGTCACCATGCCTTATTTCAGCATTCAGAAACCATTATTTAGTTTAACATGTGAACCCAGGAGGGCTGCCACCTTTCACTGAAAGGACTGCTGAACTGAAGTGAAAAAAAGATATATGCCATTCTGAAATGCACTGTGAAATAATATCATACCTACAGTGAGCTTGTCTTTGCCCTATTTTATGACGGACCACATCGCTCACCAATCTAAAGTGCTGATTATCACCTTTTATGGCACAGCACTGGGATATATCAGGCAACTTCTTCCCCGTACTGAATCTAATGTATCTTTTATCTAATAAAAGAATACTACTCCCCCATGAAAAGTACACAGGGGGACAGACTAAGGGCCAGACCATCTCTGTGGTAATCTTCACTTTTTGGAACACTATCTTTCCAGAAGTAGGTGCAGCCTCTTCCCTGTTAGCTTTCTGTAAACACTAAAAGCCGCTTCCCATGAGCCTTAGCCTCAGTTGAATCAGTGAAGGGGGTGGTTTTTAGTGTTAGAAACAAACAAACATACAGACAAACAAATAAATAAGGTTTACATGCTACTCCATTTCTGAAGATTCTGAGCAGCTTACAAATAACATAAAATTAAGATATAAACAATCAGTAACATAGACAACAAGGCCTTGGTATGTCACCATTCAGGCAACACAAACTTCAAATGTCTCTCTTTAAAATTTAGTGTGGGGGGAAGGGTCTAAAATATGGGGATAGGCTGCCCCAGACATGGAGAGGCATAACTCAGAAGGCCCAACCATGGGGTCTCCGTAGAAGGCATTCCCTCACATTTGGGGCTCCCAGCCAGCCCTCTCTACTAGATAGAACCAAACAGGCAGATTCAGCTTGGAAAAGGCAGTCTCAGAGACATCCAGGATAAAAGGTGGACTGTCCTTTAGTACGTGTACATATCTTACTTTATGACTTATATTATACTTGAGAACATGTACTGAGCAGCCCAGTTTGAATACGCGACTTAAATCCTTTTTAAGAGAAACCTTCTTTATCAGTATGGGAGTTATAGAAAAATGAAAGAAAAAGTAACCCAGAGAAGCTATTTATTCTACTGATAAGATAACAAGAACTAATTATTTATCATGGGCAAGGTATTCTACAAATTCACATTATCTATGATAATTTTGGATTTTTTTTTTTGAACCAGCACCTCCAGCATTTGACATATCTAGCTTCTTTTTTTTGCGGGGGAGGTCTTCCCTGATTTCTTTTTTCCATTTTTTTTTCTTTGAAAAGCACCTGAAAAGCTATAGCCAAGTACCTAGTAGTGACTGCAAATGAAGTGGTCTCAGATTAGCCACTGGATGCCATCACTTTGCAGTGGCCAGAGGGAAATCATTTTGGCCAGCAGTGACAGAAAGAGATGATGGGCCAGCAATGTGCAGATGCAGAACTGCTACTTGGTTAACTGTACCCTACGTAGGCATGGAACCAATAATGCCCACAGCTGGCATGGGCATGACTCAACTATAACCTCTCTCTCTCTCTCTCTTTGGTAATAAGCATATCCCACATTCCCCTCACTAGATTTCAACAGATGAAATTTAATTTGAACTATGGATTGCTTCAGATGCATTGGACTCCAACATATTTTTCTTACTTGGCCCATACCTGTCATTCAATCAGTTAGTACACAGGTTTATTTCATTTTTCAGATACCAAGTATGCTGTTTTTCATATTGTCTCATGTAGGGAAATGTTAAATATCTCATAGCACTGACTGCTAGTGAATTTTGAATATCCATTATTTACATGATGAAGCGCTGAGAGCTGCTTTTAGCTGTGGCACTGGATTTTCTTTTCTTTTTCTTCTTTACACCATAAAAGAGCTTAAATAAAAGAACTAGCTCACTTTTTTCTATTAAATATTGCATTTGACTTTGATCCCAACAGCATTATATTATCTTACTTTGTTTTAATTTGGAAGGGTTCCATTTTATTATATTCTTTCTAGCAATTTTAACAGTTGCTAGAAAGTAGTCAAATTGGCTACTTTTCCTGCAATGTCATTATTAATCTCTGGAATTCTGTCATGCTCTTCTTGAAAATCTGATTGCTATGTATATAACATGTGAAAAGCATGTTTCAAAGGCTGAGCTATAAATTAGGAAGCCTGTGTCCAAAACTCAGAGTGAAACTTAGTAGGTCAGCTCCCCTCAACTTGGTATCCTAGAGAAGTATTGCAATCTACAGTAATTCCCAGTATTCCCATCTTGGATTACACATTATTTTATCCTAAGAGCAAATGTGTACAACCTGATATCCTGAGGCTGCACGAAGCCCAGAGAGGCTGCACGAAGCCCAAAAATTGCCCCTGAAATGCAGTTTTTAATATGACAGACAGAATTATTAAATATACTGTATGACTGAAGAGTAATCATGGAAGCTATATTTACTTTATAGTAAACTAAATGGAAATGACTAGTCCATTTAGTATGATATTCAAGCAATTAGCTCTGTCCATTGTGTAGAGTCTCTAACCATGCATTGAAGTAAACACCTTTCTCAGTGTGGAGGTGTCAAAATGAAGTGAGGCCACATAGCAACATGCTAAAAACATGAAATTTGTGCAACGTGAATATGATAAGATCCTCGTTAGTGCATACTTGGAAATCAGATATCAGGGACAATATTCTTCCTACCCACTTTTCTCAGTCACATCTGTTTTTCTATGTGGACAACAATTTGGAGCAATATCAAAATGTCTGCCACCTCCTTGGCCAAGCTCAAATCAATCCCTTCCCTGAGAAGTGGCACTTGAGTCTGGCTGTTCCTTGATAGTTACTTCTACTGGTTCATCACCCAACCTCAGTCTTGTCCATATGATTTTGTTCCTTCTAGCTCTGTTCAGGCATGATATTTCTAGAGGATATAAAAATGTAGGAGGGAACTGCCCTTAATATTCCAAGGAGTGCTGACTCTGCCATTCCAGCCTATTCCTTGGTGGAATATGGATGTTTCAGAATGCAGGATGGGCCTGATTGTATGACCAAACATACCTTTGGTGTTAAAATAAACTTGTTTTAATTTAGCCCAACCTCCTCTATGACATGTTCCATTTTTACTTGGTTTAAGCCAATATTCAAGCTTCTTCCCAACTCTCTTCTGAAAAGGAACACTGCCCAACTTATCAGATATAGTGTATATTTTGGCAAAAATAATGATGTGTAACAAAAAAAAATTCTTGCAATTAAAGCGATTTCTCTTTTTAAGCAAGAAATTAATGCAATTGATCCTACCGACTGCAAGGAATTCAGTAAAATATTAACTGTGCTTTCCAAGAGCTGCTTTGTGAATTTAATAAAATTGAACTCACCCCAAAGACAAACAGCATTATAACTACCTAATTTTGCTGTGAAAAATAGGTTCTCTCTTTTAAATTTGTAAACTTATTAACATATGAGCTAATTAAGATGTAATGTTCACAGTTCCTGTCGGCTAAAACCAGAGTTCTAAAAAGTGTCAAATTAAACAGAGATAAAAGGCAATCGAGGAGAAAAGGAATGATTCTTAGGTATCATTACTGAGACTTTATGTCTTAAAGGACTGGGCTGATTAGGGATTAGTCATCTCCTCCTTTCGGGGAGATGGGCGGTGGCTAAATTTGATTAATAAATAAATAAATATTGTATAGAATGAAAGACCTATATAACAAGCCTTTGACTTGAAAGACATGATTGTAAAATAACCCTTTCCTAACCTGAGGCCCCCTTGATGTGTTTGGATTGCAACCAAGGTCTTGCTGGTTGGGAATTTTGAAAAACCTACCTTAAAACCTCCAAAGGATGCCATACTAGGAAAGGTTAGAGATTTGGTAGATGAAAGCTCTGGGGCTTCAAGCTGTGGGACTGTGGAACCTGATTCTGCAAGTCTACCCTTCTCCAATATAGTCCTCTCCAGGGGTATTACCAAGACATGTTTCTGGGATTAGAAATGTGAGTCTGGAGGGTTATCATTCTCACATTGAAGACAGGGTTTATTTACAGCCCTTGAATTCTTCTGCTGAAACACAAGAAGAGAATGAAAGGGAATTTGGAAAAAGGTGTCATCTAGCTTGGGATGGGGAACAATCTTCATGACTTTGGGTGGAAAATAGCTCAGCTCATGTTTTTTATCTCAGTTCAACCAAAGGTACCTGCTGGTCTCTAAGGCCCTCTTTTCTCATCCAGTACCAAATGCCAAATGCCCACAAGGCTCCAATGTATCCAGAAAGTGGAAATAGTGCAAAGGACCAGCAACTCAATTACTACTTGCAAAGCCTCCCATTCAGGATCAAGACTTCAGTAGCAGTTACTGCGTTAGCCCACCTGGTACTTCATTCCCAGATACATTTGAATATGCAGAGGGTTCCTGTTCCTTCGGTTGTCACTGTGATTGAATAGTCAATAGTAGTCGAGTGTCCAGAGGGGTAGCTATATGAGCTAACCCACCAATTTATTTATTATGTGCTGAAGTGACCTGTGGTCCATGAAAGCATATGCATTTAACATGTAGTACTAATATTCAAGTCATCGTCCGTTTTACAACTTTAATGACCAGTTACTGTCTTTCATCTTCAGCCTCTATTGTAAAACATAGTCCACCCCACAAGGAGACACCTGCAAGGGCATCTTCTTTCAGATGGGCAAACTGCTTCTACTCTTTGACTTGCTTCATAATTTAAACAGTACTGTTTAGGGAGCATTTGGATGAGTTCCAGCATTTCAAAGACATTGGTTAATTATCATCCTTACATCAACCCTATGTGGTAAGTCATTGATGTGCCCTATTGCAGATGAAGAAATAAAGACTGAGAAGAGACAGCTTGCTTTGGGCTCCTAACAAGTTTCTGGCAAAAACAAAATTCAGACTAGGAATTTCCCAACTCATCAGTCACTCAACCCTATGCTGTATTAGTCTTCTTTATTTACTCCTCAGGCAGCTTGGAATGAACTAGTCCAGGAAAGATCAGTCTTGCCATTTCCAAAATATAGTCTGACAAGCTTGTATGTATATATGCATGAAGGTGAAGGTGGAAGTAAAAGTGGAAGTGGCAGCAAGGAAAGCTAGTCCATCAGATTGTGGCAGGGCAATATTTAGGTCTCATTGTGGATGTCAGTCATGATGAGGAACCAAAGTTTCACATTAGAAACAACGTTTCAAAATAAAAACAGAAGAAAACTGTCTATCACAAAGATATTGACAGAGGGACTTAATGAATATTAAGCTTGGTGTTGGTTTGTACCAAGCATGCTTTGATTTCTGCTAAAATAAATAAATAAATAAATAAATTCTGAGCACAGTGGGAAGTTTGGTAAATTTCCAACCCCTCCCATTTGAGCCCATTAAAGTTGAAGTCAATCTGGGTTATGTTACATCAACTGAATAGTTTTTAAATTGATATTTTATTCATTGGATAATCAATTTACTACTTCCCTCTGGGGTCCCATACATTTATTTGAGGCTTGGGATATCTTATGAGAAACCCATAATAACTGTGGTTCAAGAAATAAATTTGGCCATTGGAATAGACCAGATTCCCATGAAAAATTGCCAAAACTGTTTATACTTGTGATGAAGGTTGGAAGTCATTTCTTTATATATTTCTTTTCTTTTTCTTTACCATATTTCCTTCCTTCCTTCCTTCCTTCCTTCCTTCCTTCCTTCCTTCCTTCCTTCCTTCCTTCCTTCCTTTTAATTTTTACTACTGCAATTATAATCTTTAACAAAATTATTTTTAAAAAAAAGGGGTAGACCAGATTCTATACTCATCCTAGAATGGACTTCCTTATGCTTACAAGAAATGCTTAGATGAAAATTATTTTGTCTTTTTTTTCCCCCACTTGTCTTTCTCCAAACCTCACATGGAAAAGTTATCACCAAATGTTTTTGGTGGCTCATCAATATACGGAAGAAACACATACACAAATGCACAGACTATATGATTAATATAACTGATGATGAGAAGCTGTACTACCGTATTCCAAACAATGGATTAATCCACTGAGAACTATTTTATATATTTTTCATTTCAACTGCACATCTTTTCATGTTCAAATGGTGAGCAAGAAATATACTACACTTGATCTTAGCCAAAATGAGGAAGTTAAATATATTTTTATTAAGGAGTGAAAGGAGGAACAGGATGAACAAGTGACAAGAATAGAGGAAGAAAAAGTTTAATTTGGTCATTTAAAACTCTTCCAGAAGTAGGGCAAAATGAAATCTGTTACAGAGCAGAGGCACTAAAATGTACATTAATAATAGCCATCTCTGTAACAGAATCACTTAAAAGAAATCGCATCACTTAACAATGAGCATACCAGAGTGATATCAAAGATGACAATTAACAATATATTGAAATAGTGTGAGGAGAAATCTCAGAGTGCCAGCAAATAAAAAAAAGGAAATACAATAGCTTCATATCAGAGTCCCGGAGTGAAGTTAAAATGAGCCATTCTGCCATGGCTCAGAGAATGGAAAAGAAGGTGAGAACAACCCAGAACTATACAGAGGAGGAACATTTTCTAGTGCTTATTGATTTATCAACACAGTTAAGTGACACTTTAAAAAGTCTTCAAATTAATGGATCTGATTTGTCTGGCAGTTCAAAGGCTTGGGAAAAAATACAAGAAACAGCAATGCAGAGTGATACAACAGAAGACCTCGAGGGAAATTTTCTCAGGTAATTTGGCTTGACAATCATCAAATGCAGGACACACCAACAGAAAGCTGTAGTAACAAAAAGGATTCAGAGGCCTCAGCAGAAATACGAAAGAGGACAGAGCCAGGGGACAAGCCTGATGTGGGAGTTACAGTAAGACTCCAATGGAATCATATAAACAAGAAGGTACAGAAGAGATCCTTCCCTTAGACTGTAACAAGGAGCCTTACCAGTTGTCCATTACTTGTGGCAATGGTTCCTCTTGGATGGAGCAAATCCCTATAAATCCACCAATCTCCAAAGAGGCAGAAGAAACCCCATCCCAAGCAAAATGGTTCAATCACTTCTCTGCCATGATTTCCTGGAACATAGCAGGATGCAATTTATGGCATAGGGACCCCAGCTTTAGAAACAATGTAACAAAATCTGGTGTTGTATTCCTGCAGGAGACCTGGTGCAGGAGGAGATAAACTGAGATGGATGTTATTCAGTCTCCATACTATCATCTGTGAATGTAGGTAAGGGAGTAGTGAGGACTTAGGGGTACTTATTTCCACTAAGCTTTTTGCCACATGGGTTAAGCTGTACCACCACCACCCAGAAAGCGATGCACTTCCAGTATTAATTAAATTTAACTGGTGCAGTTCATTCATAGCTAAGGTATATCTCCCCTCTCTCCTTAGTACTAAGCTTCAAATTAGCTGCCTATGTGGCACCTATAATTCCATCAATGATCCCCCTACCCCAAGGAAGTATGTTGCCAAGGCATTCAGTAGCTCAGACCTACTGAATGTGGCTGCAAGAGAGGGCTATCCAGGGGAATATACACATTGGGCAGATATGAATATGAGTACTTTAGATTATGTAGCTAGTTCCTGCAGCCTGTTCTGATTCATTTACAGATTTAAGCTAGACTAGACAACCCGTGACTCATTGGGTCATCCTTCTAGAGATATTTCCTTACCTAAACAAAGAAACAGAATGACCACAGATGGATAAAAAAGCAGTGGGAGTGTGAGCGACTTCCTTCCTTCCCCATTGACTTTGCTTGTGGGAAGCTGGCAGGGAGGGTTGAAATCACTCCTCCTTCTCGGCTAACCCACAGAACTGCCTGCCATTTTGCTGGGAGGAGGGGGAACAAAGGGAGCCACGGACCACAAGGAAACCTGCAACCTTCTCCCTATCCCAGCATGTCCCCATGGGCCCCCTCTCTCCAGGGAGGAAGAGGGCTCTCCTGTTGACCACTGGTGCCCCCCAGTCAGTCCTACCTTGCCAGCAGGCATTCAAGTCACTCCCTCATCTTTCCCTCGCCACCCACCACCGTTAAGAGATTTCAAATTTCAGCCTTGGTTCCAAAGCAGCCAATCGCTGCTTGCCTGTTGGGTCTTGCCACTAGCCGATTGGGCACAGGGGCCAGAGGGAGATGGGAAAGGGAATGGGGATATGCCCCTCCCACCTTGGATTGGCAAGGGAATGTACTTTTTACTCAGAAAGACATAAATCCTTTTCAAGAATTGACATGATATGGATTTCAAATAATTTAGTTAATAAAAGTTGTAAGGTTAATATTTTACCAAAAACTTTATCCAATCACAATCCAGTAAGTTTGAAAATAAAGAGATCTTGTATGGCTTTTTGATGGAGATTGAATGAATCTATTTTACAAAGAGAAAACATTTTGGTTGATTGGAAGAGGAGTTTAAAATATTTTTTGACATCAATTTGGACAAAGGGACTGACCTAAAAATTGTTTGGGACACCAGTAAGGCAGTTATTAGAGGTTACTTTATTTACCATATCTGTATTATTAAAAAAAAGTCTCAAAAATGCAAACTATCTTAGATCAAATTAAAGTAAAAGAAATTGAGTTACAGAAAAACCCAGTGGATACTGGTATTTTACACCAACTTAAATTATCTAGATTTTATTACACTTTTATTCTTATTGTATTTATTGTATTCATAATTGTCTTTAATTTTAACTTTGTTTTTATTGTAAACCACCCAGAGTCCCTCCTTTGGTGGGGAGATGGGCAGTGATAAAATTTGATTGATAGATAAATAAATAAATAAACAAACAAACAAACAAATAAATGACACCAACAATAATCTATGTTGACTGTGAGGGAAATTGAGACAAAATTGAATTATGTTAAACAGAGACATTTTGAGTTTGCCAATAAACCTGGAAGGTGGTTGGCCTATAAATTAAGGAAGAAAAGAGGAAAGAAAATGATACTAAAAATTCAAGAAGGAAATATTGAATTAATGGATAATGAAGGAATTAAGAAATCATTTTACAAGTTTTTTTTCCAGTTTGTATAAAAGGGAAAAGATATATGAGTTTTTGGAGAAACAAAAATTACCAAAACTCTCACAATCACAGAAATTATTCATGAACAATCCTATAACTATGTCATGAGTGCCGTTGAGCTGAAGTCATCAGCGCAATGGCACACATGACAATAACAAGGAAACAGGGGAAGGGGCTCAAGATAAGTAGCCATCAACTTACAAAGACTGAAGGACAAGAGACAATGGCTAAACGGATCGCGAGGCACACCCAAGCTGTTAGCGCTAACGCAACGGAGATCGCCCAGCTGACAGCAATCACCGGAGGAATAGGGAAACCGATGATGGGCGATCCCAGAACGCCAGCGGGGCCTCGCAACCCCTCACCTACCGGCAGGACAGCGTGTTGGACAAAGGGGGGGTGATGTAACCGCGAGTGAGGGGGCGCTGACCGGCGCGGGGTATTTAAACCCCGCACCGGCGCGCTCCTGTCACTCTCAGCTTTTTTCCTATACTGTATCTACACTGCGAATAAACCAGAGCCTGTTTCACAGAACCAGCGTCTGTGTATTACTCGGAGGTAGGCAGCGCACGACATAAAGCTGAGAGTCATAAACTCAGCCTCGCCGAGCCCCACCGGACGACAACGAGCCGCGGGAGGAGTAGACGGCGAGAAGACCAGGAAGATGAGGCCGGCACGACGTGGACAAGGGGGGCGAGCCGCACGGCAAGAAGCAGAGGAGGACCGATCGAGGCCAGAGGCACCGCGGACTCCCGGAGCCATGGACGCCCACCCGACCCAACCCGAGCCTCAGCTCCAACCCCAAGGGGAGATGGCGATGGAGGCAACCCGGCCACGGGAGGGAGCAACATACCTCCCGAGACCAGCGGAGAACCCCGCGCCCCACATCGTACCCCAGCAATGGGCGTGGAGCGGCAGCCCAACGGCGGTAAGCACGGGGGAGGACGATGAAGCAACCCAGCAGACGGCGAAGGAAGCGGACCAACGGCCGAGAGAGACTGAACCCCACCGGCAACCCACCCCCGCCGACACACCGACGGAACTGGCCCCAGCGGCGGCGCGGATCGCGGACGAGGACGCAGAAGCTAGACTCGCAGCCATGGAGACCCAACTGAAGGAACTCCGGACCATGCTTCAGTCGCTCATGCCCCCCGCGCTGCCCAACGACGTCCCCGCACAGGTCCACACCCCGAGCAAAGCGCCGAACCCCCATGGGCCAAATGAAGGTCAACAGACGGCCCAGGCGGATGACACCACAGGCTGGGAAGCGAGAGGAAGGGGCGCACAAAACGCCCGGGCGCCAAAGGACTTCCCCATCTTCTTTGATGGGAACCCCGCGAAACTGTCGTTCTTTATCACGAACGCCAGGGAGTTCATGGGGAGGCACGGACACTCCTACGACTCCGAAGCAGACAAGATCGCTGCCGTGGCGATCAAACTACAAGACCGGGCGGCGGACTGGTACGTCCAACTGTACGAGTCCAGCTCCCCCGCCCTCGCCAACTTCCCCGCCTTCATCAATGAGATGAAAAGCTACTTCGAGGACCCACTAGCCAAAGTGAGGGCGAAAAGCGCACTCCAAAGACTTAAACAGGGCACACGCACTGTCCCAGACTACGCCCTCAAGTTCAAAGCCCTCGCGGGGAAGGTCAACGACTGGTCCGAGACCACCCTGCTGGAAATGTTCAAAAGGGGGCTCAACCGCGACGTACTTCAATGGGCCCTCTACCGCGACGACCCAGAAACTCTACATGGGTGGATCCACCTCGCGGGGAAAGCAGAACACGTGCACCGCACCTTCTTCATGACAACTACGGAAGACACGAACAACACCTACAAAAAGGTACCCGCATCACACGTGGGGATGGCCGGCCCCACATACCCAAAGAAGAAATTTAATCGGGGGCCCTGCGGGAGGTGTGGAAAACTAGGGCACAAGATGGCAGATTGCTTCGCCAACCGACCGCCGACCAGTGTGCCTAAACCCACCCCGAAAACTAGCCCCAAACCACCTAACCCGCCGCCGCCCCCTCACCGCCGAATGACCGGAGCCACAGCGACACCAGAGGAAGGCTGGGACGCCTACTGGGGGGAAGAGGACGACGTAGACCCAGACCAGCCGGCGGGAAATGCTCCCCGCCTGCCCTGAAACGCGTTGCGAGGCAGGCGGTGGGACAGCAACGCGGACCACCTCGACGGAACGGCGAAAGCTCCGTAATAATGGCGGCAATCAAACTCTCTGCCGGCAACGGAGCCACCACGGCCGCGGCACTAGTGGACTCGGGGTGCTCAAAAAACCTCATCCACCCCAACTTAGTCGCCAAACTCGACCTCCGCTGCTTCCCCCTCCCCACGCCGTTGGCATTCCACCAGCTGGACAGCTCAACAGCGGGAGGGAAACCAGCCACGATGCAAACCGAGCCGGTCACCCTGCAAATGGGCACTCACACCGAACGCACATCGTTCGTCGTCACCCACATCGGACGACCCATTGCAGTCCTGGGAATGCCATGGCTCGTGACAAACAACCCGCGCATCGACTGGGAGACCCACACCTTCACATTTGGCGACGGCGAGTATCGGGCACCAGTTCCGGCGGGCAGAACCAACCCCACTGTGGGACGAGCAGAGGCGACTACAGAGGACAACGCCGCTACCACAGCAGACCTACCGGAACAATACGCCGACTTCTCCGAGGTCTTCGGAGAGGCGGAAGCTGACCAACTACCCCCCCACCGCAAGACGGACTGTCGGATCGACCTGCTGCCCGACGTCCCCTTACCTAGACTGAAGATCTACTCGATGACCCCGAAGGAGATGGCAACCCTCCGGGAGTTCATCGATAAAAACCTAGAGAGGGGATTCATAGAGCCAGCATGCTCACCGGTCGGAGCCCCCGTCTTATTCCGGGAGAAGAAAGACGGCACCCTACGGCTCTGCACCGACTACCGGGGCCTAAACGCGGCTTCCCTGTCCAACAAATACCCCTTACCCCTGGTGAAAGACATGCTCGCCCACCTGTCCACGGGCAAAGTCTTCTCCAAACTGGACCTTCGCGAGGCGTACTACCGCATCCGAATCAGGGAGGGGGACGAATGGAAGACTGCGTTCAACTGCCCCCTAGGCGCCTTCCAGTACAAAGTGCTGCCGTTCGGACTCGCGGGGGCCCCCGGGGTGTTTATGCAGCTCATCAATGAGGTCCTGCATGAACACCTGTTCAAAGGGGTCCTTGTCTACATAGACAACGTCCTTATCTACACTAAAACGCACAAGGAACATGTGACCCTAGTCAGGCAAGTCCTCGACAAACTCAGAAGGGCGCAGCTCTATGCCAAACCCACGAAGTGTGAATTCCATAAAGCGCGCCTAGACTACCTGGGGTACCGAATCTCCGGAGACGGCATAGAAATGGACCCCGCAAAAGTCGAGGCGGTGCTGAACTGGGAACGCCCCCGCAACAGACGCCAACTCCAGAGCTTCCTCGGCTTCGCGAATTTTTACAGGTCATTCGCCCGGGGGTTCGCAGAGATAGCCCTCCCCCTAACGGACCTCCTCAAAACCAAAGGGGTGGGGGACACCCGACGCACCAAGAACCCGGGCACAGTATTGAATTGGACTCCCGCGTGCCAGACCGCATTCAACAAGCTGAAAGCGCTGTTCACCACGGAGCCAATCCTCGCGCACCCGGACCCAGAACGGCCGTTCGTGGTCCAAGCCGACGCCTCAGACTTCTCCCTGGGGGCCATCCTACTCCAAAAGGACCCCACGGGACTCCTGAAACCATGCGCCTACCTGTCGAGGAAATTTTCCGAGACAGAAAGGCGATGGCACGTCTGGGAGAAAGAAGCCTTCGCGGTAAAATCGGTGCTAGAAACATGGCGACACCTACTCAAGGGAGCCACCCAACCATTCGAGGTCTGGACCGACCACCGGAACCTCGAGGCCCTCCGAACGCCCAGACGCCTCAGCCCAAAACAGGTCCGATGGGCCCAATTCTTCAGCCGCTTCAACTTCCAGCTGAAGTTCATGCCGGGTAAAAAGAACTTCCTGGCCGACGCCCTTTCCCGACTGCCCCAAGATGAAGAGCCCGCCCCAGACACCATTGGGACGGTCCTATCCGCCTCGCAACTGGGGACGGCCGTGACCACCCGAAGCGGCGCTCGGAGGCAGCTCGACTCTACGGCACAACCGACGGCGGGACAACCTGTGACCAGACGACGCCAACCGCAACTACCAGGGGGGATACGCACGGACCTCGCCGCCGCCCTCAAAACCGACCCCTGGTTCCTGGCAAACCCCGACAAGGTAACGATGGCACAGGACCTGGCATGGGGGGAAGGCAGAATCTATGTCCCGGACTCGCAACGCCAAGCGATCTTGCATAGATCACACGACGCCAAGCAAGCGGGACACTTTGGGTTCCTTAAGACCCTACACCTAACAAGGCGTCAATTCTGGTGGCCCGCACTAAGACGAGACGTGAAAGCATACGTAGCGTCCTGCCCAACGTGCGCTAGGGCCAAACGGGCACCAGGCAAACCCGCGGGGCTTTTACAACAGGTGGCAGAACCCTCCCGCCCATGGGAGGAAATCTCCATGGATTTTATAGTGGACCTCCCACCCAGCCAGAAGAAAACGGCCATTTGGGTGGTGAAGGATTATTTCTCGAAACAGGCCCACTTCATCCCCTGCACGTCGGTCCCGTCCGCACAACAACTAGCCAAACTCTTCCTCATCCACGTGTACAGGTTACACGGATGTCCCGCACATGTGGTGACTGACAGGGGCACACAGTTCACTTCTAAATTCTGGCGGGCCTTCCTAAAGCTGACGGGGACCCAACAGGCCCTATCCACTGCCTGGCACCCCCAGACGGACGGAGCCACAGAGGTCCTCAATGCCACCCTAGAGCAATTCATACGCTCATATACCAACTATCATCAAGACGACTGGGCCGAACTGCTCCCGTTCGCCGAAGTCGCATACAACAACGCCGTCCACACGAGCACGGGGAAAACTCCGTTCGAGGTAGTCTCGGGGCGCGACTTCATCCCCATACCGGAGCTACCACAACCCCCGGAACCCCAGGTGGACGCTAGCGACTGGGGACGGAAGATTGCGGAATCGTGGCCAATAATCACGGCAGCGCTGAAGGATGCACAGGCGGCCTACAAAGAGCAGGCCGACAAGCACCGGCGCCAACAACCGACGTTCCAGGCGGGGGATATGGTCTACCTATCCACCAAATTCCTAAAGTCACCCCAACCCTCGAAAAAACTGGGGCCTAAGTACATCGGGCCGTTCCGAGTCACGCAGATAGTGAACCCAGTGGCAATACGCTTGGACCTGCCACACAACCTACGGAGACTCCACCCGGTGTTCCACACCATCCTCCTGAAACCGGCAACCACCTCTCGATGGCACCCAAGCACGCCACTGCCCTCACCGGTGATGATCGACGGGCAACATCACTTTGACGTAAGGGACATACTCGACTCTCGCAGGCAACGGGGAACTTTACACTATTTGGTCAGGTGGAAACACTTCCCCCACCCAGAATGGGTGGTGGCGCACAACGTTAACGCACCTGACCTGACCCGGGCTTTTCACCGGGCATACCCCGACAAGCCAAAACCAAGACTAGCAAACCGTCACCTGCATAACCCCTCCCCCGCGGGCCCCCCCGCCTACCGTGCCCCAAGGGAAAGGGCCCCCCCAAGCCCGCGACTTGGGTGGACCTCCCCCCCCGGGACTCCCCCCCCCGCCCCGGGCCCACGAAGCAGTAACAAGCGGTCGCCAGCACCCTCCCCCCGCCCCGGGCCCACGGGGGAGTGGCAAGCAAGTCAACAGTGCATCCTGGGGGCAACGCCCAGGGGCACACATAACAAAGGCAACGCACTTAGAATAAAAAAGAAGGGCCCTACCTGGAGCTGATAAGCACCCGACCAGCCACGCCTCTCTCCTCGTCGAACTGAGCCAAACAAACAGGGTGTGGCCGGAGCATGCGCACGCCCAGGGTGTGACCTGGGCATGCGCACTAAGAACACACCCTAGAGAGGCACGTGGTAGAGGGCGGAACAAA
The DNA here is from genome assembly GCF_035149785.1 of Candoia aspera. Taxonomy (NCBI): domain Eukaryota; kingdom Metazoa; phylum Chordata; class Lepidosauria; order Squamata; family Candoiidae; genus Candoia; species Candoia aspera. Next base: position 77,001,360 of record NC_086154.1, on the reverse strand, counting down.
GGGAGGGGCGAAAAATACTCCGGCGGGAAATTAAAAAAAAAAAAAAAAAAAAAACCATTTTGACAGCTCTCCTGGTAAAAAACCAGAAAACCGGGGGGGGGGGGAATTTGGACAGGGGGAAGTATGTCATGAGTGCCGTTGAGCTGAAGTCATCAGCGCAATGGCACACATGACAATAACAAGGAAACAGGGGAAGGGGCTCAAGATAAGTAGCCATCAACTTACAAAGACTGAAGGACAAGAGACAATGGCTAAACGGATCGTGAGGCACACCCAAGCTGTTAGCGCTAACGCAACGGAGATCGCCCAGCTGACAGCAATCACCGGAGGAATAGGGAAACCGATGATGGGCGATCCCGGAACGCCAGCGGGGCCTCGCAACCCCTCACCTACCGGCAGGACAGCGTGTTGGACAAAGGGGGGTGATGTAACCGCGAGTGAGGGGGCGCTGACCGGCGCGGGGTATTTAAACCCCGCACCGGCGCGCTCCTGTCACTCTCAGCTTTTTTCCTATACTGTATCTACACTGCGAATAAACCAGAGCCTGTTTCACAGAACCAGCGTCTGTGTATTACTCGGAGGTAGGCAGCGCATGACAAACTACTTTTGAAATAATGGAAGCTATAAAAAGAACCAAACTGGGGAAAGCATCAGGTCCAGATGCTTTGCCAGTGTTGTATTATAGGTGCTTTGAGGATCAGCTTCTTCAGCCCTTTCAAAGATTGATGAATTCTACTTTGCAGGGTTCTGTAATGCCTGACTCTTGGAAAGAAGCCAATGTTGCACTTTTACCGAAAGAAAGGCAGGACATTATTCTAAGAATTATAGACCAATTTCTTTGTTGAACAATGATTATAAAATATTTGCTTTAATATTGGCTGAAAGAATGAAGAAAATTTTACAGGACTTTATTCACCAAGGTCAATGTGGGTTTCTACCCTAAAGGCAATTAAGAGACAATGTGAGAATAGTTTTGGACATTATAGAATATCTACAACACCACAATGAACAGCAAGCAGCTCTTATCTTTTTAGATGCAGAGAAGGTCTTTGACAATTTGAACTGGACTTTTATGTTCAAAGTTTTGGAAAATATGGACTTTGGAGATAATTTTATTCAAGGAATTAAATCAATTTATGTGCCTCAAAAAGTGTGTATTATTGTAAATGGCAATTTAACTGAGCGTTGTCATATACAGAAAGGAACAAGGCAAGGGTGTCCTTTGTCACCTTTACTCTTTATCCTAGTTTTGGAAGTCCTGAATAGAGACATTAGCCAAGACGATCAAATAAAGGGTTTGAAAATAAAGAAGGAGGTCTTCAAATTGAGGGCCTTTGCTGATGATTTAATTTTAATATTACAAGACCTTCTGAATGTTGTTGAACATTTGATGAAGAAATTAAAGGAATTTGGTCATTAGCTGGACTTAAAGTAAATAAACAAAAAATAAAGATGTTGATCAATAATATGACTACACACAATCAAGAAATGTTATGGGTAAGACTGGTTTTATAATTGAAAAAAGGATCAGATACTTGGGGTAACATTATCAAACACAAATTGGATGTTGTTTCAGAATAACTATGTTAAATTGTGGAGTGTTGTTAAGAAAGACTTGTTAAGGTGGGAAAAATTACAACTGTCAATATGGGTTGGATATCTGTGATTAAGATGAATGTTTTGCCAAGAATGTTGTTCCAGACAGTACCAGTTTTCACAACAGACCTACCATTTAAACAATGGCAGACAGATATCTCTAAGTTCATTTGGCAAAGGAAGAGTCCAAGAATCAAGTATAAATTGTTACAAGATGCCAAAGAATGAGGATGTCTAGGTTTGCCTGATTTGAAATTGTATTTTTTTTGCCTGCTGTTTGCTATGGATGAAGGATTGGGTGACTTTGAAGGACACAAAATTGTTGGAATTAGAACGACATGATCTCTGATTTGGGTGGCATGCCTACTTGTGGTATGATAAAGTTAATAAAGATTTTAAATAACATTTTATTAGGTGTGCCGTACTGAGAGTTTGGAATAAATATAAACCAATATTGTCTACTAATGTACCTATGTGGTTGTCACCTCAAGAAGCTTTTTTTAGAAGAGAGATGTCAAGCAAACCAAGCTGGTCGAGATATGAAGATTTGCTGAATTTTGAAGAAGGGATAGCAAAACTTAAAAAAAGGGAACAGCTAGAATTGGAGGGTTATACTTGTCACTGGTTTAATTATGCACAATTGTCAGAATGGTTCAATCTGGATAAGAAAGTTCATAATTTTGTTCATGAAAAAAAAATTGAAATGGAATTTGTACAAATGATGAACATCTTATTAAGAAAATGTATAAAATGTTGTGGCAATTGAATTTAGAAGATGGGTATGTTAAAGATTGTATGATTAAATGGGCAAAGAATTTTGGGTATAATATTATGCTTGAACAATGGGAGAATATGTGGAACAAAGGTATGAAATTTACTCTGAATTATAATTTGAAAGAGAATTTTTATAATATGATGGACTGTTGATATTAAACTCCTGATAAATTGTCCAAAATGTATACTGGGTATCAAATGTTTGTTGGAAATGTTCACAGGGTGAAGGAACTTTCTATCATTTATGGTGGACTTGTGGAAAAGCTAAGAAATTCTGGAATCAAATATGTATTATTATTCAAAAGATTCTGTGTGCACTTACAATTGAAACTGGAGCTGTTTCTCTTGGGTTTGATGGACCAACAGCTTGAGAAGCAACATGGAACTCTGTTCTTATATATGATAACAGCAGCAAGACTCTTACACCCTCAAAGATGGAAGGATGGACAAATTCCCTCAATGGAGGACTGGATGATTAAGTTAATGGAACTGGCGCAAAGGGCTAAACTGACAGCATTGATAAGAGAAAATACTGTAACTGGATTTGTTTCTATTTGGAAGCTGCTTTTGGACTATTTGCTTGTAACAGAAAAAAATGAAGTTCTGATTTTAGGTTTTGATGATTAAATGGTTTGATTTTAGAGAAATAATGTTACTAAATGTTTAATTAATAGCAAGAGATTAACTTCTATGTGCTTTCATATCTGTGTTGGAGAAGGTTGGAAGTCACCTGTCTTCTATGTTTTCCTGTCTATTCTTGCACTGTTTTAGTTTCTCTTGTTTCTTTTTTAGACTTGTATTCTATCTGTTCTATATTCTGTATTTTGTGTTTTAATCATATCTTGAAAATTAATAAAGCTTTATAAAAAAAAAAATAGAAGGGCTTGGATGAGGATATATAATGTTTAGCTAAAGTTAAATTTCCTACCACAAAACTTGGACCCGCTAATATTGGCAGATTCCTTTCATGTGCCCTGGAAAGTTAGGATAGAGCAGAAAATGATGTAATGTGGGCTTTCCCCCAAGATGTATTTTAGTAATTTTTTAAGTATTTAAGTATTTTTAAAATAATTTTTAAAGTATTTTAAAGTATTTTAGTGCTTAAGCATTCTATTAATGAAGGCATTTTATAGGCATAATACTTTATCAAATTTGATGACCAAATCAGTTTGTTTTTCTTTATATGTCTACTTATTGTCTCACTATTAGCATATACCTTTATTTACTGTCATTTTGTAGAAACTCTGTTTTTTATCTGAGATCTATAATTTTAGTTGTAAAACTGTATATTCTTCTGGTCAATAACTGCAATAATGGCTATTCAAACAAGATTGATCTTACTCATACTCAATTATTATTTTCAAATATAATTGTATTTGGCAAACATTTTCATTAAAACATTTTCTAACAGCAGTGCCAGGAATAGTTTCCTTAATTACAACACATGAACTTTAGGAAGAATGTTTCTGATATGTAAATGAGATATAAAATTAGATCTTGCCTACAAAGGAAATAAAGGACATGATCTATCCAAGAATTCAGAATACTTAAGTGCATTGATCACTGATGGAAGAATTTTTGGACTTGAGACAGGGCAGTCCCCCTGCTCACTGGAACCATCTGCATGCTTTGAAAAATCCCAAGATCTCTCAGCTGGATCATGTGTCTTGTCTCCCAGATGAAAGGAGACTTTTATTTGTAGAACATAATCTGGATAAGCCTCTGCTGGCTGATCTTGGTGGTCATTTGGGGCTTGTAAGATAGACCTCTATCTTACAAGAGAACATCTTACAAGGAAATGACCTTTTCAGAAATACCATCTCTTAGCTGTGCTATTTTGTCCTAAATGCATGTTTATTCTTGTGTATTTTGTCTTAACTTAGCATATACGTACTACAAGAAACAATTTCATACCAAATTAGATACACATAAACGTATTAATTTCCATGGATTTCAGGCAATTTAACCCTATATTTGAGATATTTAACATTATTTTCTGCCTAACAAGTAATTCCCAAGTCTTATATATCTCTCTCTCTAAAATCTATATATATCTATATCTATATCTAAAATCCCTAGTTCTATTTTTATTTCAGATTAAATCCTTGTAGGTAAAGGTAAAGGTTTCCCTTGACGTAAAGTCCAGTCGTGTCCGACTGTAGGGGGCGGTGCTCATCTCCGTTTCAAAGCCTTGGAGCCGGCGTTGTCCATAGGACACTTCCGGGTCATGTGGCCAGTATGACTCACGGAACGCCGTTACCTTCCCGCCGAAGCGGTACCAATTAATCTACTCACATTTGCATGTTTTCGAACTGCTTGGTGTGCAGAAGCTGGGACGAGCAACGGGAGCTCACCCCGCCGCGCGGTTTCGAACCGCCGACCTTCCGATCGACAGCTCAGCGGTTTAACCCGCAGCGCCACCGCGTCCCTTGTAGGCTGTATTAAAGTCACAGTCATAGACATTTCTGATCCATAATGATGCTACTATTGTTTATTTGTTCCAAATTATTTGATGTAATGAAATGAGACACTCAATAAAAATCAGAGATAGATGGAAATATATTTTAAAACTTATGAAGAGAAATCTCTTTATGCCTGCTGGTGGAGATATGGAGAAGAAATCAGAGTGACAAACAAGCCAGGGAATGAAAATGACATTTTTACAAGTTCCAGTAAACTGAGCAAAACCTAATCCAATGCCTATCTAGCTTTCTCTCTGGAGATTATATAATTTGTATACAGCTCTTTATATTTCAGATGAGATGTATGTATACTCAGATGTATAAAGGTCTGTATACAAATTCCAAGAAAAGGTTGTTGATATGATGCTTCTTGACCATAAAAGAAAGCAAAGAAGTCCTCAGATACTGGCTACATTTGTTCTTTTATCCTTAATAACTTAATGACAAGAAATTCAGCTTGCCATACATACAAATTGGAATTCCCTGAACCATTTTCAGAATGATAACTACCGCAATAAAATGTTTTTTTAAAAAATGACAGTTGTAACTGCAAATCTACTCTCCTGTGCATCTTGTTTAGGGAACAGTCTTTAATTACAGGATTAGATACTATTTTCTACTTGCAACAGCTGTCAGAAAAAAGATGTGCACACCAGAGAATAAATTAAGGGCATAGTGGCTGCTGACAATCTGATGCTGCCTTTTGAATGCATGACAGTGTGATAGAAACACTTGCTTTATATTTATGCATACATTTGCAGTTGCATCAACATAGTACAAAACATGGGGTGACCTATTAAAAATACAAATAGATCTGTGGGGCCAAGTCCAAATAGCCCCCCTTTCCTCCCTCCCTTCCTCCTTCTTTTTAAGGAATTTCATGTGATTATGATTTACTGAATTCATTACCGCAAAGTCATATAGGCCTGTGCTGGAGCAGAGGTCATCACATTTTTCACAACCAGCTACAAGTTTGTGGCTTTTAAGATTTTGTAAAAGATTTAATCCCAAAATATTCTATAAGCAGTGATCAGCAATCTAAAGCATATCATAATGCATGCTCTCACAGTACTGTTGCAAGAACACAGATATTTTGTAAGGTTTCCTGGCTTTGTGAACTGATGGCCATTTTTTATTTTTAACATTTTTAATGATGAGGGTGGTTCTAAGTTGCCTCTAAGGGCCATGTTGCTGAGCCTGTAAGTTAAGAAAACACCAACCTGTTAGAAAACTGCCCTGACATATAGAAAGACACTGCTAACTGGAATAGAACAAATGGAATAAAGGTTTGGAGAAAGAGAGAAATAAATATAATATATCAGTGATGGCATCCAGCTTTTACTAAGCACCTTCACTGAAACATGACTTTTGCTGTGTCCTTTATATATATTAAATACTGAGGTAAATAATTCCCTCATTCTCAAAATGTTGTGGGATTCCTTGAAGCCCTTTATAGCACATCTGGTTAACAGTACTGCATGACACTTGCTATCTGAAAATGTTGGATATATCATCTCCATCCACCAAATTGTTTGTTTAATGGTGCAGGAGGTATCACCTGGTGCTCTACTTTCCATCTCTATGCTGCTGTTGTTATCTTCCTTTGGGACTGGCCAAGCTAATTACCAACATTATTTTTTATATGTCTTTTAATATATGGAGATAACTATATAGATAATTGTTGCTTCTTCCTGTTTTTGTGTTCTCTTGGTCCTATTTCACCAGTTAAATTATTTTTGATGTTTGCTTATGTTTAATAAATAAACATCGAGCTATACTTTTTGCTAGCTGAACTGAGTGGCATGTATTGGTCTGATCTGGATAGAGGGGTTGACCGGGAATGTGTTGAGTGCAAATTAAACTGGATATTATCCACAGTAATGTTTCAACAATGCAGGAATACATACAGTCTGTAATTCTATAGCATATACATAATAGCAGCCTGAGGAATCAAAACCCATGCTGTAGATACTCACGTTGTAAATGCTGGGTTATATTTTGCACCCAGGTAGTATGAATAAAGGTTGAACATCCCAATCATGAACGCGAGAAACACCATGATAAAGATGACCATGAACTTGAAGATGTCTTTCACAGTTCTTCCCAAAGAAATTTGGAGAGGGCCAAAGCTTTCATTGGCTGGGAGAATGTAAGCAATCCGTGAGAAACTGAGTACCACCGCTATTGCATATAGTCCTTCTGATATGATCTGAGGATCTGAGGGAAGCCATTTGCTCCTGGCTAAAACAAAACACAATAAGCAATATATATAATTAATAATTAAGATCCAAATCGAAAGTGGGAGGAGGGAGTTGGTGAGGGGAAGACTGAAGAAGAGAGACTCAGTCTATATTGTTATTCTTACTGATAGAGTTCTTAGGTGTTACTGAAGGGTTGTCATTTCATCCTTGCCCTCTCTTTCCCGCTAATTTGGGCCAACTCTCCTTTTAATTCTATTTTCTTCCCCTCCTACAATGTCAGAACTGCAAGATTCCCAAAGAATCATAGAGGGCTCCATCCAAAGTAGACTAAAGAACAATGCAACTAGCAATTCTGATCTACCTGCTGTGAAATATCCCACCCAGCTGTTTCCTTCTTTATTTAGTGACTCTCACTAGTGACTGCATTAAACTAGCCTCATGTTAAAGTGCCTGCACTACCTGAGTTGAAGCTGCCTGAAACCTTCTATATCTCAATTTAAAAACAAAACAAAACATGTTCAAGCATCTCTATGTCTCTTATATGTCACTGATCCATCTAGAGAATAATATCCAAACTGGTTCTCCGGGATTTTGGATCATGGCCTCGCCTATATGATATTTTTCAAAATGACTGGATTAATGTATATTTTAAATCAAGTCATTGTTTATTTTACTTGTTTACTCTGTTACTTTATTTCATGGATTGCAACCTACCCCAGGAACCCCTGAAGAGCATGTGAAACCATAAATACTATTTTAATTAAATGAATAAATAATCTGGTTTGATCATCATTCTGATTTTTTGATTAAAGCTTTATCTGTGATTGCCTCCTTAGTTTCAGAAACAACCACAGCTTCCTCTGAATTCCTAAATACATTAGGGTAGTTGTGCTGAGTCACCTTAGCCTGGACATTAACCACATCACACAGCATCTCCTCTGGGTACCTGAGGATACTATGTGAAGCTCAGCAAGGAAAACCTCTTTGCTAAGCCTGCCACGTAAGCAGGGCGTTCTTGCTCATATGGAACTTCTACATATTCAGATGTGCAGATAAAGGTTCTTCTTTGCAAAGTAGCCTTCTCTAAATGGATGCCCATGGAGAAGGCTATACGATGTAGTGAAGATCTGTGGCCAGAATCCTGGGCATGTTCCACTAGTATATTCAAAAGTCTTTTGGGATATCTTGTAAAGGACAATTTAATCAATGATCAGCATGTGTTGCCAAATCACTGACTATATGCATGTTCTTCTCTCATGAAATCATCACTCTTTATCAACAAATATACCAGTGCAATTACATGCCATTCCCCTGAGAAATGTGATATCTGTATAATATTCTTGCATGTCTACGTTGACAAGAAAATTCAATTTCCTTGGCTCTGAACTCTGCCCTTCAAATTTATGTATGTACCAGAATCAGAAGTCAGCATAATTGGCTGAGAGGTACAGTGTACACTTGCATGAATATTGGTCAGAAAATCCAATAATTTGAGACTCAGGACAGAAAGAGGTCAGAATGTGGTTGGGAGGTATCCATGGCAGTTCTATCTGGTGCAAACAGATGGAAGAAAGCGATGGTGTTAAGAGTTTAAATTGCTAAAAATCTGTTCTGCTTTCTAATCTGTGTTTATAGGGCAATCTTCCTACTGAGTTTTCTACTTTCTATTTTTTACATTAATGCTACAGAAAATGTTGTATTTTTTGTAACTCATAGCATAAATTGCCTGACAACTTTTAAAAAAATGCAAATCACCTATTTCATTTTTTATCCTGTACATTTCCTTGCTGCAAGATTTTCAGTGCAAATTCTCCTGATACAAGCTTTTTGAAATTCAGCTAGTGCTCTTTGCAAGCAGTTTGTAATGTCTTGCCTTTTTCTTTTCTACATTTTAAAAAATACATATTTTGAATCATGGACTTTGATGCTAATTTCCATGCTACTATGAATATTATATATTTATGCATTACATATATATATATACACACACACAAACACACACACACACACATACACACACACACATACACACATACTGTGTGTGTGTGTATATATATATATACACACACATAGATATACACAAACACACACTGTTTATACATATGTATACATATTCACTTCCAGCAGAATTAGTTTCATGACATAGTGATGATGAGACCAGCCACTATAACAAAGCTTGTAGCATCCTGCCTGATCTAATTGTTTTCCAAATTAGAACTTGGCAGTAGCCATATAAATGCCTAAAATGCTTAAGACTGAAGTTCTGAAAAAATAGCCATTGCAATACTACCCACTAAGATCAGCTGGGGTTTTGTTTGTAGTCTCACCAATGGGTTTGGCTCACCATGGGATGGCTAGGAGTAAGCCCTTCTTGATGCCATCTGTTCTTCCTGTCCCCCTGTTTCATTATAAACAACTCAAGACTTGCCTATTTACACAAGCATTTGTAAGATGAAAACTATTCCAGGACTAGACTGCAATTCATACTATTTTTTTAAAAAAATGAAGTTTGTCTCGGTGTAATGTTATTGTCTGATTCCAAGATTGGCAATTTTACTGTTGATTGATCTACTTACTACTCTTTTAGAATTAAATATAATTTTAACTGGAAGGGGGTTTTTATACACAATCTCTGGCCTCCTTTAGCATTAAGAGTAACATTAAAATGAAAGATAAATGCCACTTCCACCATACCTGGAGCTACAGGAGTATCAAAGCATAATGGCCACAGGTTTAAAAATTTGCTTTTTTAAGGCATAACAGCCATAAGGGAAGCACAGTGATAGAGCATCTGCTTTATAAGCAGAATTTCATGGGTGATATCTAGGCTCTAAGCAAAGTCAACCTGGTTAGTACTTGGATAGGAGATACCAGAGAATCTTAGGGCTGTAAGCTAGCTTTAAAAGTTGGGGAAAACATCACAAAGAAGCTGATGGCAAGACACTTCAATAGAGCTACATGGATGGCTCCATCTTGTCCACAAGACTCAAGCTTGACTGAAAATTACCTTATTTTTTCCTTTTGTGGGGTGGGGGCGGGCAAGCAGAAATTGCAGGTTCTCCACTATCTCCTACCTTAGAAAACAAAGTGGAACAAGGGTCTGACACAGGAGAAAGCAGCTTGCTATGTTCCCCTGAATACTGCTTTGAGAGGGGAGCATTATTTGCCAGAAACTATCATAAATGAGTGCTTGCTGTATAATATGAGACAGTGAAAGCAAAATGGGCTTTATATTCAGGGGAAAATACCACTAACAGTAATTCCTTCCCATATTTTACCCCTTCAAAATCTGCAACAGTGAATTCTTTGGCTTGCATACTACGAGGGGAAAGGACGATTGAAGTAAATCTTTGGAGGCAAGAGACTTGTGGTCCTCCAGGTCCTGCTGAACTATGTCATATCACACTGCCCAAGACATCTTAGGGATGTCATCCAAATATATCTGATGGCCACTATGCTGATAGCAGAGCATGCTCACATCCATGATAGCCAATTTAAACTATGTGTCAGCTTACAGAAAGAATTATGCTGATATACAGCAGTAGGAAATTAATAATCCAGGGGTAGTACAGGTGCCATATACTGTAGTTTTAGGAAACAGAAATCTAGCTGCTGAATATATTAAAAAGGCAGCATCCTAGAAAGATTATAAACAAAGGTGCAATACATAGAACAGGAAGTCACAGTCTGGACGGAACACGGCAAAAGAAATTGACCTCAAGTCGGCAAAGAAGTGAGACAAGGTCGTATGCTTTCCTTTTATTTATTCAACCTATATGCTGAATATATATTGAGGGAGGCTGGATTGGATGAAGATGAATGTAGGGAAAGAAAAGCATCAATAACCTGCACTGTGCTGATGACACTACTCCGATATTGAAGTAGTGGATATTGGAGCTTTTGCCCTCTAGGATTGACTATCAACATTTGCTGCAGACTAATACTTGGTAGAGTAGCAATGATGGAAAAGAGATTCAAATGCTGTGATGTATCTATACCTATAAAGATCAGAATTATGTAAGCATTAGAGTTTGAAGAAGCAAGACAAAAAGAATATTAATGCTTTTGAATGCTGGTGTTGATGAATACTCCTGAGAAGACCACGGATGGCCAAGATAACAAATGATAGAACCATAGAATTAATCAATCCAGAGTTCTCACTTGAGGCACAAATAAACAGGCTCAAGTTATCATATTTTGGACACATTATTCAAAGACCTAGCTTTCTTGAAAAGTCTATAAGACTGGGAAAAGTAAAAGGAAAGAGAAGAGCAAGGTGGATGAACACAGTTACAGTGATGGGTATACCGCTGAACGATCTAAAGAGCTTTTAGATAGAATCTAAATTCTATCTATGCGGTTGCTAAGAATCAGCACCAACTTGATGGCACGTAAGCAATCAAATCAATATCCAAGTTTAAAGAGAAATGATCGAATATTAATTTTGTCCCTAGAGAAAATCCAAACAAGACATTATCATCTGAATTATAATTGTATAAAGATTAATTATTCCTTAGGCAAAGCATAAACCACACACTCTTGGCCAATCAAGGCATTATTTGCCATTAATTGTTAAAAAGCAGCATAATTGAATAAAATTGCTGGTCTCAGTTAAACACACACACATACACAAAGAATCGGTTTTATTTATAATAGGTCAACTATGGGACGTTATTTAGATAAAGGCTTCAGGAAAACAAACATCTTCCTCTTATTATTTTAATCTGTGTGTTATTTTATCAAACAACAACAACAACAACCTGATGTTGGATGGCTGTTCTGGGGAAAAATGAGGGCTACTAAGATGGTTAGCATGCTGCTGACTTTCAGCTTGCTCCCACTCATGAAGTTCTATTCTATCCTTACATTTTGACTAAGTGTTCATTTAAAAAAAAAGTTTCTCTGTTTATTTCAATACCTTGTCCTATGTTCTTGGTTCCCATGCATAGCAGATATCTTCTTCTTTTAAGTCTTTCTGAACAATCATCTTTTGTGGGAACTCTTTAGTCTTAGTCTTCCTTCTCAAAGAAAGAAAGAAAGAAAAAGGATGCCAAGCATGCATATGAGACTGTAAGTGAGCATGCAGAATATTGACTAACTTGTGCATGAAACTGTTAGCATGTCACCTGTATGTTTGCACTTCCTTTCTCTCACTTTCCTTGATTGCCCTAACACATAGACAATTAGATTGCTACTGATTTTGACAGAATGATCTTCATAAATAAGCAGCATTTGAAAACACATGGAGCATCGATGATGGAGAAAACACTTCAGATTCACAGACTCTCCTGAACAAGCCTCAAAAACTCTCCTTAATAAGCCACTCTATGACATATCAAAGTTCAGCCAATGGAAGCAGAAAGGGATTTACACATTTCAGAGACAGGGCCACAGTGATGGTGCAGCAGATCAGATTAGAAATGGGAAGGACATGTTAAAAGTAGAAATGGAAAGAATGGACAAAATCAAGCACTGAACACCTATCATATTGGCAGAATGTTAACTAAATTTATAGTTTCATGATAAGGTGTTGTTTAATATTTTAATCTTAGAACAAAATAAATCAAATGACTCAGATTTCTAGTACACAACACCTGTAATTACAAAGTTGGGTCACAAGAGGGAGATGTGTACCAGACTACAATATATAAAAAAAAGTTTCAAGCAGCTTAAAAAAAAAAAAGAGGAGAGGGAGTACAGGGTATGTAATGAATTAGCATGTCCTGTTTGTTTGATATAACTGCTTTACTAATTGGATTCTTAAAGTTTATGCTGAAAAGTTTTCTTAAGAAAATGTCTGCCTCTCCCAGTACCTGAGTGATATAAATCAATAGTGCCCCAACTGCACTGGATTTTAATGATTATCCTATTTCCCTGGCCTGTATTTTTGCAGCTCACTGTAATAACATCATCCTGCTCAAGCGTAATGCAAAATGGGAACAAATTTGTGTTAGCAATCTTTTTCATTATCTTCTCTCTCTCTCTCTCTCTCTTAATGTTCCAGAACATTTTCAGACAAGCGGAGCATTTAAAGAATAAAGCAGACTGATGCTTTAAATTGTGTTTGTGTGTCCGTGTGTGTGTGTGTGTCTATCAGCAACATCCTATTAATGCAGCTTTATTTCAACCCTTCTGTGTATTTATAATCACTAGACCATCCATTCATATTAGAAAAGAGGAAATAAAACAGTAAAATATCCAGAGCTGCCAAGAACTTAGAGCATACTGAAACTGAGCAAACTTATATCAGACAAGAATGACTGAACATTATTTAATGTAGCATTGCCTGGAAAGACGATTTAAGATTAGGAGGTAGAAACTGATCTTCTACTTGGATGTGATCCAATTCCATTGAACTGGAACTCTGCCTGGCAAAGGATAGGACCCACAGGAAGGATTCCCCTTCCTTCCCGAAGGCACATAAATACTTCTCAAATCTGTTACACTCTTTCTGCATGCCAAGCAATGGAGTACAGGAGTTAAGAACTAGTGCAGGCCAGATATATTCATGCTTGATTTTCAGTCCACAATGAGGGGAACATGACTACCTTCTCTCATTTTTCAGCACCAAATTTGCAAAACCCAACCTCCCTCAATTTATTTTTTCCTTCTACCTGCCTTCCCACTTCCTATTCTTTGCAGTGTAATTCTGCATACAAATGCTATTTATTAAGTGGGATAAACTGCTGGGAGGACAAACAACATTTATATATCTCATCTCCAAAATGCTACATTTCCACTGTTTCCTCAAACCCATATCATGGTTATGTTAAGTGTTGTGGCTGATTGGTTTTTCTTAGCTGCTATATATGCTATTTATAATTTTATTATATTGTTTTTTTATCTTGCTTTAAGTATTGTTAGTCAGGTATTTAAGATGGGCCATATAAATTTAAAAAATAAAGTGAGTTAGTTTTGGCTTTCATGTGAGGAATTTATTTATTTGTGAGACTTACAAAGCCATCCATATTATAAATCACAAGCCTGGGCAGCTCACTAAACAATAAAAAAATTAAAAACAAAACCAGAAAAACAAGTACCATAAAAACTCTCGGCACCCTGGGACAGCACTCTCCTACACATCAGCATTCCACCTGGCTGGGCTCCACCCTCATTCTGCCCCAACACTTGCGGGAAGAGACTACTCTTCACGGCCTTCTGGAAGGCCAGGATGGTAGGGGCCTGTGAGATCTCAGTGAAGGGTGTTCCACAGGGCAGGGACACCTACAGAGAAGTCATGATTTCTAGGTCCTGCTAGATGACAACATGTCAGGGAAGGAATCTGGAGCCTGCCCATCCTATCTGACCTAGTGGAACAAGCAGATATCCTCAGGGAGTGGTGGTCCTGCAGATAACTTGGTCCTGTGCCATTTAGAGCTTTGAAGGTGATAATCAACAATTTGAATTGCACTCGGATAAAAAGTAGAAGCCAGTGAAGCTTGCACAGCAGTGGTGTATTATGGGCAAACCATGGAGTGTCCAGAACTCTGTCGGCCACCACATTCTGGACCAGTTGTAATTTTTAGATGGGCTTCATGAAGCATGTTGCAATAATCCATGTACTGTAAACAAGTTGGGATTTTAACATTCAAAATCTTTTGTTCTTTCCCAAGGAGATGGATTGGAAATGGAACCTGGCATCAGTACAAGGCAAATGCAAAACTATCATTTTTGGTACAAATGTAATCACATCCCTTCTCACTGAAAGTTTGTTGACCATGCTACAATCAGGTGAAATGTTTCATTTCCTGCCATTAGCATTCTAGGAGGCACTGCTCCAAAAGTGAAACATGTACTGTGCCTGTGAAATGTGCATAATACCCAACTATGAACACCCCCTTATCTCTTTTATCTTGAGAAAGCAAGTTAGATAACTTCATCTTTAAGTTAATTACAAATCTCAACACCACCCAAGTTTAAGAGACTTGTCCTCAACTCTTCGTTGAGGATGTTCTACTTTTATGCAACTGGATGGAGATTGATCTCTGCATTTGGACTCTTAATATTCCAGAGATTAATAAAACTTGTCCAAAAATGGAACTATATATTCTAATTTGCAAAAGATAATTTGAAAATTTTCTCTATTTGAACAGCCAATTTAAAGATAATGAATCAGAAGCAGGGAAAACTGGAGCCTTGAAGTTTCCCACCATGGTGAATAGTAGTGTTTTTCCACTTAAATCATAGTTATGACTTCTACATGTGCATCCATAGTTACATTATTTTTGGTGTGTCTGTGTGTGCCTTCAAGTTATTCCTGATTTTTGTCACTGCCTGGACAGGTTCCTGCAGTTTTCTTAACAAAATTTTCAGAAGTGGTTTGCCATTGCCTTATTCCTAGGGCTGAGAGAGAGTGACTGGCCCAACATCTTCCAGCTGGTAGGACTATAACTCACAGTCTCCTGGTTTCTAGCCTGGTGCCTTAAACCACTACACCAAACTGGCTCTACTTATATATTAGCATATGAAAACTATATGAACATAAATATATCATTTAATTGTTAGACTTTATGTTGTAACTTTCAATAATAATAATAATAATAATAATAATACATCAGAATAGAGAAACTGGAGAACTGGAGAAAAATCACAAAATATAAATACCTGCAAATAGAAGTAGAACAACTGTGGCAAAAGAAAGCAAGGATAGAACCAATAGTAATAGGTGCCTTGGTGCAATTCCAAAACACCTGGAGCACCACCTGAACACCAGCAGCATTGACAAAATCACCATCAGTCAATTGCAAAAGGCAGCTTTACTTGGAACAGCTTATATCCTGTGATGATACCTTTAATAAACAACAACATCTGCCTATCCCAGATAGTTGGAAAGGACTTGATAGGTGGACAAAAATGCCAAATCCATTCTAAACATCTGGCTGACTATGCAAGTAACAACAACAACAACAACAACAATAATTCTGCAATGTTAATCATTGCAAACTGAAAAAGAATTTCAGTTTGAAAACTGAAAAAGAATTAAGAAAGGATGCTTTCTTACCATATGTAAAGTAGGCAACCTGAGGAGGAAGGGTGACATTGTTGAGGTCATTGTCTTGGACAAAGAGATCCACATATTGTTGTGCTTCTGAGGCTTTGAGAAAAGCCATGAATCTGGCAGTAAAGGAAGCTACAAAGATAGACAGCATCCCAAAATCCAGCAAGTTCCAAAGATGCAGAACATATTCACGGGGGCCTTCTTCCCAGATTTCTTTGCATTCAGACCATATCATTCCTGTAGGTATACACAAACTCATATATCGGTAACAGATTACATAACTTTGTCCTTCAACTTTTCAACCATGTACCATACATTTAAATATCAAATGTGGCAATAAATATACACACAGATTTTATTTTATTTCATTTGAATTCCCAACCATTTTTCCAAGAGTAGATATGGTTCTTTCTATTTTGACCTAACAAACTTATGGGAAAAATTAGGATCAAAGATGCTTTAAATCACCCAATGAGCTTCAAGTTTGAGTTGGTATTTGAATACATGTCATGTTCACCGTTCCAATGTTACCGTTACATTGTAACATTT
This sequence comes from Candoia aspera, assembly GCF_035149785.1. Taxonomy (NCBI): domain Eukaryota; kingdom Metazoa; phylum Chordata; class Lepidosauria; order Squamata; family Candoiidae; genus Candoia; species Candoia aspera. The sequence continues at coordinate 76,984,780 of NC_086154.1, read as the reverse complement.
CGCATGTCATTTGGCTGATGCGTGTTTCGTCTGGGAGGGGAGGAGGATTCCATCTCGTGGGATTGTTATATGTTAGCAACTGGATTGGAATGTGTTTGGGTTATCTCGTGTGTTCAAGGTTCCTTTCCCAGGACATCAGCAGAAACGCTTGCTAGCACCTGGGGGGGGGGGGGAGTTTGCAACGGCAGGGCGAGGGGAGGGATTACATTTGAGCCAAGGGTTTTTAGTTTGTATTTGGCGCGCTTTTGCTCATTCTCAGCTTTCTCTGTATTTGCATACTATTCTTTAATAAATCAGATATCATTAAGTTCCTGCTTGTGAGTCTGAGTCTATTAGGGTAGGCAATCCTTACATAAAGCTGAGAATCTCAAAAAAAATTCCGTTAGCCCCTTTCCAGATTTATTTTGTGAGGGAGAAGTGCTAGCAATGAGCAAACCAAATCCCCAAACCACGGAAAGCGAGGAATTGAGCGAGGGGGAACCCGACTCCACGGTGATAAGAACAGAGAGGTTCCCTACTTGGGAGCTCTCAGAAATTCGGGAGCTGTCGAGCTCCAGCCTGGGAGAAGAGGAGGTTGGAGGTAAAAGAGCCCCTGAACTGACCGGCAAGTCGCCAGGCGAACTGGTCACCTGGTATGAAACACAGGGACCCCTACCAGGGACATCCAAAATGTCTTGGAAGAGCGATACCCAATGTCCCCAACCGTGGTGAGGCAGGAGGGAAAGGAGGATTCCCAAACCCCTGACCATATAAGACTGGTGGAGGCCAAATAGGAGTCACTAGAATTTAGGTTTCAGAAAATGTCCATGGACTGGGGTCCCCGGGAGAGGAGGAGAGAGGAGTCTAGTAATAGGCATTCATCTCCTTCTTCGCCCCCACCTTCTTCAGAGGAAAGGAGTAGGACCTGGCGCAGAGAGGAGGCAAGGGTGCCGAGGGTGAGAATTTCAAGGTCCCCTCCTCGAGAGCGGAGATCCCTGGGAGCTAAAAGAAAGTCCAACCGCTCAGCTGTGGCGAAGGGACCGCCCAGAGTGGGGGTTAAGGACTTTACAGTTAAATTTGATGGAGATCCAACTAAGCTATCGTTCTTCCTTACCAATGCAAGGAGTTATATGGATGAATGGGAACCGTATTTTCATTCAGAAAGAACCAAGATTAATGCCATTGCCACTAAGCTCAAGGGGCGGGCTGCCGATTGGTATGTGCAGTTATGTCAATTGGATGCCCCTGAGCTGGAGGAGTTCGAAGTGTTCCTGTGGGCATTGAAGCTACACTTTGAAGACCCGTTAGCTAAAGAAAGGGCAAAACGGGCGCTGAGGGAGCTTAGCCAGGGGCCACGATCGGTAGCAGACTATGCTCTGGAATTTAAGGCTCTGGCTGGGAAGGTTGAGGATTGGTCCCAATCTACCTTAATAGAACTTTTTAAGGATGGTCTGAACACGGAGGTCCTGAGGTGGTCGCTCGGTAGGGATGACCCAGATACCCTGTATGAATGGATACAGTTGGCAGGGAAGGCTGAGCATGCCCATGAAACCTTCACTCACAGGAAGGTGATGAGATATTCCGGGCTCAGCAAGGGTTCCCGCCCTGCTGCGCCTACTGGAAAGTCCAGTCAACGTGCCTGGGAGGAGGAGAGGGAGCACCACTATGCAAAAGGGCAGTGCCTCTGATGTGGAAAGGAAGGTCACCGAGCGGCGGCGTGCCCAAAGGGCAAGACTGATGATTGTTCAGGGAAGCTGACGGGGAAATCTCCCACCCTACCCAGGAAAATGAAGGCAGCCATGGCTGAAACTGAAGTGGAGGAGGTTCCTTACTTCAGGGGCGAGGGGGAGCCTGATCTACACCAGCCGGCAGGAAACGCCAGCCACTTGCTCTAAGGAGCACCTGTGGGCAGGTGGTGGAGGATGGGCACGAACATGTTTCGGTGAGTGCCAACTATCCCACACTGAACGTGAAAGTGAAGTTAGGCTCCCGCACAAGAACCGTTGAAGTTTGGATATTGATTGATTTGGGGTGTTCGCGTTGCTTGATGCACCCTGATGTGGTGGCTGCTTTGGAGTTACCCAGCTTTCCACTACAACGTCCCATGATTTTCACCCAGCTGGATGGTTCTACGGCAGGGGGGAAACCGGTCACCCATTACACGGGCATGGTGGCATTGCAAATGGGCAGCCACCGTGAGGGGCTGCTGTTTGTGGTGGCGCCTGTGGGGCATCCCTTAGTCATTCTGGGGATTCCTTGGTTGGTCCAACAAAACCCCTATATAAATTGGGTACACAGGACTTTGACTTTTGGGGATGGTTTCTATCAAGCCCCTGGGGAGGACAACGCTCCGGAGGCTGCAGTGGGGAGGGCACTGGCAGCAACCCCGCATTTCGCTGTCACACCACTGGAAGGCTTGCCGGAGCAAAACCAAGCTTTGCGGATGTGTTTGGTGAGAAAGAAGCGGACCAACTCCCACCCCATCGAAAAACTGACTGTGCGATAGAGTTGGTCCCCGACGCTCAACTGCCCAAACCAAAAATTTATGCCATGACTCAAAAGGAACTGGCGGCGTTGAGGGAGTTTGTGGACAAAAACTTGGCCAGGGGTTTTATTGAACCAGCAAATTTGCCAGTGGGCGCCCCCGTCTTGTTTCGAGCAAAGAAGGATGGGACATTGAGACTTTGTACAGATTACCGCGGATTAACTGCGGTCTCGATATTAAACAAATATCCTCTGCCGTTAATAAAAGACATGTTAGCACATCTGGCTAAGGGGAGAATCTTCTCTAAGCTGGATTTGCGGGAAGCCTATTTCCGCATCCGCATACGGGAGGGGGATGAATGGAAGACTGCTTTCAATTGTCCACTGGGTTCTTTTCAGTATAAAGTTTTGCCTTTTGGGTTGGTGGGGGCACCAGGGGCGTTCATGCAATTGATCAATGAAGTGTTACATGAACATTTGTTCAAGGGTGTACTGGTCTATTTGGATGATGTTTTGATTTATACTGAAACGGAAGAGGAACATGAGCGCTTGGTGAAACAGGTGCTTAGCAAACTGAGAAAGGCTGAGCTTTATGCTAAACTTTCTAAGTGTGAATTTCATCAGACTCAGCTTGACTACCTGGGGTACAGGATCTCTGACAAGGGCATTGAGATGGATCCTGCGAAGATTCAAGCCATCTTAGGGTGGGAGCGCCCGCGCACCCACAGGCAGCTCCAAAGTTTTATTGGGTTTTCCAACTATCACTGCCAATTCATCCAGGGGTTCGCCGAAATTGCGTTGCCTCTCACTGACTTGTTACATACGAAGGGGTTGGGGGACACACGCAAGGTAAAGAACCTGGGGTCATCGCTTAATTGGACACCTGACTGCCAGTTGGCTTTCGACAAACTCAAAAGCCTGTTCACTGCTGAACCTATTCTGCAACACCCTGATCCCACTAAACCCTCTGTGGTTCAAGTGGATGCTTCTGATTTCTCAATTGGAGCGCTCTTGCTGCAAGCGGATGCTGACAACCGCCTGAAGCTGTGTGCGTATCTGTCCCAGAAATTTTCCAAGATGGAAAGGCGGTGGCATGTTTGAGAGAAAGAAGCTTTTGCAGTCAAGGCTGCTTTGGAGGCATGGTGCCACCTATTAGAGGGGGCTAAATGTCCTTCTGAGGTTTGGACTGATCATAAAAATTTGGAAGCGCTCAGCACGCCCCATAAGCTCAGTCCTAAGCAGATCCGCTGGGCTCAATTTTTCAGTCGCTTTGACTTTAAGTTGAAATTCATTCCGGGCAAGAAAAACTTCCTGGCTGATGCACTTTCCCGCCTGCCCCAGGATTTGGTCCAGGCACCTGACATTGTGGGTACACTGTGGACAGAACCCCAATTGGGTTTGCAAGCTGTCACATGCAGTCAAACTCGTGCGCAGCTGCCCCCAGCTTCAGTTTCACTGGCTGGGGGAAGGACGCCAATTCCTTCACAATTGCAACAACAGTTTCTGCTAGAGGTGAAATCTGATACTTGGTTGCAAGCGAATGGAGACAATGTTACATTTGACAGAGGCTTAGCTTGGAAGCAAAACCGCCTCTATGTCCCTGACAGTCTGCGAAGGGAAATTTTGATTAGGTCTCATGATGATAAAGTGGCTGGTCATTTTGGGTTTGTCAAAACCTTGCACCTGGTGCGCTGCCAATTTTGGTGGCCCACATTGAGACGTGATGTAAAAAGTTATGTTGCTTCTTGTCCTGTCTGTGCCATGCCAAAACGGAAGGGGGGTAAGACACACGGGCTGCTGCAGCCGGTGGCCAGCCCCTCCCGTCCTTGGGAGGAGGTTTCTATAGACTTCATTGTGGATTTGCCTCCTAGTCAGAGAAAGACTGTGATTTGGGTGGTAAAAGACTACTTTTCCAAGCAAGCCCATTTCATTCCATGTGCTTCTATTCCGTCTGCTCAGCAATTGGCCCGCCTTTTTCTAATCCACATCTACCGGATTCACAGTAGCCCCTCCCGCTTGGTCACGGACCGTGGGACACAGTTCACTTCCCAATTTTGGAAGGCATTTTTGAAGCTGGTGGGCACCAAGCAGGTGTTGTCCACTGCGTCGCATCCAGAGACTGACGGATCTACGGAGGTTCTTAATTCCACCCTGGAACAATTTTTGAGAGCATTTGTCAACTACCAGCAAGATAATTGGGTTGATCTGCTACCTTTTGCTGAGGTGGCTTATAACAACGCCGTCCATCAGAGCACAGGGCACACCCCTTTCCCTATTGTTTTTGGACGGGATTTTGTTCCCATTCCTGAGTTGCCTCAACCCCCCGCGCAGCCCTGCTCTGCTTCTGATTGGGCTGCTCAACTGGCAGATTCATGGCCAGTGATTCAGCAGGCGTTGGCTGATGCCCAATCTGCCTATAAATTGCATGCTGATAAGCAACGAGCCCTTCAACCTGCTTTTAAAGTTATAAGTGATAAGGTCTACCTTTCCACCAAGTTCATTAAGTCCCCTCAGCCCTCAAAGAAGTTGGCTCCTAAGTTTGTTGGTCCTTTTCCCATTGTGGGAGTTGTGAACCCGGTCACGTTTAAACTGGATTTGCCACACAATCTGAAACGTTTACATCCTGTTTTTCATTGCCGTTTGCTCAAGCCTGTCAACCACTCCAATCATTGGCATCCGCAACCCCCACCTCCTGCTCCGATCATGATTGACGGACAGCAACATTTTGAGGTGAAGGAGGTCCTGGATTCTCACCGACTTCATGGCACCCTGCAGTACCTCATTCGGTGGAAACACTTTCCCCACCCTGAGTGGGTGTCTGCCGGTGATGTTCAATCTCCTGTTTTAGTTAGACGCTTTCATCTAGCCTATCCTATGAAACCTGCTCCTTAGTGTTTTTGGGGGGGGCGGTATGTCATGTTCACCGTTCCAATGTTACCGTTACATCATAACGTTTTGCATGTCATTTGGCTGATGCGTGTTTCGTCTGGGAGGGGAGGAGGATTCCATCTCGTGTGATTGTTGTATGTTAGCAGCTGGATTGGAATGTGTTTGGGTTATCTCGTGTGTTCAAGGTTCCTTTCCCAGGACATCAGCAGAAACGGTTACCAGCACCTGGGGGGGGGGAGTTTGCAACGGCAGGGCGAGGGGAGGGATTATGTTTGAGCCCAGGGTTTTTAGTTTGTATTTGGCGCGCTTTTGCTCATTCTCAGCTTTCTCTGTATTTGCATACTATTCTTTAATAAATCAGATATCATTAAGTTCCTGCTTGTGAGTCTGAGTCTATTAGGGTAGGCAATCCTTACAATACATCTCTTTTCTTCTAATCACTCTTACACTACACTGTCTTTCTCCTTGTTTTTCTTCCCAGATCAACCTACTAATAAAAATAATATTACTTGGGCCCTGACTTCAACATGGATCTTCTTAGAACGCAAAATGCAAGAGCAATCTATATTATATTATGTCACAGAAGCTATTACCAAACTCTGAAAACTATGGATGTTCAGTGTAATGAATGCAATAATATGTATTGGGGCTGCAATGTTGACAGGTGCCACAGGGACCAGAAATATGTATGGTGTGAGTGAAAAATGGGCATGGCCAGGGTGAAAATAATATTATTCTCCACTCCATCTTCTTCAAAAAAAAAATAAGATTTTTATCCCGCTTTTTTTTTCATATACAACTCAAGGTGGCAAACATACCAATACTCCTTCCGCTCCTATTTTCTTCACAACAACAACCTGTGAGGTGAGTTGGGCTGAGATAGGGAGAGTGACTGGCCCAAAGCCACCAACCAGTTTTTCATGCCAAAGGTGGGACTAGAACTCACAGTCTCCTGGTTTCTAGGCCAACACCTTTACTACTATACCAAATTGGCTCTCATTTGTATCATCAGTACTTTGATCACCAACCTCATTATCCTGCTTATTACTATTTTATCACCAGTTCTATTTTACATAGTTATATCATCATACCTAATCAGTAGTTTCTTGATTAAACTAATAATACCATTGTTGTTGGTGGTGTATACATCTCCAGCTCAGTTATTGCCATGTCTTCCTGCCTGCACCCATGTCATTTATTTCCAAACTCTAGTAATCTTTGATTACAGTAGAGACAAGAAGCCACAATATCTCCACCTGAATGCTCTACTATTATCTACTGTGTTTCACAGTTCAAAGAAAGAAGAACGTTGAAACCAGGGTGTGGGAACTGTACATTACAAGAGGTATCATTTCAACTTTGGAGGGCTTTGTTTAAATTTTGAATGCTTGCTTCAAACATGCAGCTATGCTTTCCTGCCAAAATGAAGGTCATTGCAGGCAGGCCTTAATTCTTTAGGAAGGACCATCACATCCACTGGAAAAGAAGTCCGCATTATCTCCCATACTGTAAGTATGGCCTGGGGGTTGAGGCTGAGAGTGGCTTACCCATATTTACTTGGTGTAGTCATGGCAGAGATGAAATGCAAGCCAGGGTCTTCCTGATTTTTAGTTCATCCCCTTTCCACTATGCTACCTCCTTGATCCTCCCTAGCACTGGAGTTACTTGGAACGTACAGTACCGTGGATTCTTTCAAGCTCAGCTCATGAGCTGCAGTAGAATAATTCAGAACTTATATTAATTCAACTCTGAATCTACTCCCATCTGATACTGAGCCACTAAAAAGCTCTGTTCTCCCAGAGCTCTGCAAACCATGCACAAAATAATAAAAAAAAGAGTGATCATTTTAAAAAAGCCACCACTTTCACCATTTGAAAGATTCTGGTAGAGCAACTTTCTGGAGAGTTGGCTGAGAAAGATCTTTAGTTTTATTTCACCTCATTGTTGCTGTTTCTTATTCTGAGCAATTGTGTGATATTTTGGGAGTAGTATTACTTAGCTGTCCTAAACTGTATTACTTTATTTCATGGAAAAGACCCAGTAAGTTAATATTTTATACTTCCACCTCAGTCCCTGGCAAGTAGCTTCATCACATTTGGGAAAAGGCATCAACATTCCTCTTCCTTCTGCACACACAGGGCTCGACATATCTGTCTCAGATCTAGTATTCATAAGAGTTGTTATCACGGCAGAATCAATCACGTCCAGGCCCCAGATCAAAGGAATGGTCACTTAAAACACATCATCTTTCATAGCAGTTTAGCTTGTTTCAACTCTACCAAAAATTAGAGATAATTGTGTTTTTCCCATTGCAGGATATGGGAGAATAAAGTTCTGTTTTCTAAATCTTGCTGTGATTTGGTTTTATAATAGGATTGCATTATATCTGGAACGGCCTGGATAAGTCTGAGACATTTCTAAAGCTTTGGATTAAGCCTCTGATTCAGACTGGGCACAGTTTCTTCTAGTTATTTACTATCTACCTCCTGCAATTTTTACAGTGCTGAAATGTTTTACGACCAAATAATAGCTTACACAACAAAAATATATTTCTCTTTCAAGTTCAATTCATTCTGTTCAGTTCTATACGTGGTAAAATTGCCTCAGAATATCACTTTTAATTCATTTCAATATAAATCAAAACAGAAAATTCACAAGAATATACATATTATATTCTCTGTACATAGGAGGAAGGCAATTTGTCTTAGAGACAAAAACAGAATATATTCTATATATTGTGGTTATAGCCAATAAAAGAGCTCTTTTCTCTAAATAATCATTTCCCTGAAGACATTTTAATTTGATTTTTTAAAATAAATAATGCATACTGCTGTTCATATTTTAAGGGTTGTCAAGTATTCATTCTTTTAAAATCTGATATCTCACTTCTGTTCAACTTGTGACTGCATGGATGTATTCTTTTCCTTACTTTTTGGTTCAAGTATGTAACAGTTGGAGCTAAGGTTAGTGTCAGTCAGTCCTTGAAAAATAATCCTCAGTTTAGAGCAGTAGAGGGCAGCATGTGGGCTTCCAGATGTTGTGGAACTACGTCTCTTAGCTATGCTGGCTGGGGCTGCTGGGGACTGTAATTCCCAACATCTGGAAGGCCCTGGTTCCTCCTCCCTGTTGAAATGTATGAGAAAATTTCTTAATTCTACTTCTTCTTCATGTGAACATATCAGATAAGGAGATCATTGCGCAGTTTCCACTGTCTGTCACAGCACAGTGACATTGCCAGTTTGAGCTTATTCCACTTTCAGGCTAGTGGCATTCAATATTCGCAGCAGTATCTGAAAACAAACATCTGGTCTGAATGTTCTCATGATTGCCTCATCACGGATGGCTGCAGCAGTGGGAAACCCATGCAGAGGATTATTTTTCTTGTGGCTCTTTTAGTTTGGAATAACAACAATAGCAAAAGTAGCGGCAACCAATAAGCGATTTCTGAGTCAGTTTTGGTACATTGACCTTTCAGCTCAGGTTTGCTATCTGATCTTACAATACAGATTCTCAAGGTTTACTGTAAAATCTGGTAGGAATCAATAGGCATCATGCACTGGATGAAGCACTATGGAAAAATGAGAAATACAATACCCATAGCAGTATACCCATTTTTTCCCCAATCAAAGTGGTGGGTATTTTTGCCTCCAAACAGTGCCTATGAGAGAGGAAGGGAGAAGAGCCCAGCAAATCTTTGTAGAAAAGCTGGAACCAAAAATTATTATAGATCAGTGATGATATGCAGTTTCCCATTAGATCAGTAGATCAAAGTAAAAAAAAAAAGATTGCAATTCCACTTACCTAAAACCCATTTCATGATTAGCATTTCTGTCCACGAGAACTGTGTTGTTTTCACTCTAAATATTTGTTTGGGGTGATCCATGGCAGTTTCATTGGGAAGCAGCTTGACACCTTCAAATCTGTCTGAAGCATTCACTACTAACAGTCCGAGAAAAATGGTAAAAGAAACAGCATGTGCCACAAACTTCATAAATGGGCTCCGAAGGGTACGTCCCAGCTGAAACCAAAGATAACCATAAGCCCTATGTTTTTGTCCTTTCCCACTTTTCAAAGTTTCTAGCTTTCATTTATTTGAAATTCAAAGTCTTCTTTCATTTGGCTCACATCCCACTTATAAGCCATTTTATCTTAAGTACTCAAGCCATATATCAGAGGGTTTTAATCTAATAGGATTAAGAATTTTAAAGCATTTCTAACATGGAAAAAATACAGATATGCTAAGTAATAAGACAACTTCAAGGTTCCCAAGAACAAAAGCATTTCTAATATTTTCGTCCAGTTAAATTCCAAATGGGCAGCTGAAAAATGAAATAAATGCATCTTTCATAGATCTCTTATGCTGTACAGTACTTCGATAAAAACTGCATATAACTCAGAAGCTCTCTGAGGCCTGAAAGTGATACCAACTCTCTCTATATTTTAATGAAGATATGCCAAATTAATATGGAAAAAGAAGAAAGGGATTTAGAATAAGAACTTTCAGATTTTCAATTCCAACATTTCTTTCCTCTGGAATTCTTTTTACATTCCAAAAAATTATTTGCAAGATCAGAAACTGGGCATTGCACTCACTTTTTAAAAATACCGAGGTAATTGCGAGAGCAGTTCAAACTTTATTTAGCCATTAAAAAAGAGAGAGAAAGCATGCAGAACATGGCTGCTAAACTGCTTAGCAGCTCCTTTATCGGCAGTGGGCCTAGGAGGTGTCTGTATTTTCTTCTGTGTAAGAAAGTAATGCATCGTTTCAGTGTGCATTTCAGTGTTTCTGTTCCTCCTTGATGTTGTGTCTGTGTATATTTACATTTATTCATTTAGAAGACTTACGTTGCCACCCGTATTGTAACGCCAATCTTGGGTGGCTCACAAGATAATAAAAACAGTAAAAACAAACAAAGAAACAAAGAAACAATCACAGGAAACACTCATGGTGTCCTGGCCAACACTCTCCCTCACATCAGCATGCCTTCTTGCTGGGCTCTAGTCTCTTCCCACCCCAACACTTGTGAGGGAGGATGAGTGTATGTGTGGATATGCATGCTGGGAAGCACAGGGCAGGCTACATATGCTTTGCTCTGGGTGCTGTGGCCCTGGAGGGAGGAGACCGGGGGACTTAGGATGGAGCAGTCAAAAACATTTGAAGCCACTGTTACGTGCTTCTTCCATAGGGGTATTCTGTTTTTTTCTCTGTGGCCCCCAGGCTGTTCCAGCTGCTTTTCAAACTCAGTTTTTGCTGGCTTCTCCTGCCATAATAAATTTGATCCACTTCTGTTTTCAGAGGGTTTCCCTTCTGATGGAAATAGTTTTTTGAAAAATCACCAGGGAGTTTTATCATAGTTATGTTTTAGACCAGGACTAGTAAGATCCAGACAGATTAATCCACACCAAGCCATGGAAATCACCTGGTTACTTGGCCCCTCCCTATCTCTCAGTTCAATCCATTTCACAGAGAATAAAACTGGAGAAGAGAATACTTTTTATGTTACCTTAAGCTCCTGCAGGAAAGGCAGAGTATAAAGCTAACAAAGTAATAACAAATTTCTGAAACCCAGGGCACTTACAACAAGGGCTTCTTCCTCTCCCCAGCATTTCCTTGAATAACCATGTAACGTGCAACATTGCTTTTTCACACAGTGTCATTCCAACAAATGCTGGATGAGGGGAAAACAAGTTTCTATATGAAGAGCCCAATAGTGGTGCAAGTGTACCCGACTTTCTAAAAGGTCAAAAAAGCTGGAAAAACACCTTGGCTACTTACTACATTTCTGAAAAGACCATCTCCAGCGCTTCTATTTTTGTTTTGTTTTTTTAGGGCTCAGTGTCAGTTTGGACTTCGCTTGTGGTTAGATTTTTTTCCCATATGGATTTTGCTGAAGTGAAACAACCCCTTCAACCTCGAAATCCACTACTGGAACTGATTTATTGTTAAATTATATCCCAGGAGGGAAGCAAACAACTGAGGAGAAAATGAGGAGTTCTTCCTGTCTGTGGCTTTTTGCTCTCCAAGGCATTTTCCCTTCAGCCCAATTTGAATACTGTATCAGACCTGTGATCACTGGGGGGTGGGGTGGGGGAATCTTGGGAAAAAGACGCGGCAGGAAAGTAACCCACAGAGAAGAGAATTATATACTTTTCTCACACAAGACCCTTTTCACTGATAAACCTGATTTTATTCCTTGTGTAATACATAACAGAAATCTTCAGCTTTTTAGTGTATTTCGACTTTAAGTTCTTGTCCAATGTTTCACATCAAGAGAATGTTATATTATGAAGGAACACTGGAAAATTTCCACTGGGCAAAAAACTGAATAATTCAAGAAGAAAATACTATTCCTTAAAAAAAAAAAGGATTAAAAACATGTTAAATCTGGGGAGAGTTTTGAATAACATGGGTGACATTAAAAGTATAGAGTGTTCTTACATTTGAAGAACATTTCTTATTTTTATCCCAAGTTTTATAATGCTTCTGTACTCACTTTAATCATATATACACAGAATTTCTTTGAAGTCCTAGAGTGTTTTTTTAAAGCTAAAATACAGAAATACATTTGTTAAATCTGAAATTCAATTTGCACAGTGCTTGCTTAGCAAGTTTACAAAGTGTCAATATAAGTTTAGGCTTATGTTTCTATTAGCACCTTCACATAACAGGAAAATATATGCTTGGATATTCTCAGACTGTTTACTGAAAGGGATGTTAAGAAAAGTTTTGAAAATATGCACATTATACACAGAGTATTTAAATTTGATAAGGGAACAATTGTCCACTTCCATTCAAAGAAACAGACAACATATTTTTTCAAATATTCTTCATCATCCCTCAGTAGGTAAAGTCTCACACTTAGCCTCCACTTATCCTGCTAGATGTGTTGCTCTAGTAAAGCTTTGTAAAAGAAAAATAAAACTCCTATAGAAATTAAAACAAAAAGTGGAATGTCTTTCATAATGATGGCAATCTGGTGATAAGAAGATTATATGGCCATAAAATTTCATAACATCCCAGTGATGGGCTTTTTCTTAAGAAATCTGAAATGATAATTTCAATTTTCTTGTATTCAGAATCTGACTGAAACTTAATCTATATGTATAAGTTTTGTAGGAATTTTCCAATTATTCTTACTGAACAGTAATTCAGATCTCAGTTTTCTTGTATGTGCCTTTGCTATTTTGACTTCTTGCTACAACAAACAATAAAGTATATTATCTCATCTAGATTTAATCAAAACTGCATGTCTCTCAAAGTTTCCAATAGCATAACCTACTGCGCAGTTTCTATTGTCTCCCATCCAAGTCAAAATGCATAACTTTGGACTGTATGCCTAGGAAAGTGTCACAGCTTTGTCAATAAAGAATTGCAGTGAACATCTGTAAAACTAATGGCAAAAGGCAGGCAGTGAAGACCATGTCTTTCAAATGGGCAAAACTACTCTAGAGTGTAAATCTGTAACACCTGGACCTTTCATAGCTGGTTCATCAAGATTGTGAGTTGAATGATTCCTATATGTTCTACCCATCAGCATTCAGTGGGTTAAAGTATAGTGGGGATAAGGCACCTTCATAGACTTTTTGATCTCTTAACCCAACTACAAATGAGAAGTCAGTTGGGTAAATTATTCTCCAACCCATAGATAATGTACCCCAATATATTCGTTCAGTTGTCTAACCATCCAACTGGGTGCTTGTGCTACCTGCCAACTCTTACCAAAAGCCAGATAAGCCAAAACAGGTACATTCACATCTAACCCAGTCCCAGGATGGGGTGAGATTTAAAAGGAAAGAAAACAATCAGGGGACCACAAAACTAATATTTTGATGTCTCAAAAACTCCTATTAGCCCCAATTGTCTAACAGTTACTTAGGGTAGACAGGAGGTAGGCTGTGCTGATCCTGAGAAGAAGCAGACATGAATCTTTTAAGTGTGACTGATTCCACCTTCCCACTGGCCTTGTGGCTATAAGAGAGTGCAAAAATTCCCCCACCCCAAGTAAAGACTTTGAAAAAAAAAAGACTTTGTTAAAAGGAAGTAACATTTTTTCTGTAAACAATATAGGAATGGAATACAATGCATGTTTTAATATTGTTTCTTGATATTGATAAAAGTTTATTTATTTTATATCCCGCCTTTATTATTTTTATAAATAAGTCAAGGTGGGGAACATACCTAATACTCTTTCCTCCTCCTATTTCCCCCATAACAACAAGTTATTCCTCCTCCTATTTCCCCCATAACAACAAAGTCCCACCCGCTTTCATGCCTAAGGTGGGACTAGAACTCTCGGTCTCCTGGTTTCTAGCCCGTTGCCTCAACCACTAGGCCAAACTGAAGTAAGCACTTAGGCAAAAGTTGCCTAAGTGCTTACTTCAGAAGTAAAATATCTATGGATTGGGCAACTAAATTAATAGAAACTCAGCCTGCCCTCAGCAGTGAGATCGCAAGCACATTCATTGTTATTAAAAAAGAATCTTGAGCACATACAGAAACAAATGAATTTTTAAAAATAAAATTTCCTTTCTCTCCTGATGTCAAAATTTCATATCCAATCAACATTGCATCAATATTTTATTTCCAAATGCTTGGAACGTTCCTTGGAATGATAGCTTTCAAATTTTCATTTCAAAATGTCATTGATAGCTATAAATAATGCAGATACTCAGAACTTCTGAATCATATCAAGAGAAAAAGATACACAGAGAGAGGGAATTAACTTGAAGATGTTGATGCTTCAGCAAAAACTTTTCCAACATCTTCTCTAAGCACATATGAAGACTGTTATTTCCTAGGTCCTGGTTTTTATATTGGGAGTGGGGATGGAGAAGCATATCATTTGATTAGCATTGTTGTCAGACAGGGAAGTTGATGACAGAAGTAAAATACTAGAAAAGCAACATATCTGGAGGACACCAGGTTGGGAAAATCTAGAATTTTTTAATCCCACCATCACTGGTCCCTTCCTATGTAACTGCCTCCTTAAACGTAATGCATGAAATGTAATGCATGAAACAACCATATTTATATTTTATTATGTATTATATTTATTCTATAGCTTTATATGTCTTTTCCCTATGTTTTATTGTAAACCGCCCAGAGTCCCTTTTCCGGGGAGATGGGCGGTGAAACATTTGATTAATAAATAGATAGATAAATAAATAAAACTTGGGAGGGTAATAGTAGAAAAGTGACTGGATCTCATCTGATAGTGTCGAAAGGATGGTAGTGAACTGAATCTGGCAGAAAGTAACGGAGAAGCTTCTTCCTGGTGGAAGGTGCCTCAGCACCAGGAAAGGCACAGGTAGCAGTGCTGGGCTTGGGTAAATAACAGTAGGTAATCTAAGGGCATTTGGCAAAACGATGACCTTGAAAAAGCAGGATTACTAGTTCCCAAAGCCAGAGCTAAGGCATGCAAGAACAGCATTTGGAAATATCTCTGCCTCCTGGATTAAAACTAGGTTAAAATTAAAATTTTATATCATATATGCATGAAGTTTATTCCAGTTAGGATTTAGAAGTTAGGCTTTGGGGAAAAGGTCTTAATGAATGCTAAACAGAACAAGATGCATTGTTCTTGTGGTAGAATTTTCCTCTATCCAAAAGAAAGAGAGTGAGAGAGCAACTTCTTTAGTTACTTCCAGTAATATCAGGTGCTTAGGAGCAACTTTCAAAATAGTTAAAGGTCACTCAATGTCAGTTCAAAAGCCTGATGGTTCCTGTGAGGATGGCTTTTCAATGTGTTCAAACTAGTTATCACAACTTCCATTAACTGGCCACAGCTTTGAAGGACTGCTACAATTTGATGAAGGAGTCAAATCACTCCTTTGAAGCAGATTCATGCTTCAAAGTAAGGAAAGTAATTCAGCTAGTTTCAAAGGATTCTTCAGCCTTTCCAAGCACCTTGCAGATTCTTGGGTCAAATCTGATTTTTTAAATCTGCATGACTGAGTGCTGTAGGTTGAAATCTCTAGGCCAGGGTATCTCAACCAGGGTTCTGTGGAGCCCCAGGATTCCACGAGAGCTAACTAGAGGTTCCCTGGGAGATCACAATTTATTTTAAAAAATTATTTCAAATTTGGGCAACTTCACATTAAAGAGGTAAGTTTCATTCTTTATTTTTAGTTTAAGAACACTGTTAATGCATCTATACAGGCCTACACATGGAACGAATATAATAATTTTGTAACTTCTGGCCTATATTTGAGCTTGAATGGGCAGGGGTTCCCTGAGGCCTGAAAAATATTTCAAGGGTTTCTCCAGGGTCAAAAAGTTGAGAAAGGGTGCTCTAGACAATCAGGGAGCTGATGCCAGACTAACATAAACACAGACCTAAATGTTTACTATTTTTAACAAGGGGTAGCAAGGCTATGTATATCCCTTTTCCATGCCAGCTTCTTTCTATGTGGCATGCCTATGTGTCTGCATTTCTGCCAGCCTGCCTCTACTAACTAACCAATATTATCAGCAAGCTATAATCCTGATATAACCTCAAGGCCTGATGATGAGGAGAAGATCGAAGAAAAGTGTCAGTTATTTCCATCCTTCTGGTACCCCCAAAGCCAAACTCATGTCATTCAATTACAGCAAGTCACTGGTCATCTATATACTACTAAAACTCTCCTGTTTGTCTGTTTGTAACCTTCAATTGGGTAAAACAGTGCTTCACAGGATAACAATTTTTGAATCCATGTGCCTCAAATGGGCTAACATAAAGAAGGCATCCAAAATCCAGGACCTGTTACTCCAATGGGATTGAAATTTGGCAATGTTGTGGCTGTTTCAGTACTGTCATGCTGCCATGCTGCGGTGCTCTCTGCCAGCTACCCACAAATCAGTGGAGAAGCCGGCAGGAGGTGTGAACACTTCTGATGTGCTGATGGCACCACATACCCCAGGGACTGAAATTTGGCAAAGTAACTGGCAGAAGGTCTGAACTCTTCTGAGGTGGTGATGGCACCTTACAGCATTGTGATAAAAATAAATAAATAAATAAATATTGTCAGCCTAATTAGGTCATGTGGAAAGAATAGGGGGACATCATGATCAATAGATGACACCAAATGTTGTCAGGAAGCAGCAAGGAGGAGAAGAGAACAAGAATCAGATGAGACCATGGTGGCACAACTCCAGAATCAAACAGATGGGACAAATAGCTTGAGAGAAAAGAGACAGAGGAGGAGAGGCATGCACATCTCCATAATGACAACAAGAGGTACAGAAGGAAAAGAGAAGAAGAGACAAAGGAGCAGAGAAATGCACATCTCCGGGATCAGAGACAAAGAACAAATAGCAAAAGATATGAACAAATGAAGGATGAAAGTGCACAGTGTAATATTTCTGCTGATGCTGGTGCAATGGTCTGCCCTCTCTGTTGTGCCTTCCTATTCCCTGGAGAAACACCAATTTCTGCTGTATGAAGGGAAAGGTCAGGATAGGCAATTTGCAACCTCTACCTAATGAACTCCTCAATTTATACAGCAATGATGAACCTATTGCAAACGAGTTCAGGATGTATATACAGAATATGGCAATGCTTCATTTTTCTTTATGATGACATGCAATCCAAACTGGTCAGAAATCCAATAGCATCTTTTTTTGAATCAGCAGCCAAATGATCAGCTGGATTTAATTGCAAGAGTATTCAACTTGAAGAGAATATCCTGCCCATGGTCATTCTATTTCTCTGTTTAGGTAAGGAAATATTTCTGAAATGTTGACTCAATGGGTCATGGGTTGTCTAGTACTTCTTTATTCTGCCAAGCTTAACATTCCAGAAAAGCAAATAGAAAAGTAAGAGATTACCTCTTACTACAGTTTTTGTTTTCCATTTTTAAACCAGGATAAGATATTTGTGGCATCAGTTCAGACCATCTAGACTCTTTAGCTGACAGTGTGGAAGCTGCTGTACCACATCCCTGCTACCTCTGCCTTGAAAGAGATGCAGCAAGAATATTTTTTTAAAATATTACAGTTAAACCATTGAAGATAGCCTGTTGAAACTGGACAAGGTTAATGTCCTCTAAAGGGTTTACCATCCCTGTTATTTTCATCCCATTCTACCCCCAAATAGAGCAGCTACAGATATTTCAATCCTTCCCCATTATAGCCTATTGAAGAATCTTCTTTTTTAATTGAATCTTGAAACATCTCAGATTGAATCCAGGTTGTCTCAAGTCTTGAAACACAAACCTAAACTGCAACTTGTTCCCTTGGACTCTCAAATCTCCAAATTATTAGAATCAGGGCTGGTTTATCCAGGGCTAGCAATTATTGCCCTATTATTCTGTATTCTCTACTGGCAGCCAAGAAGGTACTTGCCTATGGCCATGTAGTGCTTGTAGGGAGATTTTTATAGCCTAGATATGGGATAAAAAAAGAGAGAGAGAGAGAGAGAGCCAGTCTTGTGTAGTGGTTAAGGTACCAGGCTAGAAACCAGGAGACTGTGAGTCCCACCTTGGGCACCCAGCTGGGTGACCTTGGGCCAGTCTCTCTCTTTCTCAACCCTAGGAAGGAGGCAATGGCAAACCACTTCTGAAATTTTGCCAAGAAAACTGCAGGGATGAATCCAGGCAGTTGTCAGGAATACACACACACACACACATACTACATTTAAAATAGGGCTGTGAACTGCATCAGCATGAACCAAAAATCTAGGACAGAATGGGGCAGGGATATTTTTTAACTAACACAAGGTGGAACATCTCTCCCCAGTTCAAAGGCCTCCACAAAGCTATGTCTCAGATTTGTAATGTGCAGACTGATGATGCCAGATCAGAAGGAATTCACTGTTCACCTAAAAGGAGATTTAAAAAAAAAAACTATTCATGGCACATCTTTACTTTCTAAAATGCCTTGGTAGGCTAGGGAGAGAAGTAAAATATTAGAAATTAAATTAGCAATTAAATAAAGTAACAGATATGCAAACAAACAAACAAACAAAAGTTGATTGCTTGCAAAAAAGAGATTTCAAAGGCATGAAGCTTAAAAGCATTTTGGCTTGCTTCCCCTACTTAACATGTCTGACGTTTCCGGCACATTTCATTTCATTTTGATTTATTCTAAGTTATAGCTGTTTATGTTTCCCCAATGCTTTCATAGTCTTGTAGATATGACTAGGCCATCACCCAAATCATGAGCAAAATGTATTAAGCACTTAACCTTCAAATCCTGTTTAAAACTTTGAATTTAATTTAATTGAAGATTTCCCAACCAGCACCTCTAGATCCTGTAAAGACATTTGCTTATACCTATGCCTAATAAAACTAGCAATAACTCCATCCCATTTACTTTTTCTATTTTTGTCTTTCTTCCTATCTTTTCAAAACTATTTTGCTGTTGCTTAATTTGCTTCTTCCCATCTGTGCTCACCCACTGAAAAGCCCCTTGCCCCTTCTAATAAGACAATGTTCATTTGAGATTGAACTGAAGATGTTGCCATTTGCATCAAGCCAGGGATATAGGAAGGTAATGAGAAACAAACATGCACCTTAACCAATTTGTACCTTGCTGCAGGGAGCTATCCAGTATGCTATGGCGAGGAATGGAAGGCCTATGGAAACTCCGAAGACAGCCAAGAATTTCACAGCAACTGACTGCTGACGTAAGCCTGAGAGGTTCTCATACCACATGGTGAGCAGTTGCTGCTGACAGTTGGGGTGGGCAACAAACTGCAAAAGGAAAATAAAGATAAGGATTGCCTGAATAGAAGAATTATGAAAGCAAGCCGTGTGCATCCTGCCCTCCCACCTGACCACAGCCTCTGGACCAGAGATAAGACAAGTGGTTGAGAGCCGAAATGATTGGATGAAGAAACAGACTTCACAGAAAACATTAAGTGCCTCCAACAGGTTGCAAAGAAAACTGATACATAGGCATTGGGAATCTTCTGTGATGAAGGAAGGAAGGGAGGGATGGGAAATCATTCTAATCATTCAGTCCTCCTGTCAATGCAGACTTACTTCCTCAGCCCTACATGTCAATAACCTGAGCATTTTGAGTTGCCATCTTATGCTATATTCCCATCTAAGATACTAGGCAGAACAGCATTTCCTGCAGATTCTATTCTGAAATGCAGCTTTGCTGTCTATTCGTGACTCAAACTTTCCTAATTATCTTTACCTAACAAGTCCAGTGTGAAACTTAACATTCTGAAGCCAAATTACAATTGTCTACAATTGGATACAATCACGAATTTGAACAAATGTGTGATTCTGTGATCTGCCTATTAATTATAGCAACAACAACAAAGTCAAAATAAAACAATAAAGGAAAACAGCAATGTAAAGATATTAGAAATTTCAATAGTAATAGTAGTAATAAGAAAAAATAATTCATATTCAACACTAGAACAACAGTGTAACACTGTAAAAGCACTTAAATGTTTTTAAAATGCTTGGAAAAATAAAAAATGGTATTGATCTAGTGCCAAACAAGGTGGGGACCATGGGGACCGTGACATGGATGCTAGCCAGCCTCACTGGATAGAGCATTTTAAAAAACAGACAGTTTAGGAGTTACAGCAATATGTTAGTTGGTGGATAAGCTGACTGAATTCATATTTTTGAGACAGAGACAGAGACAGAGACCACCATTTTTCTCTGCATGTGGTTGAGTGAGCAGTTATGGGCATGTCATTGTATGCCCATGTAACACCTCTGTTTCACAATCTGTACTGTGTACCATTAGGCTTCCAAGTACAATTGAAGGTGCTGCTTGTCACCTGTAAAGCCTTTTATGGCATAAGGACCATATATTTGAAGGATAATCTTTCTCCTGTGGTCTCTGGCCATCCTGTAAGATACGGTAGAGATGGCTTGCTTCAGATCCCATCTATCAAGCAATGCCATCTGATCTATGTATCACCTGCTGCCTGGAACAGCATCCTCCCAGAGATCTGAACAGCTCTGGCCCTGTTTTTTTTTTTTTTATATGAGCCTTGAAGTTCTGGCTTTTCCCCCAGTCATTGGGTTAAGACAAGGTGTAGGCTCATTGTGCATATGGTTTTGTTGTCTCCCTGTTTGTGGTCTCCCTATTTGGCCATCTTTTTTATGGTTTTGATTTTTAATTGACTTCTTATGTTTTGAATTTGTATGCTACCTAGAGTCATTCTGAGTGGGTGGCCTACAAATGGGATCAATAAGTACATAAACAAATAAATGCGGACAAAGGATAGCTGGAAGCTACTGGTTGATTGAATTATCCCTAGGAGATAGAGATGTCAGTGTTTTGGATTGCCTGGATATGGGTAAGTGCAAATAGACCATAGGAGTACAGGAAAATTCAATGGCCCACAAAAAGATCATCAGACCATGGGGATAAAGCACATGTTGTTGTTTATTCATTCAGTCACTTCCGACTCTTCATGACTTCATGGACCAGCCCATGCCAGAGCTTCCTGACAATCATCAACACCCCCAGCTCCCCCAGGGATGAGTCCATCACCTCTAGAATATAATCTATCTGTCTTGCCCTCTTCCTTTTGCCTTCCACTCTCCCTAGCATCATCTTCTTCTCCAGGGTGTCCTGTCTTCTCATTATGTGGCCAAAGTATTTCAGTTTTGCCTTTAATATCATTCCCTCAAGTGAGCAGTCTGGCTTTATTTCCTGGAGGATGGACTGGTTTGATTCTCTTGCAGTCCAAGGCACTCTCAGAATTTTCCTCCAACACCCCAGTTCAAAAGCATCTATCTTCCTTCTCTCAGCCTTCCTTATGGTCCAGCTCTCTCAGCCATATGTTACTGCTGGGAATACCATTGCTTTAACTATGTGGACCTTTGTTGTCAGTGTGATGTCTCTGCTCTTAACTATTTTATTGAGATTTGTCATTGCTCTTCTCCCAAGGATTAAGCATCTTCTGATTTCCTGACTGCACTCAGCATCTGCAGTAATCTTCGCACCTAGAAATACAAAGTCTTTCACTGCCTCTACATTTTCTCCCTCTATTTGCCAGTTATCAATCAAGCTGGTTGCCATAATCTTGGTTTTTTTGAGGTTTAGCTGTAAGCCAGCTTTTGCACTTTCTTCTTTCACCTTCATCATAAGGCTCCTCAGTTCCTCTTCGCTTTCAGCCATCAAAGTGGTATCATCTGCATATCTGAGATTGGTAATATTTCTTCCAGCAATTTTAACTCCAGCCTTGGATTCCTCAAGCCCAGCACGTCGCATGATGTGTTCTGTGTACAAGTTGAATAGGTAGGGTGAGAGTATACAACCCTGCCGTACTCCTTTCCCAATCTTAAACCAGTCCGTTGTTCCGTAGTCTGTTCTTACTGTTGCTACTTGGTCGTTATACAGATTCTTCAGGAGGCATACAAGATGACTTGGTATCCCCATACCACTAAGAACTTGCCACAATTGGTTATGGTCCACACAGTTGAAGGCTTTAGAATAGTCAATAAAACAGAAATAGATGTTTTTCTGAAACTCCCTGGCTTTTTCCATTATCCAGCGGATATTGGCAATTTGGTCCCTAGTTCCTCTGCCTTTTCTAAACCCAGCTTGTACATCTGGCAATTCTCACTCACTCCATGAATTGCTGAAGTCTACCTTGCAGGATCTTGAGCATTACCTTCCTGGCATGTGAAATGAGTGCCACTGTTCAATAGTTTGAACATTCTTAATGTTTCCCTTTTTTGGTATGGGGATATAAGTTGATTTTTTCCAATCTGATGGCCATTCCTGTGTTTTCCAAATTTTCTGGAAGATAGCATGTATTACTTCTGTCCATAGTTCTTCCAGGACCCTATCTACTAAATTCAGACCCTTAAATCTATTCTTTACCTCCACTGCGTATTCCTTAGGAACATTAGTGAGCTCATATCTAGCTGATCTGTGGGTTTTCCCTAATCTCTTTAGTCTGATCCTAAATTGTGCAAGAAGAAGTTCGTGATCTGAACTACAGTCAGCTCCAGGCCTTGTTTTTACTGACTGTACAGATGTCCGCCACCTTTGGCTGCAAAGGATGTAGTCAGTCTGATTTCGGTGTTATCCATCTGGTGAAGTCCATGTATAAAACCATCTCTTAGGTTGTTGGAAGAGAGTGTTTGTTATGCAGAGTGAGTTGTCTTGGCAAAATTCTATCAGCCTATGTCCTGCTTCGTTTTGTTCTCCCAGGCCATGCTTACCTGTAATTCCAGGTGTCATCTGACTGCCCACCTTAGCATTCCAGTCTCCTGTGATGAAAATAACATCTCTTTTAGGCGTGTTGTCCAGTAGGTGCTGCAGATCCTCATAGAACTGCTCTACTTCAGCTTCTTCAGCATCTGTGGTTGGGGCGTATATTTGGATCACTGTGATGTTAGATGGCTTGCCCTGAATTCGAACTGAGATCATTCTATCGTTTTTTGGATTGTATCCAAGCACTGCTTTAGCCACTTTACTATTAATTATGAAGGCTACTCCATTTCTTCTGTGGTCCTCTTGTCCACAGTAGTAGATCTGGTGGTCATCTGTTGTGAAGTGGCCCATTCCAGTCCATTTCAGTTCACTGATGCCCAAAATGTCTATCTTTAATCCTGACATCTCACCAATAACCACATCCAATTTGCCCTGGCTCATAGATCTTACATTCCAGGTTCCAATGGTGTGTTGATCCTTAGAACATCAGATTCGCCGTTCATCACCAGCACCGTTGGCCACTAGCCGTTCTATCGGCTTTGAGCTAGCTGCGTCATCACATCTGGGGCTAGTTGAACTCATCCTCTGTTCCTCCCCAGTAGCACTTGACCATCTTCCGACCTGGGGGTCTCATCTTCCGATGGTATACCGACATATCTCTGGTTGTACTGATCCATTTAGTTTTCACGGCAAGAATACTGGGGTGGGTTGCCATTACCTTCCCCAGGGATCACATGTAGTCTGACCTCTCTGTCATGACCTTCCCGTCTTGGGTGGCCCTTCACTGTTTAGCTCATGGCATCATTGAGGTGCTCAAGCTCCAGCACCATGACAAGGTAATGATCCTTTGCTGAAGATAAAGCACATAGAAGAGGTATTTAGCATTTTTAAAGAAAAACACATACAGTGGTTTTAATGGAAGCCTTGAGAATAGGAAAAAACAGTGTATTAAATATTAAAATGGAAGGGCATAAATTGGAGGAAAATACTGTTAAAAAAAAGATTAAGTATCTTGAATAATAAGTTTTGTGGAAGAAGAAACAATATGCCTTTTAAAATGGTCTCTGAAAATCCATAGGTATTTGTTAAATATGGTAAAGGTTTTTGAAGTAATGAAACAAAGCCTCTTACCAATATTTTACTTTAGTTTGTTCATTATTTATCTGATGTTATGAGCAAGTAGTAAGACAGCCAAGTTTTGTTAATGGAAGAAATTATATTTAGGAGATATACAAACAGGCACCAAGCCCCAGATCCATAGAAACAGGGGTCTACCACACTAGGCAGGACCCAAGGTGCAGACTGTGCAGAGAGGACTCAGAGACGTCCAACACAGAGTGGCAGGGCAGTCAGGAACAGCACGGGCAGGAACAGTGTACACTGAATGGCACAACCAAGTAGCTGGCATTGTGTACAGGAACATCTGCACAGGGTATGGGCTAGACCCTCCCAAGTCCAGATGGGAGATTCCACAGGAGGTCCTATAGAGTAAAAAGGATAAGATCCTGTGGGACTTTCAGATTCAGATGGACAGGCAGGTACTGGCTAATCAACCAGATATTGTGGTACTAAACAAGGACCAGAAGATAGAGGTGGTGATAGATGTACCAGTGCCAAATGATAGCAACATCAGGAAGAAGGAGTATGAGAAGCTGGAGAAATACCAGCGCGTGAAGGAGGAACTAGAATGGATGTGGAAAGTGAAGGCCAAAGTGTCCCAGTGGTGGTAGGAGCACTCGGGGCTGTGACTCCCAAGCTGGGAGAGTGGCTCCAACAGATCCCAGGAGCAATATCAGAGCTCTCAGTCCAGAAGAGTGCAGTGCTAGGAACAGCTAAGATACTGCGTGGAACCCTCAAACCCCCGGGCCTCTGGTAGAGGACCCAAGGCTGAGGAAGACACATACCACCCATAGGGGTGAGAAGGGAATTTTATTTTTTTTTTAAAGAGAGTAAAGTGAAGGATCTCTTCACCTTACATGGCCATTGGGGCTAAAATCCTAACTTAATAATGGGTAATAGCTTTGTCCCCCAGGCTATTTGACTCCTGAATGCTCAATAAGTTTTTTTAAGTGAAATGTGGAATGTGTAAAGAATGTGTATTTTATAGTAATTATGGTATTTTTATTTTAGTGTCTGTGTTTGTGAGCCAACTGCAACGAAATTTCATTTTATTATGCACTTGGTGTGTAGTGTATAGTGGAATGACAATAAAGTTGTTCTGTTCTTATTCTATTCTATTCTATTCTATTCTATTCTATTCTATTCTATTCTCTATATAGGCAAATAAATCACATCAACTCAAGACCTATCACGAAAGGACTACTGGGAATGTAGTGCCTTACTTAATTAAAATGTTGATCTAGCATTTAGCCATTGCAAAATAGATATTCTCTATATTGAAGATCATTAGGCAACCAATGATCCAAGCCACTATCATGAGTATTCAAAGTTAGTAGTTCCGATCAGAGTTCGATATCATTCTGTGAATTAAACGGATAAGACAAAATTTCCATTTGTTTTCTTAGTATATGCATTTTGAATATCTATAACTTCCCTATATATGCCTATTTTTTCATTACTGAGTTGAGGAATATTTCAAAACAAATGCCAATAGAGTCTATGAATTATGTACTTCTTCCATGATAAATTCTCTTTTGGTAGTGTGGATCATTTTGCCAGAAAACTTTCAATATCAAAAGTCTTTATGTTGCTACCTTATTTGAATACTATGTACAATTTGTTTCATAACCACCTAAAAATAATATTGTAGAGATTGAAACTTGACTAAAAGGTTAATAACAACATTTGGGGTTTTTTAGAGGAGAAAAAAGTTAAGTACAGTGTACAGATTGCAACTTTATAGAAAACACGTTCAAAGAAAAAAAAATCCGTATACTGTTGTAACCCAAGATAACCAATGAAATTGAACAAAAAGAGTTCTGAGAAAACATAAAATATGTCCTTATAAACAGTGGCACTGATTATATTAAGATGTAGTGATGCCTATCAATGTAGATGGTTTCAAAAGAGAAAAAGAGTTCTTGGAGAATAATCTATGCTTTCTAGTCACAAGGGTTGTATATTGCATATCATATCAGTCTGCCAATAGCAATTTCTGGGAATGCGACTGAGAAGTGGTACTTATGTCCTACTTTTGAGCTTTCCATGACACTAGACATCTAGCTGGCCAATTTGAGAATGGAATGTTGGCAGAGAAGGGCCTTTGGTCTGATCTGCATGGCTGTACTTGTATTCTCAGATTCTTAATTGCTTGGTGTCAAACCATGGCTTCCTACTGATAAAACCACAGCAGCTTCACAAAGGAGTTTTATTCCCTAAGATAAAAGCATCTTCTCTTTGCATGATTTCCCTTAGAGTGACTGCTTCCCAACACAGCATATAATGTTCTCTTGACTGTTAATAATCCTTCAACGTGATTAAAGATAAAGATAATGAAAAGCAGAGATAAAGGAAGTGTTATTATCGTAGTTTATTGTATTTGTGAGAAAGGAAAGGAGATTAAGGCTCTTCAAGAGGAAATGAAATAAAAAGAAAAGCTGAAAGAAAAGTGTGGAGAGGCAAAAGCCCCTGGGACGGTATGACACATCATCATATAAATGATATACTATGAAGAAAATGATTCTTAATATTTGGGAAAGAAGCAGTTCTGTCCTGTGAATTGACTGAAGTTGTGTTGGCTATAATAAATCCACTGGGTAATAAATAAAACAATAATATTTATGTTTTTTTTAGTTCATAACAGTCAAGGGAGTTTTAGATATTGATCTCAAAGCCACAATTATATATTATCTTAGAAGTAGGCATTGTTGTAATTATACAATTAAAGGGCATCCAGATGGTGGCTTTTCCCACAGCTGGCTTTTCCCATAATGCTAGACTTAAAATGTTGAGGAGATATGCTCCTGGCTGAGAAATGATGTCATGCTCCTGGCTGAGAAATCATCCTCAGACAAGGAAGATCATCAGACATGGCACTCCAGGCATCAGGCACAGAGAGCCTGGTCCAGGCAACAATGGAGAGGTAACCGGAGTCCACCAATCTTGACCTTAGTCATTGTGACTCAGACCTTAAACTGGAGACCCATTCTGCAAGAACATCACCATTATCCTTGTGCTGGAAAGTCAGACTGACAATTGTACTCAGGAGAGGTTGAGAACTTCCTGGATTTGTGATCCCAAAGGAGTGCATTTTGGGGCTGGACCAACTGTGTACTGAAATAAATGGGAAAGTTATTTTGTTTCCTCCCAAATCCAATTTACACCTTTACTATTAATTAAACTGAGACGTGTGGCACAGGGAGGTGGTCTGCCTTTTGTGGTGAGTTAAGAACTATGCTGCCAGCTGTAGAAAGATGGAGTCAGGCTCTTGAGAGCACCAATTAGTTAGCATAGAAAAAGATGCACTTGACATCTACAGTGAAGGTCAAGGTGATGAATGGACACCGCCATTGGGGATCTACTGGCTTCAGACTAAGATAGAGAGAAAAAACCCATTTCATTCCAAACTAAATTGAACTTACATGTTAATAAAATCAAGGACACAATCTAAATATAGTTGAGCATGTTTATGTCCTATTTAATGCTTTTAGGTTTGGGGAAGCAGGCCTGACTCAGGCAAGGGGACTGCAGTGATACCTACCTTTCGGTCAATTAGCTATTTTCCTCCTGGATCCAAATCCACACATCCCCTCCAACTCAAGATAAAGAGAGTATGAATGAGGCAGCAGTAACAGCTACTTTTCCACTTTTGTTTGCTTGCTGGTGGTCTCCCTGTGGGCCATCGGGGTGGAGCAGGTGAGCAATTAGCAGTGCCAAGAAGAGTGCATGTGGCATCAAGTTCTGATGAGCATAATGATCTCCAGCAGTCATGCTGTTCCCTGATTTTAATGAGGGAGTTGAAAAGAGGGTTGGCAAGCCATGCTTCAGGACACAATGATGCCCTGCAGCTCCTCAACTCCTTCTGTTGTATGGCTGTTTTAAGGCCTGACACACTTTGTGTGGGGGGAATTGAATTTCTCAAATTTTCGAGAAATGTCTGTTTCTTGGATTGTACCCTCCAGCATCTTTTTAGTTTTTACAATTATATCCAATATAGCATCCCACCTGCAATTTTATCCCCACCACAGGCCTGTGAGGTAGATTAGGCTGAGAGATAGTGACTGGTCCAGTGAGCCTCTATGTCTGAGGATGTCCTTGAACCTACGTCTTCTCAGTCCAACACCTTTGTCACTACCCCATATTGGTCATCAATGTTTGTTGCTCTTCTCCAAAACAGTTGTTTATCCCAATGTTTTATGACAATGGAAAATTAAAATAGCTAAACAATATGTTCAGTTTCTGAAAGGACTTTTTTTAAAGTGTTGGATGTTCCTGTCATAACTAATGCATCTACATTCAGGTCCTTGACAGAAACTTCAAGAAGTATTATCTGTGAAAGTAAGTTCTCACATGGTCAAGATACTAGATCAGACATTATCAAAATAAATGAAATCTGTATTCTTTGCTTAAAAGAATGTAAGAACATTGGTTATGATTTTTTTAATTTAATTTTTTATCTTTTACATAGAGTGGGCAGGAGAAAGAGGTATAATGATTGTTATAATAAGAGTTTGCAGTTAATATATAGCAGTCTCTGGAATTCTTTCATAATGTCTTCTTAAGCTTTTCCACCATAAGATTTATTTATTAAAAGGTCATCAATTCTTACTGCCTGTTTAGTTGTTTCCTTGTCTAACTTGACAGGGAGGAGCCTCACAGTATTTATGGGAAGAAAGGTCTTGCGCTTCTACTTTCAGTACCTGATACAAGAATGACAATGTGTTCACCTGCTATTTCTATCCAGGAGCAAAAGCAGCATGGCTTGTTGTGTAGTATGATCAGATGTTGGTGAATAAGATATATCCAAACCTCAAGAGCTTCTACATGAAAAGGCAAAATGTATATGTACAGTATAAGTTTATGTATATGTATATAGATTGATGCTCCATAGTCAAAAATCTTTTTTCAATAAAGTAGTTAGTGTTTTCCCCCTTTGGTTACCATTTTCTAAACTTATTGGACAGATATTATGATACTTGAGATTTGATTTATATCTACTATATTACTGGGGTAAGAGGAAAAATGCTTTCCCCTTTTGTCAATTAAAGCACAAAGCCGCTTCTTTATATCTTGAAATCTATGCAAAGCACAACTCTAAGGGCAAATAATACTAATTAGATCTCTATGCTGGTCTATGACTGTAATAAATATTTGCTTTGATTTGGATTAGATCTTAGATTTGTTCTTACTGGTATAATATTGCTATGTGAAAAATATTTACACTCTGTCCTAACCTCTGACTTGATTTATGATTACTGTCCAGGTGTTCTTTAGGAAATCAAGGAGAACTCTGGGAAGAAGTGGGGGAAGAGAAGAGTCTGCAAGATTCTCTTTATGTTACCATTACCTGTGTTTTAAAGTCTAAGGGGTGAGCAATTCAAAAATTAAGAAGAATAAGACTATGGTTATATACAGAATACTTGCTTAAGGAAAGCAGCAAAGGTACAGAAGTTTCAAATATATCCTGAAATCCAGGATAAGCACAAATGTTCAGCTGCCTGTGTAGTACTGTACAATATGATGCCTGTTTATTCAGTAAGTTCCACTGTGTTTCTTCAGGCTTATATCCTGATGAGTATATTTAGGATTGTAGCCTTACTTCTTTGAAATATGCAGTTGTATGGGTAATTCCAAAGCATCTAGCATCTCAAATGTATTTTGGTCAGTAGGCATGCTAGTAAAATGTTACAAAAGTCTTCAGTGTTGCAACACAGTAATTTTCCTTACAAAATTATTTTTCACTAGGAAACAGGCTATTATGGTGCTGAATTTTCTGTTAGGGCTTTGCTTATAAATAATAAAATGAAAATATTATTTGGGATCCTGGAAACAAGTCCCCCACAAGCGATAAGGGTTAGTTTTCATGACTATTTCTCTATGTACAGTACAAAGTCATGACTGCACTGTTTCCATGTGCAATCTCTACTGGACCTTCCTATATTTGGGCTGCATTTGAAGCATTGATTATATTTGGCAATCATATGTGCTGCATTCTGTATTGGGAGTTACTCCTTATTAATGGATACCTATCTGGGTATGTAATTAAGTCAAGAAATAGATTATTAGGGTCAGCTACACCTTACAGAAAGTGTAGTTGTTTTTGATAGGAGGAAAGCAAATATTCAGGTCCGTTCAATACAACTTAAATAATATGTGCAATTGCCTTATATCACTATATTTGTTCCATAAAATGTATTGTTCTGATTTTTTAGTGCCTGAGATTTTTCTGAATTGTTTAAGAAAATATACTCTGCCAAAATATTAGACTAAATGATAAACAAACAAACAATATGACTTGATATCATTAAGAAGTACAGATGATGTTCTCTCATCTATTTCTCTTTTGGGACTTAGCAAAGATTCAGTTTGAAGGCAATCTGATCAAATCTCCAAAACAGCATCTTGAAATACATGAATTATCCTGATCAAATCATCTGATCATATAAATTTTAATCAATGTGATGATTCAGAAGGACTTTTGTACATTTTGCTCTTTTTATTTAATCTAATTCAGAAAATTCAATCAACCTGATTCACCCTTCAGATCAGATTGGAACCAAATATATTTACATATATTTTCTGTGTACATATTTTCTAAATCTAAGCATTTCCCAATAAGGGAATATCAAAGTAAAAAATAAAAGAGGAAAAGGTTTGTTACCTTCTACAGCAGAAAAGCCTTTTTTATTTTTATGTTCAATTCTTCGGAAATTGTGAGCTGAAATAAATTTGGACCTAGGTAAAAGTACTGATGTAAATTGAATCAACTGAATGCACTGTATGCCACAATGCTTTTAAGATTTCTTGATCAAAATAAGAGACAAAACAAAAGCAACACTTCTCTAATCCTTTGATTTTCAAGGCTAAAAGGAAAAAAAAAGTAAGTAGAATTTTGAATTAAGGAACTATTACATCAAATAGTATTTTCAATAAACTCCAGTGTATTTCTATGTAAGAAAACAAATCCTACTGAGCTTCTTTGGATAGAATTAGGCCACACTGCATCAAATATATTTTCTCCTTACCTTGGTATTTTACATTTGAAAGGATATGGTCTAGATGCTTTACCACACAGACAGGACAAAGTGTCAACAACAAATTACTGCGTATCAAGAATAAATAAAACTACTGGGGTCTTCTTTATGAAGCACACACTCCACAATGTGCTGCCAGTTTATATTTTTTAATATGATAGAAACAGAATTTTAAAGATGCATAGGAAGAAACAGTACTAATTACCATTAATTACACCAATATTAAATTAAAATAGAATTAATTAAATCAATTTTATGTTGGCCCACTTCTTTGATCTGGCTCCACAATTTTTTTGAAACCCGAAAAAGGCTCTGTACCCTTTCTTAAAGAATGGGTTTTGTTCTGACTGGTAGTAATAGGGCTTTTAAGTGGACTGAGGAATAGTGAATGTTAACACAACCTTTTTAGCCAGGTAGATGATGATGATGGCTATAACCCTAAGCTATTTGAAGAAGTATTCATCATGGAATCTCAATCCTACAACAAAATATAGGTTGCTGTTTTTAAAACCCTAAATAGGACTCAGCTGTTGGAGAAACTCCCAAGGCTGCCTGAATCCTGAGAATATCAGGGGCCTCTCTTCTCCCAAAGTAAGCAGGTAACTTAAATCTATGACACACCTGGAAAGATGGATCTGGTGCTACCCTTGCTGTCCTTCCAGGGTCCCATAAATATTTTAAAACTAAAGTATCTCTCATGCATAATTTTAGTTTCATGTCAAGCTCAGTTGAATTTCATTGGTTTCTCACTGATGTCATGGCCACTCTTGCTATGTTTTTATCTTTACCTAAAATAGACTCCTGGATAAGTGATCTCAAATTGATGGGCAGATACACCTCTGTATCTCTCATAGATTAATATATAGGAACATTTAAAACAGCAGTTTCCCAGTCCAACTACTGCCTTAATGCATTCTAGAGCATCATGCTGAGTAGGCTTTTGATCATGCATTGATGTCATGAGCACTGATGGTGAGCAGGAGGGGGCCCCTATCCAGGGGGGGAAACGCATGCGTAGTAGCGAGAATTTGAGCTGTCATTCAAAGAGACACAGAACAGACCTGCCTTGACATTTGGGGTTGATCTGTATGGGTTTTCTCACGCTTCTTCAGTTTGTTAGGATTTTCTGTCTAATGTAGCAGTAATAAAACACTAGAGACCTATCCTCATCTCAGATTGGTTCCTGCTTGTTAGGACAATTGCCACTTCCTCTGCCTGGTGTGCACCTTTTGAATGCAAGTGGTGTAGGAAAAGCCTTGAAAATGAAACCTAGGTGCTCCAAATTGCACTGAATCCCAAAGTGGGAAAAATGTAAGAACCTCTTATGATTCTCTTATTAATTCAATAATTAGTAGGTAACATTCCCATGTGCTTCAAAGGCCTTTCTTGGCAGGGCTTCCTGTTAAAAACAGCCCTTGTTAAAACAAAAACAAAAAAACAGAACAAAACAAAACAATAACATAGACAGCTAGATTCTTTCTCAGACTAAAGCAGACTAGAATGTCTTTGAACTGATGAATCTTCTGTGACCAAAAATGGTTGGAAAGTGATTGTGTCAATCCCCCCATTCCCCATGCTGTTTGAGACAGTCCTCTAATTCTTTGGAATCAATCTGAAGGGGGCCAAGGGAGGTTGCAGAAAGAAGAGGAAACCTGAAAGGTTCTTTCCTGTATGCCATTCATTGAAGCTTCTGCTGAATTAAAGAGGACACCATTATTCAACATGTATTTTTGCTATCTGGTACCTTCAGTACAATAGTTACATTCTGACCACAGAGATCATATGATACTGGATTTCGATGGAAAAAGCAAAGTGTGGAAAGCAAGCAACTATTCAGTCCCCAGGTTCCCAGTCAGAAAAGTCATTGATAGATTGGACAATAACTATCTGATTTACCAGGCAGATTTAGGACCTTGGGTCAAGAAAAGCTGGCATAAAGTATGAAGGTAATTGTCTTAGTAAATAATTTGAAGTGGGCCTACCAAATAAATCATACATTCTTGGAGGAAAGGTCATCTGCTGGGCAGTGGTTTTATATGCACAGGCCCTCAGACTGAGTAATAAAACATAAACTCATTATGCATATGAGAAGCATAATGGGAAAAAGAAATTTAGTATGAGCCAGTCAAATTAGAATTCCAAAAGTCAGCAGTTATAATGGACATTGTTATGCATTCTGATTGGAAAAGCCAGCCATTCTGTTGAAGAAATCTAGAAAAGAAATGGCTACCTGCTGATGTGGAATCTGTTTTCCTTTTCCCTTAATGGTTTTTTGTAGAAAATAGAATTTTTTGTCCACTGGATGGGTACTGTGCTGTACCTAATTCATGTATGTGTTCATTGACTAATCTTCCTCTGTATAAATATACATACTAATAACACATCTCACTCCTTTTCTCTTAGCAGAATCATTAATAGAAGGCACATGGAGCAGATCCTTATTTTTCTTTTTAATTAGAAAACACAGTCAATGACCAGCAGGTAAACAACAACAGCAAGAGTTAAAAGAGAATAAAATACAATGAAATATAAGTATAATACAAATAAATATAAAAAAGAAGAAAATCATAAAAGAAAAAAAGAAAGTTAAAACTAGAGAACAACAGAGAACTGGTAACAAGATATCAACAGCATCAAGGTAAAAACCAATATTTTCCTTCCAACTGAGATAGCAGCTGACAAGAATTTAGGCACTCTATTTTTAACAAATGGGTTGTGTTTCTGCAGGAGAAGGTGTACAGCTTCTACCTCAGAGTGGGATTGACTTCTGTTAATGATAAATGTTAAAAGGATAGTGCATATGGTGTTTTGGAAGAGACAAAAAAGGAAAATGTGGGCAAGGGGTTCAGACTTACTTGAATCATAAGGACAGACTCTCTCTACAAAAGTGATTTTCTGGTATCTACCCTACAATATCACTGTGGGAAAGATGTCAAAATGGACCAGGCAAAAATCTCTGCAGAGCATCACAGAGCTGATTGAGATTAGCAGGAACAAGTAGCTTCTGGTCAAAAACTATTCCTGAGACTCACTAATAACCTCCAGATCCATCTGCCCTACTACATCATAACTGGCTGGTGGAATTCTGTTCTGGCTTTCTCTAAACCTAAAGACAACAGAAATTGGGGGGAGTGGCTTCAGAAATGCAAGTTGTCCAAAATTTTTGTCTTCCATCATGAAGGGGAGTTGTCAGATATAATGAAAGGGCACTACAAACAATTCATGAGGAAAGGTCTTAACCAGTAAGAGAGGCAACAAATTTGGGCTCGTTCCCCAAGGTCAGCCATGCCTTATTCCACACAGATTGTCTGAGGCCCAACATAGGACCTGAAAGAAAGCACACAAAAACGTGGACTGGACAGTCTCTAGGGGTTTAAAGCAGTTATAGAAGCTTACCTGTGAACCGTAAAGCATCTGTAAAACAAGTTAAACTTTAAATAACTTTATGGAGCAGATTTATTTTAAAATAATGATGACAAGGAAGAACCAAAAATGACATTTGATCTCTGATCATCACCATATAATGCCTGGGGATAGGTGATATTATAGAAGTTAGAAACGGACTTTGTTGCAGAAAAATCAACTCCCAATCACCCGCCACCCCAAGGCTTTCTGAAAAGCCATGTCTTCATGGCCTTTCTTAACACCAATGGGGTTTGTGCTGGGCAGGTCTGTGGGGAATACCATTCTGTGGCAGTGGGGCATACTTCCATGAATATCTTTATGGCTCCTGGTGGTAACTATCCCTTCCAGGTATTTTTGGACAGGTAGAAACTGCTGGAGCAGGTGGTCCCAAGCAGGTTCAGTGCTGGACATCTCCAGGTAAATATGTGAAAGTGAGACAGGCAGGTTTAGTCTCCCACAATACTGAGAATCAACACTAATGGTACACTCTATTGTGCAAATGGTTCTCACCCAACATGGAAATACATGATGCAGTTCCAATCCAGACTCACATCATGTTAAAGGGCTGGCTTCAGTGAGTGATTAATCTATATTGGATTGAGATTAAATCCATCAGAATAGGTAATGGAATAGATTAAATTTATATTTTTATTAATTATGACATATTTTAAACCTGAAAGCCTGTGGTGTCCCTAAGAACATTTATCAAAGGAAACCATGAAAAGAATTGGACAGTACAGGATATGAATCAATGTAGAATTGGCTAGAATATTAAATGTGTCCGTTTCCATGGAAATTCAGAATGACAGGTTTCTAACAGCTAGAAAAATGGTCAGGTAGCTTCTAGCTACAATCTGCGAGCTTAGTCACATTTTCAAAAGAAATGAAGTTTTCACCTGGCCAAACAGTGCTAACATGTAATTTGTCATTTAATACAGTGAATCTTCCTTTCACTGAATGGATTCCTGCATACTAATATAAATTGATAAAATTATGATCACACAATTTGCAAAACACAAGTCTACAATTCCAGAAAAAGGGGAGGGGGGAACCTTGAAGGCAAACAATAATTCTGAGGGCCTTGAATTGCACAATAGTAAACTTCAAACAACTGGATCAAATAATTTTTCTTTAGGCTAATTTTCAGCAGTAAACTTACTAAAGCTGAGTCAAAAACTCTTATTGGCAAGCTAGTCAGTTATACTGCAGATCCTGCAATAGTAAACTACTATATACTTGAAATATCACTGGCGTTAATAACACTGCAGATTTGAGAGTTTGAAAAAAAATCATGCTCCAAATGAATCTAGAGAAACAAATACATGACATTTAAAAAAGAGAGAGAAAGAGAGAGATTTGCTGCGTACCTGGTTAGAGATTCACTTGAAAAGAAATAGTAGTATAGTAGAGATCCATATATTTTTGCTATTGCACTTACACAAAATAGCATGTTTCAATCACCCTCTTTAAAAATTATTTATTTATTTATTTATTCGATTTCTATAGCGCTGCGGGTTAAACCGCTGAACTGCCGATCGGAAGGTCGGCGGTTCGAAACCGCGCAGCGGGGTGAGCTCCCGTTGCTCGTCCCAGCTCCTGCTTACCTAGCAGTTCGAAAACATGCAAATGTGAGTAGATCAATAGGTACCGCTTCGGCGGGAAGGTAACGGCGTTCCGAGTCGTCATGCTGGCCACATGACCCGGAAGTGTCTATGACAACGCTGGCTCTAAGGCTTAGAAACGGAGATGAGCACCGCCCCCTAGAGTCGGACACGACTGGACTTTACGTCAAGGGAAACCTTTACCTATAGCCACCCATCTCAGCAAGTGACTCTAATAATTATTATTATCATTATGTGCCATTAAGTTGTTGCTGATCTTCTCAATGCTGATCTGTCCCTAACCTGGTCTTTCAGGTCTTCATTACATAAGGATTATTATCCTGCAGTCACACAGATCCATTCCAATGCATTGATGGTAGATTAGAGGACTCTACCATGTGAACAGTCAAGCTATTCAACTGCTTCACTGTTTCTGTTTCTAAGCTGATCAAATAATATCATTTATGAAATAGAAAGAATGGTCACATCTTGGGGAAACACTTAGATCATGTGAAATACAAGGTATTACAATTTAAAGTCATGCCATATGGCTGTCAGAAGATGAATATTACTCCTTAATAGCACATCAAGCAAAACACCTCTTTGTAAGTTTCATTCAGTGTTAACAGCTCCTGAAAAGCAAAACAAATACAGATGGCAATTTTTGTGAAGGATTGCTTTCACCAGCAACCAGTCTTTAATGACAATCCTGACAAACTCCTGAGAGAAATAAACTGCACCGAGAATAAGGACTGAGTCACCATTTCCTCTATCTTTAGATAAATCCATAAAGTTCTCAGTACTCAAGAAACCACTTAACCATTTTTAAGCAGTATATGAAAAAATGCAGTTTGATTAATTCAGTAAAAGTAGCACCTACAGTTGCAAACAGCTCCTCTTCAGCCATTGTTCCTTATCTCAATAAAGCCCTCTAGAGATCATTCTTTTGATGCTATAATAGTTATTTCAGCATAGATAGAGGGTTGGGGCTTTTTAAACATAATTCCTAAATAGCATGATCAGGACTCATGGATGGATTATGGGAAACTAATATCTTAGCGCATATCAGTGGGAGGTCTGGTAGGTATGAGGGACAAATGTATGTATAAAAGGAGCAGAGCAGTGATGTGCTGCCATGACCACCATCTTGTGTGGGTTTTTTTGAACCCCACCCGGCCCCAGACACTGCTTCTCTCATTCCTGGTTCCCCCGACTTCTTGATCTGCAAACAGATCTTCATCTTACAAACCTTGGAATGGATATTATGGGTACATTTGACACTAAGCTTTTGGACTGCAACTGATCTGCTCTTCTGGGCTGTATTTAAGCCACAGCAATGAGTTACAGAGAAGAGATTCTTCTCTGATGATCTTTCTCTCCCTAATTTACAGCCCCTTCATTCTAGTATTATCAGCTAACTGATTTACAGCCAAATAAAACTTTTGGAAATGTGCTAATTGCCACTCAGACTAGAGTAGGACATGTGGGAACTCAGTAATTGCTGTTTGTAAACCATTAATTTTGGTATAGTGCAATGTGTGAAGCCAATGAAAGTTTCATGGGATAGTAGGTAATTTCCCTAAGTTTAATTTTTAAAAAATGATAAGGAAATGGATAGAATTGTGAATCTGTATTTTCCTGTTGATCCTATTTTTATTTCTGTTGTAGGCCAAGGAATCTTTGAGATGTATGATCCCATCCTCTGCATATATTTTCTCTTCCATTATATTTCTCACTGGTAGTTTCTTTATTTAAACCACCCACTTTGCAAATCCTAAATATTAAGGGGAATTAAATGAATGAGAATGTGGACAGGAAGAAAATGGATAGGATAATTTGGTTTAGATATATAATTTTTATCTTACTTTTCCTATTATAGAGAAGCAACCTTTGATCCAACCCTCCATAAAACAAATGATAGCAAACATACAGATTGCCAAAACTTGGAAAGCAACATTCTGCTTCATTTTTCAGCTCTTTCAAAAGCTAACCAAGTGGTCCAAAAGCCTATTTTCACTGAATTCAGTAGAAATGTACACTTCTCCTGCATGGTGCCCTTGTTCACTGGGTTTACAACCATCATAATGAGCAATACATAAATCTCAGAATCTTGGCTTGTTGAACCGCCACTATTTCTAGCCTCCTCTTGCATGTGAAAAAGTATTAGGAGATAGTACCAGCCTTATTGTAATGCTGAGGATGGCATGGATAATGTGGGTAGAAGATTATAGTTAGGCTTCTAGTTTGCATGTTTTCTCTGGTGGCCAGCTAATGAGTTTTTAAGAAGGCTAGTTGTGGTGTCTAATGAGCAGCGGTGATCTCTGGTGGTTTTAAATGGCAAAGCTGACTCGGGCACAAAACTTTGGGATGGTCTTTTAAAAACTGTAACTCATCCTTCAGAGATATGCAAATAAGACTGTATCGCCCATTCAACTCAGTACATTGCATAATTGTGTTCCAGCTATAACAGGTGGCACACATAACTCACATTTTCCTGTTTGAATCTATTTTATTCCCTGCACTGGCTCTCTTAAAATTCCTTCATTGCTCTGAGTGCAAGAGCTTAAGCCCAGCAAACAAAATAGTGGTGCAGTAACCCTGTTCCCAATTGTATGAAAACTCTGTATGCTAATTGAGTGATCATCAAAAGAAGACTGCTGTATAATTGTACTGCAAACATTTTTTGTAGAAGATTGGAATAGCACATGAAGACTTAATTGGCATTCAGTAGTGAAGGTGATCTGGGGGCTGCAACATAAGGTTTTATGAGCTTCTGGAAGCACTGAAACTGCAAGCTACTATATTTCCTTTAAAAGGAACCTGACCCAAGAGGATCAGAAATATTTCACTTCAGTTTCCTGGTCCTTTAATTGGAAATGCTAAAGAAAAGTTTGGCATATAAAGCAGAGGCTTGATTACCAAGCTACAATTCTTTTTGCAAAAATTACACTGGGGTGTTAGTGAAATAAATACAGTTAGGAATCAGAAATGCTATTCCCTTGCCTGTCCTATTTTAAAGCAATGCTATTGGATCTATCTGGGGTCTCTAAAGGATAATTAAAATGAAGGAGCTTGCAGTGCAAGAGTTGGAATGAATTGTTTTGATAACTGGAAGAGAAAGTCTGGCCACAGCTGTTAAGGCAGCACAAAGCAGGTAGAGAGTGTTAGAAGAAAAGGAGGGAACAGCTGTTAATGATAAAATTTGGAGCACTTCTCCAGTCCAGTTCTAGCAAGCCAATTTCCATCACAGTATATTGTACAAATAATTAATCAGAAGAAAAAAAAAACAGCTCAGAAAAAGAAGTGATCAATTTACAGATCACGTATCCACAATAGTGAACTGTTTAAAATGCTCTAACAAGAACAGAATAGCTTTTCCTACTTTTAAGCAATCAGTTTATTATTTTCCTCTACCTGGTTATTTCAATTTGCAGCATCCCCTTCTTGGATTCAGTGAGCACTGTGGGAGCCCGCAGGTCTACCAGCCATTGGGGGCCCTTAGTAGGGTAAGGAATAAATTGCAACCATCCCCTCAAATCCACAGTTCACTGAAGACAATTGGCAAGGTGAAAAATGCAAGATTCTGTGCATATAAAATTGTCCCACAATGAAGAACAGGTTATCATTAACTGCCTAAGGATCAAACTTTAAGAAATATGCTCAGCACCATGCACTTTGTTTAGGGCTACTGGACCTTGGCTCCATAAATCCAAACAACCTTTTGTAGCAGCATAAAAATACAGTTTTGTCATCTTTGGTAGCCCTATTGTTTTGCCAGAAAAAGCAGTTCCATATGGCCAGGTTTGGGAACATGATGTAGGAGGAGATGGGTTTAGCTCTTTACTCTCCAAGCTGGTTTCTTGTCCATGTCACTTCCAAACGCTATTTGCCTGCCAAACAAAGGGCTAAATACTATTCTCCCCTGTGCTGTGGCCCTAACTCTGACCTCTCTGCAGCTGCTTTTGCTTTAAAAATGCCCATGGCCAAGGCCTGTTTTTTTTTTATTGTTTATGGCTTCACACATCATGCTGAGCTACAATTTATTTTAATCATAATTTGTTAAAAAAAATCCCACAGTATTCCTGTTCAGATATCACCCTAAACCCGAACCATAGTTTACAAGCCACAATAGATTTCACACAATAGCTAACCTAAAGCCCCATTACAGTTGACTGGGATATAGAAAACCACATCCAGTTTGACCCTAAACCTGTTTTCTGTTCAACATAATATTACTGTTCTCATCTTTCTTTTTTTCTTTTCTATTGTCATTTTCCAGCATAGCAAATTATTTGACTTAAATTAGAAAAGGGCCTGCATTTCCAAGGCTTTTTTCTTCTTCTGTTATGGACTGGAAGCCAAGAAGTCTATTTTGTTACATAAAGAAACCACATTAAAGCTAATGATTAGGATCTATAATAGCTAAGGACACCTAACCTGCACCAGCTGCACCAATCCATTCATAATTTCCAGCACTAAGGGGTTCTTTTCCCATTAGAGACCAAAGCTGCTTTCTCAGCCCAGGGTAAATCCCTGTATTTCTCTCCTATTTACCCATAAAATCGTTCAGGCTCATTTCTGCATTTATTTATTTTCATGTTAAAAAAATTACTATGAAAATTCCCAGTTAAGTATATGTTTTAAAATCCCCCCCCCCTTAAAATCCATACTTCAAAAAACATTGAATGCCTTTTTATGCTGAGAATGGCATCAGAATATCCTGGAGATGAAAAGAGAAATGCCAGTAGAGTTAAATCTGCACATTAATCCAGGAGATATAGATTTGGCCACACTTTATTAGCAATGAGGAAGACTGTGATTGCTATCTTCCTTGGCCATGGCTCATGAAGTGGGAGAAGGCTCTTGGGTTTTCCTTTGCAAAGATTCTAATGCAGAACAATGATGATGCTACACTTTTCTGTTTGACTCTCTCAAGCTATTTTCTGAACCAGACTCTGTCTACTCTAATCAAGATGCATCGTTTTGTGATGCACTGGGCCCCAGAGACTTATTTATGAGATGAGATAGACAAAGATTGCATCCCTCGCTTATACAGAAGTATGTTTGTTGATGTGTAAAGGCAGAAAATAATAATAAAAAAAGACATAATATAAAAATATCAGAAACAGGCTCTCTCATCCAGATCCTAAGTATCATTAAAGAAGAAAATAGAACATCAACTTTTTAAATAAACAAAGTTGATCTTAAAAAACACCTCTAGGCAATGTTAATCCATCCTGGTAACTTCCAAATGAGCTCAATTACAGTTCCTATTATCCTCAACAATTATTAGTCAAACATACTTGGAGATTGCAGGCTGTGGGCAGCTAATTAGCATTACTTCCAATTTAAATAGTTTTTGAATATATTTCCTCATTTAGCCTCTTTAACATGCAGAAAGGAATCATATTATTTATAGCAAAGAATGAGGTACTTACCTAGAATCCTATAAACATTTCTTTTCCTACAGTAAACAACTTCTTTACAGCTCAGCACTGTTTTCTTTTCATTCTAAATTGAATGGATTACTGTATCTTAATTAAAACTCACAAGAATCACCAGGACTTAGATAAAAATGCTTCATAATTTGATATCTAAGTCCTTTCCTGCTTTATCCAACAGCTCAAATAAGCCTTGTTATCAAGAAAAGTTGCAGGAGAGTTTGTAAAACACATTCCAAAATGTCATGCTGATGCAGTCCTTCAGTTTTGGACTTGAGTCACTAAACTACTTTCAAAGTAGGTCCCAAGCATCACTATCTTTCACTACAATCTACTGATGCTGATTGCCCCCACAATCTCCTCTCTTGCTGTTGCTACCATTCTTCATCCCTGCTATCTGCTGTTATTTTAAATTCTGATTGCTTTATCTATATGCAATCCTTTGAACAAGCAATCCATAAAGAAATCCATTTTTCACTGACTTCCAACATGCAACAAGGAAACAGGCAAGAGAGCCCTTACCTTTTTGACTTCATATTTAATGGCCAGCTTGATTCTGCTCAAACTTGGACGGGGATGTTCAGGCCATGTCTGTACATTCACATCTCCATTCAGAATAGCCTCCACTTCTTCTGTGTCTCTGCAGAGATCCAGTATGCCCACCACAAAGTCCTTGCATTGCATAGATAACTTCCTATAATCATTCTAATGAAACAGAGAGAAGCAATGTTTTAACAATTACAGCATGGAACTTGCTTCTTTAAACTGACTACAAACTTGAAGGCTGTGATATACTTCTGCATGAGCATATGTTGCACTGAGTACAATGGGGCACTTCCCCCCCACTGCAGTCCCTAAGCTTCTACTGCAGACTAGAAGACATTTGGAGGGGTTCCAGAACTCCGGGAAACTGCAGAGAAATGCAGTGGGCAATGGTAAACCTTTCCTGCATAAATAGCACATTGGATACAACCCTTGGATATTTGCCAGTTTTGAAAAAGCATGATATCTATGTTTCTCTATGCTACAAGTTTTCCGACTTTTTTTTTTCCTGGCAGGCACCTAAAAGGTCATTGACAAATGAACTGGGTTATATACAATTTTTCCACTCCTGAATCTTCATGCTGAAAAATATTTCATCTTTTGAATTGTTCCTGGTCATGGAGCTATCAAAGGCATTGTTGTCCTGCCATGAAAAAGAATAAAAGCCTTAAAGGTTCATTAAAAACTAAAGAAAAACCAAACTGTAACAATAAGTCTTACTTTTTAATATTCCTTTACAGTAACATCTTAGATGGTAAATAATGGAATTATATGTTTGAATGCTTTTTATGGAGAAAAGTCTTCTGTGAATATTAGGAAAAATACCAAATAATACATCATCTTAGGGACCCAGCAAATCTATCATTTTCAGTGGAGTTTATTCTATACAGTAGTGAATGTGCTGAGGATTGCTGTGTTGTAATCCAACAGTGTGGAAATGCTATAGTCTACTAAGTATACTTACCATTTTGTCTACAATTTATGTAAACAGTGCCTGAAGATTAACGTCACTAAAAGTGATTGTCAGATTGTCTTCATGAACCATTGTAGCATGACTTTATTTTTCCTTTTCCCCAACAGTTATATTGGGATTATTGAAGAAAGACTAAAGTTATAT
Organism: Candoia aspera; assembly: GCF_035149785.1. Taxonomy (NCBI): domain Eukaryota; kingdom Metazoa; phylum Chordata; class Lepidosauria; order Squamata; family Candoiidae; genus Candoia; species Candoia aspera. The sequence continues at coordinate 76,942,046 of NC_086154.1, read as the reverse complement.
CCAGTAAACAAACAGTTTGATGCTTTTAAGTCACTACTTTATTGTAAGAGAAGGTGATGGATGCAAAGCCAAATAACTCTCCCAGTTATGATGGCTACATTCAGTTATTCAGGCAAAGAACATAATTCTTACTTGGGATCATCCTATGAAGAAGAATAGAGAATATAATGGAAATCAAAGAGTGGATACAGAGATTGTGTCACAACACAAGGTCTTGCAATAGGCAGCATTTTCTGTGCTGTAATAGTCTATGGATTTCAAAGATGAAGATGTCTGGTTTGCTAATTCTTTTGACAACCAGCATTAGTTAGGGACACATTTGAATAGGATGGTTTGTTGTTGTTGTTGTTATATCAGTTTTGATGCTACCTGACTCCAACCAACTTTTGCTTTTTTTTTCTCATAGAGAAACATGGGGATATGAGGTGCTTGGGCAATGCAGCAAGCACTTTGAAGGGAAGAAAAACCCTATCAAGAAAATAGATGAATACAGAAACCAAAAAGCATCTTTGTGGGATTTGCATGATCAGAATAGCATGGCACTGTGCTATGCATTTTAAAACCCTTCAGAGGAAGGACCTAGGACCAAATTAAATGCAATACATGAATGGGTTTATGTAAAGGCATGGGGTCTTGGTGTAGGGAACAAAGAATTTAACCCTTTCTCATATGCATTGGTAAAAGCTCCCATTATATTAAACAACTCCTTCTCCTTTTTTTTTGCTCCAGTGCACACAAGCAGGTGAAGGTAGCTAGATTTAGATCATGAATGCAGTGGAGACAAAGGGTTAATGCCAGCTTATGGTCACCACCCGATTACTAGACTATATCCCTGTACTTTCAATTTATTTTTAGAAAGCTATCCACTTCTTTGATCGGTGGAGTCCTTGGTGCTCTCTGATCCTTGCAGACGTTTCATTGCCAGACTAGGCAACATCTTCAGTGCAAAGAGGGAGTGGGCCTTGCTCTGTTTATACACCAGAGTTTGTCCAGCTTGTGTTGGTGGAGGTGTTGTTCTCTCCTTGGGAGTTCCTTGATTGGGCTGTTGTTTGCTGCTTGGTTGATTGTCTGAGTTAATAGTTCCTTGATTAGGGTGTATTGTGCTGTTTGATTGTTCATCTGGTGTTAATCCTAGTGTTGATTTTTGCATATCTGGGTGTTGATTGCTGGCAAGGGAGTGTCCTGGTCTTTTGGCTTTTCTATTGTCTCTTTTGAATGATATGTAAATGTTGTTTACCTCTGTGTCTGATGATGGCTGCTTTGTCTGAGTGCCAGGTCAGTATTGTAATTTTCCAGCATAGCAAATTATTTGACTTAAATTAGAAAAGGGCCTGCATTTCCAAGGCTTTTTTCTTCTTCTGTTATGGACTGGAAGCCTTAACCCTAACCCTATGATAAATGTAGTTTTAGTATTCATGATTTTGGTGTTCACATCTGGTCTACCTCAAAGAGCTGACAATGATTGACAAACATGGGGATCTGAACCCTTTTCTTAATTCCTATGGGCCCAGAAAGCAGGAGTGGGCAGCCCGCCAAGCCATATACAGTTCCCAAGCATTATGTTTACAGCACTTGAAATCTCCCAGGATTATGCTACAAAATTTTATGTCAAATCATTAACTGATTCACATCAAAGCAACAGTTCTACCTGCTTGAAAATGGGCTGGAAGTTTCACCTCATTTCATGTAGTGACTTCACATCACTGTCACACTACAACAAATTCATCATTTCATTCATATTACTGACTTTGGGTATTAAAATAATAGTAGTAGTAGTAGTAATTCATCTCTGCCAACAGTTTTGGCCTTCACATGCAATGCTTTAATATCTGTACAGAGGCCTAGAGACCCCCAATTTGGTGTGGTGGATAAGACACCAAGCTAGAAACCAGGAGACCATGACTTCTAGTCCCACCTTAGCCACAAAGCCAGTTGAGAGACTTTGGGCCAGTCCCTCTGTCTCAGCTCTAAGAAGGAGGCAATGGCAAACCACATCTGAAATCTTGCCAAGAAAACTGCAGGGATTTGTCCAGGCAGTTGCCAGGAGTCAACAATGACTTGAAGGTACTAAAAAGAGAGAGAGAGAAAGAGATCTAGAAGTAGAGATCATAAGACATTGAAAGCATATTTGTACTGAAAACAGAATTAAAATTTAAAGATATGCATATAATGTTAAATTATACTGAAGATTCAGAATTTGCTGATCTATGAGGGCCTATGAGTTTATCAGAATTGGAATTGAATATAAGGAAGAAGATAATGAAGGAAAGAAACTACAGACCTAGATGTAAAAACCTACATTGAAGAAATATGTTCACTTTCAGTATTTGAACTGGCCCTTTACAGAAGAAACAGAAAGGCTGATCAATATGACTCTGTGTAATTGAGGTTCCACTGACTGTTTAAAAAGCAAATACTCTAGGATGTAATTATATTTCCTACACATGTGCTATGTTTTAGTTTAGTTTTAGTTTATTTTTTCAATATTTTTTTCTTCTTAAGCAAATAAATGAATAAAACATATTTTACAAAATAAGATATCAAAAGCAGTCAGATGCCTGAATGATCCTTGCATAAATCTGTGACTTGCGCCCAGCCAGATATACCAGTATGGGCGCATTCCTGGATATCAGCAGGTTTCCTGGGTCCACTTGTCCAAGCAGGAGTTTGCCATTAGGATCTTCCACAGATGCCAGCTGGTAAGGATACAGAACATAAGCCTTGATAGGCTCTTCCATATGGAGCTCCTTAAGAGCTGCCACCACACATGTAATATAAAGTTGATAGATGGTCCCAAACCAGTACATACACATGGTAGTTACAATATAAGCTCTCCCATACTCAAGGGATCTCTTCAGAGTAAAATTTGACTAGTTAATTACATTCAGATGGATATAATTAAGCAATCAACTACAACCTAAGACATCTGAAAACTATCTGTTGATGATGTGATGCGTCATTTTATTGTGCACCTTTATGGATTCTATGGATGCCTTTATGAAATGATCAACCCTTTTAAAACTCACTATTCCACTTTATTTTGATTTGCCCTTGGCTGAACTGGACCCTAATGTCTGTTAAAAATACATCAGCGTTCGCAAGTGAATAAATTGCTTCCTAATGCTTGTTGCGCTTAATTAGTATGTTATGCATTAAATGAAGATGGTGACTGGCAGTTAAAATTGCCCCTGAAGTGTAATAGTTAGAGAATCGGACTAGTGGAGATTTTGAAATCCTTATCCTGCAGGCATAAAACTGACTAGGAGACCTCGGACCCCTTCGTGTCTTTTAGTCTTACTTACCTCACAGAGGAATATCTCACAACATTTACCTGATGTCTTTGGGGAGGTATCATAAATAATGGGTAAATATTGATAAGTTCCTCTTAGCTATCTCCTATTAATGACATACTGCTGATCTGAGGTCCAAGAATTATTAGCATGAGTGCACAAGCAAGTGCTGCAGTATAAAAATTGCACATAATTATAACCACTTCAGTTGGTATTTGGATGGTTCATCTAAGTATTGCAAGAAGAAAGATCATCATATTAATTGAGTCCCCGACCTCTGTGATTTCTCTATGTGTTGCATTTTGATATAGTCAGTCAATAATCAATAAATTAACTAATTAGGTAACCCTGGGAGCTGCTGCTGCCTCTGATCCAATATCTGGGTAGATATTGTCCAGTGACCACAACCTCTAAAATGTTTTTCCATCAAAGTTCCCTATTGCTCATATGGATCCAGATATTCCAGCTAAAAAGGCAGGCTCTGATTCAAGGCTAAGTGTTAAATAGAAGATTCTCTTGGCCTTACTATAAAATTGGGACTCCAGGTCAGTTAACCCAGAGAACTTGTGTGATTGCAGGATTGAGCTCCTTAGTGTTACTCTTGAAATTCTGAATCTTATGGCCATACCTGTAAAAACTATGAAGTGTGAAGACATGCTTTCTTCAATCATCCTACATCATCTCATCTGAGTAACACTGTCTATCATTACTGATGCCTTGATGGGACATGACACATTGTATGATCCTATACAGCAGGAAAATGTGTATGGGCATCACAGCTAGGAGGAATAAGCAAGCAAATCTTTCTCAGTACTCTTGCATAAAGGGCCAATAGCTCAGGAAATGATCTATATTGAGTCAAGGTAAAGGTAAAGGTTTCCCTTGACATTAAGTTCGGTCATGTCCGACTCTAGGGGGCGGTGCTCATTTCCGTTTCAAAGCCAAAGAGCCGGCGCTTGTGGACACTTTCGTGGTCATGTGGCCGGCATGACTACACGGAATGCCGTTACCTGCCCGCCGAAGCGGTACCTATTAATCTACTCACATTTGCATGTTTTCGAACTGCTAGGTTGGCAGGAGCTGGGACTAGCAACAGGAGCTCACCCCGTCACGTGGATTCGAACCGCCGACCTTCCGATCGGCAAGCTTAGCAGCTCAGCGGTTTAACCCACAGTGCCACCACATCCCTTATTGAGTCCCATATTGAGTCAAACCATTACCTTATTTAGCCCAGTATTGTCAACAGCAATTGGCAGTAACTCTTCTGGATTTTTGGCAGGAGTTTTTCTAGCCTTGCCTAGAGATCACATGGATTAGACATTGGCTCTTCTGCAAGTAGAAAGATACTTATTTTCCCCTCTCACAGCATGGGAATATACTATGTGCTGATTGTGATAGGCTCAAATGACTCCATATTAAGGCTAGCAGCATAGCTCTTGTGTATAACCAATGAAGGGAGAGTTGATGTGATGAGTTTTGTGGAACTGGACAAACTATTATTAGAAAAAGTCCTGGCAAATGTAAATTTCCACTTGAGGATAAAAAGATTGCTGTCATGACCTGATAAATGCTAGATTTTGCATCACACCCAAGGAACGTACAAAGAGGCATGGGGCTATGCAACCTAAGGCATACTCAATTACTGTATAAAGCTTACTGAAAAACCCAGGCTTCTTGTAACACCCTCTCATCTGGACCCTGCCATCTGGCTGCAGAATCTTCTTCTCCAGTAAGCCATGCTAGGGATTGGCCAGCACAGCAGTGTGAGTATGAACAACTGAGTGTCATTTTTGCTGATTTAGTTGGTATCAAAAAAGCTTTACTGTTGTCAAATTTTTGTGTCTCTGCATTTTCTCATTGCAAAAGATGTAGGATGCAGCTGCCCTCTGTGCTGGCTAGGCAAAAGCCATAAACCCTGAAATTTGGAGACCGAGACCACAAAGGTTTTCTAGTTTGAAGCTAAATTCCAGTGTAACAGTGACAACAAGGATAACTTTTGAAGGGGAAAGCTGAATTTTAACACCACCAAGGCTTCTTTGCTGCCTAACTGTTATAAGGATTCTGATTGCTCTCATGGGGTCCCTTGTTGATACATTGCACTTCATCAGCACAATATCCTGAATTGACTGATGCATTGGTATAAGGCTATGGTTTCTTTTAGCACAGGAACTGTTGTTCCCAATTCTATGCATTTGTTTACCAGCATATAAGACTTAACATTGGGCCAGTCCTTAATTAGCAGTTACGGAAAACAGAGCATGAAAGCATTGATATATTGTAAAGCATTTCTCGATTTATAAACTCACAAGATGCTAAAATATCACTTTAAGTCACATGCTTGTATCATCTGACTAGCAGCAATATGTAGCAGCATGAAGACCCTTTCTCCACTGCATTTCTTAGAACATGGTGCTTGGTAAATATTGGCAAATATAATTTATTACATCTGAACATTTGCTGCAGAGAATCTTGATAAAGATCATGAAAAGACAAGATATGGCACCTTGGAGATAAAGAAAACTACCAAGGAATAAAGTGTTATTGTGTGACTCAAGATCAGCCTAAAGAACAGGTAGGAGGTGTCATTCAGGCCTTCAGTTTTCTAAGCAACACTGAAAATAAAACTTAGGGAACATTAGATGAAAGAAGCTTACAAGGATACCATCTGGGGTTAATGAAAATATAACAGTCACTGCTACAAATATAAAACTAAAGAATATGCTAGCCTGAATTGCTTGAAAGGGCAACATGAAAAGGTGAAAAATCACCCCTACTGTTGCCAGTATAAATTACAATTGTAGCAAAATACTGACTTTGTCAGTAACCCAGGAAAAATATCTCTCATGGATAAAATCACTGCCTTTTCAGATGCTTTTTCAATTCTGAAGTATTACAGCTACATGGCTGGCAATACAAAAAGATCCTACATTATGAACCAGAGTTAACACAATCTGTATGCATAGGATCTAGAAGGGGTAAACAAATGAATAAGCAAAGAATCATCTCACTGTGGCAAGGCCATGCCCATTTTCTTGTCCTTTAAATGGTACGTAGAAAACTTCCTTCAAGACTTTTGCTGGAATTTGGAAAGCTTCATCATGGATGAAGATAAGAAAAACTACTTCATTGTTGTCTGAAAGTATAGCATAAAGCCTACACACATCCCAGTTAAAGTCAGTCTTCAGTAAGAGCCAAAGCCAAAAGAAATATAGCGCATGGTAATACAATTACTGATAAGCCCTTGGAATGGTCTGGGAATGTAAAAACATCTAGGAAGTAAAGTGTCATACTGGGAGAATCCTGGGTAGCTCTATGTGGGTATTCATGTGGCCTACAGGAGGGAAAGTAGGCCTGTTCACTCAACCCACCATTTTGAGCCCATCAGTCTACCGCCTTCTCATGTTGAATTCAAAGTTCTGTAAAAGGGTGCTTAATTGTGGTTATTTGAGAATATAGCAACTACAGCATCTAGAGTCTATGTTAAATGACTGGATAACAGACTGAGCATCTTGATGGGGCTGGTTTCAAATGCTGCAGGGTACCTGGAGGTATAGGTTTTGGATTAGCTAAAAAACAACTTGTTTTGATTATTATGTTTTGCAGATGGTATCCATCTGAACATTAGAACATTATTTCCTTCTACAATTTACAATGACAATTGTTCACACTCATTCTTAATACAGGGTTTTCAAATTAGACTTTTCCTGCTCCTTTCGGACCCCGTGGAGATAAAAATGTGTAATTTTTGCTGTTTTGAAAGAGCTACTAGCACTTGCCATTCATTGCAATTTAACTGGATACCTTGTAATTATCTGCTGATTAAGTTCTAAATGAATTCTCTAATATTGTTACATCTGTTCAAATCCATATACATTCTCAATTCAGAAGGAACTAAAGGAAGATTGCTTCTGAATATTTGTTAGAAGAGAACAATCAAGCACTACAGCTAGTTAATAAAAGAATAACAGCTTAAAAATTAGGTAAGTTGGTGGCTTGAAGAGCCATCTTCAGAAACAGTTTGAAAAAATGGCACCTCTCTTCTTAACAACTGCTCCCTTTTGAGATGCAGCAAATATATTGCAGTGAGGATCGGACACTGGTTGACTTGCAGGGTATTAAATAACTCAAAAGTACTTATACTGCCTCAACTATGCATCCTCTATTTTGGGTTTATCTGCCTCAGGAGAAATCTGTGGTATACTGACAGTATGAATTATTAAGTTGTGATGTTGTTGTTTATTCGTTTAGTCGCTTCCGACTCTTCGTGACTTCATGGACCAGCCCACGCCAGAGCTTCCTGTCGGTCATCAACACCCCCAGCTCCCCCGTCACCTCTAGAATATCATCCATCCACCTTGCCCTTGGTTGGCCCCTCTTCCTTTTGCCCTCCACTCTCCCTAGCATCAGCAACTTCTCCAGGGTGTCCTGTCTTCTCATTATGTGGCCAAAGTATTTCAGTTTTGCCTTTAATATCGTTCCCTCAAGTGAGCAGTCTGGCTTTATTTTCTGGAGGATGGACTGGTTTGATCTTCTTGCAGTCCAAGGCACTCTCAGAATTTTCCTCCAACACCACAGTTCAAAAGCATCTATCTTCCTTCTCTCAAGTTGTGATACACTGGTTTTTTTTTAACTAAATAATTCTTTCCTGATAATCAGAAAACATTACTAGATAAACATCACCAAATAAACAATCAGGGAAGAAACAATAACATAAGAAGGAACCATCAGGAAGAAACCATACCCCAACCAAGACTGGCAGGGTAAGCTACCATATATAAACAACCCAGCAAACTTCACTCTGGAGTTCTTGCTGCTCTCTGAGCTTGGTTGTTTGCTTGCAGACATTTCATTTCCCAACTAGGTAATATCATCAGTGCTCAGGGAGCATCAAGGACTCCACAGTTCGACCCTGAGCTATGTATATTCTCTTCTTCGAAACTTCACTCTTCCATTCACTGATTATGTTACTTAGCCTGATAATGAAACACCTGCAGGACAACATCCAAGATCAGAGAACACTATGAACCCCATAGCTTAAAAGTATTTTAAAAGTCCTCCTGGATCAATTCTCTCATGCCAGCCCCTCCACTTATAGTTCAGTGCAGAGTAGATGGAAAGAGTTACTTCTGAGATCTTTCCTTGGCCGTACCCCCAGAATCTACTTGATGTGGCTCATTGGTTTTCAAGGCTGAGACTGTGCTTTAAAACAGCTAAGTGTATCACAACCTCAGAAGAAATAAAATTCCCTATTTATTTCCTGTCCCTCAATAATAGACATGATGGCTTCCTTCAAGCCTTTACCTAGCCTTTTGTTCCAAAGGCCCACTGTGGCATTAGTATGGGGAGTGGAGGAGACATCGATCCAGACCAATACCAGCTCTGTAGCAAGCTTTGCAGTGGCTACTATGCTTGCCTTTCAGTAGGAGGCTAATAGGCCTCCCCATCCATTCAACAGAAGGTCATTCTCAAGAGGGTCAAAAAAGCCAAATTGGTAGTCATGATTGTGTGATCAAAGCCCCACTCCTTTGGCATGAATTGTGTGCATGCCAAATGTAAAACAGGAGTGGGGCTTCAATTGCACAGTTGCAGCCATCATCTCAAGTTTTTCTAGCCAATCCCACCACCATGGATACCCCTGATTCAAATGGTTGTTTGAGGTAAATTTTTTACCCAAATTTTCATTCATTGAAAGTCTATTGGGTTTCAAAGTTTGTGAAACTGTAGTGTCAGCCTTCTAATTCAAGTCCAATAAAGAGAGAATGAGAAACAAGTGAGTAAAGCATTTGATGTAGATGCAAGAGAAACCAGGCCTTAATTCCAGGGCCAGTCTTCTAAGAAATGCACATTTCAAATATCTTGAGTGCTTATAAATATTTACCAAACAACCCTAAGTTAAAATATGCATAATATGCATTTTGCCAGATTGGATTTCCTTCTATTTATTTATTTTTTCTGTGGGTTCCCATATGTTTGGAAAGCAGTCAAATACTGAGTGTGCCTGGTGGAAAATGCATAAGCCAAGAAAGACGGATTAGAATAACTCTGATCCTTTTTGTAATGTTAACATGCACTCTGTGTTACATGTGGTACAATACTTCTTACATATGGATCTCTAATTATAGTTTGATTTTGCAATACTGATTCATTTATTTTATATTTAAACATTACTAGACTGCTTTTCTGAATTATCCAAAGCTACTTTCAGTTTTTTTTAAATCATCCATTGAAACAGCAAATAAACAACTCCCAGGGCATCAGGTAGCAATGCATTAAGGCAGTTTTTAAAACTGTCAGAGATAACTGTCTAAGACTGGTTAAATGTTCAAAAGCTGTTGTGAAAAGTGAACAAAGATCAGTCCCATGATAGGTAGAGCATTAACAAGCTTAAGGTAAAAACAATAGAAAATCTGCTTCTCTGTGTTGTCTTTTGAATTTTTATGTTATTGTGTTTACTCCCACAATTTCTATTCTGCTTTTCAATTAGGTCAACTTCCAAAGAGCAACTATTAGTAAAACATAGCCACTGAACCAAAATAACCTTTTTTCTTTCCTTTTTCCTCTCTGGAATATGCCTCTCTTCCATCAAAAGCTCAAGGCAGTTGCATATAGATTCCCAAGGGTAGCAATGGAATCTCAGTGTCAGTGTGAGAGCTATTTTAAGTACAAAACTTCTCTTCCCCCTTGAAAGAATCAGGGAAGGCTATGGGAGAGAGCACATTCTCATTGAGGATTGGAACTGGCACTTGAAAATTAGTAGTTACATACTCTTTCCACCTCCAGAAAGAGCAGTGAGTATACAAAAAAATCCCTTTCTTGAGAGTTTACTCCAGATATCTGATGAAAAAAGGTTGGAGTCCATAAAAACCTGTGTGAAGGTTAGTCTCCAAGGTGCCACAAAGTTCTTGAGTTTGTATTGAAGGGATTCTACAAATTAAAATGGCTACTTTCTTTGGATGAGTTAAAATTATGATTTTGTCTGAGGCAGAGAATGAAAGATAATTTTCTGTCACCCATGACTTTTTATTTATCTGTGGCAAATGGTCTTTAAGTAATGCAAGGTTAGGTTTACTGCTTTTTTGGGCTGTGGGGAGATTCAGCTTGGAGATTCAATTAGAAGCTGGTTTGATACATCTCCAAATCAAATGGACTTTCTGAATAAATTAGAAAGCTATACTGAATCACCAAATCAAGTAGGATACAGCTGAATCAATATGAAGATTTAGGGGGCTTTTGTGCATGCACAACACCGTATTTTCTGAATTGACTGAGGAGATTGAATCAACTTACTGTTCCAAATTGTTCTGAATCATCAAATTAGATTAAATCAATGTCCTGAACTGATGAGTTGAATTGGATTAAAGCTGACTGCATAACCTTAATATTTCTAATGAGAATAATAAAACCATTTCTTGCACTCAGGATTCATTCTGAGTGTTTTCCCCAGTTTTCTGAATGTTTTCAGTTGGCCAGAGACTTTCTTTTTCGCTTATAAATGAGTAAGCCTCATTTTAAATATTCCAGAATTCCGTAGCCTGACTCTTACAGATCTCTCCCACAGTGCTTCATACTCCATCCTGTTTATTGGAGAAAATAAAAGGGGGAAAAAAAAAGTCTTCCCAGTCTGCCATAAGCCTGATAAACAAAGAGTGATGGCAATGGCATTTCCTGAATAAAGCTTGGATCCCCTCCCAAATCACACAGTTGGGGTGGGGGACAGGAATTGGTCACATTATTAATTCTCTGATTTAGACATACAGTAGGTTCAAAAGCATCCCTCCATTGTCACGCAGACAGGCATATAATTCACAGAATCCACTACCATCTGTGTTGAAACATTTGTCAGTTCAGAAAGTACCTATTACATTTATTTAATTAAAACATGCTATTCTTATTTGTTAAATTTATATACCACCTTTCCTATTTATAGCATCCAGCTGATGGGACCCTTAGGTTGGATGACGCTCATCTTGCCACTGAAGAAGAGCTCAATAACCTGCACTATGCTGATGACCCTACTCTGATAGCTGGAAATACAAACGATATGCAAGTTTTAATAATGAAACCAAAGGAGCACAGTGAAAAAAATGGGACTTTGATTCAATTTAAAGAAGAAGACCAGGCAAATGGTAATGGGTGCAGCAACCAGACTTAGCACTCACAATGAAGATACCATTTGCCATTTAGGATCAATTATCAGATGGTAAAGGAATGGGCAGTCACGAAAAATGACACAAACTAGCACTTGTTAGAGTATAAAAGCCTCTGGAAAAGATATTCAGATGCTGTGATATGTCTGTACCTACAAAGTTCAGAATTGTGCTAGTAATTATTTTCCTCATGATGCTCTTGGAAATGAGAGGTGCACTTTGAAAAAGCGGGATAGAAAGAGTATTGATGCTTTTGAACTTTGCTGTTGGAGAAGACCCTGAGAATACCATAGATAACCAAGAAACTAACTACTGGCTGATAGAACAAATCAATCCAGAATTCTTCCTTGAGGCACAAATGACCAGGCTCAAATTATCATAGTTTGGACATATTATTGAAAGACCTAGCTCTCTTGAGAAGTCTACAGTGCTGGGTAAGGTGGAAGAAAAGAGAAGAAGAGGATGACCTGCAGAAGGTGGATGGATTACTGCAGCAATGGGTGCACCATTGGGAGATGTGAAGGACCAGTTTGGTCTGCAGATATTTCTGGAGAAAGTCTGTCTATGTGGTTGTTAGGAGTTGCTACATCCCCTACCCCCCAAAAAGTCAATCAGCTGAATTTGAGCATCAGTAAGCATAAATATTAAGCCATGATGGATTGACTGGGATAAAGAGGTTTAAGTCTATCTTCAGCCACATTAGGCTGGATGGCTACTTCCCAACCCAAGTTACTTCATAGAATTGTTGTTATGATGTTAAAATTGGAAAAAAGTATTATGTGTACTACTTTAAAATTATGGAGGAAAGGTGGGCTATAAATAGAACAAATAAAGTGATATACATGAAAACAGTCAAGCTTAAACATGTTGGTGTGTGCATATGTGTCAAGCAATCACTGGGATAACAGTAACATCCCACTTAAAAAGTAACATCTCACTTTTGGATTTGTTTTTAAGAAGCAGAGGTGGGATAACAAAGTTATAAATAAATGAAAAAAAATCCTTACTTTTACTTTTCAGAAAATGCTGAAATATATAAGCAGATAAGTTCTTCCAGGTTAAAGACCAATCACTGAAAAACAAATCCAACGTTTTCTTCTTCCCTATTTCCATTCTTCATTTGCATTTTAATAATATTCCTCAATATTGCTGACAACACTCAAGAACATTTAAAATTCAAAATGCATCTCTTTCTCTTTTCAAAGATGAACAACACAGAAATATAAAAGCTTAGAAGGAGAACGTTTCTTTTTCTGCCTTCTTCAGCTACTCACTTCTAACTTAGCTATTTGAATGCAGCTGTAGCGTCTATGGCAAAGGACTAATCCCAGGGAAGAACTGCATAAACAGAAGTAGGTAGTCTATGAGCCTTGGACCACATGCAGCCCATGCCTGAATTTCATATGGCCTTCACCCTAACTTCAAAAGTACTTTGCAAGAACGCAGATCTGGCCACTGACAAAAGTCCCCTCTGTCTTCACTGGTGGTTAGATATGTTAGTAGGAAAAGAGAACAGAATAACAGAAGGAGATGTCTGAATAAAAGAGAAAGAAATAGAATGCTAGGGGGAAAAAAAGGAAGAAAAATGTGGAGTTCGAGAAAGAGGTAGAATGATGTTCTGCCCACTCTGGGCTCAGGTTTCATCCTTCTCTTAACAGGTTATTCCTACTGGAATGCAGACATAGCAGAAAATAAGCTAATACATCTGTCCATTTGTATTTATTGGAAAAATGACAGGATGCTTTTATGTACCCTTGACAGCTCCAAGATTCTGATAACAGAGGGTTAGCTCTCATTATATATATATATTGAGATTTTAAACTCCCCCGACAGCTTTTCTTGTTGTACAGATTGCAGCTGAACAATGTATTAGATAAAAGAAAATGAAGGGTATTTTTTTTGTTTAATAGATGCTCTGAGTAAACATATGTAAAGCAAAAATAAACCCTAAAGCATATTAATTCTGTGAGATACTTCCATGTATTAAAACGTCCTCTGTTTTTAAAATATACTAAATGGACTCCACCTCATATCAAAGTCTTACGAAGCAATTTTAAAGGAAAATTTACTTCTTGATTGCAGTATTTCACACCACTCTAATCTCAGTTGGCTTTCAACTCCACATAACAATTAATCCACATTCCTTTGATTCTCAAGCTAATTAAATGTTTTTCCTCTTTACTGATATCTCCAAGCATGTATGTATATTTACACTAAAGCACCTGTTCCTAGTAGATAAATGGCAGGGTCTCTGGATAGAGGAATATAGTGCACTAGCTAAATGCAAATCTGATCATTCACACACTCATGTATATATGAGACCCAGTTTGGGGGGGGAGGGTTGTTAAAGGCAGCTAGGAGACTAAGTTCTGCTCCTCTCCCTCAGGCACTGAAGCTGGCTGGGTGACTTTGCGCCAGTCACTTTCCCTTAGCCCTACACTAAGCAGCTGAAAAACATCTGCCTACAGACCAGCATGGTAAGTTATGGTCCATAACCTTAGGGTGGTAATACATATATGTGTTAACTATTGTGTGCTTGCACCTTTTTATCACTCCTTCTGTATATTCTCATGACTTATATGATCATACACACACACACATACACATATACATACATACACATATACACACACTCTTAATACTAGATAAAAGTATAGAATTAAATATTAAAGCAAAGGGAAACATTCCCTCAAATTGAGTTTGGGTTTTTTTTGATAACTATATGAACTTTTTGATGAAGTCTCCTTGGCACCAAGGAGAACTGGTTTGCCATTCACTTTTTTCAGGATGTCTTTCTGACTTTTCAGTGTAGCCTATATCTCTCAAATTCCCTGAGGTCCTCTCATCCAAAATACTAACAAGGTTGCTTAGCTTTCTCAAGATCAGTCAACTTCAGCTACTGCTTCCATATATCTTTGCTCAGTAAAATGCTAAGGATTCTTCCTAATTCAGGTTTAATATGATTTATGGCTGAACATGCTACAACTTTATTGTAGTCAGTTACTGCATGATTTGTCACTTCATATCACTGGATCAAACCCAGCAAGTGCTGATGGTCTGATTTATATATCCATTGTGTTCAGTCTTTACACTATAATTTTCATGAATGATGCCAAGCTGCAGATGTCACCTGCTTCCTTTGGAAAATATTATGTCTCTGAAGATGTACAACATATAAATTGCATGTAATATTTGAGTTGTGATATTCATTCATACATGTGAGCTTTTGTTTGGTGATGAAAACCTTTTAGGTTTTATAAATGAGGAATGTTCAGCCTTAGAATATTATCCACCCACCACCAATGTCATCTGATGACATCAACATTTAGTCTGAATGTATGCAGGGAAGAATCTGCACTGATGGTGCATGCATAGGATTTTCCTTCTGCAGACATTTATGCTCAAACAAATACATGCTAAAGAAAATCTAACGTCATTTGAGTGACATTGATGGTGGGGGATAGGGAGGGTTTAGCTGGAGATCTCAGAGCAAAATATATTGTGCAATGTGAAAATAGACTGTTAGTGAATGTACCACTGAGATAAATGAGCAACCCATAGTAGTAACCGAAGATGGCAGTCAAGTCACCTCAGACCTCAGAATACAACAAATAATTGATTTTCCCTCATCCATTCTACAGTGTGATGAGAACTTCAATTTCAGTCTGCCTGCCCATCAGAGGAAAAAGAATGTAGCCTAGTTCTTTTACTATATACTTCAACATATCACACTAGCAATTTCAAAAATCATACGGCATACAGTATGCTATTCTTCACATTTGAATTGGACCCAAAGATTGAATAGTAACTTGGTCTAGCATGAATACCATGGATTTATTTGATAGGGCTTTGTGGTTCCTGTGAATGTATTTCAAGTACTTATTTGCCTTTTCATATATTGATCTGCTTAATGCCAAATAAGTGAAAATTAATTTATACTTTTAGGTATGAAGGTATGGGATTGTTACATATGATATGCCACCAAGAAGGGTGAAGATTTGTCTGGAAATTAAGGAAAAACAAGATGCCTATATGTCAGTAAAGGATATACATTCAGATATTCCATTTAAGATTAGAAAAATTGAAATAAAGTGGACAATTAATTTGGAAAATTCCCCAGACAAGGTGATTCTTCTGGATTGAATAATACTGGGAATGAAATTGAGTTTTTAAAAGGAATTTGAAACAGGCACATGTCAGCAAAGGCTGATTAATGTTGATTAATTTCTTTAAAAGGTATTGAAAGAGTTACAGCAATCTGAATTTTTAGGCATAGAGAATTCCCACACATGTGCATGAATTTCTGTGCAGAGGAAGGCTCTGGTTCTAAATGTTGCATGAACACATTAGAATTAAAATAGCCAAAAGGCATATTTAAGACCTTGGATAAACTCAACTGCATCCTTGTTTTCCCACCACAAAAACTCTTTGTCAATAGCGCAATCTGCTTTTAGAATTACCCCTGTCAACCAATGTGGGAGCTTCAGTTATGGAGGAAAGGGAATCAAGAGCACCATTATTTGGACATTTGGATTTCTAGAATCTGATCTTTATCTTTTCCAGAAAGTTAGTATTCTGGAATGAACCATGGCTATAATTATATTTTTCTAACCTGGAACAAATCCAACTCTATTGCCTGCAGTAGATAAAAGTGACATCCCTGGCATTTGGCAGCATTTGTAATATTTTTCTAAATCATACGTGTTTCTTTTTTTCAGCAATGAGTGTTCAAAACTGCCAATTTTTATTAAAGCACCTGGATTTTATAGTTTCTTTGAAAAAGGTCATTAGGTTATTTATATACATAGAACTGTACCAAAATATTTATGTTTGTCATTCAGTTGTAGAACCTGTAATATTTCTACAAAGATTCATGAGTTAGTAAGGATAACACAATTTATAGGAATTGTTCATTAAGTCAACAGTATGGACATTTCACCAATAGAAATCGGAGGAAAAAAAATAACTTGAACAATGTGGATCCTAGTACTCTAAGGCTCTTTATTATATTTAAATAGCTTCAACAAAGTAAAGTGAATTGTTTCATGATGAGTGCAATGCCAGTCCAAGCCATTTTGTTCATTATCAACTCAAGTAATATCTGTTTCCTTGACTGAGTCAACACATTAAAATATTCTGCTGAGCCATGCAGACATCGATTCATCTCTACCATTGAGTGAGGGGATCATCTGGAGGAGATCATTTTATTCCAGTGGATCAGAGGATATCTGAGGATATCCTTCCACTGTACATTTGAAAGTAAAGTCAGGTAAGCTGAATAACACATCAGCATACCTGCCTTGCTTCAGTGCCCCACAGAGAGGCTGAGTTTCCCTCACATACATCAAGTATTTCATGGCACTCCATGACTGGAGCTCAATATAGAAATATCTGTAATGTAGTGTTAATAACTGAGTGAAGGACAGATAAATCAATGGCTTCTTATTTTACAAAGAGTTTTTGATTGGCTGATATTACATAATTCATTTCAAAGAATTTATAAACTACAGTAAATCAAGCCTAGGAATTAAGATAGACAACTACTGATTGCCATAAGGTAAAAGTCAATATACATAACATTTACATAACATTTCAACATTCTATTGGATGTATACAGAGGGGCATTTAGAAGGAATTACTATTTTACTTTTTAATTTAAATCCAATCCTATGTAATTAGAAATGCAATAAATGTCCCTATAGCTGGGACACCTGTAGCCTGTACTCTTACTTAGCCTATTTTTGCTCTTTGAGGCTACCTAACAATGCAGAAATGCACATCTTAGCAAAATAACTTCAGCTTTAGAAGTAAACTACCATCTCTCACATTTTTCTTTTTCCTTCTGATTGTGGTCATATTTGGCAAGAATTAAAGGGGGATCCATGTGCTGTTCATCTGTAAATGCTCAGGAAAACTTGGAACTGAGTAGTCTTCAGTAATGCCCTTGTGAACTTTTTCTTCCATCTATCCTGTATGGGCAAATTAGCATAGGGAAACTATCCCATTAAGGGGTATTGCTGTAATCTGAAAAGAAGATAATTTATTGAATGACTGCAACTCACTGAAGGAGTTTGGAACATAATGATTAAACAGAGATTAAACTTCTGAACTCCATGTCTTTTTAACGTTAACACTGGAATAAAAAAGCTTTCACTCTTGATCGATGATACTTGAAGGTTAGCAACTTTCCAATAAGGAATGTTGTTTCTACCATTAAAGCTACTCTTCAAAAACTTTTTTCATTAGACTCTGACCACAGTATAATGGCCTTTTCCATGGAATAAAGCTCAAAATTAACTCATAAATTTGCAGTAGTTGTGATATATCCCTTCATAAGATGCTTCCTTTTTATTGCTTATTAAGAATGTTTACATGCCCAGCAATGGGGGGAAAAAAACTTTATTTTTAAATTCTAAACTTTAGCCACTTGTCGCTTATTTGGTTTCTTTAATTTTATAGCTTTTTTCATGATGAGAGTTTTGGCTAAGATTGGAAAATCTCCAAGCAAATGTATAATTGAGAATGCTATTCAGGGCTAAACTGTTTAATGCTTTGAATACATAGCCTGCTGTCACCCTATCATTTCTTTTTATTCCTGACTAATGTTCCAGGATCCTTTGTGTCAACCTCAATCCCTGAGAGCTTCATGGACACGTCCAATCCATTTTCCTGGGGACAGCATGGAAGGTTTGCCATTACTTTCTAATGGCAATTAAATTTGAATAATAAATAAATAAATTACTTTCTTCCATAATTTTTTTTCCCAGCTTCCCAGTCCAACCTACATCCCTGGTATTCCCTGAAATGTCCCATTAAAATACTAACCAGGACTGACCCTGCTTAATATCTGAGTCCAGACAAAGCCAGCCAGATGCTGTTCCAGCTAAGTATTAATCTAAAATGGAGGTGGACAGTGTGTGGCTCAAGAAGCTCATGTGGCCTCTGACCTAACTGTACACTGCCTGCAGCTAAATTTCACAAGCCCTGTTGTATAAACCAAACCTGGCTCATTCCCTTCCTATTTTTGTTATCTCTTTTTAACCCCTACATGGACTTTAGTATAAAAAATTATAAATGAACATCGTGGCACAGGATGTATCCAGGTATGCATGATATGGTAATTGCTGGTGCAGAGACACTGAGGCATTCACAGAGTTCAGATTTCACTGAAAAGCTGGTTCCTCACATATTTTAATTAACATGTTTTGCACACAAGATTATTGAATGCTCAGCATGATGGTTTGAAAAGCTTATAAACCAGCCCTTGGTATGGACATGCCATGGCAGAACACAGCATACAATACATACCTGTTGTCCATCACAGGGAGCATTGCACGTATACTCCTGTAAGTATTTACCTTTAATAAAGCTTGGTATGATCATACTGGCTTTCAGCTTCTCTTTTTTGGGAATCCCTTATGGATATAGTGTATTTGCTTTATCCAAAGGTGTCCTCTGGGAAAAACACCTGTGCAACCCCTCATATATGTGGTAGGGATACCTAATCCTACCCCAGGGGGTACTGTTTGGAAAAGTGCAAAGAGATAACAAAAATAGGAAGGGAATGAGAAGGGGAAAAGCGGGGGGAAGGTAAGGTTGAGATTTATGTTTTTTTAGAAAAAGCATGTCAAAGAAATACTGTATATGCTGCATTCACTTTTGTATCTGCCTCTATTTGTTCCTTTCTTTATTTCTACTCATATTGATTTCCCCAAGAAATTATTTTTTAAAAAAATTCTTTTCCCACTCCTGCTCCCTGGCAAGCATTTGATACTTTGATCCAGCTTCATACTTTCTCTAAACCTCTTTGTTTTGCAAAGTTTGCCCTCTGCCAGCATATGCAGCTTTTATCTATTTTTAAAAGAAGATACTCTTTAATGATTTTAATCTGTCATAAGGGAAATGGTGGTCCCCAAGGCATATTCAGACAAAGACAGCTAGGGCTTTGTAGGCAAATAAAATATCGTCAGAGGAGAAAACTTGCAAGATAGGACAGATTTTGTGTCTAGGATTCAAATGCACTATTGATCTGATAGGACAGGTTGATCTGTCCAGTGAACATTTCTAAACAGTCTTTAATGTCCTATTAACCAGAGCTTATTGCCATAATTTCATTTCAGGCTGATGAATGAAGGAAGCCAGATCACCTCTACCTTGAGTTAACTTGGTCATGGTCATCCAGATCATTTGGCTTTTATTGTATCTCCTGCCAAATGGCTTTATCACATATCTGAATCCATATGGAAGCTACTTTTAATAAAATATATTATTGCAAGTTACGTTCAGGATGCAACAACAAATGTAGGAATACCTGAGGCTTTATAAATCTCATTGGTAAGTCTAAGATAGACCTCATCAATGACAGAATCCCAAATTCCCTACATAACATTCAACTCAATATGAGGCCTTGGCTGTATGGGAGTAACCATTTTTGGCAGCAATCATGTCACAAAAGCTAAGCATCTATATTATGCTTAGCTCCTCATTTCAGTCTTATCTGAAATCATCTACAACCATACAATCACTGGGCAAAATAATAATTTAAAAAAAAAGGTCAGTGCTGAAACAGCATGTTCTGAATCAGATGAGATAGAGGAATAGCATCCAATGCTGTAACTTCATGATTAAGAAAAAGGTCGGGTAGATTAAAAGAAGAGCTTCTTGTTTATGCCAGCAAGAATTTTCTGAACAGAACTTGGCACAGGGACTTCTTCCACTGGCAGAATAAAAACTGGATCCAATGAAAAACCACTCACCATCAAAGATAGCCCTTGAGCATTGTCAGAGATAGATTTAAATATGAGTAATTAATGTAATCTAGGAGATATGAGCAGATAAAATAAGTCAACTTAGATAGCCACATCCACCTCCCCAGCTGTAGCCCTTGGTTAAGCCTTGATTAAATTGAATCCAAAAGTGTTCAGTCTGGCCTATGGTGACCAAAGGTTTGTCCAACTCTTTGGACAAGTTATTAAGTGCAGAACTCACTTAACATTAGGGAAAACCATTGGATGTAAATGCATTTGAACTAGCCCTATCTTTCCTGTACTTTATCCTAAACTACATGAACTTTCCAGAAAAAGTCTTTCTTTTCTTGCCTGAATCAGCTTTTGAGTGATAGTAGGATCAAAGTCAAACACATCTTCATCCCATCCATCCTTTATTGGTCTGTATTTACTAGATAAGACAGCATCCCAAACTAGTGTAGGCTTTCATGACCCTGAAGCCTAACACTAATTCCAAACTTCCAGTAAAGCTTTATATCCCAAACTATTACTTGATGATAAGAGCTTAACTCTTAGCTTCTGGGATCCAGAATGAAATGAAATTTGTTCCCATTACGCAGCATTAAGGGGCAATCAAACTTTTATTCAAGCAGAAGTGTGAAAGAGGTGTTCAAACTTGATGAGAATTCTATAGCAAATTGGAGAGCAGATGGAAACCCATCAGCTGCCCAGAAACACAAAGAAGTAAATGGAAAGCTGCCAGCAATCACTTGCTGGGCCCAGCTAAATCATTTGTGCCAATATTCAACTCCCCAGCATTTTTTTTAAAAAGAGCACATGATTTCTAACATAATACCCTCCATTAAAGCTGAACAATCTTCAGCTATAACATTTTATTTGAGAGTGAGTCTCTGGCATTGTATGCAAAAGACACATTTTCTTTTCTTTTTAATCTGGGAAACTCTTTAAGGACTTTTTGATTTGTAAGATTTTGGATCAATCTGAAATGCGTTCCAGAAGCACTTTGAGTTTATTAGAACCATGCCAGTTGAATGAGGTTTTCTTTCTTTCTTTCTTTCTTTCTTTCTTTCTTTCTTTCTTTCTTTCTTTCTTTCTTTCTTTCTTTCTTTCTTTCTTTCCTTCCTTCCTTCCTTCCTTCCTTCCTTCTTTCTTTCTTTCTTTCTTTCTTTCTTTCTTTCTTTCTTTCTTTCTTTCTTTCTTTCTTTCTTTTGTTTTGTTTTAAAGAATGTCATAACTTATTTATGACCTATTATTATAACTTATTATGACCATAACATTATTATAATGTCATAACTCATTATAACCTGCTTATTCTGTATGCTGCAGTAATATTGAAGGAATTCTTACTCATGTTATATTTTGCTCCTTGAATTATGTCTAATAAACCTGGTCTCTAAATGAGACATAAAGAGAACATGGTGAAGTGGTTTATAATAAAAGAAATCTGGGAACTGTTTTTTTGGTTTGGTTTGATTTACTTTTCTTTTCTTCATTTCCCTCTCCATTCCTTGTCCTCTTTAGGAGCTGGATTACACCTATGAAGAAGCCTGCTGGATCAGACCAGACACCTCTACACTCCTGCCTTCTATTCCCATGTGGCCAATCAAATATCATGAGAAATTCACAGGTGGGAAAGCAAAGGAGGTAAATTATTAATTACATTAATTTATTCCTAGGGCAAAACAACCCTAAAGATCAAACCTAGAACTCAATTCAAAATGAAACCTAATCTAATAACTGCTGCTATAGCTAGACAAAGAAGAGAGGAGATACTATATATCAAGACAAACCAAAGCAACAATAAATAAAATTTTCAAAATCTTGATCCACAATGCAGTGCCCAGGGCATTGAAGTGCCTGCCCCACTTTATTTTATTATGTTCAATTTCTTTTAATAGAAAATAAATCAGATGAAACAAATATGTTGAAAACAAAGTATCAGGCTCAAGCATATTAATTATTTTTAAGGATGTCTTTGGAATTTTGAAATGGGAGTGATCAGCTGGACCACAATTAGATAGTTACTATGTGACCTTCTCGATTTCAGGAGAGAAGCCCATCTCTATTTTTAGCCAGAGTTCCATTGTATTGCCTGCATTAAAGGCTGCAAGATATAATTGGAAGATGTTGGGATGGAAGTATAATGATAGCCCTATTCACATAATAAATTTACATTCTAGTGTCATCCCAGTTTAAAAATAGCAGGTAATTTTTTTAAAAAAAATTTCAAGTTGTGGTCAACTAGACATATTAATACTTTGGAATAGCTTATTGCCAATCAACTTTTAAAACCAATTGAGATATTGCAGGAGGAATTTGATTGCCTAAA
Organism: Candoia aspera; assembly: GCF_035149785.1. Classification (NCBI taxonomy): domain Eukaryota; kingdom Metazoa; phylum Chordata; class Lepidosauria; order Squamata; family Candoiidae; genus Candoia; species Candoia aspera. The sequence goes on along the minus strand of NC_086154.1, from coordinate 76,919,533 downwards.
ATTGTGACTTGGCAGTAAATTAAATGAAAACATATCTTGATTTTTCAGTATGGTCCAGACACATTAGCAGCTCATAAAACTCCCAAATTACCAGCAGTATTGGATTGTGTTTTAGATTATTCTAAGTTTACAGTATTTTTTTATAAATAATGAAAGAGTATCACTAAGTTCTTCAAAGAAACTTTGGAATACAGAGTTGCAGTATTTCATATTAGTAGTTATGAACTTAAAGAATATTAAATATGATTTTTATAATTTTCAGATGGGACTAATTCAACCACAGACTCTTTTTTTAATGTTTACTGAGAATGTTTAAAAAGGATTGGTTAACAACCTCATTATGTTGGAAGTGTAAAATGGGTGAGGCGACACTCATATAATATAGGCTGACACTTTTGGAACAGTATTTTAATGTTTATAAGTAGATTTATGCGGAAATCTTTAAATGTTAAAGCTGTTAATCTGTTGCTGCTGTTGAATTATATACTAAAGCTCTGGAATCTAACTGTCTATGAGGAATTATGGTTTAATCGTACATGTAGGGTGGCTAAAGAATAATATTGAGAAATTATTATTCCAGATAATAGGGATTGCTTTTCGGAAGTGTGCGATTTATCTGTTCTTTTCCACATTTAAGAATGAAGCAATATGTTCTTCTTTAAGTTAGATTTTATATTTTACAATAATATTATGTATTTGAAAATAATATATTATATGGTATTTTTGTAAACTAGTGACTACTTATAAATGTAATATGTAAGGTAGATTTTGTGTTTGGTTTTCCTTTTTCTCTTATTCTTATTTTTTTTTCTTTTTCTGTTTTTTTAAAAATGATTTTTATTTTTATGGATTGTTTAATTTTTCTCTTATTCTGTACCTTGGTACTTCACTTATATTTTGTGCTCTTTTCAAATAATTTTAAAAAATAATGATATAGCCCCATTATTGCCCCATTTTGGCTTAATATCCATAAGATCAATCCAGTTTAAAGATGCAGATGTATATCCGAATTAAATACCCTAAACTCCTATTTGAAGAATTATGGAGAGCAGGCAGGATTTCCTGAATGTAAAGCAGTATATAAACCTAATAAATAACTAAATACATGTTGGAAAAATAGTGCAACCCCTGATTTACCATCCTGGATCACTGATACGTATTCTCTTTCTGGTTAGGAGCAACATCTCTATTAATGTAATCAAAAGACTATTGTTTTTAAAAATTAGGCTGATTGGTTTTTATATGTAAAACTCTATATTGTTTCACTTTCCCCTCTGTTTTGTGGATATTTTTCATTCTCTCTCTTCTTGTACTTGCTGTTTCTTCTGGGGGAGGGGGTCTATATTAAAGCAATAATAACAGTAAAGTGCTTTCTGTAGCTATTGCCATGAGTTTTTATGATGTTTTCTGGAAGGGTTACAGAGTTCCTAACATCTCACCAGGGCTGATTATAGAACCATGCCCTGTGATCTAAATGTATTCCCAAACTCTTCTAAAACTGCTATTCTCCTTCTGCAAGCCCTCTCTGTAACTAAGGAGCATATTAGCTGGGTCCTCCATTCCAAATTAACAGGGCAAATCAAACACAAGGTTGCCAACCACATTTTGCTATTTAATCATTTTTTTAAAATTGCTGTTTATTTACCAGTATAATATTAGAAGTCATGGAAAATGTTTCATATACTCATGGGTGCAGCAAACTGCACACCCACATGTGCACAAGCCCAGAAGGAAATGACACCTTTCCTCATATCAGTGAAAGAGCAATGTCTTCAGAGAAATGAATAAAAGGCTGTGCCAAGAATTCACTCCAGTTCTCAATTATTATGAACCCATTTTTTGCCACTCAGTTGACACTACCAAAACATTTATTTCCAAGCAATACTTTTCATTTGTTCTTGTGAAGTCTTGTCTTATGACTCAGCTCAAGAAGGAGCACTGTCTAAAGCAGTGTTTCTCAACTTTAGCAACTTTAGCAACTTTAAGATGTCTGGACTTCAACTCCCAGTGAGAAATACTGGTCTAAAGTATATTTTCCCAGTCTCAGGTGTTGGGCCACACCTCCCATCATCACTAGTCAACCAAACCAATGGCTATGGGTCATCAAACTTTAATCCACCATCTGGAGAGTCAGATGGTGGAAAAAGTTAGACACTAGGAAGCTACTATGCTAGTAGCAATACTAGGATGAGCATTCTGGTTTCTGAACTAGAAATTCAGCAGAAAACTTTTGCCAGGAGAAAACAGAAAAGTTGGTTTCTACAGACACACATCAGTAAGAGAACATGCAGTGTCAGGGTTTGAATTAACTCTCTAAGCAAGCTTTTTTAAAATTTTCAGTTTCAGCTAAATATCTCACCAGCCCAACTGATGATGGTGTGAATGGATTCTCTTATCATAACCCAAGGGTCAAACACATGCTTGAATGTGTCCCCCAGATAATTCTCAGATATCTTTAGTTAAAAGGTCCTCAGGCAACAAGGTTGGAAAACAAATGAGCCCCTAACTCTGGAAAGCAACATCCAATCAGTACAGATAGCATGAGACTGGACTAATATTCACCTTGCATCCTAAAGCGGCTCCTGCTGCTTTGACTCTAAACCAGCTTAATAAAATCCTCTCTGGGCTAGATACTTGGCAACAATTTGTAAGATATTCAGTCTGGACAGCAGGTTACCACACTATCCCATTGGACAATTGCCCTGCTGTTCCTTTCCACTTTTTATTTTAGGAAAGGAATTGTTAATCACTTTCCTTCCTGTGACCAGTCTGTCTGGACGTATACATTTTGTGTGCATATGTATTTATATATGCAAAGTTAAAGCATTAAATACACAAACATGCAGGCACAACAGCCAACTTTAAAATAAAAATCCCTTTCTTACTGCTTTTTGGCCTTAAACATTTTTTACAGCCAGCTTTTCCCTGCAATGCTACAATAGCTCAGTGGTTTTAACACTTCTCTTACAGGTAGAAGGTACCTTGCAGGTAGAAGGTTTGAAAGCCCCAGAAACATTTTAATTACATATTTTCCCCTTTCCCTGAGCTACCTACTTAAAAAAAAAAGTCCATGGTTGCACCATTTCATCATCTCCCTACAATTAGAGACCATGTGGGAGAGTTTATTAGTGTCTGGTAGCCACAATCCTAAGTGTCTGGTAGCACTTTTTCAGTCTAACAACATTTACTAAAGTTATAAGCTTTTGTCATGTACAGCTCCCACAGCATTTGATGAAGTGTGATGTAGTTCACAAAATGTGTGTCTTTTAATAAAATTTGTCAGACTGAAAAAGTACTACCAGACACCTTATGATTTTAGAGACCATGGTAACCAGTGATTCAGCTGAGGGGCTGCTCCTTTCTTCAAAGTAGCCAATGAATTTCTGAGGGTTAACCTGTAATGAAATAAAGCTCATCAGCCCAAACAGACAGCAGTGCAAGGTGACACGAGAGGGAGCACTTTTAAACCTCATCATTATCTTCTTTCTCAGTTCACTCAAGGGCACAAGAGTAAAAAAGGTAATAACAGACTCTGTACATAATACCCACCAGCAACTTGCAACTATTTAATATTTTACTCCAGGCTCTTAAAAAACCCCACTCAAATAATGTTTTGAATGAGTTTTTTCCTAGAAATATAGCATTCAAGGCCAAGACTTAATATCTGCCTGCACTGCTCAAATTTTGTTTTTGTTCTTGTCATGACCAGAACCTGAGAATTCAGAAAGAAAAATGAAAGAGAACCTCATGAAGATTCACTGGCTGTACACTGCGTACTAAGGTCTTTGCATGACTTAAAGATCAGAAGATATTTCAAGGTCAGATCTTCTATCTGCTCAAATGGGCTTTCAGAACAGGGAGCAGGCAAACTCTGCTGCCAATAACCCCCTAGACACTGAACTTTCAGTGTTCAAAAAGGTTACAGGACAAGTGCTAGTCTCAATGGATCTGCATCTGCATCTGCATCTTTTATTTATTTATTTATTTTAATCCATTAGATTGTGTCCAGTTCTTGGAGACTGCCTGGACAAGCCCCTGAAGTTTTTTGGGAGAGATTTTTGGAAGTGGTTTGCCATTGCCTTCTTCCTAGGGCTCAGAGAGAGTGACTGGTCCAAGGTCACCCAGCTGGCTTTGTGCCCAAGGCAGGACTAAAACTCACAGTCTCCTGGTTTCTAGCCCACTGCCTTAATCACTACACCAAACTGGATCTCATATCATCTATATCTATATCTATATCTATATCTATATCAATATCATCTATTTCTCTATCATATCACATTATATTGCTATATTAGGCTGTATTATATTAATAAAGTGAAAAAAAAAAACACTGTTCTGCCCTTACTTCTGTTTCCCTTCCGTGTAGTCAGGTAGGGAGTTGGAAAGGGAGATACACATCAACACAGCTTGTGTTCAAGCCAATGCAAATACACCTCACTTCAGACTCCTGATTGATTGATTGATTGATACTGATTAGATGCACGGAGGCTAAAGACAGGCAAGACTAGAAATGTATATACCCTTTTCCTCCTCATTTGGAACCTTTCAAACATTCAGGTGAATGCTATTTCTAACCAGGGTGCATAAAGAGCTTTTCAGAGAAGGTTTCAAAACCCTATCAAGTGCAATCTGTAATTTATCATTATTATTTGGCAGCCATCTAGCAAAAGGGTCAGTTAATCCAATATCAGAACCACCCTTTTCATTATTTCAGTTAAGAATTTGGAATCCTAGAAGAACTGAAGAATGGTACCACATCTCCCAAACTAACAAGGGAATTAGAACCGAGTTATCATGGGGTGACTTTGAACATCCAGGTTTTTCATTCAATCTATTAATTTTCTTGTTGTTATAAGGAATAAACCTGAAAAAGAGAGTATCTGGAGAGAAGGGGGAGCATTAAGCTAAATCCTACAGTATCAATAATCTATAATAAAGTAGGGCTTGAAGCCAACAAGAATTTTCTAGCTATCAAGTCTCCTGCTTCTCAGACTCTGCTATCAGAATTGGCTGAAGAAGACCCATGACCTGAAGTATGTGAGGATTCTTCTTTTCATCCCTCCTACATGCCTCTCCCTGACAGCAACAGTCACCACTAGCTCTCTAGTCACACAGGGAACCGACTGCCCTTTTATAATTACTTTTAGGGAGTCCTCAGATTGTCATATTGTCAAGTAGCCACAGGCTAGTGAATGCTGCCTGTGCTAGGGGATGCCCCAGGTTCTTCAGAGCAATATACCTGAAGTAGCCAGCTGGTACAGAACATTGGTCCATAGAGCCATATTCTTTATGCTCAATGAGTTGGTTGTTATGGGCAGAGGGTGAGCATGGATGTAAGTGGGGACTTTCTTTTCCACTTTCTTCTTTTTGCCTAATAATAGAATCACTTTGGTCTCTTAATGCCCTCCAATCATGATGTAGATTTAAATTTTTATGTCCAGGAGCAATTTCCATAGTCCAGCCTTGAAGGAGAATACACACACATACACACACACACGTAGACACAGCTTTACTGTTACTTATATTTAAAGGAGCTAAATCTCTGGTTGACATAATTTGAGTTGATAAGGCCCTCCTCATTGCTTTAGATGCTAGGATTCTCTGCATATTTAAAGGTAACTCTCAGTGATAACAGCAGTCAGGGTCCCTGCCTCAAAATCAGCAGAAACTTCCCAGACACTTGACACAACAAAATCTAGATAAGAATTTTTATGGCATATTAGGATCAAGTCATCATAAATAGTTGATTGTCAAGATGAGAATGCAGTCCCCTCTATCTACTGCAATTTAAACCCTGGACTTCTTTGCTCACCTCTCCTACAGATTCTTTTTGTCTTGCACTTTTCAGACCTGGAGTTCGATGACTATTAGAGGTAACTGATGTCTTTCTACCGAGAAACAGCTTGGAACGTAAGTACCACAACAAATGCTAAGAGAGCATTTAAAAAAAGAAAGGAAAGAAAATCAAAACAAGTGAGGGCATGATAACTAAAATTGATTGAGAAATAGTAATGTTTCAATTTAGCTTCAAATATAGTCATTTAAAAAAAAAAAGGTTTGCTAAGCATCACAAAGAGAAAATGGCTTGGTAATAATGGGAATAGTCAAAAAGGCATTCAAAACAGGAACACATAGATGAATATATATGGAAAATTATCTATATATGCCTTCTGATTGATCTGTTGAGAATAATTATTTTCTGTACATATAATCTCTTTGTAAAGCCTTTTTAAGTGAGATTTGTATCAATCTGGTTGCCAAGCTGATTGCTCCAAGAAAAAAAAAGTAATAATAGGTTTAACTTTTTGCTTGTTCTCTCTTAGCCAGTGAGAAACAGCATACAGATTTAGTCAGATGTCTTTAGCATACATTCTTATTTTACATCTTCTAAACTCCACTGATTTCAGGAGAGTTACTTTCAGGTAAGAGTGTATAGTTTACAGATTTGTCTGAAAATAACTTCCATGGCTTATATGTCATTGTACTATTAATCATATTGCTTGTCTTTAGTCCCTAAAAGTAGGACTGATTGAAAATATAAGAAAATAATTAGATCACTCTGCCATCAATGTAATTTGCTCAACTTTGCTGTTCTAAATTTGCACCCGTCTGCTGAGTTGCTCCTCTCCTGAAATGCATGGTGAAATTCTTATAGACAAGGATAATGTATATGCCGTAAAGAAGTCTGAAATTTGCATATGGGTTGTTACAAGTTGTTTTGCAAGATCATCCTGCTTATGGAAAAGAATTGCCTGCAAGGTCATATTAGTATGACTTAAACATATGTTTTTAAGGATATATAAAAAATGTGCTAAGGATTTATGTCAGAACAAATTTCTGAGGTCTGCCAAAATGGACTTTACCACAGGACAGACATTAGCACTGAGTGGGTTTGCTGAGATCCATTTTTTTTCAATTAAAAATCCATACAAATACACACAGGTCTGTTTGTGGGAGATGCAGCTGAAAAAGAAATATATGTTTCTGACAGTTGTATGCAGAAAGGGTATTGTGACAAAAATAAAGCAGTCACCTTTATACATTTATATACTGAATCACAAAATCAGGAATATTTGCATAAGAGTATAGAGCAGTTTCACATCTTAAGAAAGGTTGAAAAAGATTTCACAGATCTTTTAAACCAATATGTACAGTAAAACAGATTTGCTTCATATTGATTCACTCACCCCTAGAAGTGTACAATAGTACATGGGTCACCATGAACTAATTTAAAAGAAAAGTAGAGACTTAGTACTTTTCTAGGCATCAAAAACACTTGAATTTTAACCAGAGCTGCAAGTGTATTAGTGAGTGTGTCCTGAAAGCTTATCATAGAATTTCCTGAATGGTGAAAACTAACCTTGTCCTTCTATGCCATGCTATAATTTAATTTGCTTAGATTACTCAATGGAATGCTATGATGCTGCTTTCTATCTCAAGGACTCAGAGTGATCTTTACAGATGGGGAGTGAATTCCATTTGAAGATTAGGAAAGGTCTTTTGCTGAGTATAAGAATAGTTTTAACTAGGTAATAAACAGAATATCCTACTGATGAAATAAAAGCAATGCAAGATTCAACCTTGGCCAACCATTCCATGGTTTATTTCTAGGATTTCATTTAGGTATGACTTTTGGAGAAGGCTACAAAGAAGGACATCGTCATCAAATTCTCTACTAAAAGGTGATCAATTGAAGAAATGAACCATGAGCACCTAACCATTTTTATACTAACTGCTCTTCTCTATTTCACTTCCTAATTTAAGCAATGGGACACCTGCTTCCTTGCAGGTGGTACCCGCAAACTGCATATTCTTTTGAATTAGTACGAGTTTTTTAAAACCTCCTGCATGGAGCTAAATAGTACCTTTTAATCCCCATAGATGTATTTCCAAGCTATTACAGAAAAGTAATTGACTTATTCATGCGAGAAACATCTTTGGTGACACTGTCTGATAAATATGAAGACAAGGAGGGTTGCACTTGAGAGATACATTTGTGAGTGGCCCATTTAGGTGAATCTTTGCTGTTTTTAATTAAACAGAACAGGACACATTGTGATCTGAGTGGGAGAACAAATTTCTGCATCTTTACAAGTTCTAGTATAATTCAGATTTGTTTTTTAACAGCAGCTGCTCTGAAATAATCTACCAAATTATTTTGTGACATGCAGGTCAAAGTAATTAAATATTTCCAAGTGTTATATTGAGGGGGCTCAGCCCATTCAGAATCAGAACTTAATTAATTTCAGTTCAAGAACAGCCCACCATCTATCACATGATCTCCATGTCTTTGGGAATACGTTTACTTAAATCTATAAAGCTGCAGTTGGAACCTCATGACATCATTTCATTTTATCTTAAATCAGTTTGCCACTGAGTTTGAAAGAAAGTACAAGTGGGATTTTACTTACATAAAGATTCCTCCTTCTGATATCAAATAAGTTCATTATTTTACAGCATAAAAGAGCATTCAAATCAGATGCAAACTTTATCACATTGTAATAGAATCAGTTCTTTCCCCTCATGCTAGATCTTAAATTAGAAATGGGCAAGATTTTAGACACTGTGGCCCTTCTCCAGGATATTTTGTGGGATATTATAGTCATAAAGCTGTGCAATTCTTACAGACTATTCACAACAGTGTTTACCATGGTCAAAAAATAGGACATCTGTGCACATCTTTAGTATATTTTTGAAACCATGCTAAATTATGTGAAACAGCCCTTAAAATGTTATCAACTTTTATCCACCAGGAAATGTGTTATGTCAGTATTTGCAAGCCATGAATTATGTCTGCATAGCAGAGCAAAGAATGCAACTAATTGAAATTTTGAATTTACAAATCAAATTCTAATACTCCAAGATGTTGCATACTGCAATTTGGCTTCTCACTTTTTCAGAAACATGTTACAAAACTACCATCAGAGCATCAGTCAACTTGACTGTTCCAAACTACTGTGGTTCTGAATAACTGGCCAGTTTGTTTTAAAAATGGCAGTGCAGTTCACCAGGAACACTACTTTTCTAAGTAACTTGGGACACTGTTTTAGGAAATGGATGCTAACTTTATTTGGAAGCCTACACAACCATTCTCATAGAATTAGAAGGTCACTTCCCCTTGAATAAAATAACTGTTGGAGACTCTCATTCCACCTGTTTATTTGCTTGTTTGTCAAATTGATTTCTTGCTTTTTCTCCAGGAAGTGGAGCATCTCCAAATTCTACATAATTTATCAGTCTCTTAGCCCTTCTGTTAAAAAGCCCTACAGCAAATAGCTGACATCTTTTTACTAATTAAGCTCATTGCAACTATAGGTGCTTTGAAGAAAAGCCATAATAAAGAATATCCAAGAAATTTGCTCTGTATTTATATGGAAGGGAACTTACGACATCCATCAATGATTTGACTGGGTGGCAACAATGAATCAGCCTGTATATTCATAGGACCACCTGTCTCTAACTGTCTATACTGGCTGTCAGTATAGTGCAATTCGAGATGCTAGTCATCATCTATGAAGTACCTGGCATAGAGTCTGGATATTTTCAGGACCATCTGTCTCCAATTGTCTCTGCTGGTCTGGGAAGATACAACAGGGTTGGTATGCTTTGGGTTCCATATATTTAACAATGTCATCTTGTGAGACCAAGATACATTTTTTCTCTTTTGCTGCACCTTCTGTCTTTAATATTTCCCCCAAAGTCCACCCAGCTCCAACCTTGCCTCCCTGACTTCAAGAAAACCATGAAGATCTGGCTGTTTCCAGGGCTCTGGTCCAGGACGTTATGTGAGCCTTTGGTTGAATCTGAATTGTTTATGGTTAATTACTATGGGTTTTCCCCTACCTCCCACATAGTCATTTCTATTTCTGTTTTAACTTGTTTATATTGGTGCTTTTTTAACCCTTGTAAGCCACCCAGAGTTGTTTATAAGTAGGCAGCAATAGAAACTGAAATAATAGTGTCTAGTCTTTCTCTAGTCAAAAATCTACATAAGACTCTCCCACCTCCCAAACACACACACTGGTTATGGGAGGTGCAATCATGTATGTTTCTAAATTAATGTACAGAAAGGGACAGTTACATTACAAAGATGGCTTACATTAGCTGAATTAAATTAATAAGCCTGTACCTGGGAAAGTTACATCTTAAACATCAATAGCGGGGAAAAGTTTGAAAAACTTTTAAATAAATAAATAAATAAAAAAGACAAACCTGAGTACTGCCAGAAGATTAAAGACAGTAAGATAGACTGGCTATATATTGGTCCACTTATCCTTAGATGATATCATTTTTATTTTCTCCTATTCTACTGCTTGTTGATATATCCTTTCTACCCCAATGAATGACCCCATCTCCTCGATACTTTTTTTTTTAACTTTCCAGGATCATTACTTCAATTTTCTGATGGGAAGGTTACCAGCTTTCTAAATAAACACATTGACATGCTTTCATTTAGGTTCAGATACTTTTTCCTCAGTTAAATATTGACTAGGATTCACATCTATCCTGAGAAGGATAAACATGGCTGGTAAATCAATATCACTGAATTTGAGGTGGACTGTATTACCTGATATTTTTCAGAATTGTATCCAGCCATCAAGTTCACCCTGTAAAAATTGGCTGTCAATGTTCCTTATATCTTTTTATATTAATTTCTTTGGGGATTTTTTAAATTAAAAAAGAAGTTGACTAGAGCCAAGTAGAAAGAAATATAGATGGATTGTATAAAGGTTATTTTTTTAAAAAAATAATGATGATGACCATGGATATTCTGATTTTATTTCACAGATAATCATCTCTCATTTAATTTAAAAAGCCTTATGTCTCGGATGTCCAAATACACTAATTACTGAATACTTGGTTCTAGTAGGGGTCAGGGCAACTCCATCTTGTTCACCAGTGACACTTAACCAATCTGTCAGTGAGGCCAGTATCTTCAGAGACTCAAAATCATTACCCACTGATTCTTTCATGTCTTTGATGTCCACACAGGCTATTAACTTTCATTGAGAAAAATAAAATAAAATCAGTAGCTGTATTGGAAAAGGAAAAGATTCATCAGAGGATGTGAAGGCTACTATTAGATATAATCAATTCACTAGTAAACCATGTGGTATAGTAGTTAGAGCACAGGATTAGGTTGAGGGAACCAGGTGACCTTCTTGAATCGGGTAATCTAGAGCCAGTCAAGCAGGTGACCTTGAGCCAATCACTATCCTTTTATTTACTTTACCTTTCAGGGTTCCTGTGAGGACAAAATTGGGGAAGTACTATGTGTACATCCTGAGCTCCTGGCAGAAAGGTAGGACCTAAATGCAACAAATAAATATAGGAATAAATATAAATGGTTTAAAAACAATATATTTTTACCACAGGTGGCTACCATGGAAAGAAATCTGAACTGATTTATAAAAATGAATAGAAGTATTGGCTTGTTTGTCCCTACTGAGTTGTGCTATACAGAGAGAGATAGAGAGATATGGCACTATTTGAAAGCATGTTGGTTTCTAGCTCTTCTATTCCTTTCCCATCTTTTAATTGTGATTCATATTTTCTGTCAATATTTGCGCAGTGATTCTCTACAGAATCAGAGCATTTAATTTGCTTGCTACAGCTTGGTCTTCTTTTTCACTTGATTTCAATGAGCATGGCAAATCTTCTGATGAAAAAATTCATTTACTATATGCACTGTGAAGGGCCTATTAACAGACAGTGAGTTCTTCCACAATTTATCAGTAGGTTTGTCCTGTATCCCTTCTTTTACATTCCAGGAACTTGATTCCTATCTGCTTTCTTTTTCCATGCAATTATTCTGATGAAATAGTCCACACTGCCTGCTTAGAACTGCAAAGAGAGAGAAAATAATATAGTGTGCCAAGCTGAAATGCATTACCAACCTGTATTTTTTTTTCAGAATAGCAACCCACCTGGGGAGAGGAGTTAGAAGGATAAAAGGCAGTCTGAACAGACTTCCTACTCTTGTTATGTTCTCTTTGAAAAAACTCCTCTAACTGCTACTGTTCTCTTTTTAAATATTTCTATATCTTTTATTTCTATACATCCTGGATGTATTTCAGTACATGTCCTGTCCCAGCCCAATCTCACCCAATACACCAGGGATGCAGTTGTAAAACTTTACTGAGAAACTTGTGAGGTAAACTTGTGAGGTAATGAACAGGCGGCAAAGAAATGTGAGTGCAAACACACACACTCTACGGAAAACAAACCCCCAAAGGCCCGCAAGCTTGCCTTAAGGGAGTTTCACATTCAAAACGAGATTAGTCAAGCAAGTCCAAGAGTCAAGAGTCAGGCCACGAGGTTTCCGATCAGGAGTCAAGGCATGTGGAGTCCAGTAAGCAGATGGTTGTCTCCAACAATTGATCTGGGCTTGCGGCTCCCTTTTTATAGAGGTAGACCCGGGTGGAGCTTATTTAGAAGGGCGGGGCTGCTTTCTCATGCACGGCCTCACCAACCTCCGCTGTTCCTCCCTGCTTTCCGCTCTCCTTTCTCGAGCTCTGGGAGGGGCAGTAGCTCTGAGTCTTTGCCCTCACTAACCAGCGGCCCCTGTGCCTGCTGCTCACTGACCAGCCCCGCCTCCTCAGACTGCTCAGGCGGCCATTTATCTAGAGCTGTCTGCTCGTCCTCTGACTCTGCATCAGAGGCTGGCCACCTGTCCTTGACGTCTGACTCTGACTCCGAGCCCGAGCCCTCCATGGACTCTGAGCCCAAGCCCCCCATGACAGTACACTGCATATACCATATGGTCCAGCATGGGCAATAGTTATGTTGGCTTGCAGGATAGCCTCTAGAGTAGAAAGCCTACTTTACCTAGAATAATGGGAACTTGCTTGGGGTAAAAGTGGGGTTTGGATTTAGTTCTGACATATTGGCCCTGAATGAAGGTGGTTGGATACTGTGAGTTAAAGCTGATGATTATATTCAAGAACTTGAAAATATAAGTCTAATTCCAAATGAAAGAGCTAAAATGTATGTCAAAAAGTATAAATTGGTGTCATCTAAGTTGTTATTGATGCATATAAAAGTAGGAATCAATAAGATGGTATTAGCTTCATGTTACACCCTAGTGAATGATGACAATGGAAAACCAGAGATGAGTTTCGAGAAAAAATGTGTAATATTTTGACTGAATGCAATCCAGAGGAAAACCATTATTCTGCTATGTGGCATGAATGGATGGGTGGGAACTGTTTGGAAAAAGTGACTTGGCTATTCAGAGACCCAAGAATTAATGGGAATGTTAAATATTGGGCAACATCTGCTTAGATAAAAGTCTGTTTCAGATATTTTGTATACAGTAAGTATCAGACTATTCATATGCATAAATGCAAAAGGAATTAATATCAATCTAAAGGCACAATTTATTGGTGGCTTATGATAAAAGGTTGGGAGAGTTAGGGAAGAATATCATTTTTTTCTAGTGGCATGAGTGGAACATGGGAAAAGGTAGATATGAAGAAAAGGAACAAAGGGAAAGAAATGAGAAGAAAAGTAGAATATCTGCAGAAAAAGAAAATATAGTTCTTTAATTAAAAAGTATCAGAAGAAAGCTTTCCCAAAACTCCCAGCAGAATGAATAGGAACTAGACATAAGCAAAGAGTATGTAGAAGCTGCTTGGAATAGAGTGAAAATAAATATGTTACAGAGTGCCAGAGAAATGTCTGGAGTTATGCTAATGGGGAGTGCAAAAAGGATGCTCAGAAGAATGATGGAGTGAATGAGGTTCTGGGATGAAGTCAAAATAATATGAGAATGAATACTGCCAAAAATGAGGGTGAGAGGAATATATAATGGGAATAGAGAGAAAAACATAATTGCAAAGAATGTAATCAAAGAGAGCAAGGAACAATTAAAATTAAAACAGGCAGAGAAAGTACAGAACTATATTGATAGAATTAAAAGAAAATGTTTTCAGAATGGGTGAAGAAGGCTAACTAAAGAGCCATCAGCAGAGTGAATGGAATTCAAAATAAAAGTGATGAAATTATTTGGGATGACATAATTCAGAGTCAGAGAATACTGGAAGAAAGTTTTTTTTAGAGATTTGTCTCAGTGGTATGTTGAAGAGTGAAATGGAAATGGGTGCTGTCAGTGTTGGTGCCCAAGGAAAAAAATAATGAAAAAGAAAGCATAAATGTAGTTTGTTGCTAGGACTGAAAGTTCATTGAAAGTCAGACCCATTGTATAAGAGGTTTCTTCTGCCCACTTTGTTATATGGAAATGAGAGTTGGATAGGTCAAGAGAAACATAAAAGTACATTAAATACAGTGACAAGGGGTTACTTAAGCAGTATGTATTGTAAAACAAGAAGAGATAAGGTTAAGAATGAATAGGTGCTGAATGAACATGCATTAAATGCAAATGTGAGTAAGCAGTTTGGTCATATTAAGACAGTGAATGAGGACTGAATGTAAAATAAATATATAAAGGGAGAAGGAAGTCAAGAGAAATGGGAAAGACCAAGAAAGTCGTGGTTGGATGGAATTAATGACATCCTGAAAAAGAGAGAGGGGAGAACTTCAAATAACAAGAGGGAATGTATGAATCCGTGTATGGATGAGGTAGTTGCTCGTCCCAGCTCCTGCTCACCTAGCAGTTCAAAAACATGCAAATGTGAGTAGATCAATAGGTACCGCTTCGGCGGGAAGGTAACGGCGTTCCGTGAGTCATGCTGGCCACATGACCTGGAAGTGTCCTATGGACAACGCCGGCTCTAAAGGCTTAGAAACGGAGATGAGCACCGCCCCCTAGAGTCGGACACGACTGGACTTTACGTCAAGGGAAACCTTTACCTTTACCTTCATGTAAACTAGTTTTATCTGTATTACCTTATCCTTTCCCTTTTTATCTTATGCTTTTAATTCCTTTGACTTACTATTCTTACTCTTTCTGAGCAGAAAGTTGCTTATACTGAAAATAAGCAGAAAGCTGCTTATGCTGAACCTGCGGATTGGGTCTTTGGGGAAAGAATTAAGTTTCATTTACTCCCCAATCAATTATGATCAGATACTGATTCTAAACTTCAGTAGTTTCCTTGGGTTTGGATGAAAACAAGAAATAGAGTTGGGTAACCTTAGCATCGATAGCCACCAAACCCCAAAAATTCCAGATCACTTTTCCAGGAGTTATGTATACAACTCATAGAATTTGGGTCAACAGATATTACAACATCTATGGTATCAACAAGAGTACAGAAGCATTTTCTGACACTGACTCTCCAAAGATAATCTGAGCCGTTGCAAGGCAGATCCTTCCAATCCTGCCCTGGTGTGATTCAGGAAGGCTTTTTAAAAAAAAAAAAAAAAAAACCCGCTGGGCCAGCGTTGTTTACACTAACAAAATATAATATATTTATAGAAGCCTTTTTGATGCAGTGGTTAAGGCAGCAGGCTAGAAACTTGGAGACCTTGAGTTCTAGTTCAACAACTTTAGGCCAAAGCCAGCTGGGTGACCTTGGGCCAGGCACTCCCTCTCAGCCCTAGGAAGCAGGCAAGGGCAAATCACTTCTGAAAATCTTGCCAAGAAAACTGCAGGGACTTGTCCAGGCAGTTGGCAGGAGTCAAGACTGACTTGAAGGCACTCACACACACAAAACTTTATACCTAAAAATAACATCTAGTTAATGGCAAACCCAGATGTAAGATTTTTGACAGAATGTACAAGCCTTTGTTTATGTTACACGAAAAATATCATGAATACTGGTGGTGTAATATAAAGCAGTATCTTTACAGTTATCTGGATCATCAGATTACCTTCTCTTTTCCTTATGTTTGAGAGTCAGTTCTGTTCCCAATTCTGAATATTTACAAAAAGATGCTATATTTAATACATGATCTGGTTTGCAAATGCCACTAACTTGTTCAAAACAAATTTTGCAACCAGAACAATCCCATGCTAATTTTCTTAAATATGATGATATAAAATATATAAATTACAGCTAGTCCTCATTTAGCAGCCACAATTGGGACCAGCAGCTCAGTCATTAAGCAAAGTGGTCACTACGTGAAGCTGTGACCATGTTTACAATCTTATTTCCGTTTTCCTTTGCTTTACAGACCTGTGAAGGTTGTTAATGTGAGGATTGGTCGCAGTTACTTTTTTATCACTATTGTAACAAACAGTCGCTGTACAAGGCAGTCACTAAATGAGGACTACCTGTATTCCTTGATTTCATGCTTTTATTCCAATATTTACATACAATCTTTCAAGTAAAAACTGGTAATATAATATACTGTTATCATTGCCTTTCTCACAACAGTCTTGCCTTAAGTCATTTTTATTGCATTATACCAGGGTTTCTCAACCAGGGTTCTGTGGAACCCTAGGGTTCCATGAGAGGTCACTACGGGTTCCCTGGGAGATCATGATTTTGGCAACTTCACATTAAAGAGGTAAATTTCATTCTTCATTTTTAGTTTAAGAACACTGTTAATGCATCTATACAGGCCTATACACGAAACAAATATAATAATTTTGTAACTTCTGGCCTATATTTGAGCCTGAATGGGCAGGGGTTCCCTGAGGCCTGAAAAATATTTCAAGGGTTCGTCCAGGGTGAAAAAGTTGAGAAAGGCTGCACTAAACTGTCCCTTACTTTACTTTCTCTTTCAGCTATCAGAAATTAGAACTCTCTGATTATTTTGTCCCCGCAGCCATGACTTTCTCATGTCAGTGATTTCTGCATCATCTGCAATGTAGGCAAAATATTTCAGTATTTATGTCCTATCACTCAACTCTGACTTCACCCATTCCATTTTAAATAATATGGTCATGATTTACATCCCTTTGCATTTCTATTTTAGGGTTCAACCTTAAAGTAATTAAACCTTATGAAGGCCTAAATTTAAGCCCGTCTGAACACACTTAAACCATGTGAGTATTGATGAAACACTATGTCATCTGGTGAGGTTCTAGTCTGAAGAAATGCAACCCAAAGCACCATCAGGTAGCAAAGCTTATTGTCTTGGTAAGGAATCCTCTCTATCCAACCACCAAGCTAAAGACATGCAAACTGTACTTTGGCATTAAGTAAGTGAGATATCTCTAGCTTCTAGGATGTATGAAAAACATTTCACTAGCATCAGAATGGTACCTCCTGACTCCAAATATCACAAAGAAAACTGTACACAGTGGACAGAGGCAATGAGCAAGATACAACTCTCACAACCCAAAGGCAAAATGTATTGGGGACATACAGTAAAAACCAATAATATCAAAGGACACCCAAAACTAAGGAAACAGTCACATAAATAATAGTGACTGTTAAAAGGCTTTAAAAAGTACAAAAACAATGAACCCTTTCAGTCTGTCTTACACTCTATACTTTTTAAAGAAAATACAGATAACCTCAGTGACTTTCAGAGCAAGATTTTTTTAAAAAAAGTCTCTAAAATATATATATCTTTTTACAATTGGGAAATCTCCAACTATTATGTTCTGTCACCTGTCAAGTGGAACTTCTTTTCTTACTAGCTTATTTTATACAGATGTATTTCCTTTAGAGGAAGAATATATTGCGTGTGTATTTCAGATGGCTGGCTCAAATCAAGGTCATAACTAGGGTATGCAGGTAAGAAAGTCTAATTCTTTTTGTTCATGCTGCAAGGCAAGAGATGTCCCCTTCCAGAACTGCTGTTGGGTCCAGGGAGTGGGGAATTCCATTGTCAACAGTAGCTTCCCCCTCTGAAGCTGAATGGAAACTTTGCACATCAATTTCATAAGAATTGCAGCATGTCAGAAAATAGGTATCTTTCCCTCCCATTCACCCAGTCCTGCTTCTCTTTTCCCCATGGCTGTCATTTGAAAAAAAGAAATCTAGACATATTATTTGCATGCATATATTTAACATGTAGTCTAGTCTGGACCAAGTGTTATTTGTGAACCCACAAATGCCTTTTGAGAAATAAATGTCCTGTATAGCTATAGAAATTCTCTATATTACCTTGAATTCCGTCTCGATGTTGGCTAGTCTTGCCAGTTCATTGCTTAGTTCTAAAGCGGTAAGAACAGGGTCTTCGCTAGATAGAGACAAATAAGCCGCACTTGCTAATCCCTTGTAGGCATTCATTCTTGATCGAGAATGACTGAATGAGTCTTTTCTTTGCTTCTCAGTGCATTCATTGCATTTACAGAAGTAGTCGTGGGGTCTTTCTATCCGTGCCCCTTTCAGTAGCAATATATGGACAATTTCATATTCCTGGCAATGAGCAGCAAGTATAATAGGTGTAACGTCATGGGAAAAGCGTGTCCCATCTTCGTCATAAGCATAAAAATCATCATCTCGTAATTCTTGCTCGAGTGGGCTTAGAGTAAGACGCTGCCCTTGTGCAAAGGCTGGATGGTTCAATATCGCTTCCACAATCCGTACATATCCTTTACTTATGGCTAACAAAAGGGCATCTCCAACCCTTGCTAGATTGTCTTTCTTTAGAAGAAGTTCGGTTACTTCCAGATGTTCGTTGCCAACTGCCAGTTGTAGGGCATTTTGTCCCATGTAATCAACACAATTGAAGTTCAATGTTTTGGATTCCTCTAGCATTTTCCGTACCACTGGGATGTTGCCATATTCTGCTGAGTCCAAGAAACGTTCTTCCTCAGGTGTCAAGTTGGTGCCTTTCTCGCTGAACATATAGGCTGGGCCTCGGGTGGCCTGCCTCCTCCCTTTCTCCCGAAGGGTGGTGTGTCGCCGATGCATGTTTGTTGAATGAGGTTTTCAAGCCTGGGTGGAAATAATGGAACATAATAAGACATATTATGTCTTAAACCCAAAGATTTTCCGTGGGTTCAATGTCAAAGAGTATTAGAAGGAATGAACTCTTCCATTGAAACGGATAGGCGTGTGACTAGGCAAATTCAAATGCTTGTCACGAGAGCATGTTTTACAAGAATCTGTACGATTCCAGTATGCTTATTATAATTATTTTTCAGCTTGAGTCAAAGGCTAGCTGATGTTGAGAATAAATGGAGTGTTGTCAATTAATATAAATATAGTATAAAGCCACTACTCTGCCCAGTTAGTCATGAAGCCCAGCCACCTGTATTTTATGAGATCCACATTTATAAGTTTTGTTCCAAACCAAGTAGTTTCAAAGTAAGTAATTATTCTTTGAATATATAATGGTCTCTCATGTCCCAGTTAATACTTCAATAAGTGACCTTCTTTAAAGGAATAAAGTCCAAGGAGATGAGATACCCCCAAGCCCTTGCATGACCATTCTCAGGAGAACATGGGTTAGCACATTTCCAAATTGCAAAAGGTAGGATGACCAAACACAGTAAGACAAAACCAAACATTAAAACTGAATGCAATATGTAAACTCAAATGTGCCTATATGGGACTGTAAGCCCAAACGTAGGATGAAGAGGCCAGTGGAGCAATGGTGTTAACAGTCATCCCAAAGGCTACAAGTGAGTGGTTCTAACTGGTGCCATAATTTGATTTGTTCCACTAAGATTTTGTTTTCATTTTCTAACATCTTCAATAAAGATTTTATACTTTATTGTTTATGCTTAGTACCTTATAACTCTTAATTACACAGTCAGAGCTATTAACATGAGAGACTATGAAAGCAAAAATCAGGTTTGGATTTTGAGTGAAGCCTTCAAAACTACACACAATGTTGCAGCCACTGCAAGAAATTGTGTGGTCAATAATTCAATACTACTTGGAATAATCCCAGCAGAAATTAAATGCTGATGAAAGAAGGGCACAAGAATCAACCATTTATAATGACATTATTTTTCCAGATCCTCAGCAAGTTTACAACTTATTGCTGGAAACCTGAAAATATAAAGTAATTTATAAGCCATGCTGTCGCTCTGAAGTCATTAATCTGAGTTATAGATTCCTAAATTTGAACATATATTCTCTGCGGAGATCTCATGCCTTCTTTTAAAAGCAAAGGTGACAAAAGGACACACACACACACACACACACACATAAAAATGTAAATGTAAATATAAATATTTGATGAAGAATTCAGAGGAACTCCTAAATTTCATGTCATCTTACCAGTGCACATTCTTCTTTTTCTGCTGCTGCTGCTGCTGCTGCTGCATGGTCAGGTTATGAATGAAGTCGTGAGGCTATGATATTTATTGGCATTATCAGATGAAACTTTGCTTCTAATCATTGGAAATGCTTGTTCAGCAACTACACACGCACACATGTGCATGCGCCCACACGTACACATACACACATGACAATGGTGACATTTCCTTCTGTATGTTTACGATACTCGATCTGATGAAAGAAAAATTGCTTTTGATTTCTTGGCCAAAGGAAGAAAAAGTTACTGGACTGTGCTGGCCAAGGGGTAGATCTAAGTACAACATCTAGTGTACATCCATTTCTCCAGTGGTCTCTGGCATCCCATGACTTATTTAAATCCTAAGGGAAGATCTGAATTAATTCCTCCAAAAGAACTTTTTAGAATTGGAAAGCATGGACAGTTTAGGATTATAAATTTTCTAACTGGAAAAAAAAACAGAAAAAAAAAACTAGAGCAACCGCCACTATTTTGCAAATGGGCAGTTGGCCCTTAAGTTAGGTGAATGGTGCCTTTTCTATGATTTCTGTATGTTTTTAATGTATCCTTTGGATTTTGTTGTACCCTACCCAGAGTTTACGAAGACTACAGTGGGCTATAAACATTGTAAAATAAAACTAATAAAATCATAGTTAACATAACGTAAAACAAATCCCTAGACAAACAAAAAATGTGAAATTCCTGAGAATAAGGCAGAAATGCAGAAACCCTCTTTTACACATGAAGAAAACTTTTGAAAAATTGAAGGCCAGGTTTTATCATTTTACTGATACTAACACAGACACTTGCACACTTCTTCATGTATGTGAGCAATTAAAGTCTTGTAAAAGACTTTTTTTGTCTAATGTTATTTTTAAAACACAAATTTCGAGACATGCATAACATTAATGAAAAGCACGGAAATGTTATAGAATGCTATAGAGCTGATAGGTAGAACCATCAGTTAGCAGTATCTAGCATAATAACTGAGATTATTTCTTTGAGAGGCTGCTTCACAAGCAATTGTTTTCTTTTGCCAACTCCTCTTGTCCTTCACTCCTGAGAAACAAGGTTTTTTTGATACTCTGGGACTCAAAAAAGTAAAGAACGAAAAGCATTGGCCAGTTGCCCAACAATGGTATGCCTTACCAACAGTTTTACAATCCCTTATCAATTATGATTTGGGATTGTACTTCTTTATATAATTAAGAACTGATTCCAGTCACATCCTTTAATTCTATTTAATTCCATCCCCATATTTTATGACAATATTTTAAGACACTAACAGAGAAAAGGCCTACTAAAAACACACCTCAAAGATCCAAATATTTGCTCATGTTAAGCATATCTCATAATAAAATTATATTGCAACTCTGACCAAAAGAGATGTATAGGAAATATGTCAGTGGTCTACCTACTTTTGGGTGGAATGGAATGGATACTGTAGTGCTTTACAGCTGAGTGAAGAATGAATACAATAAAAGCTTTGATATAAATAATCACAGCAGAAGTATGCAAACTCCTGTAAAAGAATTTCATCATAGGCTTGGGAGAGTCTTCAAGGTAATTTAGTCTAGTCTTCTATTCAGTGAACACTCTAGAATACAGGATGCATCTACTGCAATAGCCAGTATAGCATAGTAGGTAAGCTGTGCCAGTTAATGTCTTCAATATTAATGTATTGGATATTGGTTCAAAATTCCTCTCAACTATGGAACTCACTGTGTGACTTTGAATTCATTATTCTTTCTCAGGGGGACATCCCCAACAATGGAAAATTAAGACTTACTGCTTTTTATGTGCATGTAAAACATGCAACACATGCTTAAAAGGAGCAGAGTTTTGATCACCCAGTCATGACAGCCATTTTTAAGTCAGTGACTGTTGCTGTAGACACCCCTTTTCACTCAGTCCAATCTATTTAACAGAGGGGTGGTTATGGGAATGAAACTAGTTAATGCTGCCTTGAGCTTTCAGATAAAATGTGGGATCTAAATGCAATTAATTAATTAATTCAGCAATGCATTTGAATGAGAATTTCAGAAAAATTATCTTTTGCACAATGTAATATAATTCCATAATTATAACTGCTACACAAAAGTCACTTTATATAAGTCCATGTGACAATTACCATTCCATGCCAACCTTGAAAATTAAGTGACTTTTCATTGTAACACAGTTTTGTTATGGTAATTTGTATTGGTATGGAAAAAAATGTCTGAATCCTATGGTGCAACAGCTTAATATTTGCAGATAGCCACTACATGCAGAAGTCTACACTTTAATATGTACCATTTTTACAGATCAGCTTCTCTACTGTGCTTCTTTACATTCCTGACATTTAAACACATTACCTAAAAAGAAATTACTTTCTTGGAATTTACAAATTTTGGGTTGCCAAATACCAATCTTTTCTGGCCATCCTTAGCCTTGGAAGATGGAAATGGTTAAAATGGCAAATATTAAGGAAAAATAATTCTTAGAAGTTGGTGTAAACAAAGTGCTTCTACTTCTGTGGTAAAAGAAGAAAAAATAAGTAAAGTATCATAGAAAATCAAACCAAATATTTAATACTTAATTATTAAATTTAATATTTTAATATTGAATTCAATATTTGAATATTAAGTTAGATGAAATAGAAAATTAAACAGAAGATTAAGTAAAATGGTCATAGAAATTGAATATTTAGACAGTAATTTTGACTTAATGGCCTTACCCTAATTTGACCAAGTGAGAATGGTATCCTCATTCCCCCTCCACACCAATTACTTTTTAATAGAAAATGTTTTTCTGAACTTAAAATATTTCTAACAATAATATTTAGCCATCCCTGCAGGGATGGAAAAGCTTATTACCAGTTAGTAACAGGAGATCTGTATGTTGCAGTTCTTGTTTTCCTCTGCTTTAGGAATTAATCCCATGTAGAGACGGTGAAAGTGATGCATTCTTTTTAAAGTCTAATTATGAGTCTTGATTGCACTTATCTTAACATTTTTGTTTAATGATGCTTTGCATTTAAATTACTCTGTATCTGCATATTTTACGAAGACTGCTAGTGATCAATCTCATTAGGCAAGCATTTAAGAAAGGGTGTTTTTCTGGGAATGGTGTATTGACATTTGGTGGCATTGGAGAACAATATTTTGATTAACAGTTAGCTTGTCAGTCCTGCTTTTTGTGATGTTTTGTTGCTAAAGGAACCAGATAATATAGATACCTTTGGCAGGATTCCTCGTGAAACTATGTGTTCTCATAATACTGTACATATGTATGTATAAATCATCATTGTCCCATATATGGGCATAAAACCATCAATCATGTATTAACTTTAGTGTAAACTGACTTTAAATCAAAACCATTCCCTTGCCAAAGGACCTCAGTGTCTACCAAGATTATAAGATACTGAGAACATTTCCCATTTTGAACCCAGACCTTACTAAAACAAATAGAAATAAAATGGAAATTCAAATTTTATATTAAATAATAATGTGAAAAAACATTTCAAGTTTAAAAAATTATGCATGCCTCTAATATCCATTTAGTACAAATCTAGTCAAAACCATGCCTCTCCTTGGCTATGTTCAGTCTGTGCCATCCTGTAATTATATGGAGATTTTTTTTTTCATTGAAGGCCTATTCACATT
Source organism: Candoia aspera (assembly GCF_035149785.1). NCBI lineage: Eukaryota > Metazoa > Chordata > Lepidosauria > Squamata > Candoiidae > Candoia > Candoia aspera. The sequence continues at coordinate 76,895,843 of NC_086154.1, read as the reverse complement.
ATCCAACTTCATTTCATTTCTCTGGTATACATATACATACATGCATCTCATATTTCCAGAAATTACATACATGCATCCCATCTGTGTGTGTTCATGTGTCTGTGCCTGTGTGTACATATATGTGTGTGTGTGGTATGAGAGAGTGTGTGTTAGGGCAGATGGGTCCCCTTGTTGGATGAGTTTTTGTACATGTTCTGCATGGAGTGGTTGGATGCCTTCTTGGTTATTTATATTGGATTGCATTTTTAATTTTGCTTGTTTGATATTATGAGCTACCCAGAGTTGTTTTGGAGGTCAGATGGCACATATATATCCAAGGGTGTTGTTGTTGTTGTTGTTATTTGTAGTACTATTAGTTAAAGTAGTATTTATTAAATTATTTTCATATAATAAATGTTTGGGGTTCAATGAACAATCTGGAACTTCATGAAGTGGTCGATCAACTGAAGAGTTTGGGGACCCCTATTATACTTGAATGAAATAATTCTGTTTATCTATTTCCTGTTTATCACTTTTAACATTGACTAGAGAGTAAAACAATAAGTATATATCCAAAATGAGATCATATGTTCCCATTAACAAAAATAAAGGGGCGCAGGATTAGGAACAAAGAAGGAAAAATGCCAAGTCTGTACCCATAGTTGCATTTCTACTTTTTACCTCAGCGATGTCATTAAGAGGCAATATCAAAATATGTGTATCAAATTGGCTTGTGATAATTACATCCCTATCTAGATTTAATATACCACACTTTAAAAATATGGTTAAGTGAATACATACATTTTTGTAGATTTCATAGTGGCACATAGTAATAAGCCAGGGTCATATTGTTCAGGTCTGCCTATGATTTATCTATGTGTATTTTTGAGAAACCTGAGCCTTGTTTAAAAATAAAGAATTATGTTAGGAGGGATCAAATCATGTTTCAATCCCAACCACTATTAGTCAGCATACCAACTAAAAAATTGTAGATTGAGCAGAAGATTGGCCAAACATTTTTTAAAGAATTTTCTTTCCTAAAAATTTACAATAACTATAAACAGTACAATAAAGTTCAATGGATACATATCGGGGTTAGAAGGGAAGACAAGAAAAGCAATTCAAAAAACCACATAATAATTCCTTAACATTCCTCCCACACATTAATATATTAATCAGCATAAAACAGTTACGTTTTTTTAATTGTCAATGCCTTGGCTGTCTCTTACACAGCATTAAACTGCAGTTATATCACTACTGAATTTAATATCTTTTCCCTGAGTCCACCAAACTTACCAATAATGTCAAGACTTGCAACAGCTCACCAAGATTTCAAAAAGAAAACTTTCCCAGCTCTACTTGTAGACATCAAGTATGTTTTGCATGAAAAATACACGCATGATTACTATGCATGTTGTTGTTATTATTATCATTATTGCTGCTGCTGTTATATCTGTCTTACTCTATAGTGTTTGGACACCAATCTCTTTACTATTATAGTAGCTCATAACACCAAAGTTGCATTGCTTCAACTTCTCATTTACTAACAATATAGACTAGTCAATATCTGAATATTCATGCTTAATATGTAAATAGATTCTTAATGTTGAATTATATTCCATTCTAATAGAATGTTTTATTAAACTTATTTCTAATTCAGAATACTTTTATCTTACCAAACTATACTATTTTAAGTGAACATCTCGTCTCTTCCTAATATAACCAAAGTATGCAAACTTGATTTACTCTGTTCAAGTAAAATAAAATTAACATTTTGAGCTGTTTCATAAAGGATGAGAAAGAAATGAAAGATTCATTTCATATTAAAACTACTTTTGATGAGAGACAGTACAAAATGTTGAATCCCATATTATTATTATTATTATTATTATTATTATTATTATTATTATTATTTTATTACATTTATATGCCACCCAACTCCCAATGACTCAGGGCAGCTTATAATAATTAAAACATTTAAAAACAAAGAACAATAGAAAAAACACAGACAAAAAAACAGCACAAGACTAAAGAATAGCAATGGCAAAGAAAACAAACCCAGAGGGGAACAGCAAGGAAGAAAGGTGCATCAGTCATGCTCTTCAAAGCCTGTGTCATGTTCCCGTTCCGAAGAGCTTTAAGGCCCTTCAAAACACCAGCAGGGCAGGTGCCATGATGGGTGGCATTGTTTAATCAATGAAACCTGGAGCATGCCAGCTCTGCCAGATGGAACCAGTCAGGCAGATACTATGGAAGATAGGTGGTCCCTTAAGTAACCAGGCCCTATGACATCATATTGCTTGATTTCAAACATATCTTTAAAAGTATTGACAGTGCAAAACATTCATCTTTCCAAAGTACAGTTTGCACACTGTGCTAGCTGTGCTAGTTGTTTAGGTTCCACATGAAGCCAAGATTTTCCAGGGAGTCAGACTATCTGACACAGAGCTACATATAAATGTAGTCTCAAAGCATATGCAGAAAGAAATGTTGCTGAATGTATGTAGTAAAAATGATATAAAAAAAGAAAGAGAGCACTTATTCAGCAGTCTAGAAACTTAGGATGAATGGACTTATAGCTGTTTGAACCCTTTGCCCTCTGCTTCTCTCTTCAATACTACTTTTTTCCTTTTGCATCTCTAATATTGCATAATGTATGTCTTCTGAACTTTAGCAAAGGATCGTTACCTTGTCATGGTGCTGGAGCTTGAGCACCTCAATGATGCCATGAAATAAACAGTGAAGGGCCACCCAAGACGGGAAGGTCATGACAGAGAGGTCAGACTAAATGTGATCCCTGGGGAAGGTAATGGCAACCCACCCCAGTATTCTTGCCGTGAAAACTCAATGGATCAGTACAACCAGAGATATGTCGGTATACCATCGGAAGATGAGACCCCCAGGTCGGAAGATGGTCAAAATGCTACTGGGGAGGAACAGAGGATGAGTTCAACTAGCCCCAGACGTGATGACACAGCTAGCTCAAAGCTGAAAGGACGGCTAGCGGCCGACGTGCCATGTCTCCCATTGCGATATATACATACATCACAACGGGGAACATGTCTTTCTGGTGAAGGGGAGGGGGGAGGAAAGAATCAGTACTAATCTCATAAGCACTGAAAGACAATACAGATAAAGGACAAAGGAGCCATACCTTTGCCCTGACCCGGGAAGCCATCATCCTATCTCCCTGACATCTCTGCATTACCACGGGGGACACACCTGCTCCGGACACAGGAAGAGGACAGAGGTAATCAGCGCTAATCCCCCTGATCGCCCATCGAGACTCTGGGTTCACCGTCGGTCAGGACTTTGGGACAATGGGGGGTGGGGAAGGATCAGGTCCACACTGCGGGTATTTACCGGCTACCTCGCACGCCATGTGCTCATTCCCGTCTTTCTCCATGTCTGCATTCTATTCTCAATAAACCAGATATCCTTAGCCCTGGCTGGTGAGTCTGTGTTTTTTATGAATAAGGCAACCATCATGTAAAGACGGGAATCAATTTTTTTTTTTCCACTAGCACCATTCCAGATTTCGTCTGTGAGGGATCAAAGCTGGCGATGGAAAGACTCAACCCATGAAGAGGTGGCTACCAGAGGAATGGCGATGGGGCACCTGACTCCACGGCACGGGTGATCAGTGAGAACACTATTCCCAGACGGTACGAGGTCCAGGAGGGTTCGAGATCAAGCTCGGAGGAGGAGGAGGCCGGAAGGAGCAGGACACCTGAAGCCACCAGAGAGTCGCAGGGTGAGTGGGTCACCCTGGACAAGATGCTGGGATCCCTGCCAGGGATGCTCGAGGCGTCTAGGGAGCCACGGGACCGGCTGTCCTCGATGATCGCAGGAGCCGAGGGAAGGCGCCAGATCGGACGAACCAAGGCAGGCTCCCAGACAGCTGAGAGGCTGAGGATAATGGAGGCGAGGCTGGAGTCAATTGAACAGCTGTTCCTGAGATGGTTGGTGGCATGGGAATCCCGAGGAAGGGTGAGGTGGAACCAGGTACCAGAAGTTCATCACCCCCCCCCCACCCCTGAGACGCGACAGCCGGGGAGAGGAAGGAGATGGCAGGAGGCTGAGGCAGCGCCGGGCAGAGTTCACCTCATGGAATCCACCAGGAGGTCATCTTCCCCCCCTCCCACCCTGGAGATGCGACCGCTGGGAAGAGGCTGGAGCCGGCACGAAACTGAGGCAACACTGCCCAGAGTCCGGCTTGGGGAATCCCCACACCGAGACTGGAGAACCCCAGCAGCCCGAGGTACGTCCAGATGACCAGATGTGGTTTGGAGCCCACCAGGAGCGGGGGTGAAAGACTTCGGGGTCAAATTCGATGGGGACCCAGCAACATTATCCTTCTTCCTAACAAATGCCAAGAACTACATGGAAGAATTTGGGCCATATTTCTGTTCAGAAAAGGGCAAAATTAATGCCATTGCTAACAAACTTAAAGGAAGGGCGGCTGACTGGTATGTGCAGCTATGCCAGGCAGAAGCCCCAGAGCTCGATGAATTTGATGAATTCCTCTGGGCACTAAATCTGCACTTCAGAGACCCCTTAGAAAAGGAGAGAGCGAAGAGATCCCTAAGGGGAATCAGCCAAGGGCAACGATCTGTAGCAGATTATGCCATGGAGTTTAAAGCACTGGCTGGAAAGGTGGTGGACTGGCCACAGTCTATCCTAATTGAACGTTTCAAAGAGGGCCTGAACTTGGACGTTCTGAGGTGGGCATTATTCAGAGACAACCCAAACACTCTACATGAGTGGTTACTGCTGGCCGGTAAGGCGGAAAATGCCCAGGAAACCTTCCTACAAGCCAAGAGGGTGGCGCAACAAGCGGCGACGGTAAAGGGACCCTGAACCACTGCAGGACTGGTGAGGCCAACATCCCAACCCTGGAGAGAGGAGAGGGAGCGACGGTTCGCCAAGGGGCAGTGCCTTCAATGAGGGAAAGAGGACCACAAAGCGGTGGCATGCCCGAAAACAAAGGTAGTTGACAGGCCAGGAAAAACGCTGGGCAAACCACCCGTAGCGCCCAAAAAGATGCCAGCGGCCAGGGGAGAGATCGGAGCAAAAGAACTACCTTACTCCAGTGAAGAGGAGGAGAATGACCAGGAAGAACCGGCAGGAAACGCCAGCCACCTGCCCTGAGAAGCGCCAGAGGGCAGGTGGAGGAGGAGAATGGGTGCAGCGACGACAGGGTGAGTGCCAACTGTCCCACCCTGTACGTAAAAGTTAAGTTAAGTTCCACTGAGAAGTCGGTTGAAGTCTGGGCCCTAATAGGCTCGGGCTGTTCTAGGTGCCTAATGCACCCGGACATGGTTGCCGATTTAAATCTCCTCTGCTTTCGACTTCAGCACCACATAGTGTTCACGCAATTGGATGGTTCGGCAGCGGGAGGGGGCCCAGTCACCCAATTCACCGGAGAAGTGGCGCTGCAGTTAGCCAGCCACCAGGAGAGACTGAAATTTGTCGTGGCACCAGTGGGCCACCCTTTAGTCATCTTAGGCATTCCATGGCTGGTACGAAGGAACCCATACATAAATTGGGAAACCAGGACGATCACATTTGCAGACGGCTTCTACCAAGCACCTACAGGGGACCGAATTCCCTGTGCTGCGGTGGGGAGGGCGGCATCTACAACCACACAACTGGCTGCAGTGGCCCTGGAAGGCTTGCCGGACAGGTACACTGAGTTTGCAGATGTGTTCGGGGAGAACGAAGCAGACAAACTCCCACCCCACAGAAAGACTGACTGTGCAATAGAACTGGTCCCCAACACACCCTTGCCAAAGCCAAACATTTATGCAATGACCCAGAAAGAACTGGCAGCATTGCGGGAGTTTGTGGACAAGAACTTAGCATGAGGCTTCATCGAGCCCGCAAATCGCCAGTTGGAGCCCCAGTGTTATTCAGAGAAAAAAAGGATGGGACATTAAGACTCTGTATGGACTACCACGGATTGAATTCGGTTTCCATATCAAACAAATATCCCTCGCCCCTAATCAAAGACATATTAGCACATCTGGCAAAGGGGAAAATATTCTCTAAACTGGACTTGCGAGAAGCCTATTTCCGCATACGCATACGGGAGGGGGATGAGTGGAAGATGGCTTTCAATTGCCCACTGGGATCATTCCAATATAAAGTATTACCGTTTGGTTTGGCAGGGGCACCAGGGGTATTTATGCAATTGATCAACGAGGTCTTGCATGAACACTTGTTCAAGGGGGTCCTTGTGTATTTAGATGATGTATTGATATATTCTGAGACTGAAGAGGAGCAGGAACGCTTGGTTAATCAGGTGCTAAGGAAACTCCGCAAAGCCAAGCTATTTGCCAAGCTTTCTAAGTGCGAGTTTCACAAAACTCAGCTAGATTATCTGGGTTACAGAATCTCTGAGAGGGGCATCGAAATGGACCCTGGGAAAGTCCAGGCCATCCTGGCATGGGAGTGCCCGCGCACTAGGAGGCAACTACAAAGTTTTCTGGGATTTTCTAATTTTTACAGGGGGTTGATCAAGGGACTAGCGGAAATCATTTTGCCCCTAACTAATTTACTCCACACCAAGGGTTTGGGAGACATGCACAAGGCATGAAACCCGGGTGTGCTACTTAACCGGACACCTGAATGCCAAAGGGCTTTTGATAATCTCAAAAGCCTGTTCACAGCCGAACCGGTTCTACAACACCCTGACCCCACCAAGCCCTTTGTAGTCCAAGTAGATGCCTCTGATTTCTCAATTGGGGCGCTCTTGCTTCAGCGGGATCCAAATGATCAGCTGAAGCCCTGCGCGTACCTCTCCTGCAAGTTCTCCGAAACAGAATGGAGATGGCATGTATGGGAGAAAGAGGCTTTTGCTGTCAAAGCTGCCTTAGAGGCATGGCGACACCTCCTGGAAGGGGCCACTTGCCCCTTTGAGGTCTGGATGGACCACAAAAACCTGGAAGTGCTCAGTACCCCGAAATGCCTCAGCCCCAAGCAGGTTCGCTGGGCTCAATTTTTCAGCCGCTTTAATTTTCAGCTGAAGTTCATACCGGGAAGAAAGAACTTCTTAGCTGACGCTCTCTCTAGGTGGCCCCAGGATGCCAGTCAGGCATCAGACATTATAGGTACTGTGTGGACCGACACACAGCTGGGTTGCCAAGCTGTCATGCGCAGCCAAACTGGAATGCAGCGTACTCTGGCACAACCGCCGGCAAGGGGAGGGAGATGCATGTCAATTTCATCGCAATTGCAACAGCAGTTCATACAAGCCTTAAAAACGGATACATGGTTGCAAACCAATAAAAACAATGTTTCTTTTGAAAATGATTTGGCCTGGAAACAAAATACCCTGTACGTGCCGGAGCAATTGCGAGCAGAGGTTCTGAGCCATTCTCACAATGACAAAATGGCAGGACACTTTGGCTTTGTTAAAACACTACATCTGGTAAGGCGACAATTCTGGTGGCCTACACTTAGGAAGGATGTAAAAGAATATGTCGCTGCTTGCCCTACATGTGCTATGGCCAAGCAAAAAGTGGGGAAGCCCCAGGGACTATTGCAGCAGGTGGCAAGCCCCTCCCGCCCTTGGGAGAAAATCTCGATGGATTTCATCGTAGACTTGCCGCCCAGCCAGCGGAAAACGGTCATCTGGGTGGTTAAGGACTACTTTTCGAAACAGGCCCATTTTATTCCATGCGCCTCCATTCCCTCCGCTCAACAGCTGGCATGCCTCTTTTTAAATCACATTTACAAATTACATGGTACCCCCTTCCGCTTTGTCACAGATAGGGGTACACAATTTACTTCACAATTCTGGAAAGCATTTTTGAAGTTGATTGGCACCAAGCAGGCATTGTCCACTGCTTGGCACCCCCACATGGATGGCTCTACGGAAATCCTTAACTCCATCCTGGAGCAATTTTTGCGCTCCTTCATAAGCTACCAGCAAGATAATTGGGTAGATTTACTCCCCTTTGCTGAGGTGGCATACAACAATGCAGTGCACCAGAGCATGGGCCACACCCCCTTCCGGGTAGTCTATGGACAAGACTTCGTCCCGATCCTGGAGTTGCCACAGCCAGCTACCCCACCTTGTTCCCCAGATGACTGGGCTGCTCAGCTAGCCAACGTTTGGCCAATCATTCAGCTGGCTCTCTCTGAAGCCCAAGCAACCTACAAGCATTATGCAGACAACCACAGGACTACGCAGCCAGACTTCGAAGTGGGAGATAAGGTCTACCTCTCCACTAAATTCATTAAGTCTCCGCAGCCCTCAAAGAAGTTAGCCCCCAAGTTCATTGGCCCTTTTCCAATAGTGGAAATAATCAACCCAGTAACTTTTAAGTTAGAATTACCACACAACTTGAAACGCATACACCCGGTGTTCCATTGTGCCTTACTGAAACCGGCCACCTCCTCAAAGTGGCATAACGAAACCCCCCCACCTCCTCCCATCATGATCGATGGGCAGCAGCAACTTGAAATAAAGGAGGTTCTAGATTCCCGAAGGCTACGGGGCACCCTTCAGTACCTGGTCTGCTGGAGACATTTCCCCCACCCTGAGTGGGTGCATGCCCGGGATGTCTCAGCGCAACAGCTAGTCACACGATTCCATGCAGCGTATCCTTCCAAACCGGTGCCTTGAAGTTTTTTTGGGGGAGGCAGTATGTCATGTCCCCCATTGCGATGTATACATACATCACAACGGGGAACATGCCTTTCTGGTGAAGGGGAGGGGGGAGGAAAGAATCAGTGCTAATCTCATAAGCACTGAAAGACAATACAGATAAAGGACAAAGGAGCCATACCTTTGCCCTGACCCAGGAAGCCATCATCCTATCTCCCTGACATCTCTGTATTACCACGGGGGACACACCTGCTCCGGACACAGGAAGAGGACAGAGGTAATCAGCGCTAATCCCCCTGATCGCCCATCGAGACTCCAGAATCGTCCCCTGATCACCCATCGAGACTCTGGGTTCACCATCAGTCAGGACTTTGGGACAATGGGGGGTGGGGAAGGATCAGGTCTGCACTGCGGGTATTTACTGGCTACCTCACACACCATGTGCTCATTCCCGTCTTTCTCTGTGTCTGCATTCTATTCTCAATAAACCAGATATCCTTAGCCCTGGCTGGTGAGTCTGTGTTTTTTATGAATAAGGCAACCATCACACGACGGTGCTGGTGGTGAACGGCGAATCCAATGTTCTAAGGATCAACACACCATTGGAACCTGGAATGTAAGTGTCCTAACAGCCAGGAAACATGCTGAGACAAGGAACTGGTCTCTAATGTTTATTGCTTATACATAACAGGAATCCTAACAAACTGAAGAAGCGTGGGAAAAACCCAGCCATATAAACCCCAAAGGTTAAGGCGGTCCCGATCTGTGTCTCTTTGAATGGCTACCTAATTCCTCAGTGCTACGCATGCGCTTAACAGTCTGGATGGGAGCCCCCTGCTCGCCATCCTTACTCATGACAGTAAGATCTATGAGCCAGGGCAAATTGCACGTAGTTACTGGTGAGATGTCAAGATTAAAGATAGACATTTTGGGTGTCAGTGAACTGAAATGGACTGGAATGGGCCACTTCACATCAGATGACCACCAGATCTACTATTGTGGACAAGAGGACCACAGAAGAAATGGAGTAGCCTTCATAATTAATAGTAAAGTGGCTAAAGCAGTGCTCAGATACAATCCAAAAAACGATAGAATGATCTCAATTTGAATTCAGGGCAAGCCATCTAACATCACAGTGATCCAAATAAATGCCCCAACCACAGATGCTGAAGAAGCTGAAGTAGAGCAGTTCTTTGAGGATCTGCAGCACCTACTGGACAATACACTTAAAAGACATTATTTTTATCACAGAAGACTGAAATGCTAAGGTGGGCAGTCAGTTGACACCTGGAATTACAGGTAAGCATGGCCTGGGAGAACAAAATGAAGTAGGACATAGGCAGATAGAATTTTGCCAAGACATCTCACTCTGAATAACAAACACTCTCTTCCAACAACCTAAGAGATGGCTTTATACATGGACTTCACCAGATGGACAACACCGAAATCAGATTGACTACATCATTTGCAGCCAAAGGTGGCGGACATCTATACTGTCAGTAAAAACAAGACCGGGAGCTGTCTGCAGTTCAGATCACGAACTTCTTATTGCACAATTTAGGATCAGACTAAAGAGATTAGGGAAAACCCACAGATCAGCTAGATATGAGCTCACTAATATTCCTAAGGAATATGCAGTGGAGGTGAAGAATCGATTTAAGGACTGGACTTAGTAGATAGGGTCCCGGAAGAACTCTGGACAGAAGTTCTCAACATTGTTCAGGAGGCGGCAACAAAATACATCTCACAGAAAGAGAAAACCAAGAAGGCAAAATGGCTGTCTGCTGAGACACTAGAAGTAGCCCAAGAAAGAAGGAGAGCAAAAGGCAACAGTGATAGGGGGAGATATGCCCAATTAAATGCAAAATTCCAGAGGTTAGCCAGAAGAGATAAGGAATTATTTTTAAAGAAGCAATGCACGGAAGTGGAAGAAGACAATAGAATAGGGAGGACAAGAGACCTCTTCCAGAAAATTAGAAACATCGGAGGTAAATTCTAGGCAAAAATGGGTATGATCAAAAACAAAGATGGTAAGGACCTAACAGAAGAAGAGATCAAGAAAAGGTGGCAAGAATATACGGAAGACCTGTATAGGAAGGATAACAGTATCGGGAATAGCTTTGACGGTGTGGTCAGTGAGCTACAGCCAGACATCCTGAAGAGTGAGGTTGAATGGGCCTTAATAAGCATTGCTAATAACAAGGCAGCAGGAGACGACAGTATCCCAGCTGAATTGTTCAAAATCTTGTGAGATGCTGCTGTCAAGGTAATATGCCAGCTATATGCCAGCAAATTTGGAAAACACAAGAATGGCCATCAGATTGGAAAAAATCAACTTATATCCCCATACCAAAAAAGGGAAATACTAAAGAATGTTCAAACTATCGAACAGTGGCACTCATTTCACATGCCAGTAAGGTAATGCTCAAGATCCTGCAAGGTAGACTTCAGCAATTCATGGAGTGAGAATTGCCAGATGTACAAGCTGGGTTTAGAAAAGGCAGGGGAACTAGGGACCAAATTGCCAATATCCGCTGGATAATGGAAAAGGCCAGGGAGTTTCAGAAAAACATCTATTTCTGTTTTATTGACTATTCTAAAGCCTTTCACTGGGTGGACCATAACAAATTGTGGCAAGTTCTTAGTGGTATGGGGATACCAAGTCATCTTGTCTGCCTCCTGAAGAATCTGTATAACGACCAAGTAGCAACAGTAAGAACAGACCACGGAACAACAGACTGGTTTAAGATTGGGAAAGGAGTACGGCAGGGCTGTATACTCTCACCCTACCTATTCAACTTGTACGCAGAACACATCATGCGACATGCTGGGCTTGAGGAATCCAAGGCTGAAGTTAAAATCGCTGGAAGAAACATTAACAATCTCAGATATGCAGATGATACCACTTTGATGGCTGAAAGCGAAGAGGAACTGAGGAGCCTTATGATGAAGGTGAAAGAAGAAAGTGCAAAAGCTGGCCTGCAGCTAAACCTCAAAAAAACAAAGATTATGGCAACCAGCTTGATTGGTAATTGGCAAATAGAGGGAGAAAATGTAGAGGCAATGAAAGACTTTGTATTTCTAGGTGCAAAGATTACTGCCGATGCTGACTGCAGTCAGGAAATCAGAAGATGTTTAATCCTTGGAAGAAGAGCAATGACAAATCTCAATAAAATAGTTAAGAGCAGAGACATCACACTGACAACAAAGGTCCGCATAGTTAAAGCAATGGTATTCCCCGTAGTAACATATGGCTGCAAGAGCTGGACCATAAGGAAGGCTGAGAGAAGGAAGATAGATGCTGTGGTGTTGGAGGAAAATCCTGAGAGTGCCTTGGACTGCAAGAAGATCAAACCAGTCCATCCTCCAGGAAATAAAGCCAGACTGCTCACTGGAGGGAATGGTATTAAAGGCAAAACTGAAATACTTTGGCCACATAATGAGAAGACAGGACACCCTGGAGAAGATGCTGATGCTAGGGAGAGTGGAAGGCAAAAGGAACAGGGGACGACCAAGGCCCAGGTGGATGGATGACATTCTAGAGGTGACGGACTTGACCTTGGGGGAGCTGGGGGTGTTGACGACTGACAGGAAGCTCTGGCGTGGGCTGGTCCATGAAGTCACAAAGAGTTGGAAACGACTGAACGAATAAACAACAAATATGTCTTCTGAAAATACTTAATGTTCACAAATCAAATAATGGGGATTCATGTGAACTTTAAATATACTGATGACTCAGTCAACTACTATTTAGTCATTATTTTATGTTCTTTTTCATCTGATTGATGCCAATATAATTTATAACTTAAGCCTACAGATATTTAAAGTGGTTTCCTATATGTGCTTATTCAGATATAGGTCCCATTGAGCTCAGAGTAACTTACTTCAGGCAAATGAGTATGTATATAATATATAAAATTTATTCCCTGCCCATCTCACTCAGAGAGCGACTCTGGGTGGGTTATATAAAACAGGAATAAAACAATTAAAATACAATAAAACAGTAAAACAGTCTTCTTAATAAATAATATGTTACAAAAAGATGGCTGGTAAAAAGTTCTTGATTTAAAGTCCGGGGAGTGACTTTAGGGTGCCAACCATCCCCAGGTTTTCAATCTTGCTGCCACTAAATACTTAATATACCAGTAAGAAAATGTTTACAGTCATGATATTACCAGGAATCAACTGCACTTTCTTAAACTTTCATAATTTCCATTTTTTTTACTGTGAATGTTGCATTAATTTCCAAGAATATCTTTCCTAATCCTTCTGAAGTAAATAGAAGTATCAGGTGGTCTATATTCCACATTAACATACCCATTCAGAAGCTACTAAGTAAATGATGCTTGAATAATTACTTTAAAACTAACCTTTATACACATTGCCATAAATCTTTCAAAATATTATATCTTTTCTTTAAACTCAGCTGGAATCTGGTCTCCATTTTTTGTTTTAATAAAAAATTAAATTTTATTTGAAAATAAGGCTTTGTAAAGGATTTTCAAGAGGAATTTATTTTAATTACATTTTCATTCTGAATTTAATTCACCCCACATTTCTCACTCTCTTGTGCAATGTAGAACCCAGAATAAAAAATGTAATTACATAATATAATTTTCCAAGCATAGCATAAGAGTACATATCCTACTTGTTATATGACTATTTGGTGAAAATATAGAGGGTTGCGTAGTTAGTGGTGTTTTGGGGAGTGTGTGAAACATGAAAGTTAGTGCAAAAACAAAATCTCTTTCCCCCTTCAAACTAAGCAAGTTTTAAACTATAATATTAATAACATCTAAAGTAAAGCTAAAAGTCTTCAGATTGAGGTCTACATAAATATTGCCCTTGAAAGTCAGTATCAATGTCTCTGCTTAATATCTGCTATGAATGAATGTGTGTGTGTGTACAAGTACACACACATACTTACACACTCATATGCACAGACTACACACACACACACACACACATTTATATATATATAAGCTATGGAAATCACTTTTCCAGTAGATGGCAGCATAATTTTGACATTGCAGCAGGCTCCTTAAATATTCCAAACATTCAAAATAAAGATTAGATAGTTCTATAAATCATGTTCTGGCTTTTACCAGGTATGCTAATGTAATTAGCTAACAATGACCTTTTCTAGACTTGAGGAGAAAAATAAATATAATAAGATTGGTGGCAAAATGTGGCTATGGATATAACTGTACTTCCTGTCTTTATCCAATGCACCTCATCTGATTTTATTTTAAAAGTAAAAACCCACATAGAAGAAACATGGAAACTTCCAGACATCACTAAAAAGTGTCAAATTACTTTTGGCTTTATTTTATGTGACTAGATAATGCATATTCATCCACTTAAAGTTAGTATGGCTTCATTCATTTCAGACAAAGAGATCACCAGTTTCTTAATGAAATAAAATGTACTCTTTTAGAAGGCTTCTTTATAAAGGAAAATGTGCTCTTTTCCCTTGGTATAATTATGAATTTGAACAAGATTTAAAACAAAAACAAAAATCCCAACTTGAATGCAACATGTAAAGGAAACAAAAACACAAGACGTCCCCAGCTCTTTCTGAAACATTCCCAGCTATCAAAGAATCACTTACTTTTATCATAAAAGATGTAGAATCCTTTCCTGTCTAGATGCCTGGAATCCAAGGTTTAACTGCAGGATCGGCAGGCTCCATCCTTGTCGCTCAGGTTGGCGAATTGCTGTCCGTGGTGCTGAAAACGTGATTGCATCTGGACAGTTTTCAGTGGCAGAAAGGACAAGGTTGAGCGCTTCTGTCCCTCATGCTGCAATAGTACACTGAGCTATGGATAAACAGCAACATTGTTCTCACCTTCACAGACTAAGGAAGAATTCTCAGGGAATCTAAGGGATTTAATCATGCATGACTCTTGCGTGATTTCCTTCACGCCCTGCTCTTTTGCTTGCTGCTTTGGTAATGAGGTATCTCATCCTCCCTCCCATCCTAGGCTCCTGACTTATATTTCCTCTATGTGTGCTTGGGAATTAGGTGCTATACCCCTCTACTTCCCCCCATTTTCAATGTTAATATAGGAGGAGGAGGAGGAGGAGGAGGAGGAGGAGGAGGAGGTGGCGGCAGAGGGGACTCGTCTCCTTTATCTAATTCAGTAAGACCCCATTTAGTGATTTTTTTTTTTTCCTGGCAGGGCTGAGATTTAAGCATGATTTCAGGAAACATCTCTATTAAGAGTAGAAAACAAGCAATAACTTTATTGTGCTTACATCTCTCACATAGGTTGCATTGCACACGTATCTCTCATTTCTGACCATTTATGGTAATTCCCTCCCCCCCCCCCCCCCATTTTTCTTCTTTGGCCAATGGAACAATTCATGATACAGCATCAAAAGTAGCAGTGAGGCACAAACATTTCATGTCATTCAGCTCGAAGCCTCTAAAGCAAACAGTCTTAACAAGGATGCCCAGGAAGAAGTGTCTCATACAGAGCCCCAGTCTGGAGTCACATTCCTGCTTACTGGTTATGATGTGCAACAGTCTATGTCAAATTGTCAAAAAGTGTGAAATACATTTAATCCTAGATGAATTTGTGTCCCTTTCTTTCTTAGTCAACCAGCTAACTAGGGATTCCTAATTCCTAATCTCTCTTTTTTAGTTTACTTGTAAAATAAAGCAGCAAGCCTATTGCTCATTAAAGATTGATTCAGTGAAGGAGTCTTCTCCAATGAGTGTTGCAAACTATGTTTGTTTTCAGACATAAAAGCTACCCAGAATTTAGGGGGTTCCTGATTTTGCATGCCAAAGGCATAAGTTTGGCTTCAGAAAATGGCTATTTTTTAAAAAATTATTTGTTCCTTCCAGTTTGCCAAAAATAATACTAATCAGTAAATGTTTAAATGTTATGATTTTAACTATTTTGGTCCTTGTTTGAACTTACCACTTTTCTTTTTTAAAATTAGGGAACAACTTTACATCCAGCAGTTTGTTCTGATTTATTAAAAAAAAAAAAAAAAACACTCCTGAACAGAGCCATTTCTGCTTACTACATGGAACCAACCAGGTAGTTTTTCTAGCAACAATAGTGAAGTGGTCTGCCATACTTTCCGGATGTTTTAGGCATTCAGAATGACATACGCTGCTGATATTATCTGGCTGCTTCTCATGCAAATATTAACCAGGCCTGGGCCTATGTGGCTTCCAGCTCCAGAGAATGTTGGCCAGGCACTTCTCCTTGCTGACGGATAGCAATAGTCAAGATAACTCAAATCCAGCCAAAGATTCATCCTAAAAATAAAGTCATTTCATGATAATGAAACTGATTTCAAAATGCCCTCAATATTATATGCAAAAGCTACTGATCTACAGTATATGATAAATATTATTATATTTATATGGCACCTCCTAACAAAAATCACATCATTATTTATAAGTTATTTTTTAACTAAATAGGTTTATAATAAGACAACTGATGAAAGTTCACTGCGATATGGTTTTATCCAATGATGTTCATTCTGAGGAAGAAATTCCATCCTCAAGGTTTCCCACTCTTTACACTTCCCCAAGACATCTTTGTACATTCCTCCAAAGAGACCTGGAGGGAAGAGGAGAAATTGGTTCACGTAACATTTAGTCTTGTATCTCCCAGCGGTGTTTTTACTGTCTGGGAACATTGTGGCAACATAAGATGTAAAATGAGTTTGAAATCTTACTGGAACTATATCTTACAATATTAAAAGAAAAAACCAATAATTCTAACTGCCAGTTTATGGTTAATAACTTTTGACTTGGTCTTGCTACAATTCTCTGGAACATTTAGAGTAAATGTAGCGGTACCACATATGAAAAAAGTCTTCCATATCTGATGGTCGTAGCAACAGTTTTCTGTACTCAGTACAGCCGTATTGGATAGAAAGACAAATGGCACTTTCCAAACACAAGGAGCCAGGTCTCTTTTCTGCAGAATGTAATATTTAAAATTTGCAACAGAGTAAATGAGAAACAAGAAAATTTAGAATATACAGTATTGGAAAAGAACATTTATCCTTATTTATACAATGGTAGTCATTGTTTCAGTTCTCAAGAGGCAATCTCCTAATTAAAACATATACAAAACAAACAAAACCCAGAACTTCCTTAAATAATTCAAACAGTGGCATCAAAGGGGCATAAAAATGGCAAATTTAAACATTCAGCACCACAAACAGAAGTGTGTTGGATTATTTTGCTTAGCAACATTTATATGACATCCATGCAAAAGTTCTCAGAGCAGCTTACAGTGAAAGCTAACTGTATGTAACAAACAAAACCATAAATCCTTAAAAGCTAATTACAGCATAGAAGCAGCTGCAGAAATATAGAATATAATAAAGCACACAGACACATACAAACACAGAAAGAGACACATACATATAGTAAAAAAGTTAAATCTTCTTAAAAAATAGAAGCATCTGATAGGACATGAGATAATCTCAAGTAAAACCTTTCTGTAACTAAGGAATAACAGTGAAAGGTTTATCCAGAGAATAAGATTCAGATTCACCCTGAAAATGGTATACTATCCCTAAACTTGATGCTTTAAAGATGAAACTCACACTTTCAACTGTTTCCAGAAATGGACAGGAAGTTAATACAGAAAGACCATTCATTCATTCATTCATTCATTCATTCATTCATTCATTCATTCATTCATTCAGCTTGGTATGCCACTGAATTCAAAAGTTATAGGTATAATATGATTGTTCTGTCCTGTCCCAGTTACCAATAATCAGACTTTCTATAATGTGAAAATGTAGCATTTGGTTATTATATGGCCTGAAATATAAATGTATTTGGCATTTTGTTCAAGGTTCATTGATACACACACACACACACACATAAATACACACACATACTCACTCACTCACTGTATGTATGTATACACACACAGGGTATACACACTGTGTGTTTGTGTGTGTGTGTGTGTGTGTGTGTATAGTTAGCTGAACCAAATAACCAATTTATTGGTACTTGAAGTGCACTATGCGCACATTGCGAGTCTGTTGGGTTACACGTGGCAAGTCTCTGTTCTGAAACAGACAGCTGCATATGCTATATTAATGTTTAACTCTTCAGCTGTAGGCAACACTAACCACAATCTAGATTATAGACTGCTCTAAACTCTACATCACCTAAGAGAGAGCGTATGAATGCAATGTTACTCACTCTGATGCAGCAGTTGCATCTTTGTGTCACTTCACAGTGTAACTAAGTAATTGCACATTTATGAGATCCATTTTTATAATTTTTATAATTAGGAACAAAGTCTGATGACCATTTACTATGCATTTCCCCCCACCCACCCCTTGTATTGTTATTGTGAAGACTGGCAATTTTAAAATGAGCTCATATTTTGAGCTCATAAAAATGGAAAATCTCTTGCAAATATTTGGCTTAGATCAGATTACAGTTTGTTTACTTTTATTTGCTCCATATCTATTTGTTAGTTTTTCATTTCTATGTAAATATTTATTCCCTCTTTTTCTTTATGAATCAATAATATTTTCCTTGTTCTATCCATCCCCTACCTAAAAGAAAAGAACAGATACATTGCATATATCAGCACCCGGCTCCTCTTTCTTGTCCTTATATTAATATAACATTGAACTTTTTTTTTTCATTTCCTTTCTGTGTCCTTTCCTCAAATATTTTTGGTCATCAGATTTTATGTAACATTTCCAACTTCTAACTTCTTCCAGATACGTTAATTCCCTCAGCAACTTTCTCTCCCTTTGAAACAATATATTGCATGTCAAGTACAAATCTGGACCATCCTACTTCACTGCAATAGTGGAATTCCAGCTTTGCCATAATGGCATAATGAATATTGGGACTATGGTTTATGTTGCCATAATCATCTGTGCTGGGTTAGTAAAACCCATTGAAAACCTTTATTAAAAAATATTAACTATGTCATCTGTTTCTCTTTGCTTCAGTACTACACTGCCTCATTTAACACAAGATTGAGAGAGAGAGAGATCAGTACAAGGAATTCATTCCCTGTAACACCAAACAGCAAGTCATGGATTAAGATCCTATTTAGTAAATCAAATCAAACTTTGCTTTGTAAATAACAGGAAATAGAGTTTAGAGAAAAACACTGCCTCATTAATGAAGGAGGGCTCATCTATTCGGTTAAAATAGATTGGTTTAGCATCTCTTGCAATGAGCTTTTGCCATTTTGGCACTTGTAAAACAAGGAACAATAAATGTAAAATGTTCTTCCTCAAGTAACACTCATCGCAAATGTTACGGTAATAATCCAGTAAGGCTGTCATATCAGAACAAGCAGGATCTTTCTCACGTTTATACATGAAAAACACCGCCTTTGGGGTTCTTCTGCCTGGCTTAGCTAACAGTAAGGCCCTCACCCACATGTGAGCAGCCAGGAGATGTTTGCTAAACTAAAGCTGAGTAATCAATAGAGACCGGGAAATGGAAAATCATCCCAGCAGAAGACAGTGATAATGCTGCCAAGAAAAGTTACCAAGGCTTGAACTTAGCTTGAAGGCATCTTGACCTTTAATAAATAGAATTCCTGGTTACCCCCTTCACAGAGGTACTTTTCTTCTCTGCTGTATTCCTTGTTCTGATCTCTCTCATCTGTTTTATCTTTCATGCATTGGTTTCTTCCTTTGTTCAGGTGGCCTAAAGCACATTCACTACAGTTAAAGGGAAGTGATTCTGTTCCAGTTGCTGCTCACTCAGGCCTCCCCAAAACACCCTCTACTTCTTTTCTGCTAAGTAGAAGATATAATGACTTAAAAGAGAGGTTCTCTGATGTAGAATAAAGGTGAATGATTGCTCTTACACCAGTACTGTGGAAAGTTATTCTTTCCATTTTCAATCTATACTTACTTTTAACTGTATTCATTACAGCAGATTTTGGGGGTAGAGTTAGTTTCTATGTTTAATTAATGCTAGTAGTAGTAGTAGTAGTTAAATGTCTAGGTGTCAGGGAAACCAGGTCTCAAATTTTCATTGTTTATTCTTATTTATTTATTTCTCAAATTTTTGCTACTGCCCATCTCCCCACAAAGGGGATTCTGAGTGGTTTACAATAAGTTAATCAATTAAAACATTAAAACAATAACCATAATAGAACATGAAATATCATACAATACTTTATAAAATTAAGAAGTAAAATAAAAATCCAGATTGCTACAAAAGAACATAAATATGAGGGGAGCACTCTAAGGTGCCAGCCATCCCCAGGAATGACTACGCCCACCCCACCCCAGGCACAGCGGCAGAGCCAGGTCTTCAGAGACTTCCAGAAGGTCAAAGGGATGGAGCCTGCCTGACCTCTGGTGACAGGATGTTCCAAAGGGTGGGAGCCACTGCAGAGAAGGCCCGTTTCCTGGACCCCGCCAACCGGAGTTCTTTTACCGATGGGGTCATAACATGCCCTCTCTGCATGAACGGGGGATGGGTTGATGTCATGGGGAAGAGGCAGTCCCCCAGGTAGCCTGGCCCCATGCCATGTGAGGCTTTAAAGGTGATAACCAACACCTTGAATTGGACCCGGAAGCAAACTGGCACCCAATGCAGCTCGCGCAGCAAAGGTGTTACCTGTGCCAATCTTGGGCCACCAAGAATTGCCCGTGCAGCCACATTCTGGACCAGCTACAGCTTCTGGATACTCGTCAAGGATAGCCCCATGTAGGCCATTTCTGCCAGTTTTTGTTATTTCAAACATTGTTATTTCAAACATTGATAGACATATTATACAGAAAAGTCAAAAGAGTTTGATTTGTACATATTCATGCTTAGAATAAACATACTACAATTTAGGGGACAAGTTAGCTATGACTAACTTGAGTCTCACTGACTGCAGATCAACTGTAAGCATGAGCAACAATTCAGTGTTGTTTCCACAGTATGTTAAACATTGGAATGGATCTTTCTTTCAAATTTGGGCTATTGAATCTGGCTTCAAAACTTCAGATGATTTTTTTCTCTTTGTTCAGTCACTCTGGGTCTCTTTGTGACCCATGGACACCATTTGCCAGGACTGTCTGCCAGCAGCTGCTCAGCTATTGTAAGCTCCTGCTTGAGTCAGCAGTGATAGCATCCAGTAATTGTTTTCAGTTCTTCCAATAATCCATCTTTTCCAAGCATCAGAACACCAATGACTCTTGCCTTCACATTATATGTCCAAAATATTTCAACTTTAGCTTCATTATTAGTGTTCCCTGTGATAAGTATTTTTACTTCCTCAAGTATTGAACGTTCTTTCTGAAATCCAGAGTATTGTCAGCAACTTTCTCTTGCACCCACAATTCAGAGGCATCAATTTTTCTTCACTTTGACTTTCTGATGTTTCAGCTTTCACAGCCATATATTCCAACTGGAAAAAGCAGGGTTTTGACAGTATATACCTTTGCTCTCAGTGTGATGTCTCTGCACTTTAATATTTTGTCTAGATCTGTCATAGTCTCTTTAGCAACTAGGAAGTGTCTGTTTATTTTATGGATACAATCACCATCCCTGTGAATTTTTGAGTACAGGAAGATAAAATATGTTACTATTTCAGCTTCGTCTCCAATTATTTGTATTAAGCTGGCATTACTTGTTGACATATGCTTAGGGTTATTTTTAATACTGACCAGATGATCAAGTCTGCATTCTCTTCTTTCATCTTCAATAAGAGATTCCTTAAGTATCCCATACCTCCAGCCATCAGAGTGATATCACCAGTGTATCTGAGACTGCTGTTGTTTCTCTTAGCAAATTTAATTCCAATTTCAATTTTTTCTACTACAGCATTTCTTATCCTACATATAAGTTACATAAATAAGATGACAGTACATCCATGTTTCAAGGGCTGTTTTTTTTTTTTTTTATGTGGCCATCTGAACAGTTAAAAATCATTGTATAATCAATAAAATAAAAGCAAACATCTTTTTTGGAACTCCCTTGTCTTCTCCATTATCAATCACTTCTGAGCAATATGATCTTGGGTGCCTCTGCCTTTTCCAAATCCAGCTTGTACAGTTGGCAGTTCTCATTCCATATACTTTTAAGATATGGATTGCAAAATCTTGAGCACTACTTTATTAGTATCTAAGATAAGTGCAGTTGATAATTTCTGCTCCCACTTACTTTGCTATCTCACACTGGGTGCTATCAGTGAGAGACAGCCAGGATATCTGCCAGGGACAAGAGGTGCATAGGACAGAGTTCTGCACTCCTTGTTTAGCTGGATTATTACCTTCTTCTGCAGTTGGCTTAGTTTGTAATGTTCTCTTCTGCTTTAGCTCTTTTTCTTTTCTTTTTCTTTTATTTGTGCCTTCAAGTCACCTTTTGACTCCTGGCAACTACCTGGACTAGTCCTTGCGATTTTCTTGGCAAGGTTTGTCAGAATTGGTTTTCTATTGCCTCCTTCCTAGGGCTGAGAGAGGGTGCCTGGCTCAAGGCCACCCAGCTGGCTTCATGCCTAAGGCAAGACCAGAACTCACAGTCTCCCAGGGTCTAGCCTGGTGCCTTAACCACTACACTAACTGGCTCTCTTTTTTTGCTTATCAACTCAGTATTCTGTGATTGTCTTAGGGGTTCCTTGTTTGTTGTAATAAATTTGTGAGATGGCATTGCCTGACTGGGATATCTCCCACAGAGGGCAAATGCAAGTCCATCAGCTTCTAAATGTTTCCTGTGACCACTTAAGAGTCTCTCTGTTCTAGCTTTCTCTGATAACTCTTCTAGCTTAGAAATATGCTTAGATCTCCTTGGAGGCATTGCATGATTGAGATCTCCCTGCAGATAATATTCAAGTCAGGACACAGTGAAGGCCATTCCAAACACTTTATCTTTCTTTCTTGTAAGTACTTCATCACTGATTTGGAGATATGTTTCATAGCATTTTCTTGATCAAATAACAGCCTCTTTTCAATTTCAGTGTGTTCACTGACTGGGATGTTAGCTTCTGGAGTATATTGTTATTTAGGTGAATGCATTTTTCCTTCCACATACCCAATACTTCTTGGGCCACTAGCTGTCATATCATAACAGAACAGGCCAAATCATAACAGAACCATTTCTCTGATTAACAGTTGGAACAGTTGACAAGATGTTTTTTGATCAAACACTTCAACCTTTTCTTCCTCCAAATGTATCTTGTGTTGTTGAGGGCAAACTATTCAGTTTTTGCTTCATTAGTCCAAAGCAGTTTGTTAGTTCAGGATTACCAAAGTTTACTTTTTCCTACTTTAAACACTCTCTCTTCTCCTGTCTATCATCTATTTATGGATGTGGTCAAGTAAATGGTTTCCATATGACAACATTCCCATGGAGATCATGATTTTATAAGCAACTTTGGACCTTTGCACAGCTAACCTTTTCAGCAGATCTGTGAGTTCTGTTTTGCACTTCTGACAAGTTTTTAGGCAGTTCTAGCAGAGAATTATTTTGGACCTCCAGGTCTTGCCTTGCCTTGCCTTCAACTGTTCCACATAACTCCAATTTCTTAATAATGTTTCTTACAACTGAAAGTCTGAAATTGCTACCTGAAAGTGATTAGAGATCTCTTTATAGCCTTCCCTTGCTTTGTTGGAGTGAATTATCTTCATTTTCAATTGCTTAGACAACTACTTAGAGAAGCCCAGGGTTGTTGAAAGCAGATCGAACAACAATAACAATCTGAGAGGTGAAATTATAAAAGTATTGGTCAGAACTGTGGAATTTTCTTCTCCTAGCTAGTTATAGACCCCATGGGTCAGTCACCTTTTGGGGCCTTATTAACAACTTTACAGTATTAAAAAAGTAGCCCTGAATCAACTGGAAAAGTGTCCAAACTATGGCACCTGCTACATTCCCTGTTTTCTGATCTTCAGTCTGTAAATAAGTGCACACAAATATTGAAAGAATCTGTGAGAAACTATGGTTACAAGATATACAAAATGCAGCATGATGCCAATAACAAGAGAAAGATATACAGAATGCATTATGATGCCAATGACATCATTGGCTGCCTTGAATGATGATGCCATCTGCTCTCCAGAGATTGCACCATCAGTATCAGTCTGCTTTAGCTGGATCGCAATTTGTCGTGTGCATTAGTAAATCAGGAAGGAAGGAAGGAAGGAAGGAAGGAAGGAAGGAAGGAAGGAAGGAAGGAAGGAAGGAAGGAAAGAAGGAAGGAAGGGGAAAAAAAGAAAGAAAGCTCCTACTGCAAATTTTGGGTTGGATCTAGATTCAATGTTTTTTTTTAAAAAAAAACAGTCTGATTGTATTTGAATTTATTTATTTATTTATTTATTTGTTGAACTTCTCAACTGCCCAACTCATATACAACAACTCTGGGCAGTTTACAATAATAAAAATAACATATCATTAAAAATACAATGTACATATAAATATAAATATACAAATATAAAATATAAATACATGATGGGAAATCAAGATCTTACTGTTGGCACCATCACAGTACCAACCACCTCCATATATGGCTGTCATCCCTCCCACCCCAAGCCAGGTGGCATAACCAGGTTTTAACCCCCTTCCTGAAGGCCAGGAGAGTGGTGGCCTGTCTTACCTCTGAGGGTAACTTATTCCAAAGGAATAAGACTCTGATTAGACTTCAGCTCCAAAAGTGAATGACAATTCTGAAACTGAAAGCTTCCCATTGACTAGCATGTCAAATCCAACTTGTAGTGTTTTAGCAGAATGGCCTGAAATTCAGAAAGATTACAGGGATCTGGAGACAACCACCAGCCAGAGACAAGTGATGCAGCTGCTAAAAAGACAAATGCTATATTGGGGGTGTGTTAACAGAAATATGGGAAGTAATTGTAGATTGTCTCTGCCCTGGTCACATCCCATTTGTAACCCTCTGTTCAGTTTGGAGCATCACAGCTCAAAATAACAGTGACAAATTGGAGCAAGTTCAGAGGAAGAGGTCTGGTTACAAGCCCTATGAGGAAAGGTTAAAGGATATGGGTAAGATTAGCCTACAGAAAAGATAACTAAGAGAATATATGATAGTAGTGTTCTCATATCTGAAGGGCTGTCACACAAAGATGGAATGGACTTCCTCTCTATTGCCACAGAGGGCAGGGCCACAGCCAGTGAGATATAATTATAAGGAAGAGGTTCAAATTAGACAACAGGAGGAACTTCTTGACTGTACAAGCTGTCAGCAGCAGTGGAACAGGATGCTACACAACAAAGTTCTTTGCTAGCAGTCCTTAGACAGAAGCTGGACAGTCATCTGTCAGGGATGTTGTAGTGGAACCTGCACTGAGCAGGGGGTTGGACTAGATGTCCTCCAGTGTATCTTCCAATTCTATAATTCTAGGATTCTAGGATCCTTTGTATTTCATTTTTTTAAGTCTCTGTTTCTGAAAAGAAAATATATTATATTTGCAGTTGTAACTGCCTACGTTCTATTTCATCTTCTAGGTTTAGACAGGAAGACAAGGCATGATCTAGGCTTGCAAAATCAAAATTCCTTTTGCCAATCATTCTCCAGGGCTGGTGTTTACATGTGTTTGTCAGATAGGGCTATCATATCTGAGACTACAAAACTCAGGACAATCACTAGATGGCAGCAAAATATTATATTTGTCTATGTTGCTTTGCTGCCATCTAGAGATCATATAGAATTTTGCAGCCCAGATTATGGTAGCCCTAATCTGAGAGAACAGAGCTGCTACTTAGACTGAAGGAACCTGGTAGGCAGAGTGGTTGGATTCATGTAACATGATAAAAACATCCCAAATAAGCATGTTCTGACTTTTTGCAATGTGTGAACTTCTCCTTTGTTGAGTGGCATTTCTCACCACAGTCCATAGCTTGTTGGTTACTGAGCCACTAGTTAGTCCTGCCAGTTTTTCACTGTGATGGTTTGAATAGTAGCTTGATGTAAAAACGTCAGCAAATAAATAATGTTAGGACATAACAGTCTGAACAGAAGAACAAAGGAGATGGTGCAAAAATCAGGAGTCAAGGAAAAACTGCAAGAATGAAGAGAGATAGAACATAGAAAGGGAATGGAACTGTATTGGTATGTGAGAAAGACCTAGAGAAACAGAATGAAGAGATGCTGCCTAGGAAATGGTCAGATAAGGAAATCAAAGAGAGAACAGAAAGTGCAAGAAAAGGAAAAAGATTAAAGAAAAATAGAAAAGAAAGAAAAAAAGATATAAAGAAGTGGCTTCCGATATTCTTCACAGCAGTTCTAAGTACAATATATTTTAACCTCTCTCTCTAACAGTACATCAAATTACTCTTCTTTCTATAATCTGTTCTGTCTAATCATCAAAACCATAAATCACAAGTTCATTTTTGTTCATTTTTACGCAAAAAGTCCATAAGAGGCTTCCAGTCACCAATAAATGTAGATAGTCTTTTCTCTAATCAAAGAAGTCAATTTATCCATTTCAGCAAAATCTGTCAACTTCACCAACCGTTCTTCCATAGTGGGTAGTGTTGAATCTTTCCATCTCTGTCCATATAGTAATCTTGCTGTAGTAATCATATATTGAAACAGTCTTCCATTTTTTTTTTATTGTTTATCCATTAATCCTAAAAGGAAAAGTTCTGGTTTCAACTGAATATTGATCTTTAATATCCTCTGTATCAAAGTGTGTATCTGAATCCACTTTTTTTAGCTTTTTGACATGTCCACCAAGCATGATAAAATGTCCCTTCATGTTGTTCACATTTCCAACATACATCTGAAGTGCCTTTATACATTCTAGATAGTTTCTCTGGTGTCATGTACCAAAAATACATCATTTTATAAAAATTCTTTTTGAGATCATAACACAATGTAAATTTCAACCCTTTTAACCACATATTTTCCCACTGATCCATCTGTATATTATAACCAAAAGCCTTAGCCCATTTTATCATACATTTTTTAACCTGTTCTTCCTCCGTTTCAAATTTCAACAAAAGTTTGTACAGATTTCTCCCTGACTTCTCAGGCTGTAAAGGAGATGGTGGGAGATTTGTACTTTTAGACTTGCCAGATTCTGTTAATGTAGCCTTACAATAAAGTAAAATTAGCTCATCTGGCCGTGTTTCCTGTTGGATCTATCTGGGAAGGCTGACAGGAAAGAGAATTCCTTAACATACCTATGCCATCTTGTGTGTAGCTAGTTGTATTCGATATTAAAAATAACACAGGTTGTATAAATACTAAATTAGGTGACAGTTATCTACCTAACAATTAATTACTTAGTTAGCAGAGTGGTAGGTGGCAGTATTGCAACCGAAACTCTCCCCATGACCTGAGTTCGATCCCAGCAGAAGCTGGATTCTCGGGTAGGTGGCTCAGGCCAACTCAGCCTTCCATCCTTCTGAGGTCCGTAAAATGAGTACCCAGCTTGCTGGGGAAGATGACAATTGGGGAAGGCAATGGCAAACCACCCTGCTCTATAGTCTGCCAAGAAAACGTTGTGAAAGCGGCCACCCCACAAAGGGCCAGACATGACTCGGTGCTTGCACAAGGGACCTTTCACCTTTTTTTTTTCACTAGTTAGTTCCAGTGGAATTAGTGACACTGATGTCAGAGTAATATATTCCATATTTCATTAGTGAAGACTTTAATTAAATTAATTTAGAGTACAATCTTGTATAGACACATCTGTGAGTATCCATTTGACCTTTGTTTGAATAGACATACCTAACAGTAACCTGTTTGGATCCAAGTCCATATTTTTAACATTTATTACGTGCATTGAAAAATATAACTCTAATTTCAAATATTTTTAAGGACATTAAGGTAGAATCCTTTCTTTCTCCTACTTTATGAATTAGTGAATCACATATTTTAAAATAGGACCACATTCACTGAGATTTAAGGAGGGATCAAAAGACATCCCTCCCCTACCCTCTGCAAAAACCTTTTTGAAAGGCAATTTCTAAATACCTGTTTCTGCTAAGATGGGAAGGAATGCAACTTCAGTTCATTTTTGAAAAAGTTTCTTCAGTGTTACACAAAGCTTCTAAGGTTGGTAGTCCATTTCTGGCAACATGCATGTGAAAGCTACAGGACAGGTTGAAAGTTTTGCAGTGAAGGGAAATTCTTTCTTATGATCGTTTATTGTGATGGGCTTTTTTCCCCCTGTAAAGGTTTGTTGTGGCCACTGCTCCTGCTGTAACAGCAGAATTTACTGTAAAAAGCTTCAACAAGAATCAATTTATTATACGTAGTTGCATGTATGCATTCCCAGGGTGATGCCAGTGTTATCAATTAAGTGAGATGGCACGAAAGGTGAACTTCTTTTATATAATTAATAACCCTGCAATGTTAAAAATCAGATACATCTACTTAAGATGCTGCAGAAGTGAAACAGCAAACAACCCCAGTGGTTATATTTTATAACCTGCTAGGTCATCGAGTCAGCTACAATTACACCTGTTTTGCTCTGGCACTGATTTGCTTTTGCAGGGAACAAGGTCAGGCTGGGATGAAGGCATCTTTCTTGTGTTAATGTAATGAGCTTTAAAGCTGCTGAGAATCATAGAGTTGGAAGTGGCCATCAAGTTCAACCTCCTGATCAATGCTGGATCCCAGATTAAAGAATCCTTAAGGTACGGTTGGCTAGCCTCCACTTGAAAATTAAGGGAAGCCTCTATCTCTTCATGTAACTGGTTCCACTGACAAACTTTGTTCTGGGTGCAGTTCAAGGTACTGGTTGTTACTTATAAAGCCCTATATGGCATAGAGTCTGGTTACTTGAAGGACCTCCTGCCTCCCATAGTATCTGTCTGGCTGATTCAACCTTGCAGAGTTGGCATGCTCCAGGTTCTTTTGATTAAACAATGTAATCTATTGGGACCCCAGAAGAGATTCTTCTCTGTGGCAGCACCTGGTCTCTGGAAGGAGGTTCCCCCAGAGATCCAGATGACCCCCATTCTGCTGTTGTTTAGGGGGGCCATGAAGACTCAGCTGTTCATCTAGGCCTTTGATGTGAGACCACTTGCTTTGTTTCCATCCAATCTGTCATTCTTACCAACTTTTATCTTCCCCCCTTCTTTTTAAATTGGTTTTATTGTAATTTCCTTGGCTTGGGTGTTGTGAGCTGATATAATGGTATGTGGAAATGACCTTGGGAGACAGGGCAAAGAGATGTGGCCAAGGGAAAGGTCAGATAAAAGGCAACTTAGCCAACAGCTGGAATGTGGGTGGGGCAAGAGGCTCAGAAGAGACACTCCCTAGTTTCTTGGGCTATAAAGGGATGGTGGGGGGAGAAATGTACTGTATTTTCAGACTTGCAAGATACATGTTAATGAAACCTTACCCTAAAGCAAAATTAGCTCATCTGGCTGTGTTTTCTGTACTGTCTACCTCACAAGGCTGACAGCTGCCCAGAGTCATTGGGAATCAGGCAGCATAAAAGTCTGATAGATAAACAAAACGAACTGCTGTTACTGTTTGGGAGGTTTTGTTTTTTGTTTATTTAAACAATCAGAATCTGCCTTTCTGTAACTTTAGTCCATTATTCAGTGTTCTGAACTCTGGAACAATACAGAGAGAGAGAGAGATTTCATTGGGTTTTGAGGCCACACAACTCCCTGACCACTCTGTGTAGCTTACATTTCCAAGGTAGGAAGAATGAAATAAAAAGAAAAAAACAAACACGTATGTCCAGCAAAAGACAAACCCAACACATTGGAAGAAAACCATCAGAGGCTCAACTATCCCCCTAGCCCAAGACTGGGAGCAAAGCCAGGTTTTCGAAGATGTTTGGAATTACTGTAGGGTGAGAATGGACAGGGAACACTTGAGCTGGGCAGAAAGAGAAGCCAAAATCTAAGCCAGAGATAGACGAGCTAATGTCCTTCAGGTAATAAAGACTCCAGTTATTTTGGACTGCAGCTGTAACAGTGTCAATGGTCATGCTGGCTGGAGCTGGTGGAAAATGATATCCAAAGTATCCAAAGCCTTCTTAACCCTCGTCTAGGCGATACTGAACTTAGGAAGTTAAGAAAATGCAGTGCTTGTCTGTAAAACAAGAGATACTGTTTGGGCTCACACAACATTCTTAAATATTACTGAATAAGATACAAGTTGCTGGATTCACCTATTGCACTAAGCATAATTTGGTTTGTTTGATTTTGGCTTGTTGTGTGCAAGCCAGATAACGTATTTTGTAAATCAAAATTCCAAGCCTCCAAGCAGAAAAGAGGAAGCAGAACAGCAGTGACCATCCACTGTAATGACTAAGACTCAATTATGCACACCCTTTCAAATAGATTCTTACACTGAGTGCTCCAATGTTGTTTGAAGAGATCTCTTCTTTAAGGAAAGAACAGAAACCATTGATCCTAAAACAATGAGTTCAATCTAATCACTGGAGTTCTCCTCAGAGAAGGGAGGATGAACTTTCCTAAACCCCTTTCTTCTTGCCCCTTTTTTCTTTAGAACAGTGTTTCTCAACCTTGACAACTTTAAGATGTGTGGACTTCAATTCCCAGAATTCCCCACCCAGCCATGCTGACTGGGGAATTCTGGGAGCTGAAGTCCATGCACAGGGCCGCAACTAGGGTCTGTGTCACCCAGGGCAAACATGGATTCCATGGCCATTTTGACACCTCCCCCCCAGTGCTCATTTTGGCACCCCCCCAGCATGGCGCCTGGGGCACATGCCCTGGTTGCCTGCCCCCCACCCAGTTGTGGCCCTGTCCATGCATCTTAAAGTTGCTAAGGTTGAGAAACACTGTTTTAGAATAACACTACTGTAGAAGTGCTGCTGGAGGCTGCCAGGTATTCAGAAAGTTGTCAAAAACATTTTTTCTCTTCCATTAATGAAATAAATGGCATATGACCATAGTATTTAAACAGTCCTCAGTGGCTGGAAATTATGACTGTTGTAGTCCATCAGAGCTTGGGGAAGGTTCTGGTAAGCATCAGTATTATAAAACCATTTGTATTTCATTTTGTGAATCTTACATTTTGTCTGTTCAAACATTTCACTGTAATGTACTTTGAACCTGCTGTTTCTGAGCAGCAAAAGTTCATTCACTGAGAAAAAAAACCCTCCCAGCAATTGTTGGAGGAAAAGCACTCTGTTGAACTTTCTGTGGACATGTATCCCAAGTGGTTATTTTTTAGCAAATTTTACAGCACCCAAGGGCTATGAACTTCAAAAGCTAGAATGACCCTTGGAAGTGCTTAGATTCACACGTTCATAAAAGTGTAGAGCAGAGGAATAGGTTAGTATGAAATATAGCACTAATGTTTGCTGTTGGTGAAAAGCTTATGCCATGGCTACTTATTTTTGAGTCCCATATTCTTCTTCTCATATCCTTACTTTATTTTGCTCTTCTTTCTTCCCCTAGATCCTGCATTCTCTGTAAAGATATTTTAAAAATTGAAATATGATGGCAGTAATTTCCACCTCAGTCCTATAAGCTTATGTTACAACTGCATCATGACCCAAATTGTCTTGGTTAGTCACTTGCATTGAGATAAAGCATTATGGGAATAAATCTGAAAGTTTATTTATTTATTTATTAAACTTATATTACCACCCATCTCCCCCAATGGGGGACTCTGGGCGGTTTACAATAAAAGCAATAATAAAAACATCTAAGCTTCAATCACACTTTAAAAACATAAATAAGATAAAAAATATAAATATAAATATAAAATCCAAGAGGAGATGGAATCCCAATCAATAGGGGGTGCTATGGCACCAACCACCCCCAGGTGGAGCTATCCCATCCCATGCAAGGTGGTAGAACCAGGTCTTCAGTTTCTTCTGGAAGTTAATAGCTCCAATATGGTTTAGCATTTTCTACCAGCCTAGCAACTATGATGAAAGGAATAAAATGAATACATGCTCATTTCCTACATTGACAATCCATTTAAATAAGATTTTTAATTCTAAAAATTAGATTAATATTCAAACAGATGTTATGATTATAACATGAACCTGGTTTCTTCTGGGGTTGGAGTTTGCCTAAGACATATAACATATATAACAGTTCCTCAAGTAGAACTGAACTCCTGGTGACTTTATGGATATTTGTTTTCTTCTAGGATGTTTTCTGCCATTCCAATCCAGCCAACAATCCAGATATTCCATGGAGATTTTCCACTCAAGAACTAATTAGTGCTTACTTTTTGGAGATCAGCCAAGGTGTCTTCTATCAAATGAAACATGGTATCAGCCATTAACCTTGCTCCCCTCCACTTCCTCTCCATGCTGCAGAGAGGCTGCCTATTTTCTAAAAAGAAAAGTAAAACAGTACATTTAAGTTACAGTTTGCTATTTTTATGTTAAGATTTGGGGTGGGGTGGGGGGGGTTGCCTTTGAGTCATTGTGGACTCCTGGCAACTGCCTGGACTAGTCCCTGCAGTTTTCTTGGCAAGATTTTCAGAAGTGGTTTGCCCTTGCCTGTTTCTTTCTAGGGCTGAGAGAGAGTGACTGCCCAAGGTCACCCAGCTGGGTTGTGCCTAAGGTGGGACTGGATCTCAGGGTCTTCTGGTTTCTAGCCTGGGGCCTGAAACCCTACATCAAACTGGCTGTCATGTTAAGAATACATTTCTAAAATATAACGCATATTTTTTTAAAAAATATTGCAAAATTGGTCCAAGAACTGCAGAAGAGATGTCTTGTTGATATTATGAGCAGTGACCAAAGGCTGCTACAGTATATGCTGCCAGCTCTTGTTTCAGATTTTAAACTAAATAGCTTCTTCTTGAAAACCTTCTAAAATAATGTCAAAAATATTCATTAACTATATATTATATGATGCAATGGCAGAGAGTTGTGCATGGCTGCTCCTCAAACATCCAAGAAGTTATTTATGATCAGTACTACCCTTAAAGTTAAGGTATGCCAATATTCACCAATTTCTATATCCAGGGAAAAGGTGGTAATTAGAAGGTGAGGTTAAATAAATGTCCACTGAAATCCTCTCTTTTTACTAAGCATATTCACCCTCTTTCAATCCTGTCCATTGCTAGTTCCTTCTCTTATATGGATTTATATTAGTTTTACTAACAAGTGCTTCTTAGTGATCAGGAATCACACAGTGTGAAAGGATAATTGTTTTTCCCCTTCCTAAAGTAAATCAAGTAATTGTCACTCAGATAGTGAATACGATTGTAAGAGAAATATAGATAGCCAGTCAGGTTTGGTTGCAAGGAGATATCACAGAAGTTAAACAAGTTTTATTAGCAAGATAGACAGCAGCCAAATAACATGATAGTTTAATTGACAGTAAATGCAGTTACTAAGGACAATGCTTCATGAATGAATAGTTCCATTTATGTCACAATTATTTCTTTTTTTTTAAAAAATGTTCTTTTTTGGCCACAACCACAATTTTCTTAATGTACTGTAAATCAAGAGCTGAAGAAAAGAAAAGAAAAGAAAAGAAAAACCTATATTGCTCTCAAAAGCAATCCATATTCTCCTATCCATAATAATAACATTGATAGGAAACAAATGGGAGACAGATGGAGGATGACAAGAACATGCAAAATGTACAGGCCATTAAGGCAAAAAAAAAAAAAAGTCATTTTCAACTGTGGTTGAAAAACCCTGATCTACAGAGTCCAGGGAAAAATAGCATGTTGATGGAAAACAAGAATAACCTTTCTCTTCTAAGTTGGCTTGCAAAGGTTTGGCATATAACACTTTTTTGGTAAGATTAGCATGGTAAAAGAAAGACTTATTCAAAGATAAGAAAATGGACATTCCTTTAGACCCTTGATTTTCATTCATTTATCAGCTGACACCATCCATTCACCACAATCTTCTTGGAAAAGGTTAATACATTGATGGGCATCGTTAAAATACAGTTGGAGCTTGGAAAGTTAGTTATTTACATTTATTTGTTTGTTTGTTTGTTTGTTTATTATTTTGATTTATAAGATCACCCCAGCTCAAAACTATCTCTGGGTGACTTTATATTAATATTTGTTTTTCTGTTAGAGTATGGTTCTTTTGCAGGTGGCAGCATCTGGCCAATCTTGATTGGGCTTGTGGGCTATACTGGGTTAGGCCTGATTATTTGGATTACCTGGATTGGGCCACCAGGAAATTTTAGCCATACACTAGAAGTTAAAAACATGCCAAAAGAATTGTTGATCTGTATTAGCACATGTGAATAAATATAATAAAATAAAACTAAGGTATCCTTGGTGAGAATACTGAATAGAATATTGAATATTGTGAAAAAAGTGTGGGGCAAAACTGGGTTGTGATTTTCCTACTGGCCTCAATATGCTAAAAGTTACTGACATTGGCCTTATTATTAGTGGAGAATGCTGTTTGCAGCAAAGATTCAACTAAGGTTAGTAACTTAGTCTATACATTATCTATCTTCCTAAAAAGCATTATGTGAAAACCTCAACTGAGCAACACCATTATGGGTATAAGAAGCCAATATCTATGGGCCCCTCTAGTGATGGCCATTGCATATAGAAGATTGTGATGTAGAACATAAGAAGAGTAAATGGTAAACATCATTTAAGAATGAAATAAAAGACAGAAAAATTGATGTTGTGTGTCTGAAGCCTAGAGAAATGGGAAGGGTGTAAGAGATCTGAGTGAAGGTGGTCTGATCTTGTGGAGTGGAATACATACAGGGAAGTAAAGGTGCAGATTTAATAATAAATGAAAAGGCTAAAATATATGTCAGAAAATATGACTTGCTGTCATCTAGGTTGTCATAGGAACATATCAAAATAGGAATTCATAGGTTGATGATACTTGCTTGTTACTCTCTAACAAATGATGATAATGGAAAAAAGACAGAGATGAGTCTTGGTAAAAAATGTGCAACATTCTGAATGAATGCAATCCAGAGGAAAACAATTATTCTGCTGTGTGACATGAATGGATGGATAGGAACAAGATGAAATAGTACAGAAAAAGTGACTGGGCCATTTGGAGACTCAGGAATGAGTGAGAATGATGAAAGTTTGATCTGTATATGCTTAGAAAACAGTTAGTTTGTCTCAGACATATGGTTTCAATATCTCAGAAGATATTGCCTAGTCATTACCAGGTCAGAAGGCTACAGGAATTGATGGAATATCGACAGAAATATGGCAAGAAACAGAAGAGGAACCTGGAAAGATTTTAGTCAAACTATGGTAGAAAATCTGGAGAACAACACACTGGCCAACAAATTGGAAGAAAGCAGCAAACATACCAATACTAAAAGAAGGAGACGTAACAGAGTGTGCAAACTATCACACAACACCCTTAATTTCAAATGCTAGCAAAGTAATGCTGCAATCATCCAATACTACATAGAAAGGGAAATGTGACACAGGCTAGCACTTGACAGACTAGCTATGAAGGCCTTGGAAAAGATATTCAGATGCCATGGCATGTCTGTACCTACAAAGATCAGAATCATGTGGGCAATAGTTTTCTCTTTGATACTCTATGGAATCACAAGTTGGACTTTGAAGAAGCAGAATCCAATAGAAAGAGTATTGATACTTTTGAACTTTGGTGTTGCAGAAGACCCCTGAGAATACCATGGATAGCTAAGAAAACAAACAAATGTTTGTTTCATAGAACAATATGAATAATCCAGAGTTCTCATTGAAAGCAGAAATAATCAGGCTCAAATTATATTTTGAACACATTATGGAAAGACCGGGCTCTTTGGAGAAGTCTATAATGCTGGGAAAAGTGGAAGGAAAGAGGAAAAGAGGACAACCAGAGCAAGGTGGATGTACTCAATTACAGCGGTGATGGGTGCGCTGCTGGAAGACCTGAAGGACTGGTTCTAGACAGATCATCCTGGAGTACATCTATCCATGTGGTTGCTAAGCAACAACACTGACCTGATGGCACATCATCATCGTCATTATCATCTATTCATGCATACACATGGCTGTGGAATGAATACAAATCTAAAAGCATAATTGATTTGACACTTAAGATTAAACACTGAGAGTATTACTGAATGATACAAAAATAAGAGGTTCAGAATTTAGGTATTTATTTATTTGAACAATTTCTATAATCACCTATCTTGCTATTGCGACACTATGTGGCTAACAAGAAATTAAAATAAAAAAGCAACAAAACAACTCAATTAAAAAAGAAACTGAATGCGACAGAGACCATTACTTTGTTGTATCAGAAGTGGATCTTTGGAAGCAGTGGATATGGAAGAAAAAGAAAGCTATGAGAGGGACTAGAGTGCAAGTAGAATGATCAGAGGAAGTGAAAATACAAGTCCTGTATGAAAAAAGGACTAGAATGAATGGAAAGTAGACACAAACAAAGAGGATGTGGAAGCTGCTTGGAACAGAGTGCCAAGGAAGTGAGAGCAATCATACTAATGGGAAGTGTGGTAGCATGATGAAGTGAATAAGGCTGTGGATGGGGAAAAATGCACATAAGAGAATGACTGCTGCAAGAAATTAGGACAAGAAAAAGATATTGTGTAACATGTATATAGAAAAAAATGTAATGCAAACAACGTGGTCACAGGGGAAGAAGCCATTAAAATTAAAGGTAGCAGAGTAAATGCAGAGCAATTTTGGGATTTTTTTAAAGGTTTCCAGAGTGGGTGAAGAAGGGTAAGTAAAGAGCCTCCAGCAGAGCTAATTCAATTAAAACTTAAAGTGATTAAATGATTTGGGTTGAAACTGAAGTGAATGAATGCTGGAAAGTATATTTAGAATTTTGTATGGGGACTACAGACAAATGCCAAAATGTGGGATTGAAATGAATGTTTTAAATGTTAGCGTCCCCAAAAAGTGATAAGAAAGAAATCATAAATATGAATGTTGAAAAATGATAGGGCTGCAGCTGTACATGATACAACCGCAGAAATGTTAACGTGTAGATGTGGTTTGCTTATACAGAAGCTGGGTGTCTGGGTGTCTATTTGATGTGTGTGTGAAGACTGCATCTGTGCATGACAATTAGAAGATTGACATTATTCTCCTATACAAAGGGAAAGATAGCAAGAATGAATGCAAAACCTACAGAGGGATTAGCATAATCCTGATTGAAAGGGTACAAGAAGTGACAGCAAACAAAATGCAATGTGAATTTATGCTATACAAGGGATGCTCTAAAGCAGGTTATTAAAATATATATGAATGTAAAAAAGAAAGTGTATGGTATAGTTTGACAATTTAAAATAAGCTTATGATGAAGTGAATAGACTTGAATCATTTATTTTATTTATTTTCTATCCCGCCTTTATTATTTTTTTATAAATAACTCAAGGTGGCAAACATACCAAATACTCCTTCCTCCTATTTCCCCCACAACAACAATCCTGTGAAGTGAGTTGGGCTGAGAGTGAGTGACTGGCCCAAAGTCACCCAGCCAGCTTTCTTGCCTAAGGCGGGACTAGAACTCTCAGTCTCCTGGTTTCTAGCCCAGAGCCTTAATCACTAGACCAAACTGGCTCTCTGGATATAATGGAATGTTTTGCACAAATATGAAGTTGAAAGTTAGCTACCAGATGTGATAAGGGTGGTGTACGATGAAAGCAAAATACATGAGACTAATAGAATGATTCAACATTGAACAGGGAGCAAGACAAGGATGTATTATGTCCCATTGGTTGCTCAATATATTTATGGGTAAATGTATAAGGAATGCTTATGATGACAGTTGGGAATATGAAAGTTTCTGTATTTTTGTATGCAGGTGGTGCTTATTGTTGGCTGAGGACCTGAATGATTTGCAGCAAGTGTTAGAAAGCTTTTATAATGCAACAAGGAATATGGATCTGATTATGAAAATATCAAAAACCAAGATAATTATTTTGAAAGGGAAAATGGAGTGAACAAGTTATACATGAATGGTTAAAAGCTAGAGCAAATAATAATTTATGAACCTTAGTAGTATATTAGAGAGCCAGTTTGGTGTAGTGGTTAAGGCACCAGGCTAGAAACCAGGAGACTGTGAGTTCTTGACCCACCTTAGGCACAAAGCCAGCTTGGTGACCTTGGGCCACCAAGATCACCTCTCTCAGCCCTAGGACAGAGGCAAGGACAAATCACTTCTGAAATCTTCCCAAGAAAACTGCAAGGACTTGTCCAGGCAGTCTCCAGGAGTCAACACTGAAGGCACAAACAAAAACCAAAACAAAACAAAAAAATTGAATATTGACTAAAGTTGGGAATATGGTTGAAGAATTTTAAGATGTGCAAATGCTAGTAGAGAGCTAATGGGCTATATGTTATTGGTGACATGGAATGAATGATTGTTGAAAGAAGGAAAAAAATAGTTGTCCAATTTGTTATATGGTAGCTGGGTATATCAAGAGAAGTATAAAATTTGAGTTGAATGCAGTGGGAATGTGGTTCCTGAGAAGTGTATGTGGTAAAACAGGAAAAGATAGGGTCAGGAATGAATGCATGCCGAGTCACTTTGGATTGAATATAAAATGAGTGACCAATGCAAAGAAGTGCATAGCAATGGTTTATCCTTTAGGGAGAATGAATGAGGATCAAGTTGCAGAAGAAATATCTGAAGGTAAAAGGAGTAAGTTGAAAGAAAGATGAAAACTGAGAAAGCTGTGGTTGGATGGACCTGATGAATTCTTTAAAAAGAGAGAAGTGGGAAGTTTAAAAAGAAATGGCAATGTATAAAATGGTGGGTGGACATGATAGAAGCAAGGGCGCCCGTGGGGAGTTGGAGGGAAGGACTCTGAATAAATGAACCCAAAGATACTACTTCGAAGAGTAATCCAGAGATGAAGCAAATATTCATTCAAACATAAATATGTCAATACATGCATAAGCAAAGTATGCCAAATTGTAACTAAAATATGCACCTCATTTTCTCAGTCTTAGCAAATACTTTTCCCAAGTGAATGTGAAGTTGGACTGATTCCATCAAGGTGAATCTGGTAACACTGCAGTGCTAGGATAGGCAATATGGGGCCTGCATTCCACACTGAACCGAAGGGCACCTCCCTTGATGTCCACCAGTCTCTCTTTCTGACCTGGCTTTATGTTTTTAAAGGAACCTTCTAAAATCTAAATAATATTTCATATAAAAAGGGTGT
The DNA here is from genome assembly GCF_035149785.1 of Candoia aspera. Classification (NCBI taxonomy): domain Eukaryota; kingdom Metazoa; phylum Chordata; class Lepidosauria; order Squamata; family Candoiidae; genus Candoia; species Candoia aspera. The sequence goes on along the minus strand of NC_086154.1, from coordinate 76,857,258 downwards.
CATGTTCACTGTTTCAATGGGCACTGTACATCGTAACGTTTCACATGCCATGGCACTGATGCGCATTTCTGTTTGGGAGGGAGCTGCTGTGAAACCTTGTGCCAAGCTCTGTATCTATGTCCATTTCAATGGAATGTGTTTGGGTTATGTGCTCTGCTCAAGGACTTTTCCCGCGGACCATCAGAAGCCGTTAGGAGCACCTGGGATTGTGAGCTTGGGAAGATTATATGGGGGGAAGGATCTCATTTGCACTGAGGGTTTTTAGTTTGCATTTGGCGCACTTTTATCATTCTCAGCTTTCTTTGTGATTCTTCATACTATTCTTTAATAAATCAGATATCTTTGAATTCCTGCTCATGAGTCTGAGAGTGTTGTAGAATAGGCATTCCATACAAAGGGAAGTTCACATGCTGTAGAGCAATGTCAGCTCTTAGCAGTATTTTTATTACAACAATACCTCTGGACCCCAATGGTGGATGGCTGCAGTTCAGTGCTTTAAGTAGAAATGTTCCTATCTGCTCAGGAAAAAAAAATACAGCAAAGGTGAACTGGAATTAAAGGAGCACCCTGGGAGTCTTGAGCAAATTCATCAGTCTGCCTTCTGATATAATGATCCTTTATGACTGTGACTAAGTGAAGAAGCTCCCCCATGGAAGCCTTTTGTGAAAGTATCCACACAGTGCTTTCAAAAGTCTAAATGTGTCCACCAGTCCCCAAACACTGGGGATCCCTAAAAGAACATCATTGTTATTCTATTCACTAGCGAAGTGTCTGTGTAGTTACATTAAAAAAAAGACCCTATACTGAAGAGTTATTACAACACAGCTGTATACATGTCTGTTCAGAAGGATGTTGTACTGAGTGCAGTGGTGCTTACTGCCCAGTATTGCCACTGTATAAGCAAGGCCACCAAACTGAAGTCCACATGCTGTTAATCATTGCATTTATCCCTTGTTTTTTCAACTTTTCTTATCTCAAATCATTTTCTTTGGATGCACTGTGAAAAGAGCTGGAGTCCACAGACAAAATCAGATTATCATAAGCTACTTAAACATGACTACCATCCTTATACTTCAGTGCTGATGATACTTGGAGGAGATGGGTCATTGTTGTACATAGGAAATAGATTTATTCAACTAAAGCAAGTTGTGACACTGATGCAGTTTATCACCTGAAGAAAGAAACTGGGTCATATTCAAAGATTGTTAGAATACCACTAAACCTTCAGGGCTGCAAAACTGTCCTTTTCAAATTGTGTCCCAGAGTGTGTGAATCCCTATGTCTCTTGACATTACATTGCAGGGCAATGCCTATAGAGATCTCAGTTAAGTAGCACATTGATCTTAATTGTATCACTTCAGTTGCAAATACACAGTCAATTTCCTGCACATAGAAAAATAGCTTGGTCTGGAGAAAAAGAACACAAGAATAGCCCCATTGGCTCAGGCCAAGGTCTATAGTCCAGCATTTTCTTTCCCATGGTGGCTAACTAGATACCTCTGGCATGTGCACAGCAGGAGATGCATACATGGCCCTCTCCAACAGTGATTCCCCTGTAATTGCTGTTCCCAGCCCTGACATAATATCTGAGTCTCAAGACTAAAAGCTCTTGATATCACTGTCTTCCATGGATTCCTTCTATCCTTTTTTAAAACCATCTAAATATCTACCGATCACCTCATCTTATTGTAATGAATTCCACAGTTTAAAGATGGGCTATGCCTCTGCTCTTCCTAAATATTAATTTCTTGGATGGAAGAGCATTCAATCATGTGAGTTTCTACATATTAGTCCGAAGTAATGCAACAAGTGAACAAGCACATGGAATTCTCAGGTTGTGATAATAATAGATAATATGCCATGGAAATGAGTGCAATCAGAAAACAACAAATACACAGATCATTTTATGTTATGCAAGGGACAAGCTTTCTGACAAAGACTTCAAACTGCAAACAGAATTGGGATAGCCTATGATTATTAAGGGAAGGTTTGGAATTAATATTATTCCAAAATCAGTTTGGTACTGCAGTCCTCAACTATCCTATGCATAATGTGCAGGTTATTTGTACACATTTCTTTTAGTACAAGCCATTATTTAGGTTTTTTTTTAAGACAACCACCAATACAATTCCACTTAACCTTATTCACAGCACAGTTTATAAACATATGTAACACAAATAGTGTCGATATTTAAGCTCCTTGTTTCAGAAGCCCGCTTGAATACGATTACATTGTACACTGGTATAAAAAAAACCGGACAAAATTATTCAGGGAAGACTGAGCACTTTTGTCTGATTATTCACTTATTTATTGTAGCATTTATACTTTAGTCGGAAAAAAATCCCAAGGTGGCTTATTATTACATTAACGACAAGTAGTTTCCCCCCACCTTTAGATGTCCAACTTGGGCAAAAGAAGAAAGAAAAGAAAAAAGAAAGGAAAAAACTCAGGGTCCCATCCTAAATGTTACACAATTCTTATAGCACCCATCTGTAATGTCGCTTCGCCGTGACTGGACGTTAATGCTTTCTTCTCATAATTAGCTGAAATGGGAACTCAAAAGGAGGTTTCGAGTGAAAAACTGCTGATTTTCCAGCTGAGCTCATGTCCCTGCTATGGCTTGATGGGATGAGTGTTGGGAAACATTTGGAAGAACAGCAAAGCCTCTTTGCTGTTCAGAAGTAGAGTTGGTCGAAAATCATCTCTCCCCTGGAAGACATACACGTATTGCTTGATGAGTTTCAAAGACTCACTGGGAAGAGAAAGGTTCTGGGTGGCTCACGCTGCTATATTCCAGCACATCATATGATCCAGAAATAGGAGGCAGCTGGCATTATTACAGCAATGAAAGCTTTATGGGTTGTTTGCCACAAGATGAAAGTAGCATAGCAGGAAATTAGGTGCCCAAAGGCCAAATCAGACTTTTATCGCAAGTCCAGATGATGTTGTGTTTACAAAGGGGAATATGATTATACCTTCTTAGATTTGCTTCATGCTGACTATAATATACATTTACACAGGAGTAAATATCTTGTTTACTGACACGAGTCTGAACTATGCTAAATGGAGACCTTGCATGTCATAAAGATAGGAGCCCACATGCATATTTTTAATCACAGTTTCTTGTGATTATTGCATTGTTTTTCCAAGTAGCATTGAATGCAGTTCTTGCAGCATTCTCAGGCTTGGGTTGATACAGTGGTGCTTGTGTTCCTGTACCACATTAGATGTATTTCCTTGGGTACTCTGTATGAATGTCAGAGTCCCTTGTTAATTTGATTCCTGCCATCAGTGCAGTAGAACTGGTCTTTCTAGCAGAGGCCATAAAGAGCATGAGGAGGTTCCTGGTTCAGTGCCTAACACCTCCAGATTGGACGGAGAAAACTCCTAGAGCACCACTGTAATGATGTCAATGCTACTAGAGGGATCAAGGGTCTAATTCTATCTAAGGTGGTCAACTATCTTCCCATGCACAATGTTGAGGTTTTTCCTACTAACGATTAAGACTGCTATTGTGCCTAATCATTTTGGCCGGGTGAAAAGGTTGTATTAGATTGTCTCCTCTCACGTGCTTCATGCAAAATAGCCTGGGGGGAGGAAACCTGCCCGGACTTGTTCTCACTTCCTCTTTTTCTCTCTGCCGGCAATGTAGGCAAGCAAGGCTTGCTTCAAAGGGAGCTAAGTCCTTTAAATGTGTTTTGCTTTTGTTTTTGCTTTCTGTAAATAAATTATTTTTATAGAAATGCTTGGTGTGTGACTTTTTTGACCTCTCCTGGGCTAAAGGCTTTCCCAGCATCTGCCAACACACAACTGCCATGAGACCACACACCTTTCTTTCAAATTAGGAAGAGGTACATGGAACAAAGGAGTCAGTTTGGCCTAGTGGTTAAGGCAATGGGCTAGAAACTGGGAGATTCAGAGTTCTACTCCCACCTTATGCATGAAAGCTGGCTGGGTGACCTTGGGCCAGTCACTTTCTCTCAGCCCTAGGAAGAAGGCAATGGCAAACCACTTCTGAAATCTTGCCAAGAAAACTGCAGGGACTAGACCAGGCAGCTGCCAAGGATCAGACATGATTGAATGGCAAAAAAACAAAAAACCCACCATGGAATAAAGATTATTTCTGCAGTTTGAAACTGGTGGTATTAAAGGACAGCAGTGTTTACAGTTTAGCTTCTGTGGTGGCATAAGCATTAGTTTAAAAGATGCAGCTAGCACCCTCAACCGAGTTCTGTTTAATCGACTTACATAAAGTAAGTTGTTATATATTGCTTGGTGAATTGAAGCACTAGCTGTATAATTTTAAAGCCCATCCTGCCTTTCTGCTATTGATTTTCTGAGCACCATTGGCCAGGTGTCTTAGAGGTTAAAAATTGGAAATAATTGCTGTGATCCTCAGCACTCTTATAGACATAATGAAAAGCAGTTGGGAAGTCTGATTGAGTTGAATGAAACATAATGGTTCAAAAATAGTTGAGTGAGACAGAGAGTCAATAAAGAGACTAAAATTGAAGAGAGCAAAATTACACGTAAAATAGAAAATCCATGAATATGATTTTTGAGGGTTAAAATATATGCTATAGGAATACCACTGCCCCCCCCCCCCATGAATAAAGAACACTGATTTAAGGAACAGGGACTTATTTTGTTGATTATAATCCTCCAGCTCCTAACTTGCTTCTTGCCCCCTAAAGCAAAAAGTACCAACAGTATTATAGAAACAGGCTTATAAGAGAAAATAATGCATTGCATTTGAGCTGGTCAATGTCCTGCCTCAGCTTTCATGCACACACAGGTTGAGTTCTGCATGTTTTACTCAGAAGCAGGACTAACAGGCTTCACATGCACACATAACCACAAAGTTCCAAACTCTAAGTAATCTGCACACAATTGGTCCAAATCCAAAGGAGAAGGCAAAAGTATCTTCACATCATCAGCCAGTCCAATAGTCCAAATGTGGATATCATCAGCCAGTCTGGGGTACAAGAAGCAAAATTTACTCAGGCAACAGGTTTAGGAGGAAAACACACCAAGTTCTGGCAAGCATAGTGGTTCTTCCTAAGGCAAAACTTCTGGGCAGCTACAGCTTTTAAATGGAGCCCGTTCCAAGTGCAGTCAATCAAGGGTTGGAACACCCCTACTGTGCGGGGAGCCATGCAGGTCTCCTCTGTTCTGCTCTTCACTCTGTTCTGCATGCTGTAAGTCTGGGAGGAGGTCCTGGATCAGGACCTTCATCTTCTGCTGCCTCCAGCTGTTTTAAATATTCAGTGGCCATTCAGTGGCCATCTCAGATGACTTATCACTAGACTTCTGTAGATGCCAGCATTTGTCTGTGGCACTTTGAGTAGCTTCCTCCATCTCAGACTTGGAGTCTGAGCTGGCCATCACATTCAGGGAAAACAAAAGTTTGAACCTCATAATATAATCAAAACTGTGACTTACGTATAAATTGAGTGGCTTTGGCAAGAGGAAGTCTCCAGGACCTGTCCTAAACATTCATGGAGACATTATTTTATTTCAGTCTCAAGCTGGGTTGTTCTTAATAAATCCATCTTTGGAAGCTGATTAGCAAACACCTTCCCAAGGAAAAAAAAAATGAGGGCTCTTAAATGAAAGACTGATGGATTAAGGGAAGACTCTCTCAGGGAAGTCTCCCAGTGTAGGAATAATATTTTTCTAAGGTGTTTCTTTTTTGAAATTAATTCCTCATCCATAAAATACAGAAATAATGTTATGTTGAACAACCTGATTATAGAACACTGGGTGGCTAGAGGGGTGACCTATTAGCTGGTGGAACCAAGGTTATATATACATATACATATACATATACATATACATATACATATACATATACATATACATATACATATACATATACATACATATCGTTTCTTGTTTTATTTGGTGGATGAACAGTCAGTTGTGGAATTCTGCCTCTTTATATCTGTATTAACCAAAACAGGAAAGAACCGTACCTAGCCTATTCCTAGGAACCTTCATTGCTTCTAATAAAGCATATCTGTCATGAGCACTGCTGGCGAGCAGGAGGGGGCCCCTATCCAGGGGGGAAAACGCATGCGTAGTACTGAGGAGTTAAGCAGCCATTCAAAGAGACACAGATCAGACCCGCCTTGACTTTTGGGGTTTATCTGCCTGGGTTTTCCCACGCTTCTTCAGTTTGTTAGGATTTTCTGTCTAATGTAGCAGTAATAAAACACTAGAGACCTATTCCTTGTCTCAGCGTGGTTCCTGACTGTTAGGACAATATTACTCCAGCATTTTCCAAAATGCAGCAGCTTTGAAGAGCAGGATACATATTTCTGATGTAATCAGTCTCCCAGTAACAGTGGTAGCAAAACTCCCATTGATTTTAATATAGCTGAGTTAAATTCACTGTTCTATACCATTGTACTTCCAGCAGGGTTGTCATGAGAGAAGGAAAGAAATTAATTCTTCACCTTTCTCTTTTGTCGAAATATGTTTGCCTGTGCTGACACAAATCACAGTTACTGTGACTCAACTCTCAAGAAACAAAAATGGTGTGAGTTCAAAGTGTGGAGTGAGAAATCTGCATGACCAAAATAGTCAAGGGCCTAAAATAGAGGGGTAAGTTTTCTCCAAGGCTAGGCCTTCTTATGACACTAACTCTGAAATCTCAAATTTACAATTAAGTGTGGAGTAAAACTGCACTGCACATAGAAAGCTCAAGTCATTTGTCTATTAAAATCTACCTATAGCAAAGATTTATTTCAACCAAAGGCAGGCCGCTGAGCTTTCTTCAAAGCCATGGATGAAAATAAATCTGTCCTTGAACTTAGAAAGGAAGTCTTCCCTGGCTCTGACTGATGAAGATGTCCTTATACATCTGCACGTGCCTGATTCTGATCATGGAATGAACTGTGGTCATAGACTCCTATCCAGAGCCTTAGGAATTCCTTGTCCCACTGTAGGTCACAGTTAGTGGCAGTTTGCAGCTGAAGATCTTTCATCACTAACTTTCCCAGACAGATTCTGCTTGCTCATCTCTATAAAATAGTATATTTACATGCATGCAACAAAACAAGCTCACAAAAATCACCAAATCACACTATCGGTGGGAAAAGAAATAGGATAGAGAGATTTTTTTTTTTAATTAGCAGGTCGTATAATCATACATTATGTTTGTCAAACAACACAGCAAAGACACTGATTACTTTTTAGGCCTTAAAAAAAAAAGCTTTTTCATGATCATATCTATGCAATGAATAAGGGGAAGGCTCTTCATATCTTCACATGCGGTCCCTGGTTCAGTTTCTCACCTGACCTGTTGTTAGTTAAATGAGTCTCCATTTCACAGCCAAAAGGGAACTTCCTCTCTCTCTTGTGCTTCCCTTTCTTCAAGATATAGCTTTGGTAGAAGTGAGGCTTTCCTATTCTATGTAGTCTAATTTTTACTTTAAATGCAGTGAATGTCTGCTAGCATTCATTGGTGGCTGGGCTAAGCTCATACTCTGCATTCAAGGCCAAGATATTACCAACATTTTACTTTTATGAAAAATAGTCCACTGCTACTTAATTATTGGGCATTATTGTAGCATATATGTAGGCATATGGTCAGGAGTAGACCTTCTAATAAGGGTTCCCACTGGTTTCACAAAAAAATATCATCACATGGGTTTTTTTAGTGGGCTGTTTGGTTTACTTGAATGGGGGAACTTATGTTAACTAAAGTTGCTTGTTCCAGAGGATTCATATTTTTTAAAAAGTTTTTAGGATATCTGAGAAAGACATTTACTCATGTCTATACTGAATCTGTGAATTCTAACAACAATCCTGGCTTCTATTGTTGGTGGGATTGATGTTCCTGGATATTATGGTGTGTGTGTTTTAATCCCACCAGCTGTGCTGCCTTCTGCTTATGCACAAAGAATTTTGGACTGTGGTTCTTGGCCAAACAGAGAAGGCTCAACCTCCCAAAATCTAAGATTCAATCTCCCTGGAGAAGGGCCTGGGCCAATATTTTCCTTTTCAGAATATTGTTAACACTGCTCCTGATTAGCTTCAACAAATATCACAAGACCCAGACAACAAACACAGAGAACAATAAGAAATAATAATCTCCTCATGTACAATTTACAGCTGGAATCTAAGGTCATTTCCCCACTAGCAACTTTTATTGTCTTCTGGAGTAGTCAAATCATCACTGTGACAAAATAAGAGTAATGAGGCCAAAATAAGAGTAATGACAGGTTTTAGGCTGGGTGATGCTAAATCACTATTTGGGAAACAGCCTTAGATTTAATTTATTGCATCATAAAGGGATTGCAGCCTAGACTAAGGAGTCCACTGATCTCCAGATTCAGAAAAGTGTAGTGATCAATTACATTTTTATGCCAGTCTTCAAAAATTGGTTTATATACATACTGTTTGCAGGTGCAAATTAGAACAGTATTTCAGTGCTCAGGGTAAGTTTGGAAAGCTCTCATATTTGATCATTTTCCATAGCTTTATGACTTGTACTTAGAAATACTTTCAGAGAATTTCATTTTAATGGTGAGGATTACTTTGTAAATCAGTATGAAGTCACTCCTCATTTTCTTGATATATAAAAGCAAAAATTGTGCAGAATTGATTTACTCCACAGAGTAAACAGAAGATTAAATGTTGTTTCAATAGTCTTAGCTACATTGGCATTATAAACCAGCCATAAAAATCTTATTGGACTGATTAAATATATTTGAGGATGAAGTTTGGGAACTAGAGACAGATCCAGCAAAAAGAGAAGTTTTATTACCAAAACATTTCAGAAAAAAAAATTAACCCACCCCTTCTTCTGCTATCAAAAAAGGACAATACCATGTAGAACAGCAGCTTTGGGAATACAATTTCAGTTTTTAATGGTGCAAGGCACAATGGATGAGTCTTCCACCATTAAAAATGGATGCACAAGAAGAATATGGAGACTGAAAAAAAACTGAACAAATTCCTTGCATCTGTCTCTATTGCAGGAGGTAGAGGACAGGCTTTTTTAGGTAGGGAATCAGAAAATCAAAAGCAAATCTGGGTAGCTAGAAAAAGTAATATAGGATACTTGAGAGACTACACTGTAACAAATCACCTGGTCTTGATGGCATCTACCCAAGAGTTCTTTAACAACTCAAATTGCTGAGCTCTTAGCAAAAATATGTAACTTGTCCTTCAAATCAGATTGAGTGCCAGCGGACTAGAAGTAACTAATCTACGGCCATAAATATATAGCCATCACTCTATTCCCTTTCTGAGGAAGCAACATTATGTAAAGAACAGAAAAGTAGGAAAAAGAAAGCCACACAAATTTTGGCCCAATAAGAAAAAGAAACATAGCTAAAACTATACTATTCATTATACTCCTCCAAATTTTCCTATCCTTGCAAACTATCCTAGCTTCATGCATTCCCTTTTGCTCTTTAAACTTCTTACTCTTCCATTTTAATGATTACTAGACAACCTGTGACCCTTCGGGTCATCCTTTCAGAGATATTTCCTTACCTAAACAAAGGAACAGAATGACCACAGGTGGGCAAAAAAGCAGTGGGAGCGGGAGTGACTTCTGACTTCCTGCCAGCTTCCCCATTGACTTTGCTTGTGGGAAGCTGGCAGGGAGCATTAGAAATCACTCCTCTTCCTCCTTGGCTGATCCATGGAACTGCTTGCCACTTTGCTGGGGTGAGGGGGAACAAACGGAGCCACGGACCATGAGGAAAACTGCACCTTTTTCCCCATCCCGGTGTGTCCCCAAGGGCCATGTATCTCCAGGAGGAAGAAGACTCACCTGTCGACTGCTGGGACCCCCAGCCAGCCCTACCTCACCAACAGGCATCTGAGTTGCTTCCTCACCCTTCCCTCGCTGCCCACCGCTGGCTGTTAAGAGATTTCAAATTTTGGCCTCAGTTCCAAAGCAGCCAATTATTTATTTTTATTCATCTAATTTGTCTCCGCCCATCTCCTCCCATTGGGGGACTCTGGGTGGTTTACAGTAATCAATTAAAACAACAATAATAAAATCCACAATATAAAATTACAATAATAAATAATATAAATAAGAACAAAAAATAAAAAGTCCAAGTGGCAAAAGAATCTCAAGCAGTCCAAGTGTGGAAGGAGTCATCTATAACAGCCATCCCCAATCATTGCTTGCCCTTTGGGCCTTGCTGCCAGCTGATTGGGTGCAGGGGCCAGAGGGAGGCAGGAAAGAGGGCAGGGATATGCCCCTCCCATCTTCTCTTGTGCCACACAACCTATGGGTTTCTAGCAAGTGTAGTCAGAAGGCACAGTGGCTACAATTTTGCCAAATTTTAATCCCATGGGAGTCCTGGATTTTGGACACAATCTGTAAATTAGCTCATTCAAGGTACCTTGGTTCAAAAATTGTTGGCCTATGATGCACCATTTCATTCAATTGTAGGTTACAGACAGACACAAGAGTTTCAGTTGTATATACAGTAGATCTCAAGTTTATCCAACCATGACATGTTCAGTCTTCCACTTCATGTTGACCCGATCATTCTTCTTTTATATATCTGTTTTGCAGTTTGATCCTAATTCATTTCCTCTATATGACCAAACCACCTCAATGTTCTTCTTTCACATTGATCATTAATTTTTTATTCAATCCACATTCATTTCACACCCATACATTTTTATCCTATCTCTTCTTGGGTTAATACACATGCTTCTTAAGTATGTTTCTGCTGATTTACCAAATCTTAATTCCATGTAGAAGATAGGCAGAAGCATAGTTTTATACATAACTATTTTCCTTATTTCAGCATACATTAATTGCTTGCAACAGACTACATACTATCTACCACTTCATATATTTACACATCTTAAAATTTCTCAATCTTTAATAAGCATTCTATCAAGGTATACAATTCCATCTACATGCCCTGCTTGTTTACTATTTATATAGAGTTTGCAGTCCTTTACTGTATTTTCCTAAAGACAGCCTCCTTACTCACACATATCACACATCCATCTCTTAAACCCTGCTCAATGTTGAACCATTCATTAAGCATTCCGGGTATTCTCATACACACTTTGCTTTCATCATATACCTCTTTTACTGCATTCAGCAACCAACTTTCAACTACACATTTGCATAAAACATTTCTTAAGTCAAGCCTAGTCACTTTCTTTCAATCAATTTTATGTTTCTCAAAGACTTGATGAAGAGCAAAAATATGGTCTGCAATCCCCCACATGTCCTAAATCCATACTGTACTTCCCAAATTGTGCTCATTTCCACTTCTTGTATTCTTTCAAGCAGAAATATACCACACATCTTGCTAGACAGACTTAACAAATTAGTCCCCCTATGATTTTTACATTTACTGTTTCTGAGTATTTTTGTATAGGTACAGTAATGGCATTCTTCCAGTTGTCAACCATGGATGCAGTCTTCATGCAGATGTTATGGCACAGCCACTCCATGAACAAATCACACCATATTTTAGCACTGCTCCAACTGTACCATCTACAGCCTTAATATTTTTCATGATTCTCACAGCATATATATTTCATCATTTTCCCTTGGATATTAGCATTTTTTAGCCTTCATTTCGCTCTACTCTTTTATTTATCACTAGAATTCCCATACAAATCTCTAAATTATTCCTTTCAGCATTCCATCACTTTATTTCTATCCCAAATCACTATACTTTTATTTTGAATTCCATTCACTTTGCTGGAGGCCTCTGGTTTAGCCTTTTCCATGCACTGTCAAAATATTTTATTTATTTTCATATGTATGTATGTATGGGAGTGTGTAGGCATGTACTTCAACAACACATATGGCTACCTGTTTCACACAGTGATCCTAAACAGCTCACAGCAAGCTATAAAAATAACAACATAAAACCACAAAAAACCCTTCCCGCCAAGCAGCAGACCACCCATCTGGTTAACCCCTGACTCAACCCCATTCTAGCCCAATGATAGGAGGAAGAGCCAGGTCTTTGAAGCCTTCTGGAAGGCTAAAAGTGTGGGAGCCTCTTAATGCCCCTGAGGCGGGAGGCTATTCCAAAGGCAGGGGCAACTACAGAGAAGCCATGCCTCCAAGGTCCCATCAGATGACAGCATTTAAGGGAAGGGATCCTCATGGAGAAGCAGTCCTGCATATAACCTGGCCCAAGTACGACCAATGCTGTCTCAGCTGTATAGCCTAGCCTGAATCCTGACTGAAAAGATCCAGATAATCTACTTCATCCAGTGCACTCTGAAGCCTGGAGCCTACCACCCTCTCAACAATCTTCCCTAAAAAGAGAAGATTTGATACTGGACAGAAGTTATCCAAAACCATGGGGTCCAAGGCCGGTGTCTTGAGGAGGACGTGAACCACTGCCTCTTTCAAGCCAGGCAGGAACACCCAGTCCCACAAAGAGGTATTAACAACTGCTTGGACTCAACCACATGCCAACCCCCCTTCATCACAATTGCTCTGCATTTTCTGTTTCTTTTAATCTTATCTGTTCCTTGCTCTCTTCAATAACACCCTTTGCCACAACCTTTTCCCTCTATGCATATTATACAGTCTTTCATCCTTATTTTTGCAGCAATCATTCTTTTATATGTATTACATTTCATCCATAGCCATGTTCAGGTTATCCTTCACAAAGCCATCTTTCTCATAGTAAAACAAATAAATTGCAGTCCCAGTCTGACACAAAATTGGGTATGATAAAGAGAAGTTTGATCAGGCACAGACAAATCCTTAATCAAGCCAAACTACCATGTCATTACAGACCTAGTTTATGGCTTCCTGAATTACAAAGTGATAAGAACTTTGTACTTTCCTGCAAAGTGATAAGAACTTAAGCAGTAGCTGCAGAAAAGCAGACACTGCATCTGACAAAGGAAGTACTTATAGCTTCCCTTCTTCCATAAAACTCCAGCATGTAGGAGGAGAGCAATGGTATTAAGTTACCATTCTGTTCAAAGGGAATAGGTTCATCAAGTGCTCTCTAATCACAGAGTTTTGGAAGAGTTATAAAAAGTACGTTCTGAAAAAAAAGCCTTACCTTTGGTACTATTGAGGGAGACTTGATGTACTAGCTGGCATTGGCTGATCTAGAAAGCTAATCCGGATCAGCCCTGGTTAGTAGTTGAATGACGGACAATACGGGGCATCCATGTTTGCAGCCTAGATTGGGAAATTGAAAAAAAAAAACCTGGGATTCATCAATTCATATAGCCACACATTTCACAATTGCAACTCTGAGCAGTACATGCAGGGTTAAAACCAAATCAGACAGACACAGTAAGAAAAACAGGAAAAGTGATGGAGGCTGAAGACAACCACCATTTCAATAATAAAAGAGACAAACACAGTGATGGGTTCAACTAAACTCCAGGCCCCATGCCTGAGAGAACATCCAATTTTCAAGGACTTTCAAATGCTAGCAGGGTGAGGACTCTATGAATGTCAGGGGGTATGCCAACTCTCAGGGGTTATGCATGATGTTTCCCTGTAAGTCATCAGGAGTCCAGCTTGACTCAAAGGTGATTTGACATTCATGTAGCTAGTAAGTTAGTAATCCATCCTGATTTCTTGTCTTTCTTCTTACCAATTTTTTAAATCAGTATTTTCTACTATTTTCTTTTTATTCCTTTTCAAGCCTTCCTTCTTGTGCCTTTCCAGTCATTCATTCACCCCTTGATCCTCCCTTTAGATGAAGGATTTATCATTGCTGTTGTTATTGGTCTTGTATCTTGATAAATGTTGGAGGAAAATCCTGAGAGTGCCTTGGACTGCAAGAAGATCAAACCAGTCCATACTCCAGGAAATAAAGCCAGACTGCTCACTTGAGGGAATGATATTAAAGGCAAAACTGAAATACTTTGGCCACATAATGAGAAGACAGGACACCCTGGAGAAGATGCTGATGCTGGGGAGAGTGGAGGGCAAAAGGAAGAGGGGCCGACCAAGGGCAAGATGGATGGATGACATTCTAGAGGTGATGGACTCATCCCTGGGGGAGCTGGGGGTGTTGACGACCGACAGGAAGCTCTGGCGTGGGCTGGTCCATGAAGTCACAAAGAGTCAGAAGCGACTAAATGAATAAACAACAACAAACTTGATAAAACTTGTACAGGCAATGTCACTTCCTTTTCTGTTTCCCAAATATTATTTAATGCTGTCTCAGGAAAGAGAATCTTCCTCTTTTAAAAGTACCAGATGCCTAACTCCAAAGCCTTTATAATTTTCTATTTTATTGCATTCCTATTAAGGTGCACCTCTACAATCATGTGCTGGAGATTTTTTGGCTGTTGAACAATTAATGAAACAATAGGCTAGCAAACATTCCTTCACCCCTTAAATCCCCTGAGCAAATTTCTTGAATCTCCCAGCCTTCTCCTACAAAAGGAAATGATCTTCAATTTCATCTAATTTTATCCAAAACAGAATGAATTACAGCTACTCACTGTATTTATCTCGCTATTACTCTATTACGGTACTTACACATTTCATTACGTTTCTTCAGAAATAATGTTTAAAATGGTATCTATTTTCCATTTTCCCCTGCTAGTTAGTGGAACACATAAAGCTTCAGGTTTCTGAATCTCTCTTCAGAACTGCATGCAAGCTGAACCAGACAGTTACCAATCTGGTATAAATTCAATCTGTATGTTTTGTGAACCACTGAACCAGGATCCAAACCAAATCTTGTAGTTGGCACACAATTTATTCATTCATTCAAGTGTTTATGGAATGCTGCCTACATCTGATGCAGGCTCTTGTCAATGAAAACGTATCCCAGAATAACTGTCAGTTTTTTTAATGTCTCAAGACTTGGCTAGTTTGTGACCTATATTGTGGCCTCAGAATATTTTAACATCTTTTGTTAGGTCAATATCTAGCTTTCAGATGAAATTCTGTGATAATCACTTTTCTCTGTTCACAACAAGCTGAGACAATGCAGTACTTGATGATGTAATTATCCTTTTGATAACTTGTTACAAATGTAGTGTTCTGTCTTGCAGGTCTGGTCCTGTCTAGCAGAGATAAAAAAGAAGTCATCATAAGAAATAAAAGGAACCAGTTTTATTAGTAAATCTGAGAGGAAAAGAAAAGAATCTGTAACTTTGTTTTTTCTGAGATATTAACACCAATCTGTAATCTAGATTATTTCCAAAATAGTGAAAATTAAATTAGCAAGTTTGTTCATATCCTCTTCTTTAATACAGCAAAGTATTGCAAATGAAGGTAGTTGACATACATTGCTCCTGTTTTATTCTCAATAATTCAATGCTGGCATAAGGTTTGCACATTCTAATTTAATTCTGCAAAAACAAAAAGGACTATTTCTATTGAATTTATACTCTACCTTTCAGTTTATTCCAGCCTTCTAAGCAGCTTGCAACAAATGCATCAGCAACACATAAGATAAACCATAACAATACTGCCCAACAAGCAACCAGGAAGGCACATCTACCAATCTACCAGCAGCTGTAGAATTCAACTAGAAAGTGAGGCTTTCAAGGAAAAATGGATGGTACCTAAACATGGATGCACCTTCCATCCCCTTCCTGTACCTTTCCACTAGATAGTTGAGGGGGAAGTTTCTCAGTACAGGATCTCAGCTGTTATGAGGCATACCTGATTTTTATTACTTCTACCACATGTTTTTGTTTGCTACCAAGATGGCATCCAATGTAGAATGACTGGTTTATATAAATATACAGTATATTTTGCTTTACTGTAACCTGGACTCAAGAAAGAAAGAAGATGGTTAGGCTTGTATACATAGCAAAGATTATTCAAGAGCTGTACCCAATTCCCACTATCCCTGCATTTGAAGCAACTATTATAAATCAACTGATTGTTTATCCTTTGTTTGGCCCAGGCTTTCCAAGAGCACATCTTCCCTGCTGTCTTCATGTTTGGGTTATTTTACAACATTAGTTTGTGATCCTGGTTCAAAACTTAACTGCTTACCTATTAGCAAGCAAATATGTATAGCAGCTTTCAAAGCTGGAACAAGATCCATGTTTAATATACCATACTTGGACCCTAAAATGTGCCAAGCTTTCAGATGGGCTACACTGTTGTTTTCCAAAGTGAACAATATTCAGAAAATTATCATTCTAGAAAAATATAGATGTTAAAATGATAGGCCAATAGTATAGTTGAAAATCAGAATAAAGCCACCTTTACAACCTCAGTTTGGCCCAAAATATTCAATGGATTGTAGCATGCCATAATTTCTCCCTCCCTCCCTCCCTCCCTCCCTCCCTTTCTCTCATCCTTTCTCTCTCTTACTTATTTTTTTATTTATTTAACTTGCATTTCATATTTCATATTTCATCACTGCCCATCTCACTAAGAGTGACTAAATAATACACAGCTGTTGGAGAATCATAAAAAACCCACAACATAGCCAAGAAATGGGCTCTGTCCCACACTTGGGGCCCCAGGCTCAGGCAGTGATCCAAAGCTTTACAAAAGGCCTGCAGGGTGGGGACCAACCTAATCTCAGGAGGCATGATTTTCCAAAGAGTAGGCACCATGGCAGAAAAATATCCTTCTTTGGGGCTGCACCAACCAACATTCCTTGGCTAATGGTACCAACAGCATGCCTCTGTTGCCAGATCGGATAGGGTGGGTAGAGACAACCAGGAAGAGATGGTCCTGTAAGTAACCCAGCTCCAAGCCATGTAGGACTTAAAAGGTGACTACCATAGCATGAATTGCACCCAAAAGCAAACTGGTAGCCAATGCATCTCACAGAGCAGTAGTGTCACATGCGCCAAATAACCAGCACCATTAACTGTCCACACCACTGTATTCTGCACCAGCTGAAGCTTTTGAATGTTCTTCAAGGGCAGCCCCATTGCATACAGCACACTGCAGTAATCTGCAGGAGGTCACAAGGGGATGAGTGACTATGAGCAGGTTGGATACTGGATGGAAATTGTTCAGAGCAGTCAGGTCAGCAATGGCCCCTTGAGGAAGAGGGCACAGCACCACCTCCTTAAGAGATGGTGAGACCACTCCCTTTTTCAGAGGAATAAACCATCACCTGGACCTAGCTGCACATCCCCTTTAACCAGCCAAGAGGAATATGGATCTAATGCACAGGTAGCTGAGCTGACAGCAACAAGACATTTATTTGTCTATCTGTGTAAAGTATCTAATGGAAATTGATGTCGGAATCCTTCTTAAAATATACAATAACCTCGATGCAATACGGTATTCATTTTAATTACATGAATCTTGCACAGAGCTTTAATGGAAGTTCTTGTCATCAAATTATATCTCTTGAAATTGTATATATACATTTAGATATATTTAATTCAAGATATAATGATATTTTTCGAGAAGGAGTACTTTATGAAATCTGAACCCATTGTAAATCCTAATTTTGTGTTAAAGTGTATAGGTATTGTGCATCCCAGATTAGACTTTTTCAATTAATACTATAGCCAGAGTACAAACTATATTGCTGTACAATTTTAATAAGCTTTGGTAATGAAACTATGCACTGTAATTATCCAAAATGGCCATTATGACATGGGCATATAAAAACAATGTATTTTAAATATTAAGTGCCACCTTAGTATTTTGAGACTGAGCTTCAGGAACCAAATTAATGATTAAAGAAGACAAGGAGCATCCTTGATGAGTGCTACAATATAAATGCATGTGTCCAGGATAAAATCCATTTGTAATGACCCTAGCTACAGGGTGAAAATTTGGTAGTACAAAGACAAAAGATGGTGGAAACCCATATCTTCTTAGAATGCAGGTCATAAATTCAGTGTGAACCATATGAAAGGCCTTTCAGTGTCCAACAAGAATCAAACAACTGCTTTTAATTGATCTGTCACAATGTCCAAAATATCAATCACCAAACAGATATTCTTGGTGTTATTTATAAATACCATCTAAAATGGATGAATTATCAGTGGTATTACTTTCTTTTGATATGGTTAATTGACTAATCAATAAAGTTATATTACTATTATATATTACTTTCTATAGCTTCCTGGCTAGTATTGGATTTAATAATTTAGCATCCATGCTAAACAAAGATATTGGTTTATACCCTGACATCTGATAGGTTTTTTTTTAGGCTTTTGTAGTACAGTAAAATAGGCTTCATAAAATGGAGGGAATATAGAATGATTAAAAATGGAGCGTAAAAAATCAGCAATATAGTTGTCACCTCTAACAATATTGGTGCCAATACTTCTCTAAAAATTCTATACCATTCAGCTGGAAATCCATCAGGTCCAGGGGCATTCCCCAGTTTCAAAGGATACACTGTCTCTACAATTTCTTGTAATGTCAATGGTTATGCCAGGTATTTTTTAATCTTCCTGAGACATTTCTTCCATTTCAATATTGCCCAAGAAATTAATAATCTTCTGCTCAGTTACTGATGTCTTCAATTTTAAATTGTAAAACTGGTAATTGATAGGTTATTTCTCAGTACATAACTGACCATCATTGGCCTGAATTCCAGGCATAATTTGGTTTTGTTGTTTTTGTTGTTTCAACTTGTAAGCCAATAACTTTTTGGCTTTCTCACCCGATTCCCAATAGTTCTGATTAATGCATTTCAAAGAATATTCAAATTGTTCTGAATATCATTCATTTTAAGCATTCAGTTGTGTCTGACTCTTGGCGACTTTATGGATGAGAGCTCTCCATGCAGCCCTATCAAGCACGGCTTCTTTTAATTGCTGGATGTTCATCTTGGTATCTGTTTTGATGGTGTTAAGCCAGCGTATTCTTGGCCTGCCCCTTCTTCTTGTTCAGCTAACAATTCCTAGCATCACCGACTTTTCTAGTGAGCTTGCACATATGACATGGCCAAAGTAAGTCAGCCGTAGTCTTAACATTTTGGCTTCCAATGTTGCATCAGGTTTTATATGGTCCAGCACTTCTCTGTTGGTTACTCTGACCATCCATGGTAAACGTAACAATCTACACCAGCACCTGAATATAGTAGTCACAATTTATAAATTTCAGAATGGGAGTCCAGGAGTGTGGTCCAAAACTGCAGTGGAGCCTATTGAGGAATCTACAACTTGATCTATCAAAACAAGAGGAGAAAACAAACAAACAAAGCTAAAACAATTTTGATGTCCATGAGAAAACCAGTATATTCTTAATCGTGTGGATTTTAAAAAGGCCAAATGTTGATCAACTTAAATTGTAACAGGGATGCTTTCAATACCTTTCAGTTTTGAGAATAAGTAAGAGGACTTTGGGGAAAGTATTTCTATCTAGCTGAGCATCTTGGATTAAAGTAAAATCACCAGCACAGATTATATGTTGATTGTTTGTAAAATATACTTAAGGAAAACATATATGAAATATTTGAGAAGTGTTCTTTGTCAGGCCATAAAACAAGTGTTCTGTTGACTATCAAGGAAAAAAGTATCCTTTGCTGTCACAATGCTCATATTCCACATCAGTTTTAGAGTTGCTATTAAACAATATAGCTACCTCATGTGTTTTATTGAGCATCCACTAATATAAATTTTTCCTTTGTCTAATCAAGCTCCTAGACCTCAAGCTGTCTGTTGGGGTAGAATATGTGTTTCTTGCAACATAGTATTATCTGGTTGACTGTAATTTTTACACATTTGTCTTTTTTTTTCTTTTTTCTTTTAAATATAAGTCTGTTTACATCGCAGCTGATTACCTTAAGTGCCATGTCTCCATATAGACTAAATATTTCTTCAGATCCATTTCCCAATATATATAAAGAGAAAACATTTAAATAATGAATATGGATCTGAACTAAAAAAAATAAAAATAAATGCAAAGACATGTGATATACAGAAAATAGCCACTAAGCTGTCCCAACATTTAAAAAAAAGAAAAAAAAGTAACTCAATTTTAAATCTTTGATTTGGCTTGCTCCCCCACCCCCCCACTCCAACCCTGGCAATTCCACGTAAAAAAAGTAACCGTCCATGCTCATATAGTACCAGCAACAGTTGAAGAAAAGAGGGGAGGAGGAAGAGGAGGAGGCAAGGTTGTTCTCCCTCAGTTAAGGACAAAACTTGTACAAATTCCACAGCAGCAGCTCAGCTCTTAAATCTTTTGATCTCTTCTCCAGGAGGAAGACAGAAAAGTATTTTAACTTTCTTGCTTCTTGCCAATGTACATGTTGAGTCAAAGTCTTTTCTTAACCTTTGCAAAGGTACATCTGAATAATTCATTCTCCAATTCCATGGTATCTCCTCTAATTTGACAGAAACTGGGAAGTGGCCAGCCCCCACACTCCACCCTGTCCAGGATTTCATTAGATTGCATATGTTTGCCCAGCTTTCCTCACTCCCTATTATTTGGAGCAGAGCCCTTGGCTCGAGGTGACTGAGAGGGAGATGTCTTCTTCATTTTATCAGTCATTTTGTTAAAGTAAGGTTATATCCAGATTATTAAACTGTGAGAGCTGGGCATAAATCATGCACCATTCAGCTGTCTATATCAGCCATTTCGTCCACCAAATCAGTGCAAGGAAAAGAGAGGCAACTGCCTACCAGGTCTGTTCTGAGCCTGGAATGAAAGTTCTTAGGGGATTGCTTGAACAGAGATAATTTTATTTTCCAAGAGCATGTACAGAATCTGCTGGTTGGAGGTGGCCACACTTGTATTTCCTCCACAAGGTGTTTATATAGGAGAGCTTGCTGTTGTTATGTAAAAGTCTTCCCGCCCTCTAGGAACTTGAGAAAAGTGCAGTTTACCAGAGTTCAGATAGGAGGCGCTCTGTGGTCAGGCCCCCTGCTGTTTGTGTTTCCTGATGTCATGAGCACTGATGGTGAGCAGGAGGGGGCCCCTATCCAGGGGGAAAAATGCATGCATAGTACTGAGGAGTTAAGCAGCCATTCAAAGAGACACAGATCAGACCCGCCTTGACTTTTGGGGTTTAACTGTCTGGGTTTATCCCACGCTTCTTCAGTTTGTTAGGGTTTTCTGTCTAATGTAGCAGTAATAAAACACTAGAGACCTATTCCTTGTCTCAGCGTGGTTCCTGGCTGTTAGGACACCTGTTCTGATAGTCTGGGTTCCCTGCGGGGCTGTGGCCTTGTCTACTAGCCTGGACTGTTCACCTTGGAAGGAATCTTTTGTTATTTGATTACGGAGATCTGTTTGGCTGTTCGCCTGAATGGGCTCTGCTAAATTCTGTGAAGGAGTGACCTTTTGTTTTACAAGGTCTCTAATTAAGTCTGAAGGGAATTTTTTGTCTAAACAGCTGGGGTTTCCTGCTATATTTTAATTTTCTAGCATCCTCTTTGTATGAACCCATTCTATTTTGTAATCTTTAACCTTTGACCTTGCTCAGGGGGAAGGCAATATCGCAGGAAGACAGTGTTCTGGGGGGAGACAACATGGTGGGCAGGGAGAGATCTTAATTTCTTCTAATGTGCCTAAACAGCCTTCAAAAATTGAAGGCAACATTTTCCAAGCCTTGGTTTGATGAAGAATGTGTTCTAGTCAGGGCCATCAGGTATAACAATGAATATCATCTATATTGAGGTTAAATGCAGAAGCCAATAAAGCTTTCTCTCCATGATATGGGTATCAAACAGAGGTGTATCCTCACTTCTCTTTTATTTAACTTTTACATTAATTCTATAGTTTAGACTCTCTCAAAATGTAATTCCACCTCCTTGTCACTAGATCATAAACTTATTTCCATTCTTCTTTTTATTGACAATGCTATCATTCTTTCTCTGAAGGTTGGCCTTCAGCAGAGAATTCAGGCTCTAGCACCATCTGCTATCACACAAAACTAGAAATTAATTATTCTAAAATGAAGGCAATCATATTCACCAGGAGACATGCCAAATGGCACCATAATTGGAAAATCAATGGCATCCAAAGTGAGCAGATTAAAGTTTCAAATATTTAGGAATTTGCTTTTCATCTCAGAAACAACAATTTTGAGGAATTATAGTATGTGCCTAGAAAGGCCTTCAATGCTAATAATAATTTTGTCCCTGCAGCAGGTACATTATTTGGAGCCAATGTGATAAGCCCTATTCTGTATGGTGCAGAACTTAGCACCTACAATGATACAATGGCCTTAGAAGCAATGCAATCAAAATTTTCAAAAACCCCCTGTACTTTACAGTTCTCAGTGTTTGCCAGAAAAGACTTCTGCTGGAACTAGATTGAGCTTCTGTGGAGACCTGCATAGAAATCCATCACTTGAAATAAATTTTCTCAGGTGAGTCAGAATTCCTATTGACAAATTTATTTCCTCTTGAAAAGAAATGAGCAACCTATTACAGTCTCTAAACCCAAACCCTGATCATATTTGGATCACAGAAAGATCAAACCAGAGAGTCCTTGACTTGGAGCTGCAGAATGACAGATCCAAAATTTCAAAGCTTCCAAGTATTCTTATGTGGGTCTCTGTAGTAAAATATTTCACAATTCCTACTTTTTAATTATCTTCCCTGCCTTTACATTACCCAAGTTTGTCTTACCCTCAAAGAAATAGGAGGAGACATTCCATATTCAGAGTGCTTCTGTGCATGCTTTAACAAATCCATAGAGATAGTTTCCTACATCTTGCTGTGCTTTCCATTGTGCGATAGTTGGCAATCTGAATTAATATATGGCCACTTTACTAAATGTGCAGATTATTCTGATTTTAAGGAAAACCATAGCATCTATTACTTAGCTTCAGTAATTGTACTGGAATGAAAAAGTCATTGATTAGTTACTGTTACGCGCTCAATTTTAGAATTACAATTTGAAATCCTTTGAATCTTGCACATTCTCACATTCCAAAATTCTGGAAGCACTAGTTTATTGAAGAAGGCTTTTATACGGACCAAACCAACTATTTATCTATCAAAAGATTAAAAATTAACAAAAAATAAATGTGGATTATATACAACAAATGTAGAGAATTGCAATATTCTGTATTGAAAAATTAAATCTCCAGTTTTAAGAAATGCTAAGTATGTTTTATATAATTTAAAAAATGTTCAATCAGTGTTTTTTTTTAAATCCTGGTTTATTGGACTCTTCAGAGGATGTTCAGAGAAAGCTGGCTGAAATCCTTTTTATGCTAAGAGCTTAAGATGGAAGATGGACTATATCTTCCATTCTGATAGATTCTATATATCTTTTCCTGCACCTGCTGAACATTAGGACCTGGATAGCTCTTAAAACTAATGCACTCTGTATAGCTAACTAAAATGCAAAGGTCCATAAGTTCAGTTCCTGGTAGAGGGTTTAAACCCCATAGACTACATCTGACTGCCTACATCTGATGATTTGCAATGATGATGGAACTGATCATGTAGTACCAGCCTCCTGGTGAATTATGTAGCCTCTTTATGCTGGAGATCAAATAAATTTGAAGGAATTGTAGTGCTCGTGTTTGAAAGATGTCAATGTGCTCTTGAACTATATTCTGAAAATATGGGATAAAACTGCATGGACGATTACCAAGGAGGTGATAACATACTCCTGGAAAGATTTTTGTGTATCAGATTCTAAACATTGGTTCAATGACACTTGTCAATTCTCAGCCTTTGAATTAGCTTTGTTCCAACAGAGAGGCAAGATTGGACAGTACATTTTGTATGGGCTAGGGTTAATTCAGCATTTAGAATATAAATTGTAATTATCTGTATAAATACATAATTAAATCCATTCTATTAAAAAACCTAATAAAATCTCTCAATCTTGGATTCCTTTTTTATTTTTTAAATATATTTTTCTCTTTCTTTTCTTTTTTCTTTAATTAGTTTTGTTTAGGTTTTTCCTTTCATGCATACAGTATTACCTATCATCATGTTATCCTTAACATGTAAGTCTGTATCACATCTTATTAATTGTAGAATTTTTATAAAATTCACTACTTAAAGAAAAATTCTTGTCTCCCTAACATGTTATTTTCTCATTTTTTAAAATTGCTTTATATTATAGCTATGCTTTATTTTGTTCTCTGACATCCAATCAATCAATCAAAACGTATTTTCTCTATGCTGCATTTCTGATATGGAACTCCTATGTGCAAAACAGTGAGTACAATAGCATTGAAAAGCTTAGCTGAATATGTGTATAGGCATGTGTGTGTTTATGTATATTCTGTGGGCAAGTTGAAGTGGTCTTGGAGATGCAATCAATGAAGAAAATATTTGATATTTCCTAGCATGTATTGCCATTCTCTCATTACATATAACTTTTAAATCCAGTATTAAAGGTATTCATCAGAAGGAGGAACATGTACATTGGCCTACCTATGTCAGTCTGGCATGCATTCAGGTGGTTGTTGTTTTTCTTGGCATTTGTAGAGTCTGCTTATTTTTGGACTGTGCTTGCCTGGTTCTTACAGCAAAGCAATCAATGTACAAAGTGACAAGGGATTTTGTTTATTGGCTGCTTTCTCACAGAGCCTGATGGTGATTTGGGCTGAGAGAGAGTGACTGCCCCAAGATCACCCAGCTGTCTTCTGTTCCTAGAACCTGGTTCTCTCTCTTCCTAGTTCAGCAACTTAACTGCTTCATCACCCTAGCTCTCTATGGCATGCATTCAAGTATTAAAGCTAACATGGTAAAATGGTTAAGGGACTGGATTAGAACTACGGAGTCACGTTCAAGTTCATCATCAGCCATGGGATTTCCCTGGATAACATTAGTCCAGTCCAAAGTTTCTCAACCAGGGTTCTGTGGAACCCTAGGGTTCCATGAGAGGTCACTAGGGGTTCCCTGGGAGATCACAATTTATTTAAAAAAATTATTTCAAATTCAGGCAACTTCACATTAAAGAGGTAAGTTTCAGTCTTTATTTTTAGTTTAAGGACACCGTTAATGCAGGCCTACATATGAAATGAGTATAATCACTTTGCAACGTCTGGCCTATATTTCAGCATGAATGTTCAGAGGTTCCCTAAGGCCTGAAAAATATTTCAAGGGTTCCTCCAGGGTCAAAAGGTTGAGAAAGGCTGGTCCAGTCAGTCTCTTAGCCTGTCTGTCTTGTTGTTAAATAAACAAATGGACAATCAGAAAACCATGTTGTGTAGGTTGCCTTAAGTTATGTCAGGAAAGATCTGACATAACTTAAATAAATAAATACATAAATACATAAATAAATCCTGCTTCAGTGTTTAACTGTAATCTATAGTTGTTGTATATAGCTTTCCCTATCATCTTTTCTTAATGAATGCACATTCATAGACAACTTTCCTTAATGATTTTTGTACTTAATTGTCCTTTTCTGAACCACATTCTTAAATACGCCTTTTTTTTAAACTCAGTATTCTTAAGAGTTTTTTATGTATTTGCAATTTACATAATTCTTAAACCAAGGAATATTTCAAGAAGTAGGCTAGCAGTCTCTGTGAAATGCCAGCTTTGGCTGGAAAGGAATCTATGACTGAATTCTTCTACATCTGGATTAGAAGATGTGACAGGGTGCTTTTTTAGTAACCTAAAGTAATCTGTATGACAACTTCTAGTAAAAAAAACCAAACAAACCCTAATTTGCTTTAGCCTCTGGCCACGTCGCCACTTTAAGTTCAGATTCATTTGGGGATTCCTCAGACTGACAGTAGAATCGATTGTCAAAGGTAGTTTACTCACTGCATGCAGGATATGAAATCTCAGAAGGTGGGTGGAGGGAAGGGAAGAAATCCTATCTCAATAAACATATGCAGGTATCTCTGTCAATAAACAATGATTCATTCTAAGTGTTTGTCCTACAAACAGATCAGGAAGGTCAGAATGGTACGATTTATAAAGATTTATAGAGGAGATAATGAGAAAGAACTGCTCTAAGGACTTGGAATGCAACTAAGCACTGTAGCTTTTCTCCACTGTTTACAAAAGTTAAATTGCAAGTGGTAATTATTAAATCTGATAATTTAACAGAAAGATACAAGGGGCAGGTCCAGGCCATTTTTTGCAACATAAAATTATAGCAGTCATTTCACACACACACAAGCATAGATTCTACACCTTTGGTACCACTGAAAATTCTTCCCCTCCCCCCTCCCCTCCCCCTCCCCCCTTGGTAACACCAGTGTAGCTAAATATTGCAGTCTAAACACGATGGGACATAGCAATTATAAAAAGGCAAAATCAGCATGTGGCAGAGGGCTGGATGTGAATGTCAAAATAGAAATCTCTTTTGCAAATCACAGTGTTATGTAAATATAAATATATTGAAATTGTAGCACACAAAATCCCCATTCAGGCTGATTCATCTGTATCCATTAAACATGTCACATAGTGAGATAAAATTAAAGATAGTATATAATCTTTTCTTTTCTTTTCTTTACAATTAGTGTCTGTTTTAATTTCAATGTTACGGATCTTGGTAGACTTTGTTACTCCCTCATCCCTGGTTACAGCCCTCAGTAATAATGTGATCTATTTATTCATGATATTCCTGTCATTTAATAAACTACATCTTAGATCTTGCCTTAATACAAAAAGAAAATCATATTTCAAAAAGGATCAGGGAAAAAAGGAATTTGATATTGGCTGTTTACAAAAATGTCTTTACAAAGAAACAAGCATGTCCTACGAATGATCTCCAAACAGCGCCTAAATAACAACATTATGATCGACTCACGTTTGGGGACATAATGACACGGCAGCCTTCACATCAAAAATTGTACATATAGTTGCCCCCCTGAACCATTCCTGGGGTCCCTCTTATAAGAAGAGGCACAGCCAGAGCTCATGGTCCACACATTCTTTGAAATATATGATAGAGGAGAGAGGTAACACACACAGCCCTCCACTTCTCTTAAATGAGGGAACATGGTTGGTGATGACATAAAGGTAGTCCTCAACTTACAGTCACAATTAGGACCAGAATTTCCATCATAATTCATTGCAGTCGTAAGTCAAGGACTAACTGTGGCATTAAATACACTGATATTGTTTATATTGAATGAGTACTGAAAATTAAACTGGCAAGAACCCTACACAGCAAGGACATTGCAGGAATATTCCCCCCGTACTTGGAAAACCAGCTGGTGAGAAGAAGAAACCCCACCGTGTTACTGAGAAAACATTTGCTCTGGAACCATGACTGGATTCACAGGCCAAGTCTCTGTAGGACACTGACACTTCCAACCTGCCACTGCTTTGATGACATTTACCCCCAAGAGGTGCTTTTTAAGACTGAGTAAATATAGCATCCCAGATATGTGTTAGGACTATATGAATCAGGCCTAACATTATGTTAGGAAAGAAACCCTGAGTGGCTTTGGATGCTGGCACCCCTGGGATGTGCTAAGAAGAAAAGATAACAGGAAAGTTAAAAATAGTTTCAAAATGGTCCAAACAAAAACCAGTGGCTCTCTGCAGCTTTGTAAAGGGGATCAGAGTGAAAACATCAGTAAAGCTTGCAGCTTGTAGAATTATGAGACAACCATTTAGATTTAAAGGGGAAATGATATTAAAAATATCCTGCAATTAGCCTTCATCCTTATACTAGGCAACTACAATAAACTAGTCCTCTGCAACTTAGTTTTACACACCCACCCACACCCACCCACCCACCCACAAACACACAGAGGGAGAGAGAGAGTTATGTAAGCTGTCTTTGGTTCAGGTTAGTCCAGTTAATACTGGTCAAACTAAAAGTGGCTTTCCAGGTTTCAAGCTATAATTTTATACCTTACAGTGGCCAGGAATCATACCCAAGGCCTCCTGCATGCAAATAAGGCATTATTTTTCTTTCATATTCCAGGTCTCAATTTAGCACCTGAAAACTGAGTCCTGGCTTGAATATACTTTTTTTTTTTTTGTGAATATACTTTCTGGATGCAATTTCTGAGCTCAGGTATATTTTGAGATGGGCTATAGCAATCTCCATTAATTATATGACTGACTGTGCTGTAACAAATTCCATTTTGATGGATCATGCCATTTTACCTGGAGCAAAAATTCACAAAAATATTATTTTTCATCATAACATTTGCATAATAATATGCACATGGGCATAAGAATTAGACTTTCACATTTCTATTTGTATGTTTCTGTAAAAACATTATTTCCCAGTCCTGCTTTTGTATTTAACAAAGCCGGAGTCTTGTCTATTCCCCAGAAATCAGCAGAATAGGAGAGATTAATAAAGGGAAAATAGGGTTTTACTTTTGTTCAGACCATATTGTAAACTCTCACCATATCAGACTTTCTTAGAAAAAAATGAATGTACTGTATTTTAAAATATACCAAAACAGAAAATATGTTTCCTCTCCCATATAAATTGTATATTGAGGTGAAAAGTGTTTAGTTACTAAGGTCAGCACTTAACATTTAGGGGAACTGAATTGAATTTTTACATACTCATCTTAGTGCTTATATCATATATGTGTGTATTTTTTGCCTCAGACAGTGGGAAACTGTGCTGTCAATTTTCAGAAATAATGGTTAGAGGTGGCTCTAAGGGCCACTAAAATGTGGTTTGAGAGCTGGAAGTTGTTCACACATGTTACATTTATAATTGCCAATGACAGGATTATTAGAGGAGTAGGCACTGTTCCTTGAACAGGATCAGAACAGCAGCATAACAGTGCCAGGCTCCTGCGATAAAAAGAACTCTATTACTACATAGAGCAAATTGCTCCCACTTCTCTGACACCTACCTCTATTGCTCCTTATCTCCAGTTCCAAGGAAGCAACTCATTCCCTTGAACATTGCCTAACTCTGATAATAAGACTTGATAAAGAATAGCAGGCTGACATTAAAGTCACAAATGGAGATGCTGTTAGTAAACAGAAAACTTGACTTGGAAAGATTGAGGTTCACCCTGCTACATCATGCAGATGGCAGGCTGGGGTTTTCCATTCTTTTCACAGGTTTGTAGGGCAAACTGAGGAGTTTCTTTGCATTTTAACTGAGTTTTGTTGTTTATTCGTTTAGTCGCTTCCGACTCTTCGTGACTTCATGGACCAGCCCACGCCAGAGCTTCCTGTCGGTCGTCAACACCCCCAGCTCCCCCAGGGACGAGTCCGTCACCTCTAGAATATCATCCATCCATCTTGCCCTTGGTCGGCCCCTCTTCCTTTTGCCTTCCACTCTCCCTAGCATCAGCATCTTCTCCAGGGTGTCCTGTCTTCTCATTATGTGGCCAAAGTATTTCAGTTTTGCCTTTAATATCATTCCCTCAAGTGAGCAGTCTGGCTTGATTTCCTGGAGGATGGACTGGTTTGATCTTCTGGCAGTCCAAGGCACTCTCAGAATTTTCCTCCAACACCACAGTTCAAAAGCATCGATCTTCCTTCGCTCAGCCTTCCTTATGGTCCAGCTCTCGCAGCCATATGTTACTACAGGGAACACCATTGCTTTAACTATGCGGGCCTTTGTTGTCAGTGTGATGTCTCTGCTCTTAACTATTTTATCGAGATTTGTCATTGCTCTTCTTCCAAGGATTAAGCGTCTTCTGATTTCCTGACTGCAGTCAGCATCTGCAGTAATCTTTGCACCTAGGAATACAAAGTCTTTCACTGCTTCTACATTTTCTCCCTCTATTTGCCAGTTATCAATCAAGCTGGTTGCCATAATCTTGGTTTTTTTTAGGTTTAGCTGCAAACCAGCTTTTGCACTTTCTTCTTTCACCTTCATCATAAGGCTCCTCAGTTCCTCTTCACTTTCAGCCATCAAAGTGGTATCATCTGCATATCTGAGATTGTTAATGTTTCTTCCAGAGATTTTAACTCCAGCCTTGGATTCCTCAAGACCAGCTTGTCGCATGATGTGTTCTGCATACAAGTTGAATAGGTAGGGTGAGAGTATACAGCCCTGCCGTACTCCTTTCCCAATCTTAAACCAGTCTGTTGTTCCGTGGTCTGTTCTTACTGTTGCTACTTGGTCGTTATACAGATTCTTCAGGAGGCATACAAGATGACTTGGTATCCCCATACCACTAAGAACTTGCCACAATTTGTTATGGTCCACACAGTCAAAGGCTTTAGAATAGTCAATAAAACAGAAATAGATGTTTTTCTGAAACTCCCTGGCTTTTTCCATTATCCAGCGGATATTGGCAATTTGGTCTCTAGTTCCTCTGCCTTTTCTAAACCCAGCTTGTACATCTGGCAATTCTCGCTCCATGAACTGCTGAAGTCTACCTTGCAGGATCTTGAGCATTACCTTGCTGGCATGTGAAATGAGTGCCACTGTTCGATAGTTTGAACATTCTTTAGTGTTTCCCTTTTTTGGTATGGGGATATAAGTTGATTTTTTCCAGTCTGATGGCCATTCTTGTGTTTTCCAAATTTGCTGACATATAGCATGCATTACCTTGACAGCATCATCTTGCAAGATTTTGAACAGTTCAGCTGGGATGCCGTCGTCTCCTGTTGCCTTGTTATTAACAATGCTTCTTAAGGCCCACTCAACCTCACTCTTCAGGATGTCTGGCTCTAGCTCACCGACCACACCGTCAAAGCTATCCCCGATATTGTTATCCTTCCTATACAGGTTTTCTGTATATTCTTGCCACCTTTTCTTGATCTCTTCTTCTTCTGTTAGGTCCTTGCCATCTTTGTTTTTGATCATACCCATTTTGGCCTGGAATTTACCTCCAATGTTTCTAATTTTCTGGAAGAGGTCTCTTGTCCTTCCTATTCTATTGTCTTCTTCCACTTCCGCGCATTGCTTGTTTAAAAATAATTCCTTATCTCTTCTGGCTAACCTCTGGAATTTTGCATTTAATTGGGCATATCTCCCCCTATCACTGTTGCCTTTTGCTTTCCTTCTTTCTTGGGCTACTTCTAGTGTCTCAGCAGACAGCCATTTTGCCTTCTTGGTTTTCTCTTTCTTTGGGATGTATTTTGTTGCCGCCTCCTGAACAATGCTGCCAACTTCTGTCCAGAGTTCTTCCGGGACCCTATCTACTAAGTCCAGTCCCTTAAATCTATTCTTCACCTCCACTGCATATTCCTTAGGAATATTAGTGAGCTCATATCTAGCTGATCTGTGGGTCTTCCCTAATCTCTTTAGTCTGATCCTAAATTGTGCAAGAAGAAGTTCGTGATCTGAACTACAGTCAGCTCCAGGCCTTGTTTTTACCGACTGTACAGATGTCTGCCACCTTTGGCTGCAAAGGATGTAATCAATCTGATTTC
Source organism: Candoia aspera (assembly GCF_035149785.1). Taxonomy (NCBI): domain Eukaryota; kingdom Metazoa; phylum Chordata; class Lepidosauria; order Squamata; family Candoiidae; genus Candoia; species Candoia aspera. The sequence continues at coordinate 76,826,172 of NC_086154.1, read as the reverse complement.
GGTGTTGTCCATCTGGTGAAGTCCATGTATAAAGCCGTCTCTTAGGTTGTTGGAAGAGAGTGTTTGTTACGCAGAGTGAATTGTCTTGGCAAAATTCTATCAGCCTATGTCCTGCTTCATTTTGTTCTCCCAGGCCATACGTACCTGTAATTCGAGGTGCCATTTGACTGCCCACCTTAGCATTCCAGTCTCCTGTGATGAAAATAACATCTCTTTTAGGCGTGTTGTCCAGTAGGTGCTGCAGATCCTCATAGAACTGCTCTACTTCAGCTTCTTCAGCATTTGTGGTTGGGGCGTATATTTGGATCACTGTGATGTTAGATGGCTTGCCCTGAATTCGAATTGAGATCATTCTGTCGTTTTTTGGGTTGTATCCAAGCACTGCTTTAGCCACTTTACTGTTAATTATGAAGGCTACTCCATTTCTTCTGTGGTCCTCTTGTCCGCAGTAGTAGATCTGGTGGTCATTTGATGTGAAGTGGCCCATTCCAGTCCATTTCAGTTCACTGACGCCCAAAATGTCTATCTTTAATCTTGACATCTCACCAATAACCACATCCAATTTGCCCTGGCTCATAGATCTTACATTCCAGGTTCCAATGGTGTGTTGATCCTTAGAACATCGGATTCGCCGTTCATCACCAGCACCGTTGGCCGCTAGCCGTCCTTTCGGCTTTGAGCTAGCTGCGTCATCACGTCTGGGGCTAGTTGAGCTCATCCTCTGTTCCTCCCCAGTAGCATTTTGACCATCTTCCGACCTGGGGGTCTCATCTTCCGATGGTATACCGACATATCTCTGGTTGTACTGATCCATTTAGTTTTCACGGCAAGAATACTGAGGTGGGTTGCCATTACCTTCCCCAGGGATCGCATTTAGTCTGACCTCTGTCATGACCTTCCCGTCTTGGGTGGCCCTTCACGGTTTAGCTCATGGCATCATTGAGGTGCTCAAGCTCCAGCACCACGACAAGGTAACGATCCTTTGCTGAAGTAACTGAGTTTAATCCCACTTTAAGATTTACGTTAAAGTGTTCACATTTTCTGCCTCAAAATGGTGGGAAAACATGCCACTAATGCATGGATTACAGGACTCCTTAAAAAAAAAAAAAAAAAAAGATTCCTGCTCACAGGGGTTTTGCTGATCCCAAATACTGCACCATTTACACTTTGGAAATATACATTAGATTAGCCTTCCAAAGTCTGGTACCCTTCAGAACCAACTAGCAAAATTCTCAACGCTTCTGGGAGTTAAATGTCCATAATTCTATAGGGTGTGGAGGTTAGTACATTGGCTGAAATTCTAAAATGCTCATTAAAACTGGCCTTTTAAAATTCAGGGCAGCTTACACAGACTATTCAAGAGTATTTTATTCAAGATCATGTTTTAGTAATCTGTACTGGATTGGAAAATACAATTTTCAATTAGTAAAATCATGTTGGTCATTATATATGGCCATATTTATTCCAGTTTCAATTTCCAAAATACCACTATGGCTTTTATTGTACTTTAATGTTCAGTAAGTCTCTTTTTTTTCCCATTGTGTTAGTTTGTTTCTCCCAAACCATCTCTGCTGCAGTTCAGACAGTTTTATATGTTGTTGCACAGCTGCTCTTTATGCTATGGGATTTTTCTATTGTAGCATTTAGTGTTTTGTAGATGAACCCATCTCCTTCATGAAGCAAAAAGGTTAATTATTATCAAATAGTATGATGGTTTTTTTTATTATATAAAAATAAATAAAATATTATATAAATAAAATAAAATAATATTTTATTTATACTACCTTATTTTATTATTCTAAGCCACCACTCTATAGTTTTACCTAAATGTTATTAATTTTTCACTATACACACTCCTGCATTTAAAATCTTAAACTCATAATTTTAGTGGTATTAGCATCATGATTTTATAGTTTGTGTTAGTGATTTAAAAACATTATAGTTAGTTTTAGAAGAGATACAAGTTTTCAAAAGTTGCCAAGAGTAGTAATTGGTCATTCAGATACAGGGTGATTTTAAAAGGAAGTAGGAAAGGAAAGGTGAAAATGAGATTCCTTTGTACCTGGTAGGCAAGAAAATGTGATCAGATCTGTTCAGAGATGAATTATATTTTGAAAAACAATGATTTAAAATTTGAAGCAAGAAATTAATTAATGCTTTGCATATTACAGAAGAAAAATGTGTTATACAAAACACTATCAAAGAGAAATTGAAGCAAATTATATGCAAGTTAACTTAAGAGAATACTAAATAATATTATATGCCTTAACCAAACAGTTGTAAATATACAAAGGTTATACTGCACCGTTAACTGCAATTTAACTTTGACTAGAACACTGTGAAATGAATGATTAAGTGAAAGAGCTATAACATGCAAAAATTGTGACAAGGAAAATTACTAGCCATTGGGATTTGTAATTACACTGTCACTTTAGATCCATCTAAACCTCCACCAGTCCAACTAATTAAATGTAGCTCCTTAGAGGTTTCCAGCCATATAGCACAGAGCTCTGCCATACCTATTAATTTGCAAAGCATCCCCAAAGCACTTTAAAACCTCTACTCTTTGGGGTGGGGGTGACAATATTTTACCTGCACCATTCATGGTTTTTAATTTTTTTTAAATTTTTTATATTTTTGTTCCACCTTTTATTATTTTTATAAATAACTCCAAGCAGCGAATATACCTAATAGTCCTTCCTCCTCCTATTTTCCCCAGAACAACAACCCTGTGAGGTGAGTTGGACTGAGAGAGAGCAGCTGGCCCAAGGTCACCCAGCCGGCTTTCATGCCTCAGGCAGGATTAGAACTCACAGGTTTCTAGGACAGCACCTTAACCACTAGATGATATAAATTTTGCAGGTCCCCTTCCTCTGCCTAATTAGACAATAAATATTGAAATTTATTTTATTTATTTTATTTATTATTCAAATTTAATTACCAATCAATTTTTACCTCCCCCAAAGAACCAACAAAACCCAATGAAGAAAAAATGTTTCATTTCACCATGGCAACCATCTTGGAAACTTGGTAAATTGGGTTAGTCCAGCAGTCCTATAAGTCTGAAATCTATTAATTCCCATACACTCAAGCTAGATTTATTGGAGCAGAACTGCAAGAGTTGGAAGAACAGCCCAGAAAAACAAAATGTCCTTACTTATTTATCTCTGAAGGAGAGAGAAAAAAAGCCTGGTGTAGCCGAATGAGGAGGAAGTGGAGTTTCTAGGCTTTTTTCAATAGGCAGCTATTGGTGGTGTGTGCTAGGTGAGGTTGTGGGCAGCTCGAGACAAAGATTAAAATGTTTGTGAGATAAGGCTTACTTTGTCCCAAACATTACATAAGCTTTAAAAACACTTTGATAAGTATCTGCAAAGATCTGAAGGGCAGGCTCTTAAAATTATGTGGAAAAGAAACTTTCAAAGAGGAGAAAGAACTTTAGAAAACTGAAAGAAGTCACTCTATTCCAATCTGCTCAGAAATTAAGGATCCAGCCCCAAAGGCTAATTCGACAGAGGCCAAGACTGACTTGAAAACTCCAAAATGGATATGATTAAAATAATATTTTTCCCTCTCTCAGAGACGACAAAAGCAAGTTTTGAGAAAAAAGGCATCAAAGCTTAAATAAATAATTAAAAAGCAAAGATAATAAATAATAGAACCAAAATCAAGGAGAAAGAAAAATAAAACTGTGAAGTAAACCACTGCACTAAGATACAAGTGATTTTGTGATTCATTGTTTTAGTTCTTTATTAGTCAATGGCATTTTAAGAGCAGAACTACACAGTTGTCTGTTGAGGACACATGTCCAGTTATCATCAGGGTACCCATTGATATGGGGGATTATGAACATTAACCTGTACCACTGGACATAAATATATATTTCATATCTTCCTTCTATACTGGTCTATGCCACTTCACCAGGAGTATTTGTGCCTGCATCTCAGATGACAGGCAGATAAAAAAAATGTGCCATCAGAGGAAAATGCCTCCTTTTGAACCCAAATTCATTCTTATCCCATGCCCTGACTCTCCTTCAGGTACTGGAAAGTTACAAAGAAGTTCTTAATGAAACATAGAAGAGTAAAACTGATGAGATGCCTGCTGCATATGCACTAAAGATGGTTGGATCTGTTGTGAGAAAAATGCTCCCTTTAAATAAGAAACCAAACAATTGGAGACAGATGCAACAAATTGTTTCAAACTTTTTCTAACATACAGATTTGACAACCATGCTTCTCTGAAAGAAAATATTTGCATTCATTATTTTGACCAACATCTAATTTTTTCTGTACCCCTCTATTTTCTGTTGTATTCCTATTATGAAAGCAGATATTAAAAGATAAGTATGTTCCAGGTTGTAGACAGATTGTAAATAGGAAATGCAACCCAAACAAATATCTCTGTCATCCCTGATTTCCATTGCTTATGTTTTACAAAGGATAACATGTGCATTTGACTGCTATACAAATTACTTGAATTCCTAGCAATATTTGCTACCTTGGGGGAAACGAATGATATGTGTCTGAGTCCATACTTTAAAGTATTCAAAGTCATTAAACAACTCCAGCAAGAAAGTTAAAAAATATCATGGAAAATTGCCAATACTACGTATGCTGGATCATTAGTTGTATGATACAAAGCTATAGCAGGATATATCTCAAGTGGTTTACTCATAGGTTTCTTCAGTCCACACATTTAAAATATCTGCAAGAAATAGATTCATCTAATGTTAATACATTTGGAGTTTTTTTTTTTCCAGAGAGGACAAATGCAACATTCTGTCAGTCTTTTGTGGTATAATTTCTTTGTATTAGCTCTTTCTGCCATGCAAAGATTTCTCAGTGATTGGTGGTTCATTTTCTTTCTATTATTTTTTTTACATGCAACTCATTTGCTTTTTAGTTTGATAGAAAGGGAGAAAAAATGCCAGATAAATTAATTGAGCTGTTTATTAGATAGATGCCTTTGCCATTCAATGGCAAGATTTTTTGAGAAAATGTTAATGATTTTTTCCAAGTAAATGCTTTGTATGTAGAAGTTTATTATTCTTCCAGAAATAGTCTTTGCTAATATAAATTTTCTTCACTCCCTTTTGTGTACAATAGAAATTTCAAAATGAGTGAGACTGACAATAACATTTTTTTTTTTATTACTACATTGAGATTTGGCAATACTACAGGGGGAAAAAGGATGAAGCTTTTGTCTCCAAATTGTTGGTTGAGAAAAGCAATAGTGAAATGAATAAATAATCACAGTCACAAATTATTAACCACAGCTTTTTCTATTTTAAGTTGTTCTTGAAAACACAAACCAGATAATCATGTCTGTATTTTGAGTGCCCATGAAATTATTATTGACAAAATTATTATTGAGAATGTTATCTCATTTGAAATGAAGTTTGACCCATCCATCCTTTCATCTACTGCAATTTCTTCTTACTTTATTTCATTTTTTCTGTTTTTAAAGTTTGGACAGAAGAGAGAAGACAGAAGTATATGTAAAATTAATTAAAGTAAGTTATTTATTTAAACATACTGTGATTTCTCATAACATTAATATCAGAGAACTAGAAATTGCAGTCAAAATTGGTTTGATTCGCTCTTTAAGTTAGTTCATCTTTTAGAATTCTTTCCTAGGTCTTTCCACAGAGCTGCCAGCTTTGCCCCCTTGCTCTAAGTGGCTGTCTTGCACTATTTAGGCAGCCTTCAATGAGTCTCCTTAAGTTCCTCTAGCTGGCCAACAAGGAAATACTAAACAGCAAGTCACGCAGAGCAGATCTCTCACCCTAGAGCTTTGCGTGGATGGGTGGGGGTTGTTTTTATACCTTTCATTCTACCCTTATTTGGCTTTTAATACTTCCCATCCCCTATCTAGGCATTTTCTGTTTTCCTTTTTGGAAAATCTAAAACAATTCAGATTAATTCACTTATTCTCGATTTCATCCATTTCTAATGTATCTGAATTAGCTGAAGCAGTTTCTGATTTAATGATTGGAAGCAGTTCAAAGGCAGAGCATCCCTGCCCTGGATGCAGACTTCTTTCTTGTGGGACTCCCTATACAAGTTTCAAGAGAAGCTGTGCCACTCGCAATATACTGATCCTCCAGCAGGGAGTGTGGCAGTTGGAGGGAAAAAGGAGAAGGAAAAGCAATGATAGCTTAATGGTAAATAAGAGTGGCTGTAGAAGGAGATATCAATTATAAGAAGATACTTCTTTTTATAAGAAATATCTTCTACTGTCATTCTTATTTAACAATTCTGTAAGAAATTTAGCCTGCGAAATACGTATTAAGAGATATAGAAGGGTGCAGCAGACTAGAATCTTGCCTTCACTATATCACATGGCCTTTGACCAGTCAGGAGCCCCCAAATCCCTATTCAAGCTAAACCTTTGCAAGTTTGCTGCAGCATGCAAGGAGTTTGATTAGCCCTCCCCATCTGTGGTTGTACTGGTGACGTAAGTGAAGAGAAGATCTCTATGCTTACAGCATCATGTGCACAAAACGATCAAGACTGCGGCCAATTTGGAAGTGATCCCATGGCTTACGGTTGGAAATTCCAAGAGCTGCAGTCCCAGTTAATATGTAGGGTGCTAGACTGGGGAAAACCATAATATGCCAAATTCTCAAGGTTGGCCTGAAATCAAATGATTCAAAAATTGTATTAGATTAATGAAAAACAGTGGCTGAAGTAAAAATGATTCCAAGCCAAGTGTATTCATTTCTTCTCTTCCCCTGTGCCAAAGACAGTCTGCACTGACTCCGCTGTGAGATTAAAGCTCCCCACTGTTTGTAAAATGAAGGTAAAATCTAAGAGCAGCTGCAGCTGCATGCAGAAGGTTCTAGGTTTCATACCAATTTTCTCTATATAGACTCGACTCCAAACCCTTGGAAAGCTGCTGCAAAGCAAAGTAAACAATATTGAGCTAGATATACCAGTGATCTGATTCAGTATAAGGCAGCTCACCATGTTTCTGTTCTAGAACACAGGACCCTTTTCTGATGCTTAGGAAACTTAGGAAAACAAGCCGTGGGGTCAAAAATATACCCAACGCATTCTTAAGATGATTGTTTCATGGATGATACTAAGCAATCAAGCACACCAAGAAGAGAAATGTTCACAAGTTATAGTCACATTTTAAACTGCTGTTTCTACACCCCTGGAAAAAATCACTGTAAACACCTGTATCTATGTCTAATTGAATATACTAAGAGAAGAACAGTATACTCCTGAGAATGCATGCTCTTGGCTCCATGCTACAGAAAGCATTATTATTAATAAGAGAAAATGAAACAGGAAAATAAGAATTATCACTTAAAACAGGGAGTTTATTAACGGCCTAGGTGTAATATAGTAGCATTTTTAGCATTTGCAGTGTTTGGCTTACTGATTAAGCAATAATCACAAAGTGTATGTACACACAAAAAGCAAAGCCACATCCACTTGTTATTAAAAATCTGAATGTGTGCTTTGTTTCAGTCCTATTACACAATAACAAGATTGTGATTCCAGCTCACGGAACAGCTCTCCAAATTAATGTGCAGCAGTTCAGTAAAAGGCTTTGTCATCCGTTCTTGTTACACAGAATATCTAGAAAGGAAGGAGAACTACTTCTGCAGTTCCCAGATCAAAATCCTGGATAGAATATACCCAAAATACATTGGATATAAATATTGGTTAGATATGCATTTTTCTAAAAACCTGAAATACCTTCTGGTTATACATGTCTGTTTGTATACAGTGAAAAAGCTCCCTTTTGCAAATATTATTAGGTTGGCATCTGGGAACAGATGTGAATTCTAGACTAGCAGAGTATTTTGGATTTCGCTAAATTTTGCAATGGATTTCGACTTTGGATTTCAAAGCAGACAGAATTTGAATCTAAACCTTTGTTGGTATCACAGGGATTCATGAGTACATTATGGCACAATGGATAAGTGTATTCACTAGCTCAGCATAAGCCAGTATGGAGAGAGGAAGCATTAATTTCTAATGGAAATGGACTGCGCTAATTTTTAATCACAGGGTATCATTTTATCAGGGCTCACCAATCACAGTATTTGGGACTGTTGATACATACACTATGCATGCAATACTATTTCTGAGCTCACTGTTGTTTATTAAATTTCTCTTGCAGAAGCAGAAAAAGTAAAGGATTGGGTGGAGTTGTACTGGCTACAGTTTTATGGTAACAGTTTTGCAGTAGGTTTGTTGCATCAGAATCCCCAGATCCATATTTCATATTTTCATCAATTCATCTGATGGATATGTGTGTTGGAAAATCAACTGAGAGTGGTAAGACATTAGCATCTACCCGCTTACCATAAAGTAATCAAATGCCACACTATGGCACCCACAGACATGGGTGAATGAGGGGAGGGGAAGATTGAAGTCAAGCCATGTTTGTCCTTTGATACTTTGCCTCTACTCAGGGGACCCCTTATTTGTTGAATTGCAGGATGTTTCACAACTGGGCTGTCAAATCATGGATCCAGCTTAATAACCCAGTGACACAAGTGGCTTGCCTTGCACCAAAACCAATGCTGCTGAAGTTTAGTTTTATCTTCTTACGCTGTAAATCACCAGAAGTTATTTTGGAGGTCAATGGCTTAAAATGTTGTAAATAAATAAATGAGTTCAGAATGGCCTATTAACATACAATAGTCATATTCTGGATGCTATTCCATCAAAAAGTTGCATTGTCCTCAAAACAAATATTGCAATACTATAAGACTTACCTTTAAAGTTAGCATGGAATGTACAAGTACATTCTTGAATGTTTTATGTGAACTGTTTATCATCTTGGGTTCTCTGCACCTTTCCATGTTTTCTTCTTCAACAGATTAGACCTCATAATATAAAGGACAAGTTGAATTACCAGCATATCTGATGGATCTCAGTTTAGGTAAACTAAGGCCTACAGTCTTCAAGGCCACAATCCTTTTATCCCACATTAATTTGGTATTGGATAATCTCCCTCATCCCAGGTGCCGCTATACCATCCCCAAAGGGACACCTGAGTCAAAAAGAGGGTCTTGGATTATTTATACATATGACATGCCTATTCTTAGTAGCAGTCAAAATTTATGTCCTTTCATGAGGAAAGAATCCTTGGAGGCTAGTAGCTTAGATTAGTTCCAGATAAAGTAATATGTCAGAAGATATGAAGTTCTTTTCCAGGCTTGATTTCATAGATCTTTGCTCAATCCCTGAGCACATTCTTTCAGTTTATACAATAGTTCATCTGGGAGTTAAAGAAAAGAGGACCAGTTCCAGGGATCAAACTCATAACTGATTTGTAGGAATTTTGCTATCTAATTGTCAAATATACTTTTATTGATATAACAAATAAAGGGAGAAATATCGAATGCTTTTGTTTTTCCAGCTGAGTAATATAATACCTATAAGGGCATTGGAAATATTTCGGTGATGGCCAAATGCTTATTATAGGCATTAAAAACTTACTGCATACAATGCCACCAAGACTATTATATGCCTGAATAGTGAGGCAGGATACAGGGGATTGGGGACAGAAGACTAGAAGGGCAAGAAATTTAAAAAGTGTGATGCTGATCCAATTCTAATAATGGTTGCAGAAGACATTCATTCATTCATTCATTCATTCATTCATTCATTCATTCAATTTGTATGGCTTCCCATCTCAACAAGTGACTCTGGGTGGCAAACAATCTTAAAATAAATTAAAAACAATTCCAAGCACAAATACAAAAATTAAAATACACGGCAGCCGAGGAAGGTGTCACAATCAACAGTCGCTAGCACAGCCAGGAGACAGGACCCCAGGCCCAGGCCCAGAATCAGGGCCTTACGAAAGGCCAGCAGGGCTGGGGCCATCCTAATCTCTGGAGTGAGAATCTTCCATAACGTGGGTGCTGTGGCAGAAAAAGCACATTTTCTAGGCCTCACCAACCAGCATTTCTTAGCCAATGGGACCTGAAGACCAGATCAAATGGATAGAAACAACTGGGGAAAGATAATCCCTCATGTAACCAGTCGCAAGCCATGAAGGGCTTTAAAGATGAAATCAGCATCTTGAATTGCACCTTGAATTGCACTTGAAAGCACACCAGCAGCCAATGCAGCTCACAGAGGAGTGGTGTTACATGTGCCAATAACCGGCACCATTTACTACCCATGTAACTACATTCTGCACCGGCTGAAACTTCTGAATGCTCTTCAAGTGCAGTCCCATTACTTGATTGGTACCTTAATTGTGCCATGAATACATCTACCAGACCTTCACCTGTTAATTACATTATGTCAACTTCTTTCCCATGGTTCTAAATTGCTCACTTTTGACTTAGATAGCTTTGCTCTTATTTTGTGCATGTAAGAACCACTGGCATAATCATATACATATAAATAACTATGCTAGTTATATAAATAACTATGCTAGTTATCTTAGCTAGCCCTTAGCACACATTGCAACAGAACATATCACATAAGCCACAGAATTCTGTAATGGTAATACAATTTCCTGGATCCATTTTCAATCGTCAGTGAACATTGCTATGATAACATTAACATGATAATATATTCCTTCCAGTAGCCCATTGCCACCATGAGTGACAAGATTATTCTCTTCAATTGTTTTGTTTTGTTTTTCTTGCCATGGAGAAAACAAGATGGAGATGGATGACTACAGTCATCCAGAAGAGACTAATCAAGGTTGCAGTTAAAGGAATTAAGGATACCATAAAAATGTCTGGATAAAGATAGGTAAGCTTAATGGTTAGGAACAGTAACTGGAAAGGGAGAATAATCCTAGGAAATAAAATCAGTTGCTCAGGATATTAAAGACGACTGAGCCATAAGCTATAAAACGAGCCCCCCCCCCAAAAAAACCCCATTTGCTGGCTTATTTGTTGCTTATTAATTCCTTGATTGAGCATACATTCAGTCATCTAATATATCCATCTTACATCTCAACCCTTTTCTGTAACAGAATTCAAGCCATCATACATGAAGTTTCTAGATACAAACCAAAACACCAATCATGGATTTGTTTTCCTTTAATCAGCTGGTGTATCATCTGCAATTTCAACTGCACATCTTTTCATTTTTTAAAAAAGTAAAGGTTGTAAAACTTTTAATAATTAAAAAAACCAAATAAAACAATAAAATAATTATGAGACTGCATTTTTACAGTAACATATTTACTAGGTGACATTTAGAATATGTTTAAAGTGGATCTAAGAGATAAGGCTCAAATAAGGCTATGTAAGATTTCCTGTATCTGTTTCTCTTCCAAATTTCCTTAATAAAGAACTGGCATATCTTATTTGCTGTAGTAAAAATCAAAGTTCATTACAGATAGAGAAAACTAAATAGATAAGAAAGCACCATATTCTTCCTGATGCAGTGCTTTGGTTTACAGTTTGCATTTGCACTGAACAGGGTAGAAGTTGGGGAAAAAAGCTGAACTCTGTGCTTCCTGATATTCATCAGGGAAGAAATGATCTTAATTAATTTTAATTAATTAATTAAGCAATTAATGGATGATATTAATTAATTGATATTAATTAATGGTTTTGATTTTTAAAAATGTTTCAACTCCATAAGTAGCATTCGGGCCAGAGCACCTTCTGCTGTTTCAACAATCAGGCCTATTGGACTGCCATTTCTTCTCAAAATGGATATAGCTTTCTTTGTGACCACCCTGGCTAGAAATGGTGCCTTCTGGCTGTGTAGTTTCAATCTTGGGTAAATAAGTCTGGGCAGGCTGATCCAACCACAAGATTTGGTTTTGACTCAGCACTTCAGAAAATAATCCAGTTTAATTTGTATCAACTGCACCTCCCTCCCTCCCTCCCTCCCTCCCTCCCTCCCTCCCTCCCTCCCTCCCTCCCTCCCTCCCTCTCTTTCTTTCTTTCTTTCTTTCTTTCTTTCTTTCTTTCTTTCTAATAGAATTTTTAGGCACAGTCAAACTTTCTGATGGGCTGAAGCATGGCCAAATCACTCTTTCTGTTTTAGACTTAGGCTTCTTTAAAATAATCTATAACTTCTTTCTGTCTGCCATTTTCTGAGATTCTGCATATCATCCTGCTCTACTTTTTGATGCGCTTAACAGTAAAACTGCTGTGGCCTCATCTGAATCAGAATTATTGCAAAAGTTATGGAGAAAATCTAATCTCCACTGCTGTCCTTTGTTTGTTCAGTTGTTTTAAATAACCAGTGCAAGTTCTTCAATTCCTACTTCAAAAGAAATATGGCACCAAATAATGCACAATGCCTCCTGATTCAGTTCACGTTGGTTAACTGGGATCCCATTTTCCTTCTTCCAGCCACAAATCAGCCCAAATTCAGCTTGAGATTTCACCATTGAGCTAAACATAATGCACATTATGAACATCTGGATATTGCCTGCTTACCTATATCAATCTCATTCCTTCATGAGCAGTTATAAGTTGAAAATGGTCTCCTAAGTGTCTTGGTGTGGGAAAGGATGTTTCAGTCCAGTCTGATGCATTCAGCCTTTGCCTTTCTTTCCCCAAGAAGGTAAAGTAAAAGTTACTTCCCACTTGAACCTCTGTTCATACTTTACTTTATTTGTTTCATGGTGCACTGTTGATCTAGTTAAGGAAGTTAAGCTATAGGTTAATTCAAAAGTGGAATCAGCTTTAGTGGTCTACAGTTATGTGAAAAAAAAAGGGCTGTTCTGCTCACCACTGGCTTCTTTTCTCAGCACGAAAGCAGCTGCTGCGTGCTTCAGAAATTATGTCATGCAGGGGGACCTGGAAAAGTGCTTTGTCTCCAAGCATTATTTGCTTATGTAGGTAGGCTAGGGGGCTGATACTTATGCCCACTTTGAACAAAGTTGCACAAGAGCTATGACTCAGTAAGAGGATAAAAATATTATTGATTGTTCACCAAATTGTCTTCTCAACTTCCCAGTGTCATAAAAAGCCCTGATGACCTGATTTCCTTCTCACTTTCCTCAAGTGACTCAGGAGTGATTTGCTAATGTCAGTACGTGGATTATAGTCAGTTGGCAGTGGTGTTAGAAAATCACTTTTCCCCTTTTTCTGTTTTACTACGCCATTAGTGTAAATCTGTTTCCTCTGACTCAGTGAGATTTAAGGTTGTAGAAGGGAGGCCCAGAGTGTGGTATTTTAAAGTTTTAACATATTTTCCTCCTTGTTTTTTTTTTTTTATTATAAGCCTTTTAAATTTTTCTCTGATACAAAAGGAACCCCAGAAGCAGGAGGAAATGAATTGCTAAAAGAAATATCCTGTGCTGGTGCCACTTCATTCAGCTTTAAGCCAGCCTTGAAACTGCAGCTACTATGGCTGATAACAGCTCGAAGGCAGCTATATCTGTCCTCTGCTGAAACAATATAGGAGTTTAAAAACAAAGCTGCATAGATATATAAGATAGAGATTCTTCACTGTTCACTCTGGATTGTACAACATGTTGAAATGACATAGGAATCATAGAGCTGGCAATAATGGTAGACCAAAATATTTACAAATGGAGCTTAAGCCTGAGTTATGTGACCAACATAGGGGTGACTCACAGATACTATTTATATTTTATATGCCTATCAGAACCATCTAATTGGATCTAGTCATCTCATGCAGTATCTATCTGGCTGCTGCTAGGTGTTTGCTTATGGGCTACAACTCCCAAATACCAGGAAAAATATTTTATATGCTGCATGTAGCTATAATAGCCCACCTGGGGTCTATGTGGACATGAATTCCATGGAGCATGCTCCTGTTCAGACTTAGAGGCAGCTAGGCAGATTAAATATCAAACATACTCTTTATTAAATAACTATTTACAATAAGTAAGTCCTTAGAATCAAGAAAAGAACTTGTTCAATCAAGACCAACTGGGCAGCAACAAGGAAACAGGCAAGATTGCAGGAGAAGATGACAGCAAGGCAGCAGAGCAGGACTGTCTAATGGAGGCTGGAAGGCTGGAAGAAACTGGAGTGCGAGGCAGTACTGAAGCTGAAGTCAACTGATCTTGAACTGGAATACCACTTTGAAACAGGCTGGAACTGGAATACTGAGTGGGGCTGGCTGGAGCTCCCTGGACACCTCTGGGATCTCAGGACCAGACTGGACTGGACTCAATGACTTGGGCTGGACTGAACATTGGGGACTGCAGACTTGGAGCAAGGCTGAGAACTTGGAGCAACACTGGACTCGGCTGGAAGCCCTGGACTAGGAACCTGGAACAAGGCTGAGAACTCAGAGCAAGGTTGGACTTGGCTGAAGACTCTGGATTACTGGATACTCAGAACTAGGAACTCGGAGCAAGGCTGAGAGCTTGGAGCAAGGCTGGACTCGACTGGAGGCTCTGGACTAGACTGAATACTCTGGACTAGGAACTCGGAGCATGACTGGAAACTCGGAACAAGACTGGACTGGACTAAAGAGTCACTGTGAGACTGGAGGTCGAAGGCACACTGAAGCTGCACAGGAGACCTGGAGCTAAGCAGCGGTCTAGAAAGGCTCGGGGCAAGATTGTGAGCTGGAGGCATGACAAGACTGGACTGGAGACTCTGAACATGGCTAAAATCTTGAAATGGGGTGAGGGGCACACCTGGAACATGCATGATCTGAAGCTGGACAGGAGACTGAGGTTGCTGGGTTTGGCAAGGAGAAGATCCAGGGTAGCAGCAGAGGCAGGATTCAAGTCCTCATCCATGGAGAACGCTGGCGCTGATTCCTCTTTGGTAACAGACACTGTCTCTGATGCTGGTAAGGACTCTTCTGCGGACACTGCAGGCTTGTAGGATCAGTTGTCTCTGGCAGCTTGCTCTTTGCGCATCTGCCTTTTATGCCGATACTTCACACGCCTGTTCCCTTCTGTAGCCAATCAGGCTGCCTTCTCCTTCACACACTTTTCTGCTCGTCATTGGTGTGCACTGATTGGAGGATTCAAATATTCCTCCGAGTCTTGGCCAATCAGCACCTTTGACTCTTCCCATACTGCTGACTCATCCCCAGGTTTCACTTCCCCATTTCAGCCTGGTAAGTTTCTGTTTCCTCCTCTGACTCAGAAGGAGCTTTGATTTCTGAGTCAGAGGCAGGCTGGATCCTCACAGAGCAAAATGGAGCTGCAGAGACCTTGCTTATTAACTGGGAGGTTGAGGCATACCCCAAAGACTAAAGGACTGACCAGTCTTTGAGTCACAAAGGCTCTTCAAGTTCAAGTTTCCCCAGCTTGAATACAAGTGTAAGAATCTGACACACTTGTTCCAATACTGGTCTGACTCATGCATCAGTTGCAATGCAGAATTCAGATTTATTGAAGATGTGTATAGAACAAGGCAAAAAGCCACGAGTAAAGATTCCTGCCTAAACTACCTAATTAAAAGCAAGCAGGCAAACAAAAGACCCATTCATTTCTCTCCCCGCTTAGCTCCAACAGTCCTGCATGTCAAGTCCAGATGTCTTCAGTTGGTACGACCTTGACTCTCATCATTAGTCCAAACAGCATTCTTTCACACTCCTGTTGGATCCCGCTCCCTTCTGGTGCTTGACATGCATTGGCTCATCATGACAGATGAACATGATCAAATGATTCATCAATCTTTTTATCGTGGATTCTGACAACAGGGTTGCTGAAAAAAATCCAGACTTCTGGTAATGTTCTTCTCTTACCAGCTATGAAACTAATTCAACTGTAGATGGCCTGATTATGCCCCAATATCTGCCGAATTGACAATTAGCTAGCCAGCTGAGGTCACATTAAATTTTTTGCAACTCTTCATATAGACATTTTATTTTTAAAGACATGTTGCTGTAAGCATTCCAAAGAAGGATATAATCAAGACAAAGTCCCTCTTTGTCATGCCCAGTCATATGCCCACTTTTGCAAACAATTTTTCATACACAAAGATTGTGCATGTGTTTCTGTAATATATTTGGGGAATATTTTTTTCTCAATATGTAGCAGCTATATCCTACTATTTAGAGGAAGGAAGTGTGGCAAAGAATTAGGTTGGAACTGTAGCAATGTAGAGACAGTATCATGTTGATCAGTCAATCTGTAACCTTATTGGCCATCACAGATTTTTATGTCATTGGGAATAAATGATGAAAGATGCCAAGCCTCTGCTTCACTGGAACATTAGAGAATGTACTACAAGACATGTGTTCTGTTTAGACTATGAGACGACCAGAAAAATAAAAAGGAATTCTTTTTATTTACAATTCAACTACATACGATTAACAATTGTCTCTCAATAAGAGTTCAGTTCAATTCATGCCCAGCTGGGCAAAGGCAGAGTGTTTGGCAAGATAGAGAAGCCAGGTTCTGCTGGAGAGTGTCATGAGTAAGGATGGCGAGCAGGGGGCTCCCATCCAGGCTGTAAAGCGCATGCGTAGTACTGAGGAATTAGGTAGCCATTCAAAGAGACACCGATCGGGACCGCCTTAACCTTTGGGGTTTATATGTCTGGGTTTTTCCCACGCTTCTTCAGTTTGTTAGGATTTTCTGTTATGTAGCAGTAATAAAACACTAGAGACCTATTCCTTGTCTCAGCGTGGTTCCTGGCTGTTAGGACAGGGAGTGTGGCTATACAACTGGAATGGGCTCGACTGGGATTTGTGGCATGATGACTGAATTTGTCTTGGCTGGAGAACACGGCAAGACTGCAAGACAAAACTTGGCTATGGGTCTTAATGAGGTAACAAGGCTAGGCTTGACTAGGTTCTGTGACAAGGTGGCAAGACTGGACTTGACTGGATCTCATGGCAAGGCAGCAGGGCTGGACTCGGCAGAGCTTCGAAGCAAAACAGTGGGACTCGACTTGGCTTGACTTCATGGTGGGGTGGCAAGGCTAGACTCAACCAGGCTTTGAGGCAAGGTGACAGGACTTGGTTCGGCTGCACTCTGGAAGGACGGCAAGACAAGACTCGACTGGGCTTGGTGGCAAGGTGACAGGACTCGGTCTGGCTGAACTCCATGGAAGGACAACAAGGCAAGACTTGACTAGGCTTGGAGGCAAAGCATCAGAACTCAACTCGGCTTGACTTTGTGGCAGGATGGTAAGGCAAGGCTCAGAAGGCTGAAAAAGCTCTGGTTCCTTAGAGGCTACAGGGTGAAGCTCTGAGAACGGTTCTGGCTCCTCTTCTCAGGAAGAAATTGTTAGCTCAATGTAACGTTTGTCTCCGGCAGTCTGGTCCTTGCACTGGCTTCTTTTTAAGCTGTTCCCTTTGCACCATTTCTCCTCCAAAGCCAATCAGGCTTCCTTTTGCTTGGTGCGCTTTTCAGCTTGCCTGTCTCTCATGCTGATTAGTGGCTTTGAATTTGGCTCCTGATTCCACCCAATCAGCTGCTCCAGGCTTTCCTGCTCTGCTGAAGCACTTGGGGTTTTGATTTCCCCGTTTTGCCTAGCATAAGTTTCAATTACCCCTTCCTCAGCCTGAGTCCAACTCAACTCTTACAACATGGCTAATACAGACGTTTGTATGTATGTATTTTAAACGACTTTAAAAAGAAGACTTGAAACATTCATGAAGAATTGGCTTATGAACAGCTACTAGTCTTAATTAAGGTTTACTATTCCCTGAATCACAAGAAGCAGCTAAGCGGTAACATTGGGCTACCATCTTTCTGTTCATGCTTTTGGGTTTGGTTACTGTGGCAATGGTTTGACACAGAATGCTTGAAAAGATGGTGCACTGACTCAATCCTGCAGAGTTCTTCTTGTGTTTGTAAAAATATATCCTAGAAATTAACAAAGAATTAGAACCTGGTTTAGTTATGCTTACAGTAGAATTCTTGAAATCAAGAAGATGGAAGATAAGGAGGGGCACAGAAGACTGGAAACCTTCATTAAAATGTCAAAAGCAGTATTTCAAGCCCTGCCCCTTTTGTGCGTGCATGAAGCACCACAGTGCTCATATCAAAGGAATGGTGATTGTGTGACGGTACTGCAACATTCCTTTCATTGTTTCATGCCCCTTGACCTCCTTGTGGATGCCAGACCCAAAAAAGATTGTTTTTTTTTTTTCATTTGGCAAATCCATCCTATACAAAGGAATCTTATGCCACAGTGATGATGGAAGTTGCTCTGAGCAACTCAGTGTTGGGGAAGATGGAAGTGTTATTGACTCCCTGTAAAAGGCAGGAAGATAGCTATGTGTGTGTGTGTGTGTGCATGTGTGGTTGTTCCTTAAAAGACTTCCCAGTTTCATTTCAACTGATTTCAAAGAGAATAGATGTTATGGCACCAGCTCCAAGGCAGGGGCAACTCTGGATAGATTTTGGAAGCACATCAGAAGACTTTAAGATCCTCTGATTACCCAACAATTTCCACTACTGGTGTATTATTCTCAGCATTTCAATTGCTACACAACATTCTACCACCATGTTAAGGAGACTGCCTTTAACCATCAGAGAAGGAAGTTTGCAAAGATTGTGGCTTCTCTGCCACCTTCCCAAGAATCATAGAATTGCTTCCTAAATGTGCTTATACAGGCAGAGTTCTATATAATATAAAATGTAAGATGAAATCTTGGAAGAAAAGATTTTTTTTCCAAGATACATCTTTCAGAGTTTTAATTAAGTTAAGAATATGCTGAAGATGTAAGATGTATTTTTATGGATCAAAGCTATAATTAAAATAAAATTAAAATAAAATTTCCAATGCTTATTAATAGTATTATTATTAGATCCTACTGTTCTTAGTGAAATGTCAGTACATCATATCATTTCATTGTTAGAAAGTTATAATAAATAATTACTAGGACAGATCATTCCCAGGAGAAAATGTATTGCTATATTAGTACCAGATCTACATTTTATTAACAAATATTTCTTTTTCATATGCATGAATGAACGTCTCTTTATGAAGAAGCTAACTTGAAGATAATGGAGCATTCCTAACATCATATTAAAATAATTGCAATAAGTGATGTCAAACTAGAAGAAGAACACACAATTCTTATTTTGTATATAATCTGTGTATTTTAGAATGAGACATCAGACAACCAAGTCAGGAGAAAGGCTGCAGAAACAGAACAACTGAATATGAATGGTCAAACACTGAAACTAATACTTAAAGTTATCTTCCAATTGAAGATAATTTCCTGAAGACTATCTTCCAATTCCTCCTGATGTTCTTCCTATGTGAAATGGTGTTATCTTCTCCCCACATTGATTTCTTCCACTGCTGGATGAACAGAAGCCTAAGGCAATATACTTCTGGATCAAAGCTAGCAGCTTTTCCCAAAGCATAACAGTTTTGTTGCTCCTTGCCAGTGCATCTCAAGTCTTGAGAGGATA
This sequence comes from Candoia aspera, assembly GCF_035149785.1. Classification (NCBI taxonomy): domain Eukaryota; kingdom Metazoa; phylum Chordata; class Lepidosauria; order Squamata; family Candoiidae; genus Candoia; species Candoia aspera. The sequence goes on along the minus strand of NC_086154.1, from coordinate 76,806,903 downwards.
ATCAGAGAGCTGTAATGTACTAATGGATTCATGTCACATAATACACCCATGATCATGAGTATGCTATAATGGCTGTGGGGGGCCTATAATCGTTTTATTTATTTATTTGCTTGCTTGCTTGCTTGGTTGTTTGTTTAAGATGTGATTCCTTGTTTAAAAAATGACCATCTGCTTCTTTTAATCAGCTGTCTTCATGAAAAGGAACAGTACCAGCCCAGCCTCTATTCCACTGGTAGTGCAGCTGCAGCCATCAAGGGTCACCTCTGACCAGGAAATCCCCAGAGTTCGGGACCACTGTTACCATTTCATCAGGAAAGGGAGACATTCAGCCTTGCTGTCGGAAGTGCTTTTAACAGAGTTAAAAACATTTACAGTTAAGGCACTCTGCACAATAGCAGTTCTCCAAAGCCCTCAGAAATAGGTTTGCTTTGGTTGAGGGGACGAAAGCCTGTCTAAGCTGTCTCACATGTTATGGACAAAATGCACACACGTGGCTGTGTCAGGGACATTATCCCACCTCAGGTAGATGCACCAATTTACAGAAGTCTAGGACAGAATGTAGCTATCACCTGTACAAGTAATAATAGATGTGCACAGCCATTACAAATATGCATGTGCCAGTGTATGTGGAGTTAGATAAAATGTCTGTCTTTCGCCTGTCTTTGTGCCTTGTATTTTCCATTGACAGCTGAGATGTGATTCAGATTGCAGTGGGAGAAAAGTGTAATAAATAAACAAATGTCCTGAAACTCTGAGAATCCTGTTTGTTGCACAACAAACAGCAAAGCCAGAGACTTTGGCTGTAGGAAGGAACAAGAATAATTCTCCAGAGGATGCCAGAATAGCCAGTATATAAATGTATATGTGCGTCCTGTCTTTCTGGACTAAGCTGATGATTTTGTAACAGCTGCCATGTACCTTCTTCCAGGCTAACTTTGTACTAAAGTTAGTAACTATGGGTTTATTTCTCTCTCCCCTCTTTTTTTTCTCTCTCTCTCTCTCTCTGATGTTACTATAGCCAATATACTGAACCAACTAGTAAGGTATGGATATAAGGCATTAACCAAGATTTTTTTTTCCTGTTTGTAGAATACAGGCATGTTAAGTATAAAGTCTGTAACTTTAGACTTAATTTGAGCTTTCATCTCCCATACTTCCATTTTAATGGCACACCGTGTATAAATCTGCTGTTACACCTCTGGCGAAATCATTTTGCATAGCATCTACAGTATTTATAAATATATCCACATACAGCTAGTCCTTGCTCAATGATGGTAACTGGGACCAGAAACTCCACCACTAAGCAGAATGGTCATAAACTGCAGTGTCACATGAACGTGCTGCTTAGCAACAGCAGTGCTGGCAGTCCCAATTGCCACTGTTAAGTGAATCACCGTGGGTCATTAAGCAAGGACCTCACGTGCTGCAGCTTCCGACTCCCTGCCAGCTTCCCCATTGACTTTGCTTGTGGGAAGCTGGCAGGGAAGGTCGCAAATTAGGATAGCGTGACTGCAGGAAACTACGATAGTCAGAAATACAGGCTGGTTACCAAGTGCCTGAATTGCAATCACATGACCGTGGGGGTGCTGTGATGGCTGGAACTTTGAGGACTGGTGATAAGTACCACTCATTCAGCACCGTTGTAACTCCAAATGGTCTCTGAATGAGTGGTAGTTAAATGAAGACTACCTGTATGTGTTTGCATATAAACACAATATATGTAGAAACAACAGTCACTATTGCATATTGTTCCTTCTTCATGGGGGACATCTATTTTCCCCCTCCTCAAATCTTCAACTATTTTTTAAGCCTTACTACGTTTTTTTAAAAAATCCAAACTAAAACAGATTGTTAGGATGAGGATTAAGAGGTTTGTCTCACATCAAGAAAGCATCTCTGTTGTTTTTTTAAATCATTGGAAAAGCCTTTTATTCTCAGCATCATGGTCAGCTGGATTCAGAATAGATCAATTAATTTTACTTTCCCTGAATTACTATTTTTTTTTAATCTTAAAATTCGTATGTATTTTTTTGGAGAACAATTTTTCCTAAGAAGGAAAATGAGCATGTTATGGAGATCACAGGCAAAGAAGGAGGGGGCCCTTTCCAGGAGGAAAAAACACACACGCAGTGTAGAAAGCCTTGGGCTCCCAGGAATCAGAAAGGAACCGCCTTAGAGTTCTGGAGTTTTTCCCTTAGAGTTTATTAGTACTGTTCAGTTTTGGCAAGAGTCAGTCAACAGGGTAGAACAATAAAGACTAGAGCTTCATTCTTGACTCAGCATTGTCCCTTCACTTTATTCTTGACATTATGACATCAGGAATGAGACATGGAAGATCTTAAACAGATTTTTTCTGACTTCCACCAAGATTTTAAACAGATTCTTTCTGACTCCTATCAAGCTTTTATGCAAGACATTCAGGACATTGTGGAAAATTTAAAGCCTGAAATGTGTCATCTGGTTGGGGATGCAGTGGATGAAATCGAGGAATTTAACAGTGATAGAAATGTTTCTTTTAAGAGTGAGATCGGGATTTCTGTTGAGATGCTGGATGAAGATTGGCTAGTGGAGTTGGAGAAATTTAAGAGAAAGGGGGATCTGCAAGCAACAAGTGAAATTGATTTTCTGGTGGAACACCATGAAAAAGAAGTGGTCATTTTGTATGGGAGGTTTTCTGAAGAGAAGTTGGAATTTTTGAGGGGGGCAGTTGGGCTTTTTCCAAAGCAAAAAGCTCTGTGCACATTATGGGGATATGCAAATGCTCTGGTTTATTTTGAAGTGGGATAAAGGTTTAAGAATATTTATCTGGATTGTTTTTAGGGTTTGGTTGATGCTATTTGTCTTTAAGGATTTGAATAAAGATTATTAGGGTAAAAAAAGTTTTGGTTTGGGGTTTATTAAGATTAAGATTATTAAAATTGTTGTACTATTAAGTATAATGGCAGACAATTTATATGCTTTTTAGTTTGATTTCTATTATAGTGGACAGAAATGTATAGAATAGTAGTAAGAAGGGAATAATTAAATAAATGCTATCTTTAGGGGGAAGTTGATTAGGAGGTTCATATGATTTTTTTTTTTCTTTATTTCAATATAAGGGTAGGGAGTAACTGTACTTAATGATTTTTATAATGTGCCAAAGTAGAATGATTAATAGAAATAATGGGGTTTTGGTTTAATATATAGTAAGAGATTGATTATGGAAAATTTTTGTATATCCTTGCTGTTAAAAGTTGGAAGTCGCATCTTTTTGTAACTTTGAAAAAAAAATCATCCTGTTTTTTCACATCTTTTTAGTTTTTCTGCATTTTTTTCTTTGCAGCTTTTGGTTTTTTCATCACTTTTATCTTTGCTTTGAAACTTAATAAAATTCTTATAAAAAAAGAAGGAAAATGAGCACGATATTCACTTATAAGGCACATCTTGGGCATACATTCTCTTTACATGTGCATTTTATTATTATTTTTTAATAAGATAAGGTGATTTCAAATGCAAATTTGGGAAACAGTTAATTCAACTAATTTGTATTAAAAAAACAACTGAATCTTTTATATTGTGAAAGGCATGTAGGCCACTGTGCAGGAGCACCAGAAGAGTTTGCTGAATAAAATCCCAGGTGCTATTTAAAGAACAAACATATGAGATACATCTGTTCAATTAAGTCCCATGCATTTTGTCCAGATATATTTCAGAACACAATTTACTCCCATATGGAAAGAACAATTCCATCTCTTGCTATTTACACTAATGACAATTATATTGTTTTCATATTGATAAGCCAGAAATGTGATTGTGAAGGAAAAAAACCACAAATAGTATATAACACTTGTAGCACTGACTTGGTTTGGCCTGCTATCGGTAGCTCTATTTTGCAGGTATTGGGTATAGTACTTGATTTCAAAAGTAATGCATTTTAAAGATACTGATATTCTTCTTCTACCCTTCTCCCTGATTTATTTTCATTCACATAATTATATCCCACTTCCTTCCAACAGACCAAAGTGCCATATACAGTACTTTTTTCTCCAGAGTTATCCCTGCAACTTTTGAGTGAGAAATGTGAAGACCTTCTATAGCTGAACTCTATGTGGGATGCCTGGTGTCCTCTGAGCTTGCTTGTTTTCCTGCAGACACTTCAGGCTAGGTAACAATATCAGTGCCAAATATGGAACTAAGTACAGAGAATAGCTCATCCCCCTGTGTTTTCCACAGCAAAGGAGAACAAGGCAATGGTTGAACCACTTTAGCAAGTCACTTTAACACTTTAGCAGACTGGACTGGAGACAGAAAGCAGGAACACAACTGGTTACTTTGAGCATCTCTATATATTTGCTTATCCATTAATTAATAGTTTGGAAACCTAATTATTCAAAGAGGCTAAGCTGTAACCATGTCAGTAGATGAAGCAGGAAGTTTTCATCATCTCCTTGGAAAATGGGAACAGGCTATCTCAAGCCCATATCTTTTGAAAAATCAATAAAATCCTTAATGTTTATAAATGAAGATGGATGAGAAACTTTATGAATCCTTCTTCCTGCAAAAGGAGCTGAGGCTATCACAACTGTGCACAGTAGAAAGGTAAACTTTGACCTGGGAAACCTATTCAACCAACACTGTAATACAGAGCCTCTCTTTCTGAGGAATAATCCCAACAGTGGGACTCCCTTCCATGTAATTATTAATATAATTAGGCTGTAAAAATTGCACTGCAATGCATGCTGATAAAGAGCATAGGGCGTATGAGACTTCTCAACATGCCGCTTATCATATCTGTATAAAAACTGGCATATGGAATAAAATATGAACAATTATCCACATGCCTGAATGAATGTGTGTGTGTGTGTGTGTGTGCATATATATATATATTCACTTGATTGTTATGAACAACATATGAACCTTGATGATTTTAGGACTGTATGAAATGCACAATCATGACAAGGCGTTATGGCTTATTGAAATCAAGGCAAAGGCCAAACATTCTCAGAAAAGATTTGCTAGCCCTTTGGGCAGATTAAAGACCTGCACATACCCAGGGTGGGGATGGAATTGAATTGCTCCAAATTATGCAGTCTCAGGTGATGCTACTTAAGGTGGCATAGGCCTGCAACAGCAGTTTCTTTTTTCAAATGAGTGAAGAAAAGTTGCATGATGCAATGGTTCCTTTCCACTGCAAGATTACAGGAGGTTTACCAGGAATAGAGTAATATTTAGGTCATTCACTTTACTTGTTAGAAGTTGAAATTCAAACACATACATTATAGGGCTGTGCAGCACATCACATTTGATTCCAAAAAGGTGCTGAGGAGAGCAAATGTAGAAGGCATTCTGCAATTCTTAAGCAGGGGTGTGGTTTCCTAGCTAACCTGACTTAAAGAGATGAGACAGGTGCTCCCCAGACTCTGAGGCTCCTTTTGGAAATGAATATGAAGAACTACAGTCTTACTATATGAGCCATAACTATTGCTTAAGTCACTACTCATACCTTTAGTTTTTTAAAAAATGTGATAAGCTGCACATAGGAGGAAGTTTGTAACTCACTGTTGCATCATGTTGCATAGTTTAGCCACTAGAATTAGAAATTCCAAACACACATGTTTTCCTATTGCAGCCATTGATTTACACAGCATATAGGAAGTGACCTGTATCACAGTATCAGCCAGTTATGAACTGGCAGCTGTGAACTACAGAGCTGTTGTGCGAAGCATAAACTCCAGGTGACCCAAATAATACCCTCAGGATGCTGGGAAGATTCTGACCTCTCATTAATTAACAGCTCACCTGAGATCACTTCTGCACTAAGCTAAAGGCAGACATAGCCCACAGAGTTTTTGTGAAATACAGTCTTCCATCTCTGCTCACACCTGACTTTCCTATCCTTTTCTTTACTTATATATAGGCCACTAATGTATCTGAAGGACTTCAAGTAGCTTACACGAAAACAAAGCAGGTGCAAAGCATGACATCTACAAGATTCCATGGGCTGAGTTATAAATGACTCCTGTCTGGTGTAAAAGCTAACTTAACAAGCAAAAGTCCTGGTGACTTCATGGGTATATCCATGCCATTTTGATGTCTACAGGCAGAAGTTTTACTACTGCTGTCTTCGGGGTGTTTTTTCCACCTGCTCTACAGTGGTCAGTGTGTCGTGGTTGATCAACCTAACAGTTACACTTCAGCCGATTGGTACTGGCTAGCAGCCAAGTTCATTCCCAAGCTAGCTGAACAGCACAGACTGTTCAGAATCTGTTACATCAGACCCTGCTACATCTGAGAAGTGATGAAGGTGTGAAAGCTATGATATTTAGGTTGACCGCAATCCACCCCAAAGAGATAAATCATGTTTGCGGCAATGGTTGGTTTGCCACTGAGATGGCCATTGGCAGACATGCTTTGGTTGCTACCCAACTCTAGGAGTTCAGCAAATGCTTTCCTTTCAGATGAGAAAACTACAGTATATGAGGGCAAACTAAAGCAACAGAACTCTTGGCAAAGCAGTACGCATTTGCACGTTGTTTTGGTAATTGCTATCCTCTTTATTAGCCAAGAACTAGCTCTCATGAGCAAGACTGTGTATTTTCTGGCTCATGAGGCTGCCTGTCACCCTGGTGAGGTTGTTCAGACAAGGACCACACCCAGGAATAACAGCTCTATCTTTATTGTAAGGTTACATTGACAGAATCTTGTAAGTCTGAAAGCACATGTATCCCCCCTCACCTCTACAGCCCAAGAAACTGTGGAGGGTCCCTTCTCAGATGCCCCATTCCTTCTGTGGGCTCAGCTGCCTCTTGTCTGACCATTGCCTGTCTTCCAAGGTCATTCCCACATACCATTGCATGGCCCAATATCTTGAATACTGCTGAAGGAGAAGACTAGCATCCAGGATAATGATGTACACCTTTCAAATTGAGAGAAAAGCTTATTACTGTAGGATATTTAAGGATCTCTCTCATATTGATTGCAGCAGTGGCATGGGCCATGCAGGTAGCTTACTGAACTAGATTCACAGGTAGGACAGGCAAACTTGGAATGAAGACCCTGACAATTGGTCAAGATGTTTTGGGCAGAATCAGTGCTCAGCCTGAATTAGTTTGAGGATTAGCCTCACCTACCTTATGATGACGTGACTCATTATCTTCAGTGGTTCCCACTGGGATGGTATTTTGTAGCTAGCAGGGTGGCTGTCAATGGAGATAATTTAGATTTGGGGCCAATACTACATCACAGAATGTGGAAGCTAACATACACTTACTCTTTCTGAAGTGTTTTCTTGGGTCATAATGGATACTTTTTCACCTCCTCTCCCAACATGGCATATAATGCAGCTGGGCAAACACTGTTCTTAGAAGTTACAAATAGGCCATTTATATGAACTTCTAAATGTTTGTATTATGACATACTGCATATAAGGTTACTCAGTAGGTACCATTCTTATCTTATGATAATTTATTGATAATTTATTGTCCAAAGCAATGGGTGATGGTTTTGTGTGTGTTTTTCCTTCAAGGCTCCTGACAAAACCTTCTCCCACAAGGATTCATTGGCAATCTCTTAGGTTCAGAAGATAATGTGTCCCCCCACCCAAGCTATGCAAAAAAAGCTATGAGTGGCAAGAGTCTGAGATGCAGGTGGCAAAGAACATTCTCACAGACCAAAACGAATCACAGATAACATGGTAAGATGTTGTCCTAGTCACCACTTTAATTCATGCCAATGGAGAATCAATGAATGAATCTGAGCAACTGCTAGCTGGTGCTGTCCTAACTGGTCACAGCAGCCTAAGAGAAGCTCTTGCAATTGCCTTCTTCCCAAAAGGGAATTAGCCACCTTGAATAAGGCCATCAGGTGACAGCCTGCTGATGCAATAAGGAGGAGTAAGACTGTTTCATCTCTCTTATTGCAATGAAGGAAACCTCAACCTGGGCACATACCCATGCTCAGTTAATTTCACTCTTTGTCCTCCTCCACCTATCATCTGGGCATCACTCCTGATGCTTCATCTCCCAAGGGGCCACCTGGGTGGCCATCTAAATTCAGCCAACAGAGACAGGACACTCAGGAGCAATTTCATCAAGGGCCCAAGATACCTCTTGTTGCAAGGGGCAAACCAAGCCCTGGACAGATTCACCCATAAAACTGTGGCAAAATACCCCAAGCACCTCCTGGAAACCATCCAGATCCATGGAATGCTGTTGCAGACTGTCCAAATAGATCCAACCCTTTAAAGTTTATCAGCAGCTGTCAGTTGCAGGTGGACCAGGAAATGATCTGACTATGAAAAGGGGGTGTTGGTAATATCCTCTATATCCAGAGCAATGATGATTGATTATGTGCCATTAGGTCACTGTTGACTCTTATTCCAGAGCAAAAATGATATGTGGGTACCTTTGCAAGCCAGGTCTGAGATTACTTGGAATATGAATTTCTGGTATCTACTAGACCCACTATGGAGGTTGTATGGAGGTTGAAGTTCCCCATACAACTGCAGAGAGACTCAGCTACAAGCCCAGCAACCAGTCTCAGGAGCCCAGATGGGCAGCAAGGTGGCTATATGACAGGATGCCCTCTAGCTTGTCCTGATGGCCCAACCTGACACAAAGGCAGTTACACCTCATTGGTTTGTAGTCACAGACAAGGTCTTCTATTAGATTTATACCACTCTACCTCCTCAGTCCTGGTGTTGTGGCTGATGCAGGATCCAAAATTAACTTCTGAAAGAGCAACACCCTTGCCCTCACACAGCCTTGTTTCAGTAATACATGGTAGGTCTTCTGTTTATCCACCACCAAATCATGAATGGACACAGCTTTATTACATACTGATCTGGCATTTAGCAGCAAGACCTTAAAGCCAGATGCTTTGACAATCAGACTACCAGGTTCTTCAAGATGGTACTACCAGTTTGGAAGAGATCACCCTTGAACAGCCAGTCTGGTATCCCTACCATATCATCCCCAACCCAACACCACCAGGATATAGTGGCTGCACTCCCTCCCACGCATTCCTCCCACCCTGCTCACCTGAGTGCCTGTATCTTTTCAATTCCTTCACTACAGCTCAGTCACCCCCACCTAACCTATAAATGGAATTAGCAATCTGGCAAATCACTCAACAGACCCCCTAACTCAAACATTACCCTCACCCTATTCAACACATCCCCAAATCCCCAACACCCTCCAGTCCATTCTAATAATCAATTTAACATATTTGCTAAAGCTGTTATTCTATTCATCACTGATATGAATTGAAATCTACAGAAAAATGAAGCATCCAAGGTCTTACTCATACATGATGCTTGAAAATCATTTCCAGAGTCAGAAAATTTGGGTATCACACAATCCCTTTGGAATAGCTAGATAATGGACAGAACTGCCCTTGCTTTTCAAGAAAAACTTCCTATAATGTATAGTGTAGCATATGGAAATTCAAATATGTACCAAAAGTGAAGTTCCTGAAGACAGTGGCATGGTGTATTAAAATAATGGGCATGCTCTTGCTTACTGCAAAACAAGAAGACAGAATAAATCCCCTTTTCTTCAAATGGGAGCATAATGCTATTAAGAAAATAGGCTCACAGGAAGCAACAGTAAGCTTGCTTGCTGTAATACTAATTCCCTTCTGTGATTACATTAACTATGACAGCAGCAGCTGCAGCCACAAATAGGTGATGCGATTGCAAAGCAAATTAGAGAGCAGAGTGAAGAACAGTTCATTAAGCTCCCAAACACGTCATTTTATTATCCACAAAACACATAAGAGAAAAAAGGTGTTATGGCAAAGGGTTTGGAATATGATTTCTGCAAGTGATCTCCTGCCTATCTGCGAATAGAACTCTTGGTAAGCTTTCTCTTCCCAAAGAAGGAAGAAAATATAGAAATGATGGTAAGATCTGACCTATTTCCAAGTTCAGAGGGAGGACTTTGTGGATTGACCCAAACTTAATGTCATTACTATATTACCAATTTTATGCTGAAAAATTATGCACCGTCACTCAACTTGATAAAAGAGAATTTGCTTTTGAAAACGTTACTTATGGTATTTTGCACATTCTTTTACTCAAGAGATGGCTAAGAGATTTTGTGTCCTGTCTTCTTTTGCACAACAAACTCTTCAGCAGTCTACAGTTTTCCTAGCTTCCTGGTTTTCCCTGCTACAATTAAATTCTCAGGGGTTTAGTTGAGGGAATTCCTTCCACAAGGCCATTCTCTGATTGTGAAGAATGGGTAGTTTCATAAAGATGGAAAAATGTTTCATAGCAGATAACACCACCAGTAAATCAATCTCTGCTACCTTCCAGGGGAAAGAGATTGCTTGTAAGCTGTTCAGAGTGAAATGACTGAAGCACACCAAATAAATAAACAAACAAACAAACAAACAACAAGCTAAAGAACATACTACCAAGAGAAATTCTGCAGGAATCCCACCCTGGAGAGGCAGCCAGAACTCTCTTTCATAGTGGAAGGAAAGTTTTGAGAATATGCAAGGGTGATTTCAGCACACTGTGATTTATTATTAAAAGGGTAAGAGTCTAAGTATAATTTTGGATTCTTGATACTAAATGACATATGTGGCCCATTCACTGTATGTGGAAACAATTTAATTTTGCATTATGTTATAACCTACATTTTTATAAAATGATGAAACTCTTGGTATATAACTCCAGAAAAATTGTCTAGAATGTATAAATTTATGTTGGAAATGTCTGTGTTCAAATACATGTAATGATACAAAACATTTTAAAGATCAACATTCAACTGAAACCAGAGCTTTTCTTGCTGGGATTAATGGACAGTCAATTATATAAGATTATTCTTATATATGATTACTGTCGTGAGACTATTATAAGCGCAAGAATGGAAAGATTCCGAAATACCCACAATGGAGGAATGGTTGGTGAATACGATAGAACTAGCAGAGATGGCAAAATTAACTTGCTTGATTAGAGAAAGATCTACAACTACAACTACATTTATCAGTGACTGGAAACCTCTTATGGATTTCTGCTGAAAAAAGAGAAAAATGGACTTGTGATGTATGGGTTTGAAGATTAGATAGAGTAGCATATGGAAAGAAGAAAATTATGATGTAGCCTTAGAGAGAGAGGGTAAAATGTAAATGCATTTATAACCTCTGTAAAAAAAGATTGGAAGCTCCTTCCTTCTTTCCCTTTCCCTTTCTCATTTTCTTTGTTCCTTTTTCACTATTCTTCCTTATTTTTTGTTCTTTTCTAATACTTGTATTGTTTTTATCTTGTTAAAAATTTCTTCAATAAAAATTACATTAAAAACCTATAATATTATAAGACCAGTTGTAACTGAAATTATTCAACCCACATTGCAAATCAGTTGATTGTCAAAATGTACAGACTTTCAGCTGTTTGCAATTTGAACAAATCAAACAAAAGCAATTGAAATAGCTCAACACAACAAATGCTTCAAGTGGTGTCCCCAAAGTCAACTGAAAATGCAACTTATAATGACTTCTCCAGTCCCAAAATTATTCAACGCCTTCATGGCAAGCATCTTCAGTACTTAGTAGAGCACCCTTTCGCTGTGATGACCTGCCGCAGATGAGATGCATAGCCAGACACCAGCTTCTGGCAGTGTTCCTGAGGAATCTTAGCCCATTCCTCATGAGCAGTGGCCTCCAGTTTAGTAATATTCAGGAAATTTGTATGCAGTATTCAAAAACAGAAAAAAATCAGAAATACTACACACACACACACACACACACACTTTTGTGGAAGGGGAACTGGGTGAAAAGGCTAAGATATGCTAAAGCCCACAAAGATTGGAATGAGGATCAGTGGAAAAGAGTATTATGGAGTGATGAATCCAAGTTTGAAATTTCTGGGTCCAATCGTCAACAATATGTGAGAAGAAGAGCTGGAGAGAGATGGACGAATGAGTGCTTGTGGCCTTCAGTGAAAATTTAAACAAACACAATTTTCAGAATATCTTAGACTAAAGAGACTGAGGCTGTAATCCTATCCACACTTACCTGGAACTAAGTCCCATTGATAGAGGTATTTGAAAATGGTGTTATTTACCTTACTCAGAAGTAAGCCCATTGTATTCAGCAGGAAGTAGGTGTAATCCTACCCTACTCACTGGAAACAAACACCTCTATCCATTGAGTATAATGGGACTTACTTCTGAGTAGACATGCATAGGATTGGGCTCTGAGAAATAATTATATATGGTCACTATGCCATTGCTAAAACAACAGATCTAATGGTGGCCTAAGACTTTTGCACAGTACTGTAGGTGTGAAACTCCTGAACAATGTCAAGCACCCAAGGCATGGCTAAACTGGGCTGGAGATCCATGGAGAGGCTGGAGGTCAGAGGCACCCTGAATCTGTACTGAAGACCTGGAACTAAGCTGTGAGCTAGAAACATTGCAAGGCTGCACCAAAGACACGGGGCGATGCTGCGAACTTGAGGCACAACGAGGCTGGACTGAAGACTCTGGACACGGCTGGAATCTCAAAACAGGACTGGAAGCATGCCTGGAATGCTCATGATGTGATCCCAGAGGTCTGAGGCTGGACATGAGACTGAGGTTGCTGGGTCCGGTGAGGAGATCCTCGGTGGCAGCAGAAGCAGGATTCAAGTCCTCTTTGGTGGAAAACGCTGGCGCTGATCCCTCTTTGGTAACATTGTCTCTGATGAGGGTAAGAACTCTTCTGCAGAAGCTGCAGGCTTGTAGGATCAGTTGTCACTGGCAGCTTGCTCTTTGCGCATCTGCCTTTTATGCCAATCCTTCATGCGCCTAGACCCTTCTGTAGCCAGTCAGGCTGCCTTCTCCTTCGCACGCTTTTCTGCCCATTGTTGGCACACGTTGATTGGAGAATTCGAATCCTCCTCTGAAGATCAGCGCCTGTGACTCTTCCCATGCTGCTGACTCATCTCTGGGTTTTGCTTTCCTGGTTTCAGCCTGGTAAGTTTCTATTTCCTCCTCTGACTGAGAAAGAGTTTTGTTTTCTGAGTCAGAGGCTGGCTGGAATCTCACAGACGGCATGATGTTTTCTCCTAGGATTTCCTGATACTTCAATGAATCCATCTTGTCGTCCACACGCTGCAGGTTTCCAGTGCCAGAGAATGCAAAGCAGCCCCAGAGCATCACTGAGCCACCACCATGCTTAACTGTAGGCAGAGTGTTCTTTTCAGCTTCATTCTTCTTCCTCCAGACATACTGCTGATCCATCAGGCTGAAAAGTTCCAGTTTTGTTTTATTGCTCCATAGAACAGAATCCCAAAACTTCTGTGGCTTATTTATATGATTTTGAGCATATTGGAGCCGACTTTTCTTGTAGTTTTGGGCTAGTAGTGGTGTATGTCTTGGAGTTCTGGCATGGAAACCTTCTGTGTTTAGTACAAGCCTTACTGTTCTCACTGAAACCTCAGTGCCTATTGCCACCAAGTCTTGCTGCAGGTCTTTTGCAGTCACTCAGGGGTTTCTCTCCACCTGCCTTCTCGGAAATCTGGTTGCAGCCATTGACAGCTTCCTTTTTCTGCCCCATCCAGGTAGCATAACCACTAGTTCCTTTAACTTTGAACTTGCGAACTATGCTTCCAACAGTGTCTCTAGGAACATTCAGTGCCTTCGCTATCTTTTTATATCCTGTTCCTTTTGACTTAGCCATACTGTATGTCTAACATGCAGTCAAACGTGACACTCCACAAACCCCTAGCCAGTTCAGGTATTTCATGTGTTCCAGCTCAAGCACACCTGGTGCAACTAATGAAGCCCTTGATTAGTTGCATCAGGTGTGCTTGAGACAACACCTGTTTTGCATACTGTATGTGTGCTGTTGTGACCGATTCTATTCAGGGGGTTGAATAATTTTGAGCCTGGAGAACTGGAGAGACTGAAGCTTGATTTGTTCATTGCAAACAGCTGAAAGTCTGTACATTTTGACAATCAACCTGATTTGCAATGGGGGTTGACTAATTTTGATTACAACTGTATGGGTTTGAAGATAGATAGGGTAGCTTATGGAAAGGAGGAAGTTATAATGTAGCCTTAGAGAGAGAGGGTAAAATATAAATGCATTTATAACCTCTGTAAAAAAGATTGGAAGCACCTTCCTTTCTCTTTCTCCTTATTTTCTTTGTTTCTTTTTCACTACTCTTCCTTATTTTTTGCTCTTTTCTAATATTTGTATTGTTTTTATCTTGTTAAAAATTTCTTCAGTAAAAACTACATTAAAAAGCCTTATAATACTGTAAGACCTGTTGAATAAAATGATAGGATTGTTTACATGCAGTCTAGGGCTTAACTTGAATTAATATTTCATTAAAAGCTATTAAATTAGCAGGTATACTATGCCTCGCCATGTTTTTCTCTAAATATCTTTGATTAATTGGAAAATAAATCTAGTCAAGAACAGTTAGACACGACAGCATAGTCTCTCTCTCTCTCTCTCCTATTCCTATTCTGCCCAAAATGAAATTCTCCTTTTCTTTTGCAAAAGGTAAAACTGGTTACCATCATCATTTCCTCTAGCCAAAGAAAGTTTTGTCATTGGGTAGTTATTAGCTGTAGGAAAAAAAACAACACAGAGGTAAAAGATGCTGAGAGGTAATAAAGCTGTTCCAATGATAGTGAGCTAGAAAAATGTGAGATTCGGGCTTAGCTGCACTATGAGTGATAATTTAAACCAGTTCTTCACTCAGAGAACTCCTTTAGTCCTGATCAGATAAGCCAACCTTGCATTTATTCCCTGAGTTTTTAAAAATATCTTTTAAGCCCTTCAAAAAGAGTTCCAGAGCTAGTCTTCTGTTCATCTGTGTTTCAAGCCAAAAATCTTTCAGAACTTTAGCAGATTTCTTTTGTATACTCAGTAAGTAAAGTTTGTCCTTTTGTTCGTCACTTCTAATAAAGTCCTTCAAAACCTTAAGAGAGCTCTTTTGTATATTCATTAATAAATAAATATTCAAGTCAGTTTCCTGGCTCAATATTTGTACATCTCCTTTTGGGAATAAGTAATCCATTGGTGCTATTTGTGTGCCCATATCTTCCTCCATATCTTTCTCATTACTTGTTACATTTGAGTCCCCTTTCAAAGTAATTTCAAAATCATCTGTTGCAACTTGCTCTTCTTCTGTAATTTCATTACAACATGCTGTCAATTTTGCCAAGAAATGTATCTAATTTGTCGAAAAGCTTGGTAGACAAATATCCACAAATTTGCATTATAGATTTCTGCTCCATTTTATTTATCCTCTAGCTCCCTCTAGTGTCCAACCTTCAAGGTCCCCTTATCATCAAAAAACTCAAAACAATCACCATTTTTTCCCATGGGAAAATTCCTTCTAATTAATTCAAATCTCTTTGTGTGCATTTAAAATTATAATTCCAAGTCCATCTGAGCCCTCAATTCATTGTTAAACTTTCTAAAGTCCATATTCTAAGCACCCTTTTGTTGTTTAATCCAAAAAGTAATATTTTTCACAAGCTTTTAAAAATCACATTTGAAAGTTCTTTCTCTAAGGAGAAGGCAACTCACCTAGCAAATACAGTATAACTTGCCATTCTGAAGATGGTTTCTCCCTCAACTCCCAGCCACTCGACCCATAGGCAAACCACAGATGACAGTTCCTGTGGTTTATTTATGGGGAGTAGCTGTGCAGAATCACATGGGCTCTCTCAATGATCTCTCCTTAATCCAGAGAGCATTTTGGTGGCCAGGATCCTGTATCCTGCACCAATCTCCTTGTAATGCTGTCCCACAACAAAAAGGGATGAGTAGCTCCCCATGGATGTCAACCAGAAGTTGGTCCCTTTGTCTGCTATCTCTACTCATGTAATCACCAGGATGAAAAGCACAAAATCTGGAGTTCCAGCTCCAATAATTAGTTTTATGTTCACATGTTCCTATTTATTGAATCATAATCAACAGATGGGTATGATATTTTGCTAGGTTGATTCTGACTTGGCTCAGCATTTATGAATTTTCTTTCTAAATTTCTACATTAACTTTAATGAATGGGTTCTTTAAAGTGATGACTTTTTTTCCCCCCAGGTTCACATGGAAGCCTCAGAAAGGTTGAACTGGTTTAATGAGTAGCAGAGAGATGACATCTGAATGATCCCTGAAGCAGACATAGCCCTGCTATAGAATGATAACAGAACAACCAAATTTCAGCTGCCTTTTTGTGACAGCCCTGATTTGCTGCTTAACGAAGCTTTTGCATTCTGTATAATGCATGGAAGCACAACTTTTTTTGGCCTGAAGGCTGTGCACAGAGCCCCAATCAAACAATCAATCAATCAAAAACTGGGAAGGCAAAGTAAAAAAACAAAAAGCGGGTAGATGATCTAATTTTATATATATTTACACTGAATTAAAATTAGATAAATTAAATACTGCCAATATGAGAGAAAGTTGTTCAACACGTTTCTTACACATCCTGAAAGATTTTGAAAGCCACAGTCAGAACTGACATGCAAGCATTCTTCACAAAACTTCTTAGAACAAAATCCACTGGGTAATTTTCCATTCTGAATATGTATCATTATTCATTGGATTTCAAAACTCCAGGAAGGGAAGATTTGGGAGCAGCTTTGTTTCCCTGTTTTCTCTTTTACTGCCTCATCTACTAATCAGTACAAATACAGAGGAAATGTTGTACCACAAATGTTTCAAGTATATAATTATTATTCATTCCTTTAGCATGGACTCAACTAAGCTATTAATTCTAATTAATTTCTAGGGATGATAATGATAGTGTAAAATACACCCCAGAGAGTTATACTGGGAAAGGAAATGTAGCAAAGTAACAGGTTAATAAAGAGTTGGCAAAATGTGTGCAGGTATTTTAAGCAGATCAACTACATTTTGCATACACAAAAATCATGGTGGGATATTACAACTTTTCTTCTAGTAGGAATCAGAGTAATGTAATTCTATTGCTTATCTTTTTGCAACTTTATGTGTGTAGTTTCTATATATTGGAAGTGACAAAGAGGGAGTGTAAAAATTCTGCAGCCTGCATTCAGACTGAGGGATGCTTCTGTCCTAGGCATGAAAATGTTTATGTTTTACAGTAAGACTTGCCAGAGTTCTCTTGCTAGATCTAAGAAACCACTGAATTGGGTACTTTCTAGAGCACCCATGATGAATGAGGATAGATGACAACAAATGAAAACTCTGGTTCTGTATCAACTGCCTGAAGCTTTGCTGTGTGAAGCGCAAGGGACACGCTGATCTAAAATCAAAGCAGGTGTCCATAGATAGGTCAAAGGGGAGGAAAGTATGGGAGCAGCATTGCATTGTCATGAAACAAGCTCTGCCACTTCTGAACAGGCACCATGACCATGGGTGTATGAAAGGGGCAGAGCTCCCATTGCACTGGCATGATGCTGCTTTCATCATGTAGTTGAAAGCATTAGGTATGATGGATACCTCCGCTTATATGCCATCCAAATGCAATGAGGCTTTCAGCGGTCTTGGAAAGCTAGGATAATTAACTCAGCAAATAAATTAGCCATCTATCAAATGGTGATCGATGAGGATACTTCCATACCAGTGTCAAAAGAGTGCAGTGAATCAGGATGGGGGGTGGGGGGAAGTGAAGTGGATGGATCAAATTCCATGTGTGGGGGTGCCCAATGTGAGATCTTGGTTTTTTTTGTTTCTGATAACACGATAAATAAGGTACATTATATGTAACAAGATACTAACAGGCAGAAAAAAGGAGGGGGGAGAATATTATACATGATTGGATTGTTGGAAATAACGTTCTGAACAAGTTTGTGCAAAATATGCTGAGCGTAGTTGCCTTGCCCAATCTATTAAATAGATTAAAGGCTGGGTATGGTGGAATTACCTACATGGTCACGTATGTGATCTATATCAGATTAACATAAGTGACCAAAAAATGACCAGTTCTGATTCTCAGCACTTTTATATCTTCTTCCTTTGTATCTTTTCCTTTCAACTCCTGAACTCTTCAGATTTGCCACAAATACTGAATGCCTCAATTCTAAGCATTTGGAGCCTTTGCATCACAACATTAGTTGGGTAGATATGATCAGTTGCTTTTTGGTGCTTACCACGGTAGAACAATCTGAAATAGCCAAGTGTTTTAGAAGAGAGAATGAGGTTTAAGACGCCTATTCCAATACCTTTGTTACTTCATGCTATGCTTCAGCCATTATTAAACGCTGCTTGTCATTTATTATTGCTTTTGTTCTTTGTGATATGCTTGAAGAAAACAATTTCTGTCTGAAGATACTGTTCTTTTTAGAGAACATTACCTACAGGTCTCTGCAAAGTTTCAACAGATTGCTTCGTTTCAGCAAACTCTCAGATGAATCAGCCCACTGAAACAGATTCAGAAATCAAGCCAGGAATGTTTGTCAAAGCAGTTATAGCATAGCCTTTCAGAGGACTTCACAGGTCTGATAGGTTTTCTGTTGCTTTTGGGGTTCAGGCAATATCAGTGTAGTGACTTCCACTACAGATGAGGCGGAGTTGCATGATGCAACTGCCTTAGTGACACTGAGTAGCCAGACAAGAAGAGTAATGCCTCATTAAACTCTCTGCCTGTCAGAGCTCCTTCAGGGTGGGAAGTTTAACGTTACTTATGTCTTCATTCACTTTTCAGATTCTTTAATCTGGTGGGACACAAACCTTAATTTTGCTTGCTCTTTTACTAATGGAAGGTTACACTTCTACGCTAGTCCTTCCAATGCAACTGAGATAGCTGGTCTGCTCCCAACATTCTGCACATGGGGTCAAGGGTGATCTTACTTTTAAATTCTGCAAGTTGAGGTCTTTTGATAATAATCTAACATTTACAAGTGTTGGCCTAAACATATTACTGTTTTAAAAACAAACATGGGGTGCTAAAGCTAAG
Source organism: Candoia aspera (assembly GCF_035149785.1). NCBI lineage: Eukaryota > Metazoa > Chordata > Lepidosauria > Squamata > Candoiidae > Candoia > Candoia aspera. The sequence continues at coordinate 76,788,038 of NC_086154.1, read as the reverse complement.
AATACGATTTTCTCCATGCCAGCCTCTTTTTCTGCCTGCCTTTGTGGCATTGTATCCTCTACCTTATGCTGTCACTGTTAGCTAACTTACCCAATACGGAGTATTGCCAGCAAGCTACAACTCTAGCAGAACCAAATCCTATCCTGTTTCTTTCTAGAAAAGTCCAGGCTTGCCTCCATCCCATAATAACAAGACAGTGATCATTTTTCTCAGTCATGCTCCAAAGAGGACAAGCGTTGCCAATGAGCACCCCATTAAAACCCCAGCAATGAAAGTTTCTTGCCAGCCAGCCAGCTGTGTCAATTCTCCTGTTGCCCCAGGACGCCCACCCCACAAGGAGAAACCAGGGATATTCTTCAATGTTTTGTTACAAGAGCAGGTTTTCAAAATTAATATTTTGTGTTGTTAAATTAAAGTGGGACACTTTCTGTGTGGTTAAGCAAACTCTCTAAAGGAACTTTGATAGGCAGTCTGGAGCTGTTCATGTTATATTTTTCTCCTTCCTACCATATCTGCCCTAAAACAGCTATGGAGATATATTTCCAAACTATTTCATGGCTAAACCCCTTGATGATATCCAGGTGAACCATGGAAGGGTTAATGTCCTCTGAAAAAACTACTATCCCTCCTATTTCCATCCTATTCTGCCAAAAATCAACACAACTTCCAACATTTTGAAACTCGCCCATTGTAACTTCGTGTCAAACTCCTCCCCCCCTCTCTCTCCCTCTCTCCCTCCCTCCCTCTCTCTCCCTCCCTTAATCAAATCCTAAAGCATCTTGCATTGAATCAAGGTTGCTCTTGAATTACGAACTCCAATCACATCTTGCCTTCTTTAAATCTTGAATCTCTAATTCAAGTCAAATCAGTGCTGATTTACTCAGAGCATTTTTTTTAAATCTTCCCTTTCTTCTGGCAGATGGCAATTATAACTGCTTTACCTTTGATTTCTGCTCTTTTACTTCTCTGAACTTATCATTTCAGCCTCTGCAGTGTTTCCATATTTCACCAACATTTGAGCTTCCCTTGCTCTATGAGTTTCCAAATGTTGTCTTATCATTTCCATTACACCTTTTCTTAGGAGACCAACACATTCCCTTTCTCTCTCTTCTTTGGTCTGTTTTAGGATTAATAGGAGTGTTCTAACCTTGTACTCTTCAGCAAAGGATCGTTACCTTGTCATGGTGCTGGAGCTTGAGCACCTCAATGATGCCATGAGCTAAACCGTGAAGGGCCACCCAAGACGGGAAGGTCATGACAGAGAGGTCAGACTAAATGCGATCCCTGGGGAAGGTAATGGCAACCCACCCCAGTATTCTTGCCGTGGAAACTAAATGGATCAGTACAACCAGAGATATGTCGGTATACCATTGGAAGATGAGACCCCCCCAGGTCGGAAGATGGTCAAAATGCTACTGGGGAGGAACAGAGGATGAGTTCAACTAGCCCCAGATGGGGTGACGCAGCTAGCTCAAAGCCGAAAGGACGGCTAGCAGCCGACGGTGCTGGTGGTGAACGGCGAATCCGATGTTCTAAGGATCAACACACCATTGGAACCTGGAATGTAAGATCTATGAGCCAGGGCAAATTGGATGTGGTTATTGGTGAGATGTCAAGATTAAAGATAGACATTTTGGGCGTCAGTGAACTGAAATGGACTGGAATGGGCCACTTCACATCAAATGACCACCAGATCTACTACTGTGGACAAGAGGACCACAGAAGAAATAGAGTAGCCTTCATAATTAATAGTAAAGTGGCGAAAGCAGTGCTTGGATACAATCCAAAAAATGACAGAATGATGTCAATTTGAATTCAGGGCAAGCCATCTAACATCACAGTGATCCAAATATACGCCCCAACCACAAATGCTGAAGAAGCTGAAGTAGAGCAGTTCTATGAGGATCTGCAGCACCTACTGGACGACACGCCTAAAAGAGATGTTATTTTCATCACAGGAGACTGGAATGCTAAGGTGGGCAGTCAAATGACACCTGGAATTACAGGTAAGCATGGCCTGGGAGAACAAAATGAAGCAGGACGTAGGCTGATAGAATTTTGCCAAGACAATTCACTCTGCATAACAAACACTCTCTTCCAGCAGCCTAAGAGACGGCTTTATACATGGACTTCACCAGATGGACAACACCGAAATCAGATTGACTACATCCTTTGCAGCCAAAGGTGGTGGACATCTGTACAGTCGGTAAAAACAAGACTTGGAGCTGACTGTAGTTCCGATCATGAACTTCTTCTTGCACAATTTAGGATCAGACTAAAGAGATTAGGGAAGACCCACAGATCAGCTAGATATGAGCTCACTAATATTCCTAAGGAATATGCAGTGGAGGTGAAGAATCGATTTAAGGGACTGGACATAGTAGATAGGGTCCCAGAAGAACTCTGGACAGAAGTTCGCAGCATTGTTCAGGAGGCGGCAACAAAATACATCCCAAAGAAAGAGAAAACCAAGAAGGCAAAATAGCTGTCTGGTGAGACACTAGAAGTAGCCCAAGAAAGAAGGAAAGCAAAAGGCAACAGTGATAGGGGGAGATATGCCCAATTAAATGCAAAATTCCAGAGGTTAGCCAGAAGAGATAAGGAATTATTTTTAAACAAGCAATGCGTGGAAGTGGAAGAAGACAATAGAATAGGAAGGACAAGAGACCTCTTCCAGAAAGTTAGAAACATTGGAGGTAAATTCCAGGCCAAAATGGGTATGATCAAAAACAAAGATGGCAAGGACCTAACAGAAGAAGAAGAGATCAAGAAAAGGTGGCAAGAATATACAGAAGACCTGTATAGGAAGGATAACAATATCGGGGATAGCTTTGATGGTGTGGTCAGTGAGCTAGAGCCAGACATCCTGAAGAGTGAGGTTGAGTGGGCCTTAAGAAGCATTGCTAATAACAAGGCAGCAGGAGACGATGGCATCCCAGCTGAACTGTTCAAAATCTTGCAAGATGATGCTGTCAAGGTAATGCATGCTATATGCCAGCAAATTTGGAAAACACAAGAATGGCCATCAGATTGGAAAAAATCAACTTATATCCCCATACCAAAAAAGGGAAACACTAAAGAATGTTCAAACTATCGAAAAGTGGCACTCATTTCACATGCCAGTAAGGTAATGCTCAAGATCCTGCAAGGTAGACTTCAGCAGTTCATGGAGCGAGAATTGCCAGATGTACAAGCTGGGTTTAGAAAAGGCAGAGGAACTAGAGACCAAATTGCCAATATCCGCTGGATAATGGAAAAAGCCAGGGAGTTTCAGAAAGACATCTATTTCTGTTTTATTGACTATTCTAAAGCCTTTGACTGGGTGGACCATAACAAATTGTGGCAAGTTCTTAGTGGTATGGGGATACCAAGTCATCTTGTATGACTCCTGAAGAATCTGTATAACGACCAGGTAGCGACAGTAAGAACAGACCATGGAACAACGGACTGGTTTAAGATTGGGAAAGGAGTACGGCAGGGCTGTATACTCTCACCCTACCTATTCAACTTGTATGCAGAACACATCATGCGGCATGCTGGGCTTGAGGAATCCAAGGCTGGAGTTAAAATCTCTGGAAGAAACGCTAACGATCTCAGATATGCAGATGATACCACTTTGATGGCTGAAAGCGAAGAGGAACTGAGGAGCCTTATGATGAAGGTGAAAGAAGAAAGTGCAAAAGCTGGCTTGCAGCTAAACCTCAAAAAAACCAAGATTATGGCAACGAGCTTGACTGATAACTGGCAAATAGAGGGAGAAAATGTAGAAGCAGTGAAAAACTTTGTATTCCTAGGTGCAAAGATTACTGCAGATGCTGACTGCAGTCAGGAAATCAGAAGACGCTTAATCCTTGGGAGAAGAGCAATGACAAATCTCGATAAAATAGTTAAGAGCAGAGACATCACACTGACAACAAAGGCCCGCATAGTTAAAGCAATGGTGTTCCCCGTAGTAACATATGGCTGCGAGAGCTGGACCGTAAGGAAGGCTGAGAGAAGGAAGATAGATGCTTTTGAACTGTGGTGGAGGAAAATTCTGAGAGTGCCTTGGACTGCAAGAAGATCAAACCAGTCCATCCTCCAGGAAATTAAGCCAGACTGCTCACTTGAGGGAACGATATTAAAGGCAAAACTGAAATACTTTGGCCACATAATGAGAAGACAGGACAGCCTGGAGAAGATGCTGATGCTAGGGAGAGTGGAAGGCAAAAGGAAGAGGGGCCGACCAAGGGCAAGATGGATGGATGATATTCTAGAGGTGACGGACTTGTCCCTGGGGGAGATGGGGGTGTTGACGACCGACAGGAAGCTCTGGCATGGGCTGGTCCATGAAGTCACGAAGAGTCGGAAGCGACTAAACGAATAAACAAAAAACAACCTTGTACTAGTGGGGAAGTGTAATAAACAAGCAGCTCCCTCTTCTGTAGCACATTTGTGATAAAATGCATAAACAAGGATGTGAAGAACAAAGAACCTTGAGCTTCCACATGGCATCTCTCTTTATACATTCAAAGGAAAAATAAATGTTTCTGACATCTTGGTGAACTGTTTGCTGTCCTGATGCTTGAAAGTATTTTGCCTTTCAGAAAGAATCCATTTTCCCACAGCAGTGTTTTCATCTGGGATTAAAATAAAATGGCTTATTGGAAAAGGAAGGGGAAAAAAAACACCACGGATCAGCTTTAAATTAACTGTCACTTTAGTGGTAAGCCCATAAAATTTAGAGAGAACCTCCAGACCACAATCTGTTTCTAAACTGATAATTTTCCTTCATCATGACAAAAAGCCATGCTTAGTTGGTCCTGTCCAATTTGTCTAATCTGTCTAAGGAAAGAAACCAAAGACAAGGAATCAATGTAGATTCATTTAATTTTTCAGATATAGTACTTCAAAGAGGTTTGCAAGGAAACAAGGAAGAAAAATGAGAGATGGTAACAAACTCCAATCAATTTTAAGTCAGAAGTAATTGTACATGCAAGAGTAAGCAGACTGTCTTCCTGAAGAAAGCTAGAAATCAGTTCAACAACACTTAGCATAAATTCTGTTGATGGTTATTGGGTTCATCAGAGGATGGCTGGGTTTGGAGTGATAATCATTAACCCAAAACACTGGCCAGAGCTTAATGATGCATTGGACTAATTAAAAATAGGGTTAAAGACTTGTTGTTATTGTTGTGGTTTGGTTGTTCTTTTTCAAAGAAAAATATTTGATGAGTATATGCTAAGCTCTTCAGCAAAGGATCGTTACCTTGTCGTGGTGCTGGAGCTTGAGCACCTCAATGATGCCATGAGCTAAACCGTGAAGGGCCACCCAAGACGGGAAGGTCATGACAGAGAGGTCAGACTAAATGCGATCCCTGGGGAAGGTAATGGCAACCCACCCCAGTATTCTTGCCGTGAAAACTAAATGGATCAGTACAAACAGAGATATGTCGGTATACCATCGGAAGATGAGACCCCCAGGTCGGAAGATGGTCAAAATGCTACTGGGGAGGAACAAAGGATGAGTTCAACTAGCCCCAGACGTGATGACGCAGCTAGCTCAAAGCCGAAAGGACGGCTAGCGGCCGACGGTGCTGGTGGTGAACGGCGAATCCGATGTTCTAAGGATCAACACACCATTGGAACCTGGAATGTAAGATCTATGAGCCAGGGCAAATTGGATGTGGTTATTGGTGAGATGTCAAGATTAAAGATAGACATTCTGGGCGTCAGTGAACTGAAATGGACTGGGATGGGCCACTTCACATCAAATGACCACCAGATCTACTACTGTGGACAAGAGGACCACAGAAGAAATGGAGTAGCCTTCATAATTAATAGTAAAGTGGCTAAAGCAGTGCTTGGATACAACCCCAAAAACGACAGAATGATCTCAATTCGAATTCAGGGCAAGCCATCTAACATCACAGTGATCCAAATATACGCCCCAACCACAAATGCTGAAGAAGCTGAAGTAGAGCAGTTCTATGAGGATCTGCAGCACCTACTGGACAACACGCCTAAAAGAGATGTTATTTTCATCACAGGAGACTGGAATGCTAAGGTGGGCAGTCAAATGACACCTCGAATTACAGGTAAGTATGGCCTGGGAGAACAAAATGAAGCAGGACATAGGCTGATAGAATTTTGCCAAGACAATTCACTCTGCATAACAAACACTCTCTTCCAACAACCTAAGAGAAGGCTTTATACATGGACTTCACCAGATGGACAACACCGAAATCAGATTGATTACATCCTTTGCAGCCAAAGGTGGCGGACATCTGTACACTCGGTAAAAACAAGGCCTGGAGCTGACTGTAGTTCCGATCACGAACTTCTTCTTGCACAATTTAGGATCAGACTAAAGAGATTAGGGAAGACCCACAGATCAGCTAGATATGAGCTCACTAATATTCCTAAGGAATATGCAGTGGAGGTGAAGAATAGATTTAAGGGACTGGACTTAGTAGATAGGGTCCCAGAAGAACTCTGGACAGAAGTTGGCAGCATTGTTCAGGAGGCGGCAACAAAATACATCCCAAAGAAAGAGAAAACCAAGAAGGCAAAATGGCTGTCTGCTGAGACACTAGAAGTAGCCCAAGAAAGAAGGAAAGCAAAAGGCAACAGTGATAGGGGGAGATATGCCCAATTAAATGCAAAATTCCAGAGGTTAGCCAGAAGAGATAAGGATTTATTTTTAAACAAGCAATGTGCGGAAGTGGAAGAAGACAACAGAATAGGAAGGACAAGAGACCTCTTCCAGAAAATTAGAAACATTGGAGGTAAATTCCAGGCAAAACTGGGTATGATCAAAAACAAAGATGGCAAGGACCTAACAGAAGAAGAAGAGATCAAGAAAAGGTGGCAAGAATATACAGAAGACCTGTATAGGAAGGATAACAATATCGGGGATAGCTTTGACGGTGTGGTCAGTGAGCTAGAGCCAGACATCCTGAAGAGTGAGGTTGAGTGGGCCTTAAGAAGCATTGCTAATAACAAGGCAGCAGGAGACGACGGCATCCCAGCGGAACTGTTCAAAATCTTGCAAGATGATGCTGTCAAGGTAATGCATGCTATATGCCAGCAAATTTGGAAAACACAAGAATGGCCATCAGATTGGAAAAAATCAACTTATATCCCCATACCAAAAAAGGGAAACACTAAAGAATGTTCAAACTATCGAACAGTGGCACTCATTTCGCATGCCAGTAAGGTAATGCTCAAGATCCTGCAAGGTAGACTTCAGCAGTTCATGGAGCGAGAATTGCCAGATGTACAAGCTGGGTTTAGAAAAGGCAGAGGAACTAGAGACCAAATTGCCAATATCCGCTGGATAATGGAAAAAGCCAGGGAGTTTCAGAAAAACATCTATTTCTGTTTTATTGACTATTCTAAAGCCTTTGACTGTGTGGACCATAACAAATTGTGGCAAGTTCTTAGCGGTATGGGGATACCAAGTCATCTTGTCTGCCTCCTGAAGAATCTGTATAACGACCAAGTAGCAACAGTAAGAACAGACCACGGAACAACTGACTGGTTTAGGATTGGGAAAGGAGTACGGCAGGGCTGTATACTCTCACCCTACCTATTCAACTTGTACTCAGAACACATCATGCGACAAGCTGGGCTTGAGGAATCCAAGGTTGGAGTTAAAATCTCTGGAAGAAACATTAACAATCTCAGATATGCAGATGATACCACTTTGATGGCTGAAAGCGAAGAGGAACTGAGGAGCCTTATGATGAAGGTGAAAGAAGAAAGTGCAAAAGCTGGTTTGCAGCTAAACCTCAAAAAAACCAAGATTATGGCAACCAGCTTGATTGATAACTGGCAAATAGAGGGAGAAAATGTAGAAGCAGTGAAAGACTTTGTATTCCTAGGTGCAAAGATTACTGCAGATGCTGACTGCAGTCAGGAAATCAGAAGACGCTTAATCCTTGGGAGAAGAGCAATGACAAATCTCGATAAAATAGTTAAGAGCAGAGACATCACACTGACAACAAAGGCCCGCATAGTTAAAGCAATGGTGTTCCCCGTAGTAACATATGGCTGCGAGAGCTGGACCATAAGGAAGGCTGAGCGAAGGAAGATCGATGCTTTTGAACTGTGGTGTTGGAGGAAAATTCTGAGAGTGCCTTGGACTGCAAGAAGATCAAACCAGTCCATCCTCCAGGAAATCAAGCCAGACTGCCCACTTGAGGGAATGATATTAAAGGCAAAACTGAAATACTTTGGCCACATAATGAGAAGACAGGACACCCTGGAGAAGATGCTGATGCTAGGGAGAGTGGAAGGCAAAAGGAAGAGGGGCCGACCAAGGGCAAGATGGATGGATGATATTCTAGAGGTGACGGACTCGTCCCTGGGGGAGCTGGGGGTGTTGACGACCGACAGGAAGCTCTGGCGTGGGCTGGTCCATGAAGTCACGAAGAGTCGGAAGCGACTAAACGAATAAACAACAACAAAATATGCTAAGCTATAACTTCAGAAAGGAACAGCTAGAAATTCACATGGAAGGTAAGCATTCATAAAAGGGAACAAAGGTCCCACTTATGGAACATACAGTATAATTAGCTGATTCTATCATCTATCTATCTATCTATCTATTATATATCTATATCTATATTTATATATATATATCTATCCAACAAACCTGCAATGTCCTCACAGTTCCCCTACCAAGTATTCACCAGGGCCAACATTGCTTAACTTCCAAAATCATCCAGGGTTGGTTGTGCTATGATTTGTATGGATCTAAATAATGCAATATTACATGCTAAACACATTGAAATGTGACCCATTCCATTTATGCATCTGTTCCTAACTGTGATGACACCAAAATGATGAAATGTGTGTTGTGATGTCACAAAGCATACTCTCACCATTTGTTAATGTTTTCTGACATCACATGAAATGTAATGAAGTTACTTTAAAGCAGGACATTTATTTAATATATAGCATTAAGACAATGCTAGACATAACCAGATCCTGTAGAAATTAATAGTACAAGTTAGGGACAGGATTTGTTTCACAATATTGCAACAGCTATTTCATTCCTTGTCCCCCTTTCCCCACTGCAGATGCTTATGATACTATTAAAAGAAGAAACAGGATATATTTTGCTTGGTTTTTAAGGATAATAATTAATGGCAAATGAATGTCAGTGGGAGAAAGTTGCATAAGTTCCATTAATTTGCCACCTGTTCTCTAGTTAATAAAGAATGCAGTTAATAAGGATTACATTTGGGAAATATGGATCATAACTACAAGATCTACTTTAATAAAACCTTTAATTTAATTTTTATTATGGGACAATATTCAGGCAAAGGTTATTCATAAGAAACTTCAGTGTATGAATTAGGCTAACTTGTTCTATTAATTTCAACAGGATCTGGTATGTCTAGCATAGTCTTAATGCTATCCAGGGGTATAAAAATACATGCTTAGGTCTGTGCTTTGCTTCTTGTTGAAAGACTAGGTGGGTTATAGTTAAATAGGCCAAGGTTGTTTCTGTGATGGCAGTTCAAAGGGGGGAAAATAGAGGAGGGGGAAGTAATAGGGTGGAATTCTGAAGTTATGAAAAGTCTAAGAAGGACTCAGAGTAGACAAATAAACATGGTTCAGGTTTGTACTTTTCCACAAAAGGATTTCACAGCATAGTGAAAATAGTAGAAATAGAAAAGATCGGTTGTAATGCACCACAGTGAGAAGTTACTAAATCTCTTTGGAGCCTAGGAGAGAAAGTTCACAGCTTGCATGAAAGAGGTGGTGGCCTACCAGCCAAGGTTTTTATTCAGCTCTTAGAAGTACCTCTGCAGCTGACAGCCCTGTCAGTGGCAAATATAAACTCGCTGATCACCTTGGAAATATGAAACCAACAGAAATCAACCATTCTAATCAGTGTTGCGACCTTTTTCCTTTGTCTGTGTTTTCCTCCTTACCCTTGAAACACCTTCATTATTGATACCTTGGTGAACATGACACTTACCCATTCCTCTCTGTGATTCCCATTGCATATTTCATGAGCTTAAATTGGAACATGCTCATGAAACATCTCCAAGTCATTTTAATGACCTTCCATACAGGACTGACTCATCAAACAAAATACAGGCATTCTGTGATATTTATAGCAGCACATTATCTGCTTGGGAGATGCAATCAGTAGGAGTTATTCTGTCTCAGGGAACTCACAGAAGAGACAGGTGTTCCTTTTCATTCTTTGTATATATTCATATCCCACAGCTGTAATTTCTGCCAACTAAGTGTGAGGATTTTTTCTGCAGATGTGGGGTCAAGCAAGTGCACATCTGGGGAGTGTGAAAGCAAAACCTGATTAGGAAACAGATATGAAAAAGCAACCTGCTTTCCTAATATCTCACAATACATATTCCAAATTCTTTTTGTACTTGAAATGTCCTCATTGGCAACTCATTCTAGAAGGCTGATGACTTTATCAGTTTTTAGTATCTGCCCTTTTCAGTTTTTATTCAGACATATCCAGCAATATACAATATCCCCTTTATAATCTATTTAGTCCTCAACCCTGCAGTGATGGTTCTGCATTATAGATGCAGTCACCTATAGTCACCTATAGTCACCAAGAAAATGCAGGTAGCTCCATTCTTAACACTGGATAAGACTTTTGTTTGTAACCTTGCCAATCAGTGTACACAGCATGGGGATAGGTGGCTACTGATCTAATCCTGTTTAATGCAACTTATTAAGTTCTTCACTAACTAGACTGTTGCCATTATAGGTTAGAACTTGGATATCTGCAGGGCCACCTTCCCCCAGTGGTCTCTGCCCATCTGTTAAGACCTGGAAGAGAAGGTCCCTTCACTTATGGAATATCATCTTGGGGATCCCAGGGTCGGGCCTTTCAGTCACTGCCTCCCTTCTCTGGAAAAGCTTTTCCCCACAATCTGACAGGACCTGAATTGGTTAGCATTTGTTTATTTGTTTGCAAAGCCATTAAGACCTGATAGTTTTAGTAGGCTTTTGGAGTCTGAGAAAATATTCTTCTCTTTCTTGGGTGATCATGTATATGGGTTATGGTTGTTGTTCAACACTGAGAAACTTCACAGTTATATTCCAGTGCTTTAGATTTTATTGCTATTACTGTTCTGGAGGTCTGTAAACTCCTCATAGTCAGACATGATTGGAGCAACATATAAACCTAGTTAAATAAATAAAGGAAACTACTTATGGTGTAGAAGAAAGGAAAGAGAAGAAGACAAAAATGATTGAGACGGACCTGGGGGTCATGTGGACCATATGGAAAACATTTATTGTAAAATGAATATACTGCAACAGTTTTTTTCTTTTTCTTTTTTATTGTTTTATTAAAAGTTTTAAAAATGAAGATAAAAATTGATACCAACTAATATAAAGTAAGGAAGAAATCAAAGAGAAAGCTAAAAGTACACGAAAGAAAGAAAAAGTAAATGAAAAATAGAAAGAAAAAAGATATGAAGAAGTGGCTTCCAATCTTCTTTACCAGTTATGAGTACAATTATAAATTTACTTCTTTCTCTAAAGTTACATCATGACTCTCTTCTTTCTATAATCTATCCTGTCTAATCATCAAAACTATAAATCATATGTTCATTTTTTTCCATTCTACCAAAAAGTTCATAACGGATTTCCAGTCAGCAAGTCAATTTGGCCATCTTAGCAAGTTCCATCATCATCACCAACCAAATCTCCATTGTAGGCATTGCCAAATCTTTCCATCTTTTCCATACAGTAATCTCACTGTGGTTATCATATATAAAAACAAAGTTCCATGACTTTTTTCCAATTGATTGTCCATCACATCAATCCCAAAGAAACACCTCTGGTCTCATTGTATATTAATCTTTAAAATCCTTTGAATCAGTGTGTATATTTGAATCCAGAATTTTTTAGCTTTTTTACATATCCACCATGCATGATAAACAGTCCTTTCTTGTTGGTCACATTTCCAACATACAGTATATTTGAAGTGCATTTACACATTCTAGACAATTTCTCTGGTGTCATATACCAATGGTACATCATTTTATTAAAAAATTCTCTTTAAGATAATAACACAATGTAAATTTCAATCCTTTCAACCACATATTTCACCATTGTTCAATCTGTATATTATAAGCAAAATTTTTAGTCCAATTTATCATACATTCTTTCATTTGTTCTTCTATTTCAAATTTCAATAAAAGTTTATACATTTTAGCAATTACATGTTCATTTATACACAATTCTATTTCAAACTCAGTCTTACAATGTCAGTACCATAAACTTTTTTGTCTACTTTAAATCTTTCTAACAGCTATAAATAAGAAAACCATTGGCAGCTATATCCCTTTCCCACCAGTACTTCTCTTTATTTTATTTTGTATTCCTCTTGATAAAATTCTAGTATCTCATGATAAGTAAGCCATTTGTTTTTGCCTCTTATTCCTCATCTATAAAATGCCTCTTGTTCTGAGAACCACAAAGGTGTTTTAAGGCAGAACCTGGGTTTGTAACTATTCCGTATTCTCAATATGGCATGTTTAACATAATGATTTTTAAAATCCACATTAACCTTGACCTTATCGTATCACAGATACCCATGCCGCCCAAATATCAGGTCATGTCCTTCTAACTCCAAAAACCTTCTATTTCTTAGCAGTGTCCACTCTTTCATCCAAACGAAACAGCAAGCTGCGAAATACAATTTCAAATCAGGTAAACCCAGTCCTCCTCTTTCCTTTGCATCTTGTAACACCTTATATTTAACACATGTTTCTTTTCCCCTGCCATACAAACTTAGATATATCCTTTTGCCACTGATTAAATGGTGCATCAGTTGTCAAAATAGGTATTGTCTGAAACAAAAACATCATTCTAGGCAAGACATTCATTTCTATCACAGAAATTCTCTCTAGCAATGACAGTTGTAGTTTTTCCCATCTTAACATGTCTTTTTAAACTTCATACCATGCCTTAACATAGTTATTTTGAAATACCATACAATTCATATTTGTCATAGTGATATCCAGATATTTTGCTTTCTTCTCAATCTTAAACCTCTTTTATTTATAACTTGTCATTATTTATTAATGATATCAGCCTATAGTTTCTTGTTAAAGTCAAATCTTGTCCCTCAATAGGCTATATTGGCCTCTTTCTAACTCACTGGTATCTTTCCTCCCTGTAAAATAAAATTCATCATATGTTGTAGGTTGTAAAAGTTCATCCTCAAAACTTTTATAATAAGAACCTGATAATCCATCTGGTCCAGGCATCTTACCTGGTTTAATCTTTTTTATAGCTTCACAAACTTCCCTTATTTTTATAGGTCCATTCTGTCTCTGTTCCTCTGTAATACTCAGTAAAATTTGTTACTTTAGGTATTCATCTATTTTCTCCAGAGAGATGTCACTTTCTTTATTCAAGAAGGAATAATATTGATGAAATGCTTTTTGCATAGCCACCACTCTATCCATTAGTACAGTGTCTCCTTCTTGTCATTTCAATATCATTTTCTTTTCTTTTTCTTTTCATGATTTGTATGCTAACCACTTCTCTGGTTTGCTTGCAAACAAAAAAGTTTTTTGCTTTACATAGTTCATTTTTATTTCTATTTCTCTTACTGTTAACATAGATAACTGTCATTACAAAAGCTTAATTTGTTGAGGAATACTTATCTTCTCTGGAAAATTCTTTAATTCTTCTTCTTTTCTCTTTATCCAAAATAGCTTGTATTTTCTCTTGCCTCTTCTTTTTGAGTTCATATTATGTTGTATAAAATGACCTCTAATAAAAGCTTTACTTGCATCCCAAACCATTCTTAAATCAGTACTTTTATCTAAATTATTTTCAAAAAATTCTTTTATTTATTTATTTTTTTACAATCCTCCATTATTGCTTCTTTCTCAACCTAAAAGAACTGGATTTCCTTTTATAAACCAAACTCACAGGATTATGATCCAAAAAAGTCTTTGGTAGTATCTCTACTTTAGAAGCCATAGGAGCCAAGTTCTTCTATATCCAAATCATATCTATTCTTGAAAAGGTTCTATGTCCCCATTTTTCTGTCTCTGTATATCAACAAGCCCTAAATTGTCCATCAAATAAAAGAAAACTTTTGGTAATTTGCCTTGAGTGATTTTAATATTTTCTCAGAAGTTCTGTCCAGTTGTAGGGAGATCATTCCATTCCAGTCCCCCATCAAACACCAATTTTCATAAGAAAAATGCATTAGTCTCTCCATGGGTCCTTTACAGAACAGTACTTTATCCTCATTTGAGGCATAAATTCCCAATATCAGAGTCTGTCCCATGCAAATTAACTTTCATCCCAACAAATCTACTGTGCTCATCAGTCAATACAAGTTCTGGTTTTAGTTGGGGGATTATATACAAAACAACTCCATTTCTTTTTTTAGTTCCTGCTGAAATAAACTCTTCACCCAATTTTTTTTATAAATCAAATATTTTATGTCCTTTTTTGTAATATGAGTCTCTTGTAGACAAATTATATCTTGTTTTAATTTTTTTCAAATAGTGATTTCCCCCCCCCCTTTGGAGGAACATTTGCTCCATTTATATTCCACATTAAGCATTTGAAATCCATAATCAAGCCAAAAATTTAGAAAAGTCGATACCTATAGTGTCTAGTTCAGTATCATCGCTTTCATTTTCCTATTGTACCTGTTGAACTTTTTGTGTAGTCTCATCTGACACCTCCAACTGAATCTCCTCCAATTCCTCTTTATTTTTTTCTAGAAATTTCCTGACTTTCTAGACAGAATATTCAGTCAAAACCTCTGCTGTTTAAAAGTAAAAATCCACCAATTGTCTGTACTCTTTAACAGTAGACAAAACACATTCCCATGAAGGTTCAGTTCATTTGTCTAGTTTAATTCTAATTTGTTCAAAAGCATTTGCACAAAAAAGTAGTCTTTCAAAGTAACTATCCCCTTTATCCATTTTACATTTTCTTACATCCATTCCTTGTTTGAAACCCCGTATTTCCCCCTTTTTAATCCAGAAAGAATGTTGACTCACCAAGTGGAATTCTCTTATCCTGCCACTCAGAAAAATCTCTCTTTAGCTGTAAATTAATTACATCTGCTGTGTAATTAATTTAGTAAGGCTTTTGCAAACCTTGTGTCCATAGAGGCTGCATTACCACTGTGAGTTCGATTGAAATCCCTCAACTCCCAGCCACTTGACTCATGAGTAGACCACAAAAACCTCAGTTCCAGCAGTTTACTCATGAGGAGCAGCTGTCCAGAGTGCAAGTGGGTGATCTCACAATCTTTCCTTGTCTGGAAAGGCTGCGGTGGCCAGAAATCACTGTCTGGTCACCGTTCTTCACTGCAATGCCTTCCCTGCTCCTTCAGGGCCATAGATCATCTAGTCCACCATAGATCCTCACTCAGAAGCCTGTAACAGTTTTTTCCAGTTATGCTTCTGCTTCTTTGGTTGATAGGAAGGAACCACACTGGGGAAGTCTGTTATAAATTATTGAAACAGAACAGTAAAAATAAGATTTTTTTAAAAAGCAGCACATGAGTGTTTTAAGAAATGGCTAAATATTTCTAAAGCAACCCATGTAATTGAATTCCAGTTTAGCAACAAAAATTTTAGGACTAAGCTGAATACAGCCCAAGACTAAGTCACCATGATCTGTCCTAATCTAACCAACGTTTACCACTGAGGACCAGATCTCTGTCCCCAAAGAACATCCTGATATAGTGTCAACATTATGGAGGGAATTCCATAATTCCTCCTCTCAATCAACTTTCAGAGTGTTGTGAAATAATTATTCCGGGGAACTTTGAAATACATTTAAATTAGATTTTCTTTCAGTAATGGTGTATTGTGATGACATTGTAGTTCTTTTTAATAAAAGAACTAAAATTTATAACCTTTATAAATTTTATAAAGTTTTATAAAGTTTACACATTTTTAAAATTTATAAACTTTATAAATTTTGTTAACTGTGTTTGATGTTTTTAAATGGAAAAGTGGGAAAAAAACAGCTGCAAGTAGATAAAGGAGGATGTTGGTAAAACTTGTACACTCAGGGCTCATATAACACTGTCAGATTTCATCAGCCCAGCTAAGCATGGGATGTTGTAATAAGATGAACTGTTTTGCTTCAAGGTTGGAAAAGCTACGTTTGATAAGGAACATCAATAGAACACATTGTGATCTCTTCCCAAGTCCCCTATGGATATACTGAATCGTTCTGAAAGCTATTTATTCTGAAGATGCTCAGCTTCCAGAAAGCAGTGTAACCCCAAGTCACATATAATGACTGTCTAGACTGCCTAGAGACAATGTTTTATGCATAGAACTGATAGCACATTGAGTGAAAACCTCTCTGATGGGGTTATAGTTTTTACTTTATTACTTTAGGAATAATCTTAATTATATAGAAAAGTTAGTCCAGGGAAAGACAAAGTACCACTTTATTCAACTGACGTGTTCTTATGTTGATATTTCAACATATGTATAAATATTCTAGTTACTGGCCTTCACTGTGTCTTGTCTCTTCAAGCAATCCAGATGTCAGGAACAATCATTACAAATAGAAATCAAAGTATCAGCTACTTATACTCAACCCATATTTATTTTCCATATGGGAATTCCTTCATCTTATCTGTTTCACCATGAAGAAATATGTTTGTGTATGCATATATGCACACTGAATACTTATTTTTGAACAGGTTTCCCAAAAAATATGCTTTTGAAAAGCAGTTTTGAAAAGCATATCCCTGCTTAGCATATTCATGTCTAAAGTTCATCTTATAGTGTGCTTTCTTAAAAGTTATTTTTGGATGTTTCTGAGTAATTAAATCCAATATGAAGTTACTTCCATTGCCAAGTTTGGTGAATTAAAAAAATCAAAGGATTTCTAGACTTGTTTACCCATTAGTTGGGATCAGGTCAGTTTGCACCTGGATTCTCAAACGCTTATTAGTCTTCAAGGTTTCCTTAACATCAGCTTTCCATTGGTTTGTGAGCCTAGATATCTGAATGGCTGTTGCAGAAGATAAGACTGGAAGAATATTTATCTGATTCACAAGACAATCTTTATGTTCCCTTGTTTTCTCATTGCTCAGATTCAGCTCTGTATAACGCAATCTGCATTATCTAATGATAGATCATTGTCTACTATTTCATCTATTTAATGTTCCAAAAATGATGCATTAGTATGTATAGCACATATTTGCACGAAGGGCTTTATCTGTTTTGAATAGCTAAGATTTTATATCATCATTAGTTTTTCCCTTTAACGCTATTTTATTTTCCAGAATAACTAAACCCATTTACAGTTGTCACAATTCATTCCACCAATCTGAAAATATATGCTGCCAATTGAAAAACCCAGTGTCATAATTAACTAGTTAGCCTCTAAGAATTTCTCCCACTGTTTCATGCTGTGATATTATTTTTGCTAGTAATATCTACATCTTTACTTCTGCTCTTTTTGAAAACCCTCTTTTAAAATACACAGCTCCATATAGAGATTACACAACTTCATGGTGAACATGAAAAATTGGACAGCCATAACCTATGTCAGATTCACCATGGCTGGAGGATTCAGATTGCATTAGAAGCCCATATTACTACCTGAGGTCATTCTGCCATCTTCTGGCTCAAAAGCCACAATATAGCCTGTATTATAGAGTCACCTGTTTTTGAAGAAGGTAAGACCAAAGTTTTCCACAGTAGAAATGGGAAAGTTCTCCATTTTGGAGATGTTCTGTATGTCAATATGTTCCAGGAGCAATATTTAAGCAATATTTCATATATTCATGTGAACTTCAGGTTGTGCGCCAGTCACAACCATTCCTGGAGCGAGAAGACCTCCGGACAGTCACTCATGCCCTGGTCATCTCCCGTATAGACTATTGCAATGCGCTGTACATGGGGCTACCCTTGAAGAGTATCCGGAAGCTTCAGCTGGTCCAGAATGGTGCCCCTAGATCAGCACATATAACACCTCTGCTGCATGAGCTGCACTGGGTGCCAGTGTGCTTCTGGGTCCAATTCAAGGTGTTGGTTATCACCCTTAAAGGCCTACATGGCATGGGACCAGGTTACCTAAGGGACCGCCTCTTCCCCATAACATCGACCCGCCCCACCCAATCGTGCAGAGAGGGCATGTTATGGACCCCAGCGGGGTCCAGGAAGTGGGCCTTCTCTGTAGTGGCCGCTGCCCTTTGGAACATCTTGCCCCGGAGGTGAGGCAGGCCCCTTCACTCCTGACCTTCCAGAAGGCCCTGAAGACCTGGTTCTGCCATGTCACTTGGGGCAGGAAGGTGGGTAGCCATTCTTGGGGGTGGCTCACACCTTAGAGCCCCTCCCACCAGATTGGAATTTTGCAGCCACTTGGATTCTATATTTATTTATTGCATTTTATATTTGTAATGTGCTTCTTTTTTATGGGATTTTAACATTATTGTTGTAGCATTGATTTTATTGTAAGAGTCCCACTTTTGGGGGAGATGGGCGGTAATAAAAGTTGAATAATAAATAAATAAATATCCAGGAGGAATTCTACAGAGAATTCTTCAATGCAAATTGATTAAAAACATTCTTGCCTTGGTATTTAATGTGCTTGGCATAAAAAGGATTGTTATGAAGGAATTGGTAATTACAATTGGTAATTCAACTTCAAGTCACAATTTTTTACACAGTGATTTTTGTGTACAGAATGATACTGCTAGTCTATACAACATGTACATTTAGATACCATAAAATGGTTGCATTTGCAGGTGTCACAGATGTTTAACAAAAAATGTTGCATGCCAATATTAGTGACAAATTCTGCACCTTAGGAAAAAAAAATGAAGCCCTTTGATAAAGCTCACAGGACATTTTCTTGTTAAAAATACCAAAAAACATTAAGGCACAACTCATAGGTTCTGTCTCCAGTGGCTTTCACCTTGTGAAGGCTGATGATTCAATCCAGTGAGCACATAATTTGACTACTAAGAAAGACTTGCAATATTCCAAATTTATCTAGGCCAAGTAAGCAGTAGCTTGCTTTTATGCATTTTCAATATGCTTGTGATTCTGAAATACATTCAGGCCCATGACAAAAGTTTTAAAATCTAAAGTTTGAGATAAAATGAAACAATATTAATCTAATCTTCTTTTGTGTGTATGATTTATGTTTGCAGTGAGGTTTCCTATTTCTGGTACACAAACTAAGCTTTTAAAAATTAATTATTTAATTAATTATTTTAAAAATAGTTATAGTTAAAGAATTACCTCTATCTATCTATAACTTAAATGGGACGCGGTGGCACTGCGGGTTAAACCGCTGAGCTGCCGATCGGAAGGTCGGCGGTTCGAAACCGCGCGGCGGGGTGAGCTCCCGTTGCTAGTCCCAGCTCCTGCACACCAAGCAGTTCGAAAACATGCAAATGTGAGTAGATTAATTGGTACCGCTTCGGCGGGCAGGTAACGGCGTTCCGTGAGTCATGCTGGCCACATGACCCGGAAGTGTCTATGACAACGCCGGCTCTAAGGCTTAGAAACGGAGATGAGCACCGCCCCCTAGAGTTGGATTCGACTGGACTTTACGTCAAGGGAAACCTTTACCTTTACCTTTATCTATAACTTGCATTTGTTTGTTTTAATTAAAGGTAATAATTCTATTCCTAAACAGTTACTCTTGTGTTACAGCACTACTAGAAAAAAGGGGCTAGGGAAAATTGACTGCATAGAATCTGAAAAAAACAATATTAATATTCAAATTTGATACATGCCTCTGTAAGCTTTGCAGATTTGTGTGCATTCTTCCACTTTAGAGTTTTGTTTTTCTTGCAGATTAAAAAATGCTAGAAGTTTTTATGATGGCTTTTTAAAATGATTTTTTTCCCCAAATTTATGTTTATTATTCTAAGTTTTGAGTGGGAAATAACAGGTGTTTGGTGCTGCCCCTCTATATCATGACTGAGTCTGTTTGGGTGGATTGCACCATTGCACACCATTTCACTCCTGCTGAAATCTGTGCCAGGCTGGCAGTTAGGGTCAACGACAAGAGGCTATTTCTACTATTTCTAATCTATATATCAATATAAATTGTGTATCAGATAGTACACAACATTTGGCAGACAATATATAGTGAAAGGATGGGGAGGCTAGATTCACCAGTCTTGGATTTAATTTTTGTTGGCCAGTTTAGGAAAAGGCTAAATTTATGATCCTAGACAGATGACATTTCAGAACTTGATCATCATGATCAAAATCCAGGTTGGATGGACTTCTTCCCCCAACCTGGTGCCCTGCAATGCAGCACTGAGCTACTACCATTCCCATTGTTTGGTATCCCCCATGTCATGGCTGTAGCAGGCAGAACAAAGACACTATGTCATCACGTACATGCTAAGACTGGGATTTTCTGAAATTCAGGTTTTAGTTGTAGGACTTTATAAAAAAGACTTATTCAGATGTGTTAAGCCAATCCAATAGTGCATATACATTGAACGCTTCTGGTTCACACTGAAAATTGGCAGGATATCAGAGTTTGAATATTTTTGCTGGTGAAATTCAGCAGCAGTCATGGAGTTTCCAGATGCCATTTAAAAAATGAGTGGTGGGCCATGTGCTCACAATGGCCAGAGGTTTTATGCTGCAGCAATTTCAAGCAATCCCACTGCTTGTCCCCAAGAGTCCTCTCTAATCACACCCCTGAAAATTAGCCACACTACAGCCTTTGTGTACACTCTCCCAAGCCTGTAGGGCACACCATAACATGAGCCCAGCACAATTTAAAAATCAGAGCAAAACCCAATCCATCCAAAGGAATTTAAAAGAATAGAAAGAAAATCCCATCCTGTTTCCATAGACCAATCCTCAGTATTTTGCACTGTGCTCACTGAGGCCCTTGCCCTCCCTGAAAAGACTTGAGGTACAGTCCCACTCACCCAAAGGCTGTCTACCCCTGGAACAGACCTCAGCAAGGGAGGAAAATACAAATGCAAAAATACAAAGCTTAGAGAAAGTGTAAATGTACAAAGTTGGGCAAAATATTCTGTAATGCTGGTCTTCCAAGATTGCATAACTAATCCTGAGCATTTGCTCTGATAGCTGTGTACTTTCAGTTACAGTACTCGGAACTCAAAATGATTGTTCCATGGTTTCTGCACAGTGCCTTGTCCTACAGAAGAGATTCTACCCAACTTGCCGAATTGCTTTATGTCGTGGAGGCAGTCTACCTTGTTGAGCTATAGAGATGATGTGAGTCATTTCCTTGACCTCATGTGGCTGCTCATAGTTACAAAGGTGGCCCCAGAAGCAACATGGCAGGCTTGCTCTGTAAAAGCAAGGAGCCACATAACCCCACAATGTTAATTTCACAGGATGGTTTGCTTGAAGCTTTAGACTAAAGCCTTTATTATGGCCAGAGAACACAACAATAAAAATACATAAACCTGTAATTATTAATAAAACTAAAAAGTAGACATAAAATGGCATAAAAGTACATAAAATAAATTAATATAGTAACAATAATGCAGATTACAGTGACAATTACCCAAATTTGCGCTAAACTTCAACCATAGGTAGGACGGATAGAACATGTGGTGGCACAAAATCGGGCAAGGTATCAAATCAAATCAATCAAAGCTTAGCAAAGTCACTCTTTGCACAGCCCTACTAAATAATAAATTCAGGGCCACTGCAAGCAGGGGTGTGCAAGTTGTGCACTACACAATGGTGCCATGACATGGGGGTGCCAAACAATGGGAATGGTAGTTGCTCAGTGTTGCACTGCAGGGCACCAGGTTGGGGGAAGAAGTCCATCCAACCTGGATCTTCTACATGCACTGTAGAAGAAAAGGGAGAACGAAGCACCTGGAAGCTGAAGCTGCCCCATGACATGACTTGACACTCTGGCAAGAAAAATCTTTTTGCACAAAGGCGCCTAAGGGGTAAAGTGTATCGATATCTTTAATTAGAATTCATCACTGTTGTTTGTAACACTGCACCCTGGGAAACCTTTGCAGAGTTGAGCCCAATGAAGAAATACATTCAAGATTTACTGAAAAAATACTGAAAAAAGTCATAAGCATCAAGTTCAGCTCCTGGTTACTGCATGGTCTTGTCCATGTTGCTTTTCTTAGCAACAGTAAAAGCATAATTTCTCATTACCTTCTTTGTGGATTTTTCCTTTTTTTTTTTTTTTAATTTTCCATTCTAGTTGATAACTTAGTGTTTCTGGGGAGTCTTCCATTTAAAGAATAGCCAGTTTTAACTCTGTTTAAAATTTTCAAGATCAGGCAAGGTAGATACTGCCATCATGCTAAATTTGTTTTTTTGTTTTTTTAAAGGAAAGTATTTAATGAGGAAGAAGAACAAAAAGGAAGGAACCAATAACTCTAGCAATACTCAGTGCTGCACTGGATTCTTGATAGTTTCTGCATTCTTGATGTAAATGATTGACTGGAGGTGGTAAGTTCATAGTCATGGCATTTGAATGACATACTTATTTGCACAACCATCTGAGCAGGTTTTTTACAAAACCAATAAGAAGTGCAACTTGATAGCACTTTGAAATCTGTAATGCTGGAGGCTGCATTTTATAAATTGCTTTCTGTCAAGGATTTCAAATTTAGCTCAGGCTGCTGATAACCTCTTTGATAGACTGGACCACTCTTATTTTAAGAAAATGCATGCAAAGAAAATAACCACTTCATTCATAGCTTGTACAGATCTGCATAACATATTCAACTCCATTTTTTCTTCAATGCTTTCAACAGATTAATCTTTTCTACAGTTTATTCAGTCTCGAATGATGAGTCTGTGGTGGGCATTTCAGTCTCAACATGAATTGCTCACCACAGACTCATCATTAACTGAAGTTTCTCCAAAGGCACTTTTTGGTTTTGTTTATGTACATCTTGTTGCACACAATCAGTATTGTTTTTATACTACTTATGGATATATTAAGAATATACTTGACTGCACTGGAAATTTAATCAGAATAAGAACTGCAAAGGGATGGCTCATTATTGAAAAAGAAAGGCAAGGGTACCAGAAATCACCTGTACTTGTCAGGCTGGAGATTTGAATTCAGCAGGAGACCTTGTAAGAGGATGCGTTTCTGAGCATGTGTAGAGTGGTAAAAGAATACCAAGTAATTAAGTAGCAGCAGGTCCCATTCAAAAAGAAAAATGTTCCTAAGGCCCCTAATGGATGCAGAGGATAGGGTTAGCAAAGCTATCAGTGAATGCAAACAGACATTCATTGTATTTCAGATAAAAGATAATATAAATGAGGGTTATTAAGAAACACATAGGATAGTAAAGCCCCACTTCTATCTAAGCTACATCTTAGAAAGAGAAGAGAGTGAAAAACAGGAAGGTTCTTGGTCTTTTAAAGACAAAGATTCACTCAACAATAGGCCAGGTGACCCCAGCTGCATGGACAGTGTACAAAGACTAGGGGTGTCCCCAGGTGTGGTGAAAACAGCAATACAGTAGCCACAATGGTGCTATTAAAGCTTTACCTGCTTTTCTGTGCATGTTGGAGCTTTGATTGCACTGGCCCAGCACCACCTTGACTTTCTGACCATACCCCCTGTGCACAGCCCTGATGAAGACCCTTCTCTTGATCTACCTCTGTCCATTTGCCCTTGTGGTCAAAGAAGTTCATAGGTGCAGAGAGAAAATGCAGTCTCCACCATGTTGCTTGCCCTTCAGTTGCAGCATTTTCATTTAATCATTAACAGATTAACCTTCAACATTAAATAGGGAAAAAGGAATAGTAAATCAGCCCTAATCGCAGAACTGATCCTTTTGGAAATAGGAAAAAGCTTGATAAGTATGCTGAATGAGATCTGTAAAAGGACAGTATTTCTGAGATGCTCTAGCAGCTTCTCCCGTTTTCCTAAGCCTTCGAAGGTCTCAGAATCTGTAGTAATTCTCACAGTTTTTCTTTGGAAGCTTTTCTCCCTCCCTTTTCATAGTCAGACCATTGAAATATGAGACTGTCCTTCAGGCTGCTATAATAAAGCCATAATGTGCTAAAACTCTGTGTTTTCCTGGGTATTTGACAACTTTTACATACACCAGCAAAGTTCAGTCGGCCCAGCCAAGTCATATGGTTTTGTTTATATTATTATATTTTGTTCATGTTATTAGTGAGGATCCCAGAAATATGAAATCTTTATCTTGTAATCTTATAGTTTGCCTAAGCCAATGAAAAGTTCCTCATGTGACCAAATAGCTTGCAACACACACACACACACATGTATGTATGTATGTCCTGTATATGCAATCCTCAGATTTTTCAGATTTTCTTGATTCTACAAAAGTATGAATCCTAGACTTCCGTTGTTCTTTCACTTAAAAGAAAAAAAGTTGATACGAGAGACAGGCACACCAGCATTATTATGCTTGAAAGGCATGCATTTGGAATATCTATTTGAGGAGTTCACAGTGTGAATGTGATGATTAAGTACCTCTTTCTTGATGGGAAGTCTGTTGAATAGCATTATTACCACAACACACTTCCTAAGTTGAACATGCTGTGCTGTTTTAATAGACCTGAATAACTATCATTACGGTCCTTTATGTTAGGTTTGCTTATTTATTGAGCATGCTAAATCCTAAATTTCTAGCTTTTCAAGGCATACATTATGGGGCAAACAATTTCCCCAAACGTTTCAAAAATTAAATAAAAGCATGGTACATATATTTAGTAATTGAAATCAAACAAAAATATTTCATGCAATGAAAAAATATACCGGTATTATACATTTTTCATGGACTCATCACAGGGTTTGTATATCATCTTGCTAATTTGGAAAAGAAACTGTTCATTTCCTTCCAGGGGTATGAGTGCTGGGTCATGGACTCCCACAGAAATGCAGCTGTAGAAGTCTTGAGATTTGGGGACAGACTGAGGTCAAGCTATTGTTAGGGAGGGAGGAAACAAGCATCATGAAAGGGTGGTAAGATGTTAGTTACCTGATTTGCTAGGGCAATTCTATGCTCCTTATAAGGGTAGATGAGGAGCCAAAGGGTATTGGACGAGAGCTCCTCCACTGACATAGAAAAATATCAGCCACTGGAAAGATATGTCCAGAGCCAGAGGTCCTCTGACACTGGAACAAAATCACCCTCCTTGTCCCGCAGCTGTAGTTCAGTCAGCAAGGGAAGAGAGAAAAAGGGGCATTCTGGGATATCATAGATTTTCAAGAACAGAAGCCTCCTCATTCCTTAAGCTCTGGATATGGCTTCCAGAGTGAAATTGTTTTATAGTGCACTTTTATATTGGACTTTTATTATATATTTATTGTTTTTTGATTATTTTGTTGTAAACCGCCCAGAGTCCCTCCGGTGGCAGGAGATGGGTGGTGACAAATTTGATAGATAGATAGATAGATAGATAGATAGATAGATAGATAGATAGATAGATAGATAGAACAGTCCAAAAGCATGTTGATGGTTTTGTTGAAGTTCTCTCATGTGGTGTAGTTGAGAAGGAGAAGTGGTAGCTCCTCTTCTGGCTAGAGCAAGCTGGCACAACTTTCAAAGTAGTGATGGCTCCTCATCATTGTCACAGGATTGTTCTTACTTTTGGCGGGGGGCAGGGCAGCATTTGTAATTCTGCCTCAGGCAGGAACATGTCTTGAGTCAGTCCTCTTGTATTATGGCATTTGTTTTCTATATATTAATTAATATTAACATATTAATATTTATTAAGCTTAGATTCCACCTTTCATTCAGGAGCTCAAGGCAGGATATATATCACTCTTTCCTGCTATTTTTCTCCACAACAACCCTGTGAAATAAGTTAGCCTAAGAGTCCTTAGTGTGCTTCTATAGTTGATGGTAGACTTGAACTTGTGTCTCCCTGCTGCAGTGTGTATGGGTGTGTGGAGAGTCAAACTGATGAAAGCAGCGTTGTGGTACTGCAATTCCCCACCCTTTTTTTTACATGGATCACAACATTCCATGCAGGCCCCAAAGAGGTGGACCTCAAGGTACAATACTGCAGACACTAGGTAAAGGTAAAGGTTTCCCTTGACGTAAAGTCCAGTCGTGTCCGACTCTAGGGGCGGTTCTCATCTCCGTTTCTAAGCCGTTAGAGCCGGCGTTGTCCGTGGTCATGTGGCCGGCATGACGACACGGAACGCCATTACCTTCCAGCCAAAGCGGTACCTATTGATCTACTCACATTTGCATGTTTTCGAACTGCTAGGTGAGCAGGAGCTGGGATTAACAACAGGAGCTCACCCCGCCATGCAGTTTCGAACCGCCGACCTTCCGATCGGCAAGCTCAGCAGCACAGCGGTTTAACCCGCAGCGCCACCGCGTCCCTGCAGACACTGCTGACACCCTTTTCCTAATCCAACACCTTAACTACTACACTGCACTAATTATCCTTAATTTTTAATATTTTAGCGAACAAATGGGATAAAACCAATATGTACTTAATATGAAGAGACATGGGATTAAGCGTATTAATAAAGTAATGACTGTGGGCTTAAACAGCATAACATTACTTTGCAGAATTCAATTGATATTCCATATATTCCACCATAGTGTTTCCAGCATCTGTTGTCCACCCACAGCTTTAACCATACTTATTCCCAGCCTGGCTGTGGCTGCAGGTCAAAGTCCCAGAATTCAGCTATGTTGGCTGTGAATTCTGGGTGTTGCAGTCCTGGAACATCTGGAAGGGATCAAATTGTAGAAGGCTGGATGAGTCTTTCATTATGGATATTAAACAATAGTTCATGGAGAAGAGGCAAATATGTTTGGAAAGTTTGCATTATGATTAAAGAGCAAGGTACCTTGACATAACCTTACAGTTGTAACTTGTATTTATGAAATACTATACTTAAAAGTCACCATTTAAATACAAATTCAGTTCTACATAAGTCAACACATCTCACTATTTATGCTGTGACTACAGAGTATTAAAAAGTACATTCTGCTCCCAGGTTCATATTTTCTGAACTTAAAAAAGCAAAGTAATTACAAAGGGCTACTCTTAAATCCCGAGAACAATTGCTTCAGACATTAATATTTGTAGAGGGCACTATATTGTACTTTGAGTCTATGCTTTTTACTTCTGGAATGTTCTTTTCTTTTCACCCATTCCCTTTAGATTTTTACATTTTTGGAAGCTGTTTTTCAGCAGACCTTTAAGCCCTTTCTTTATGATTTGTGGAGGAGTAACATCTTGTCTGTGAATGTACACCATGGTTCTGAAAGTAGTGGCAATGGCTGGGAAAATATAATGGAGAAGTGGTTCAAGTGCACCAGTTTAAACAGTCCAATAGCCCTATCAATTTAAGTATAGATAATAGCATGAGAAAAAAAATCCACTTGGATCAGAGGAAAATGTCATGTGGCCCTCCAGCATTGGTTCCTAAAAGTAGTCAGAGAATCCATGAGCACTGCAGGAAGATAATAGTCCTTCCCCTTTTCCAGTCCTAGCAGATTCTATTAGTAGATAGTAGCAGGATTCAGATTCTATTAGTAGATAGTAGCAGGACTGTCCTGGCAAGTAACTGCTGACTTGCTAGCAAGGCTCAATAGGCATAATAGCACTCCCAACCTATGTGTCTATATAAACAGCTATGTGCTTGCATCGTGCAAAATCTGTCACCAACTTTGGTTGCTGCTTTGTGAGATTAAATGATAAACTTCCTGATTCATCACTGACCAAGAGATGCAATTAGTACTTATCACAGCTTCTTGGAGAATATTATCATATGCTAAAAATCCTTAATCTAAAATTGCTTGTTAGTTTTCACTTCTGCTGTACTTTAAATTCCCAGTAAGCAGAAAGGTGAGAAGTGAAATAATAATCTAATCTATATTTTATATTTTATATCTATTTTTATATTTTTACTGATCTATTTATATTGTAATTTATATGTTTTAATTGTGATCTTATTGTAAACCGCCCAGAGTCCCCTTTTTGGGAGAGATGGTTGGTGATAGAAATTTGAAAAATAAATAGATAATCAAATTTATTTATTATCAAAGTCCATCAGTGAAGTCTGGTTGTCTTTCCCCAAAGTTCAGCTTTTTACATTGAATCTCAATTCTTCAGTGATTCTGCACAACATGTTTGGATTTTCGTCACCCAGAATAATTGGTGTCAGGGACTTCCGGGGAGAAATGGTGGATCACAGAGCTGACAGCCGTGAAGGATAAGAGAAGCTGATGCAGATTCTGGCTTTTTGGAACCCTCTCCAGATCAAGGAGAGGACTGGATCACCCACGCGTACTTTGTAGAGAGGTTCCCTGCATATAAATTGCCCAACTGCGATCTCCTGTAGGTTGCCCAATTGCGATCTCCAGCAAGTCATGGGAAACACCTTGCCAAGCCACAAGGTGCTTCAGAGCCTTCAAATGGATACTAGGTTCGTGTTTACTTCCTCTCTTAATTAACATCCAAAACTATCTATTAATGTTTTCTTTGAAAATTAGGAACCTTCTGAAGTGCAGGTCTCAGCCCACTCGGAGAATTTCCTTCAATCCTTGATGTAAGAAGATTTTTGTAAGTTTAAAGATTAAAAAGAATGACTTTGACTTTTGAAAATAGCAAAGGAAGCTCAAAATTGACTTTGTATAGTCATAGTGCCAGAAAGATTTCTAACAAGTTTTTATGGATTGTTTATAATTTTATATAAAACATATTTTAAGACTTTGAAATTAACTGTAAGAACTCTCTTGTGGGAAAGTCCTGCCACTGAAAAATAGACATATGATAAGAGTGGACTTTGAAGTTTAACTAGAGGGAACCAGAGAGCATTTGAAGGGGAAGTTCCCTATTAAAATAATGGAGCAGCATTATCTGACTTTAAAAGAAAATAAGTCTGTTTGCGAACATTACACTCAGGATTTACTTTTAAAGATATATCTGCTACTACAAAAATGGATTTAACAGAGGCTATAGAGGAACAGATGCTATCAGATAAAAGAGGGACTAAGGCTGTTTCGGATGTGGATTTGAAGAAGGATCACAAAAATGATATGGAAAGAGATGCTGTGGTTTTGAAAAGTGATTCAAAAATGGCAGAGTACAAGAGAGATATGGAAAAAGATGTCAAAATGGAGAATCAAAGGAAAGCGATTATACAAATAATAAATCAGAAGAGTGAATTGGAAAGACTTTTTATCTTGGATTTACAAAAAGAATGTGTTAAACCAATGAAGTTGTTTCTCAGAGGAGACAGACAGAAATTATTGAGGTTGTTCCTGAAAGGAAACAAAGACATGATAAGAAATTAACTTGGGGGACATTATTCGACAGAGTTAAAGATTACGCTTTTTAAAAGTAAAAGAAACTTTATAAAGTGAATCTATTTGATCAGGGTTTTATATGTTGTGGTTTCTGGTAGTTATTAAGGTTTTTTTCCCCCCTTCATAAGGACTGTATGATGAGGCTTTAAGGATTTGTCTAGAAGTGAAGACAGTTTTCTTTTGTTTCATTTTTTAGAGAAAGGATAAGTTGGTTTATAAAATAGATTTTTTTACTTAAGGTTAAAATTCATATGCTATCTCTGATAGCTCTTAATAGACCTTTGCTAATTAGGATTAAATGAAGATTTCTTATATTTTGATTATTAAGAAGGGATGTGATATGGGAAGAAGAGATTTTTTTTTTCTTTTTTTTCTTACTAGAGAAGGTGTTAACTTATTGAAATTGTTTATACTTGTCTGGAGGGGAGGGAGACATCAACTTTTGTATATTTTCTTTATCTTTTATCTTTATTTCTTTGTATTTCCTTTTTTTCTTTCCTTTTTATACTTCCTTTGTTTGTATTAGTTTTTTATCTTTGTATGTGTAAACCATAATAAAATTATAATTGGTGTCAGGTAACTTGACTAACTCTTCATTAATCCCAACCCTTTAATCTCCACAGCTACAGTAAGCCTGCAATCATAAACCACACTCACCATAAATCAAGTTCAAAGAATTATTTGGTATTCAAGAGCTACCAATTACCTATCTGAATACTTAGCAAGCATTTTCTGTTCTTTATATACATTGCAAAGAAAACAAATATTTTATACAGCTCATCCAGGAAGAATTCAGTATCTGGTTTCGCTTTTTAATCAGCAGAAAACTTTGGGAAAGAAACGTTTCCCCAGAAAGTCTTATGGTTGTGCTGGTGACAAATGCCTGTTCTTTATTTGACAGCCATAGCAGAAATATGAAAAGGCAGTTCTGGCAAATGCAGCATTAGAGCACAGAATCAATTGGTCCACAACAACAGGAATTTTTCATATATCCTCTTCTTCTGTATCTATGAAATTAACTGCCTTAATTTAGAAGAAGAAGAGAACAGAACAAAGCAAATCCCGGGCAAAGCGCCATATATTTTGACAAATTGTAATGACCTTTCCTCATTTGTCAGGCTCAGCTGCTCTTGCACCTGGGAAAAACTCATACCAACCTTTGCACCGTTCCACTAAATTGGCTATTTTCAGATAATCAAGTCAAGCTCTCTTAGAAAGGAGGAATGGAATGGGGGAGGGGGACTTTGGACTACAGTGCTTGCTTCCCAGAAGCAATCACACTGAAGCTTTAACCAAAGGCTGCCGCAAATGTAAAAATCCATGGCATTGTGGTAAAGTTCTACATAACCAAGTTGCATGGGATTGTCTGCACCTTGGACTATAGGTAAAATTGCCTCTGCCCCTGATGTCTTGCCAGCCTGCTGCAAAGGGACAGATAGGAGAATTCACATTGACTTAATTTTGATTGAAGAGAACCTATTAAAATTACCTTCCCTCCACTATTAGATGGGATGAGACATGGGAGAAAGTCAAATGGCATTGGTTTCTCTCTTAAATATTAAGGTTTGAATCACTTCCAGTGGTACAGTTTCTTTCTTTCTTTCTTTCTTTCTTTCTTTCTTTCTTTCTTTCTTTCTTTCTTTCTTTCTTTCTTTCTTTCTTTCTTCAGAATCACATGCCAAGCAAGTATACCATTATCCTCTCCAAGCTGGGAATAGCTACATAGATGAACATGTGGGCTGGCTGTTTATTCTCATAAGAATTTACTACAATCCCCAGATTTCTTCATAACAATTAGAGACTTAAAAATTTGGAGAAATTGAAAAATAACAGATGTATCCATCTCTAAGGATTACAAGGCCAATTCCATTGGATCAGTTGAGCAACCACCTGCTAATTAACTCCTCTTTCTCACAGTCATTTATTAGCAGGCACTTAGAGTTGACAGTAGCAAGAGGAAAGATGAGACCCCATGGTATTTCCATCATCCAACCTGAGATACAAAAATGCAGTTTTCTCCCCATCCGCAGCCTTTTCAAAACTTCAGCATCCTACAGCTTCATTTTTACACCGTTATAATGGAGCTGCGGTTTGGCCAGAAGCGCCCCCGCCCCAGTCTTTAATCCCCAGTAAAGTATATCTTTTAACAATCACAATGCAGCAACCAAAGCTTCCTATTTAATAGCATTGCACTATCTCATGGTAGCTGAACCATGAAATACAAAACAGCCTATTAAATTATTAAATTGACTATTAAATTATTAGTGCTTCCTAGTTTGACAGTGTGAAAAAAAAATCAAGCAAAAGTCTGTGGTTGTTTTTTTAAATAAAGGTTCAATGTTGTAGTAAAAGTCATGCTGGGGCAAGAATCATAATTAATATACCTGCACCCTTATCTTCAAATAAATGAGCCAAGATTCAGTGACTAAAACCCTGAAACTTTTAATATAATTTTTTGACTTATATCCCTTGTTCTTTTATATGAATATATTGTATATCAACAATCATATTCTGCAGAGAAAATTAATGTAGGCAAAAACACATTGACAATGCATGAATATTTTTAATCATCTTTATTTAGCCTTACAGTTCCACAGGCAATATTTATATTCAAAAATAAAGTAATTACAAAATTATAAAAGTTGCCCCAAACATGCAATTTATGACCATCTCTCTTTTTCTTTTCTTTTCTTTTTTTTTTGTCTGACAAGTTCTAACTGCCTGAACAAGTCCCTGCAGTTTTCTTGGCAAGATTTTCAGAAGTGGTTTGCCATTGCCTTCTTCCTAGAGCTGAGAGAAAGTGACTGGCCCAAGGTCACCCAGCTGGCTTTGTGCCTAAGGCAGGACTAGAACTCATGGTCTCCTGGTTTCTAGCCTTAACCACTATATCAAACTGACTGTCTTGTTGAATCTACCCTCTTGATAAGGTCCTGCCAGCATATTTCACACAGCAAGAATACTTCATGAAAAAGAGCTTTGGTGTGAAAAACCCTTCTTCAAGAACTCTATAGGGCACACAGCACTTTGACACTTCGATTAAATTAACAGCTTGTCTTTCTCTGGATCTCTTTTACAGATTGTAAAAAATTGTTACATAAACTAAGGATGGTCTCCCCACCCCCAGTGTGAAGACACTATGGCTGCAAAGGTTTTTGAAATACACTGTTTAAAACTATCAGAACACTGGCACAAATCTAGGGACAAATTCAGAAATGAAACTGATCAAATTAAACAGTTGTGATTAAACTTACTATCAGTAAGTCAGGACATCACCAAATCCTCAGAGAATTTCTAACTTTAGACAAAGCCTAATTTCATTTTCTCTATAATTACATCCTCGGAAAGTCTCTGCCTGCCCTTTATCCAGTTTGGTTATCAATGCTATAAAGCACAGGAACCTTTCAGTCTGGTTTGTTCCATGTGTCAGTCATTTTTTTTCCCAGCATCAATAGTAACAGCACTCCTCTATTTACAGTAATGCTTTCTAATTGAAACAGTGGCCCATCAAGGGAGATTAGCACTTTTCCACATGGCAGTCTTCATTCTGAACCAGGGGAAATGGTGGACAGCTCCCTATCCAAATGACGTTGGAGTACTGTGTGTCTTTTGTGCTGTGGAGTATGGTTTGAATGAACATCTCAGGCTGTAGATGATGCTTATCACTCTTCCATTATGGTTCTTGGATACATCATCCCCATCCACCACTTTGTTCTCTTTATGGTGCAGAATATAGCAAAGATCCCTCGCATCCTACTTTCCATCTCTGTTCTGCGACTATTAGGTATGTACAAAGTTTTACAACCTTTGAGACTCTTTATGCTAATCATCTACAGTACTATTTCTGGTGGCTCTGGAAAGTTCTGTGTTCTTCTCTTATATAGGTATGAGATTATAGGTTTTTATTACTGAGTCCTTCATTAGTTTTTCCTTGTTTTTATATTTAATAAATAAGCATCAAGCTATATTTTTCCTAGGTGAACTAAGTGGGATGTGTCTATTTGCTCTGATCTGCATATAGGGATTGATTGGGAGTGTGTTGAGCAGAAACTAAAGTTCCCAGCAACAGGAACTGTACCTTTTGTTCTTCTTTCCTATTAGTAGAAAATATATATGATAGAATGGCTGCATGATTACTTGTTTGAAATTGTTTAAAAAGTTCAGTCTGTTTTGCAGATTGGAAAGGGATCCATTTTCTGATATTACTTCCTCAAAGGATCCTTAGAAGATTTCCTCAATGTCTGGTTCAGGTTTTGGGTTTGTTTGTGCATTGGGAACTCTGTTAAACCCAAGAGACAGACGGTGTGCAAATATTCTGCAGAAAATGAACCTCTGTCCATGTTGAGTACAGATCCTGTGTCACTATGAGTCTAATGTCCCTGATCTTTACTGAAACCTATATGTGGTTTCTGCAAAGACTTTAATCTGATCTCTGGAGATGAACTATAACAATATTTATATACAGCAGTTGTCACTTCATGGCCATAAACTATAAATGCTAAATCTTTATTGACTGTAGCCCAACAAACAATGCCCAAAGACATAAACTTCTTTTTAGGAATGCCTCAGTGTTCTTAATATGACTGGCTAAGCCTTAGAGTTTCACAGAGTCGAAGGGTTGGCAGAGATCTTGGAGAGCCTTCCCAGGGCAGGAATCCTCATACCATCCCAGGCAAATGGCTGACACCCCCTCCTACCCTTTGCTTGAAAATATCCCAAGATGGAGCCCTCGTAATTCTGGAAGGCAGACTGTTTCACTGCTTGTACATTCAAGAAATTCCGTTATTTTGAGATTGATCATGGTCAGGAAATGTCTTCTTATTCTGAGTTTCAAGAATTACTATTCTAAATCCCCAACCAGGAATTCTCATTTTCTTTTGTGCAAAGAGGGTCCCTATCATCTGAATTGGTCTGCTGTCTTTGGCCCAGTTATGTGGATGTTGCATTAGCAACATTGTTGTTTGACAAAAGTAATGTTTCCCCAAAACACATCTTGATAGTGTACATTAACTGGGGGAACCACAGTCTGCATTTTACACATTTTTGTGTATTGTGTAAAATGGTTTGAACGTCAAGCCTTATCTGTAGAAAACCAAAATCATAGTCAAAATGTATAAGCTAAAGATGGTTAAGAAAGGAACTTACAAATGAGTTCATATTACATGGACTAGCAGCATCATAACAGAAAAATCCAAGCTCTGGTGAGATCTCACTTAGTGCACTGAAATGCCTGTTGAGAACCAAGCCCAAGCTTTTCTTTGAGCCAGCAATTCTTAAAAGCATTCCATTATGATGGAGATTTTCAGAATAAACTGCATATAATACTGTGCTAACTGTAGATACAAATACAGTTGCCTCTATGATAACCTGAAGTTTTTTCCACTGAGAGGCTCCACTTTTTTATGTATTATATAGTCCAAATATCTAACCTGTTCTAAAAAAAGACACATACTTGTCTGTTTACTTTTAGCCTGAATCTTACAAGCATTGAAGCATGATGTCCAACTTATTCAAATGTTTTGGCAGATCTTAACTTGTCTTTAAGGTGTCATCATCAATCCATGTCGCAACTGATCCATAATAGGCTAAAATGACTGAGGGATTAGCTACATATAGTTACTGTGGAACATTAAATGTTACTGGAGAAAGGGAAACTCAATAGCTACTGTTGTAGGCTTGTAAAAAGGACCAACTTAGAAAGTTTTTGCTCTCCAGGCATCTTGGGGAATCTTTTGAGGCTTTTGGAATAGGCTAATGCACTAGAGCTAGCATAATGTTAATTCATTCTTACTGTGCCATCTTGCTTACTGTGCTTTGTTAAGTGATGTCTCATTTTCTCTTTGATTTATATAAAGGAAAATAATCAAATCTAAACAATTAAGCAAATGACATAAACTGAGATAAATTAAAAGAGCTGGTTCTAAATTAAGAGCAATCAAATTTAGATTAAACTGTAACCCTTAGGTGACTTGGCCCCAAATATCACCAACCATGACATCTCTGTTGGAGAATAGCCAAACATAAACTCAGAAGGCCTCCTTTTAAAAAATAGGAACACAGTGATTCCAGCTGTGGGAATCATAGCACAAACCTTTCAGGGATGATATCCAAATAAATCTGTCAGCCATCCAAAGTTCTCTCATACCACACCTTGTTGGCTCTTCCTTCCAGTTCTACTTGCTGAGAGAACATAAAGCTGAAGTCTTTTTCAAGCTGAGCTTGACTCCTGGTGATTTCATGGAAAGTCCATGTACAGGTAGTCCTTGACTTATGACCACAATTGGGACCGGACCTTTGGTCACTAAGTGATGCAGTCATTAAGTGAGGCATAACATGACCACACCTGATTTTACAACCTTTTTTGCAATGGTTGTTAAGCAAATCACCATGTCCATTAAGTGACTCATGTGATTGTTAAGCAAATCATGTGGTCGTTAAGCAAATCCAGCTTCCCCCATTGATTTTGCTCATTGGAAACCAGCTAGGAAGGTAAGAAATGGTGATCACATGACTGTGGGGATACTGCGATGGTCATAAGTCCAAGGATCAGTTGCCACTCACTTTTTCAGTGCCATTGTAACTTTGAATGGTCGCTAAATGAATGGTCTTAAATTGAGGACTAACTGTAATTTTCTTGGCAACATACAGAAATGATTTGTCATGGCCTTCTTCAAGATTTTATTTTCCTTTTGATTACCTAGTCTAGCCCATAACCCAGATATGACCTGAAGGGTAATTCAAGATCTTACAAGGTCTGACACTTAGACAAGGGTGATCAGATACCACCTGCAGAGAGAGCATCATGGACAAAGTAGATCAGATGCTGCAGCAACCAATCATTTACTTCATTCGTTTGCTCAATTTGTACCTTCCTCTTGGTGCCCAAAGCAGCTAAAAGTAAAAAAACAAAAAACAAATACACAATTACTTGTAATACAAAATTATACATATAGGAAATAAAACAATAAACATAGATTTAAAAAAAAAATAAGAGACCAAATTTTTAAAAAGCCTGTTGAAACATGAAAAGAATACTTCCCACAACTTTCACATAATATAGAAGGTATTTTTTTCTTCTCAAGCAGGCCTCTATAGGCAGAAGAAAAGATTATTTTAAAAATCTTAACTGTGCGTGAGCATATTACCATACAATCTGAATTTGAGTAGCCTTTATTTTGGTCACTGACCAATACAACATACAGTTTTACAACCAAAATGATAAATCCCAAGAATACAGAAATAATTGCTATTAAATGAGCCTAAATAAAAGTATTATGGTTGTGGAATATAAAGAATAAATAGTTTATAATACAGTCTGAGAAGGGAATAGTATTCAGATTGCCCAAATTCTGAAAAAGTTTAATGGAATAGAAACACAGTGGCGGATTATCTTTTTTTTTTTTTTGGCCACATTTGGTATTCCGGTGGTGGGAATCATCATTTTACCTCATTTGGTATTAGCAACCAGATATAATTTGACTGATTCTTAGCAAAGTCCCATATGGAAAGCATTTTATTATAATTTAGGATTTTAATGAACCTATTTGGCATAATTTAAACTGATTCTGACAGGAATAATGCAAACTAATCCCCTCATAAATGTTCCCAATGGTTTCAGTGTAAGCTATTCAGAATCACCACTGCTGCAACATATTTTTTTCATAAAGAAGAACGGGTATCCGATGCATTTTATTAGCTTGGATCATTAAATTAATGACTATAGGTACTGAAAATCAGACTTTCCACATTCCAATTTATATTGATACAAAGTTGCTCCTTTGCTGACTTTTTCCTTATCTGAAACTTTTCTAACTCATCTGTTAGAATTAAAATAAATGTAAGTTAGAAAACAGGCATCACAAAGTTTTTATACTAAACCTAAGCTACAAGAAAGTAAAATGCTAAGACTATCTTTTTGCAGTACAGAATCTTGTATTGTAGATATTCGATCATTCAAAAATTGTCCCTCGTTCATATAGTAAAATAAGATTTCTTTTTTATTTGTGTAGTTTAGATTCTCTATTCAGGTAAAATTCAAATGCTGATTCCTACAGAGCAATACATCCAGGCCCAAGCAACAGCTGTAATGGAAATGAAGAGTTTTTCAAGAATATCTACTCAACATACAACTTCAAAAGACTGGTATTGCAATAACTGGAAAAAAAAAAAACCTAAGCAATTTCCTACTGGAATGAGAGAATCCCAGCATAGTAATTAGTTTTAGCTGACAAGAAAGGAAGGAAGGAACAGGTAGGTCTTTCTGGATGACATTTCAGATGTTCTCTTCTAGGCAGTAATAGCTTTTCTGCACAGTGTTTTTTAAAAAAAACACAAGTGTGAATTAAGAGCTCATATTCAAGAGGATAATAGTTCTTAATTTTTTTTCTTTCTTCTTTCTTTGGTCCAGTCACAGTTGGAATGCAACATGTTGATATAATGTTGTACTTTTATCTTGGGGATCCTTTTGTTTCAGATTCAAAGCAGCCTTGAGTAAGAGAGTCTGTTTTCATTGTTCTGGCATGGAACTGCTATGAATAATGAGTGGCAGAAGGAAAATAATTAATGATTTTAAACAGAATGAGAGGAAGCTGAATTGCAGGGAAGGCAGATGCATGGACTATTTATTAATGAAGTGTACGCAGGGCAGCCTGTAGAAAAGAATGAGAAAAAGGATTAAGGTGTAAAAATGGGGGATGGCATATAAGGAACAGAAAGCAGCACTAGACAAAAGAAAATTTATAAATGGTAATATAAAAAGAGGCACGGCAAGAAGAACGAACAATCCATTCAGCAAATAAAATATGTAGGGGGAGTCTATACAGCATACTAAGGATCTCTCCACACTTTCCTTATTGGGAAAAAAAACAGCAAGGGATTAAAAGTGATCAGTGGAAAGGCCTTGTGATTAAATGGTACAGGTCTACAGAGAGTCAGTCATTAGTTATTTTAATCATTTTAATTATTAAAGTCTTAATAGTTTTAATTAATTTTCTTTTCTAAAAAAAACAGTATATTGAAATTAAAGAATACAAACCTCAGCAAACTGACCAGAAGAAGACCAAGCAAATTCATAGTGTTTTAAGTTTGGAATGAAAATTCAATTTGTAGGACAATTTTCAGTGAAAAAGAAGGATCAGCGTAATGACTACACATTCACTGAGGCAAAAGAAGTGGGGTGAGACTAAAGAGAAGCTTTCAAAGCAACATGTTTGAAATAAATCTTGTTTGTTTGTTATGAAGATTCCAGATGTTTACTGTATTTTTGCCTAGAAAATGCCAGTCTTAGCACCAGAAGCGTGCTAAGCACCAGAACCACTGTACAGAGTTTATCTGAAAGCCAGTCTATACAAAGCTTTAATGGGTGATTTGATTAATGGTGACTCAGCTGATTCAATGCAGAAGATCCACAGAACAGTATGGGTACAGCTGCTTCTAAGAGTGCTTCACGTTGCATGGCCCCACAGCCTTGACCTGGCACGTCCACTTGCCCGAAGATCATCCATGATAAATCCATGAATTTGTTCATAGATACATTACTAACACATGTGGGAACATCATGCAAACCTCATCCTATGCAATTCAAGGCACACTCAGAGTAAGCCTGAACATGTACATTTTCTTTTGAATGCAAAGATAGGTTTTATATGTGGTGATCTCTTTTCCTTTTGTATTTCGCAGGGGCCACTCTGCTGTACAGGTATTACAAAAATGGGAGTACATTTATCTGTCTTTTCCCCCCCAAAATAGTGCAAATTTTATTAACCTTTATTGTGTTTTTCCTTTTTTTAGTATTACTTTCTTAAGTCAAAGAGCACTGAACACATTTCACCTTTCGCTAGATTGCAAAGATTTGGTTTTCTTCTGATAATGAAGATTAATAGTGATTGAAGGAAGGCAAGTGAATGTCAGGTTTCATCCAACAATGAATGAAAGATACAAACCAATTAACTTGAAGGGAGGATAATGTTTGTTCCATTTCCCTTGGATCAGATTTTCAGTTAAGAGAGAAAGTGCCCTGCTGACATAATTTTATGCTAGCTGAAGATAGGATCCCTATCTTTTGAAATTAATCTGAGCACAATAGCATTGAATATGGCCATCAAATAACTTATGTTCCTGCTTCAGTAAAATGCTTTAAGATGTAATGAAATCAGTTCACTGTTCAAACAAAATAAATTTACTGAAGGAACAGCAGCACTTTTCTCATTGTTCTAAATCAAACAATAATTTGGTCAAAAATACTATTTTAGGGTGAAGAAGTATTCTGGAAAAGTCCATCAAAGCTGTAAGCTTTATACATATTTCATTGAATGACATTACTTTTGAGTAGACATACATAGGTTTGCACAGTAAATGCTCACCTTAATCTAAAAGATTCCATACTTGTGGTAAGATACTATTTTTCTTAACAAAATGAAGGAACTATTAATAAATTACACATGCATAAAAAGGACAGGGCTTTGAATGCACAGTCACAGCCACCATCTTGACTTTGTTGAACCCCCCCCCCCACCCTGCAGATAACCCTGGCCACAACTTAACTAGGCCAGTGATTGGAATGATTACCATATATAGTCGTGGATAAACCCATCCCAGAATAAGGTGACCCTCGAATTTTTAACCAAAATACCATGAAAAAAATGTGCTATCTGCAGATAAGCCAATTGTGAAAATTAAAATACGAAAATTTCAAGGGTTAGTTTATCCATGGGTGTCACATTTTTCATGGTATTTTGGTTAAAATTTGGTTAAAATTTTGGTCAGCTTATCTGTGGATGGACTTATCCATGAATATATACGGTGTGTATTATTTCCCTGTTTACCCCTCCTTTCCCCATCCACTAGGGTTTTCCTTATCTTTATTACTTATACCCTGCCTTGCCCATAACATGTCAAATGTTAACTTATGAACCATCTAAGGCAGGCATCTGTCCTTTTGTATGCTGTTAAGCATTGTGCATATCAGTGGTGCAACTGCTTACTCAGAACATGTGTTCCTATATATTTCTGCCAAGTTATTTTCATCAAGGCAATAAATCCTTCTGGAATTTAAATGAGAAGGAAAACCCTGAGACTTTCATGTTGCTTTCATTAGAATAGGTATTGGGGGAAGATTGAATGAGCACTTTCATGGACTAATAAATTTGTTAGTCTTAAAAGTCTTGGTTTATTTTGTTGAAGCAGTCTAATATGGCTATTACTGTGGAAATCACCACCACCATCATCAGCTGCTAGTGAAGCAGGTCAGCAGTGAGTCCAAGAGCCACAGCTCTGCATGTATGTTCTGTATAAATTAATCAGTGAGAGTTTCAAACATTTGTTTGGTAATTGCCATAGCTGGCATTAAACAAAAAGTGAATGTGACCAACTATAGGTAAGAGTTTGCATTCTGTAGTGGTAAGAGCGGTAGAGCATGCTGATTTTTTCATTCTTATTCCACCTGGCAGAATCATTTCAGGTGACAATCCCTATTAGGAAAAAACAGACCAGATCACACAGCATCCTAGAGGATAAAATTGCTCACATCTGCCCAGAGATGTGGCTGCCGAACAGGTGCAGCTGAGTTGACAGATGCTCCATCTTGCATACCTTGGGAGCTGCTCAGTCTACCTGTCATTTCTGGGTACAATTCAAGGTGCTAGTTATCATTTTCACAGGCCAACATGGCTTAGAGCCTGGATATCTCCAGACCACCCTCTGCGCATCGGGTGAAATCTATCAGAGATGGCAACCTGAGGAATGCAGTCTACCATGATACTGTGCTTGAGCCTTCTCAGTGATGGACCCCCACTTCTGGAGAGCTTGCCCCAGATGTATGGCCAACCCCTATTATATTTTCAAAGAGCCATGAAAACATGCATCTTCACAGAAGCATTTAAGGATGTCTGAAGATTTTATAGCCCAAATGGTGACACACTAGGTCCTTTGTGTTGTCATGGCTATATTATGTTACTGATTTTCTATGTTTCATTTAGGTTGTTCATGGAAAGCTGCAGCGGGTATTCAGGAATGGAGTGGCATATAAGTTAGATAGATGATAGATGATAGATAGATAGATATAGATAGATATAGATGATAGATGGTGATAATTTTAGGAGAATATTTTAAGATACACACATGCTAAGATCCTCTACTATGAACAAGTCTCTTTCTCTCTTTTCCACTGGCAAAAAGCATTTGTGGGCCTCATTCCATAGCTAGAGCTAAATGTCACTGGTGATCCATTCTACTTTGAGTTAGGTAGAAGAGACAGATTGGTTATACACAATTAAGATTAAAATCTACCACATACCTCAGGACATTGCCTGTGGGGAGCTTTTATTATGCAGCTGCAGCCAGCTGAAATGATGCATCTGTGACCTAAACTTTATTTAAGATAAAAGGAGCTTGGTTACAGCAAGATTTGTTTCCGTTCTGCAGCATTGACCGATGACAGAGAATGTGATTTATTTAAACAATGGCAGCCCTCTTAGGATTCATCATATTTACCTGAGTGTTCCAGATGGCTCATGTGCTTCCTTTAAATGAGTTAAAATTCATCTCTCTAAAGGCTGGTCTAAAGCACAAGATGAGATTGAGCTGAGAAGCTTTCCTTCTGGAAATTCTCAGCTGCAGAAGAGTGAGAGTTGTACACAAGTGCATGGTCACCTTTGGATGGACAGCCATTTATAAATCAAGTGGAAAGTATCAGATGCTATCAATGAGCAGGACAAGGGTGAAAGGAGACACAATCAAAACAGGAGGTGTTTTGTCCAGAGCAAACTTTTGTGACAGTGCTCTCATACCTACTGTCTAAAATCCTAAATCTTTCAATTTTGGTCCCTGCGTCCAGCCATGTCTACATCTTGAAGCAGAAAGCAAAGGTGCTCAGTTACACCCTAGAAATTTTGTGACAATATTTCAATGAGGAGAAGTGGCTGGATACTTCAAAATAAATCAGTGACCCCAGAGTCTGAAAAGTTGCATGCCTGAATGTTGAATGGTCCTTGGATGACATGTCAACTCCATCACTTTCTACTGGATGTAAGTAGTATTCCAGCATCCAGAGGATAAAGGAATATATAATTCGGGGCACAAGCTATCCATATTCTACAGATAGGCTTCCCCTAACTAGGATGGCTATAATTCCAATCCACAAGTCATCATTTAAATATTCTCTACTATCTAACTATCTATCTATGTCTGTCTGTCTGTCCGTCCATCTGTCTGTCTATCTAATCTCCAGGTTCTCTTGTCTTAGTAGACAAGGACAGAAGGCGGCAGTGGTGATAGATGTAGCAGTGCCAAGTGACAGCAACAACAGGAAGAAGGAGTATGAGAAGCTGGAGAAGTACCAGGGCCTGAAGGAGGAACTAGACAGGATGTGGAAGTGAAGGCCAAAGTGGTCCCAGTGGTGGTAGGGGCACTTGGGGCTGTGGCCCCCAAACTGGGAGAGTGGCTCCAACAGATCCCAGGAACAACATCAGAGCTCTCTGTCCAGAAGAGTGCAGTGCTAGGAACAGCCAAGATACTGCACAGAACCCTCAAACTCCCAGACTTTTGGTAGAGGATCGAGATTGAGGAAGATGCATACCATACATAGGGGTGATGGTGAGAAGGGAATCTTTATATATATTTATTAAAAGTTTTAAAAACAAAGGTAAAAACTAATACAAACTAATATAGTATAAGGAAGACAAAAGAAAAAGAAAGAAAACAGAGAGCTAAAAGTTCAAGAAAGAAAGAAAAAGAAAAATAGAAAAGAAAAGAAAAGAAAAATATATATAAAGAAGTGTCTTCCAATCTTCTTTACAGCAGATATAAGTACAATTATAAAATTAACTCTTTTTCTAAAGTTACATCATGACTGTTCTTTCTATAATCTATCCTTGTGACTACTGCAATGAGCTTTACATGGGGCTACCCTTGAAGAGTATCCAGAAGCTACAGCTGGTCCAGAATGCGGCCACGCAGGCAATTCTTGGTGCCCCAGATCAGCACACATTACACCATTGCTTCGCGAGTGGCATTGGGTACCGGTCTGCTTCTGGGTGCAATTCAAGGTGTTGATTATTACCTTTAAAGCCCTTCATGGCATGAAGCCAGGTTACCTGAGGGACCATCTCACCCCCATTACATCTACCCATCCCACCCGATCATGCAGAGAGGGCATGTTACGGACCCCGTCTGCAAGAGAATTCCATCTGGCAGGGTCCAGAATGCATGCCTTCTCTGCAGTGGCTCCTGCCTTTGGAACATCCCTCCCCCAGAGATAAGACAGATTCCACCCCTTCTGGCCTTCCGCAAACAACTAAAAACCTGGTTCTGCCATCTCGCTTGGGGCGAGAGGGGGAGTAATAACCCCTGGAGATGGTTAGCACCCTAAAACGACCTTTTAGATACACATGCATGATATTCCAACTAGCATCATCACCTGGATTTTATATTGTATTTATC
Organism: Candoia aspera; assembly: GCF_035149785.1. NCBI lineage: Eukaryota > Metazoa > Chordata > Lepidosauria > Squamata > Candoiidae > Candoia > Candoia aspera. The sequence continues at coordinate 76,744,358 of NC_086154.1, read as the reverse complement.
TTCAATATTATATGTGTATTTATATTTATTTATGGCATTTTAATGTTTTTATCCTTGCTGCAAACCACCCAGAGTACCCCCTTGGGGGAAGATGGGTTGGCAAAATTTAATAAATAAATAAAATAAATAAAATCCTATCTAATCATCAAAGACATGCATCATGAGTTCAGTTTTGTTTGTTTTATGCAAAAATCCATAAGGGGTTTCCAGTCAGCAATAAACATAGATATTGTCTTGTCTGTGATCAAAGAAGTCAGTCTGGCCAACTCAGCAAGTTCTATCATTTGTACCAACCATTCCTCCATTGTAGGTATTACCAAATCTTTCCATCTGTGAGCATATAATAACCTTGCTGCGGTTATCATAGACAAAAAACAAAGTTCCACAACTTTTTTCCAATGGTTTGTCCACCAGTCCCAAGAGGAAGTCTTCTGTTCTCAGTTGTATATTAATCTTTAATATCCTCTGAATCAGTGTATGCATTTGAATCCAACATTTTCTAGCTTTTTTACATGTCCACCAGACATGATAAAATGACCTTTCTTGTTCACATTTCCTACATCTGAAGTATCTTTATATATTCTAGACAATTTCTCTGGTATCATATACCAACAGTACATAATTTTAAAAAAGTTCTCTTTAAGGTTACAACACAGTGTAAATTTCAATTCTTTCAACCACATATATTCCCATTGTTCAGTCTGTATAGTATAACCAACAATTTTAGCCCACTTTATCATACATTCTTTCACTTGTTCTTCTTTTATTTGAGATTTCAATAAAAGTTTATACATTTAAGCAATTACATGTTCATTTGTACACAATTATATTTCAAAATCAGTCTTACAATGTTCAATACCATAAACTGTTTTGTCTATTTGAAATCTTTCTGATAACTGTAAATATGAAAACCTTTGGCAACTATATCCCTCTGCCACCAATTGTTCTCTTGATTTTATTTTGTATTCCCCTTGACAAAATTCTAGTATCTCACAAAAAGTTAGCTATTTGTGTTTGCCTGCTATTTCTTGTCTATAAAATGCTTCTTGTGTTGAGAGTCACAAAGGTGATTTGGGGGACAACCTGGGTTTGTATCTATTCCATATTTTCAATATGGCACATCTAACATAATGATTTTTAAAATCCACATTAACCTTGACTTTACTGTACCACAAATATCCATCTTCTGTTTGTTAATCTGTTTGTTAACCTGGTAACGTACCAAATTCTTTTTTTCCATTAATGTTTCAATTCCCTTTAAAGGATCTTCCAAAACCAACACCAAGTCATCTGCAAAAGTCCTTGACTCATAAGTTTCTTTTTAAATCTTTACTCCCACATTCCTCTCATCTTGTCTTATATCTCTATTAAATATTTCAAGGACTAAAATAAACAACAGAGGAGAACAGTGGGCATCCCTGTCTTGTTCCTTTTTGTATCTCACAAGGCTTTGTTAGATCTCCATTAACAATTATTTCTGCTTTCTGTGGAGTATAAATCGATCTTACCCATTTCATAAAGTTCTCTCCAAAGATCATTCAAATATTCTCAATTATTTGGTACAACCATGGATGAGGCAATTTGTAGCAAATGAGCTTTAATAATTGAACTCCAACTGTGCTTAAATTAGCAAATTCAAAATCAAGCAACAAGAGAATTTCATTACTTGAATGTGAATAGAGACCTATGCAATCAGGAACCTTGATAAAGTAAGGCCTGGTTTATGCAAAGGGATCTACTTGTGTTGAAATGAACAGAATTGGAAACTCATTCAGATCTTTATTTATTTATTTCCCAGATTTCTGCACCACCCATCTTGCAAGCGCCTCTGGGCGGTTTACAATTCAGTTAAAATAACAAGAGATTAAAAACATAAACACAAGTACATCATAGAAATAGAAATATAAAATATAGAAAAATATTTAAAATGTATATAAAATATAAATTCCTTGGAGCCACATCATGGTGCCAACCACCCCTATGTTTGGCTATCCCCCCTCCCACCCCAAGCAGGTTTTCACTCCCTTGGTGTTCCTGGTGTTCTTGGTGTACCACAAGGTTCTAGAATAGAACACACTAAAATGTCAGCTAGACTGTGCTACTATTATATAGCTATAAAGCTCACTGAATAATGGTCCAAAATCAATGTACAACAATGGCTTCAAATCATATTTGTAGGAAGCATCAAGTGGCATATCATAGGACTCTTTTCTAGCAGTATTAGAGAGACAGAGGTTATAAAATATAAAATTTGCAGAGAAAGAGGTGGGGCAACAAATACCTTGGAGGACAGTATCAAGATTCAGGAGGATGCTGACAAGGTGAAACAACAGGCAAAACCCAGTGAAATAAACTTCGACTGGGAAAAATGCAAAGTTCCACATCTAGGTAAGAAAAGTCAAAGTTACAAGTTTAAAATTCCAAGGCTATCATCTTTGGAAGCAGGCATTCCATGGGAAAAGGATCTGGTGTCTTGGTGGATCAGAAACTGAACAGGAGCCAAGCGTTTCTGTATGATGCTACTATAAGAAAAAGCAAATGCAGTCCTAGACAGCCTCAACCGAAGTATAGTATTGAGACCAAGAAAAATCACTCTTCTCTATTCTGCACTGGCCAGACCATACCTAGAATGTCACATTTTAGGAAGAACATTGACAAACCAGAGCATGTCCAGGAGAGAGCAACAAAGATAATAATGAACATGGGAAGAAAAACCTGAGCAGTTGGAGGCACTGGGTTTGTTTAGCATATGAAATAGAAAACTTTTGTATGCTAAAGGAATATATTGCTTGCATTTCACAAAGCTGAGAAAACCCCTCTCCTCCAATGGTGTAAGAACTGACACCTTGAGTCCCAATAATGACCTGAGTCATGCGCAATTGAAATATGCAGAATTCAGATTTAATGAGAGTAGTGTACAGATCAAGAGAAAAGCTGCGATTAAAGATTCCTGCCTAAACCACCTAATTAAAACTTACCCAGCACCCTGCTCCCCCCTTACATCTCTTCCCACCTAATCCCAACTTGGTATGGTCAGCCATACCAAGCAGAGATGTCTCTGGCGGTAGGACCTTGACTCTCCCCAACCCCCTTAACCCAAACAGAATAGTTGGTGTTCCCCCTCCCATCTGGTTCTTGACACGCATTGACTCATTACGCATTGACTAACACTATCAGATGATTCATCAACCATTTGATTGTGGAGTCTGACAAATGGGCTATTAGTGCAACCATGGAACTGGGTTATGTGTGTAATTTTTAGTTGTATTATTTATTTTATGTAAGTCACTCTGAGTCACAAGAAATTAAGGTGACATAGAAATGTTTAACGTTAAATAACTATCTTCCATAGCCAGGTAAGCTTATTTGTAACCCAAAAGATACTGAGGGTGACAGGAAGCATGGCAGTGATGTCATGTTAGTGTAAGTTGCTAAACATAATTTCTCCACCAGCTGGTTATTTAAACATCAGTCCAGAAAGAACATTTTAATGAATCACAAGCTTCAATATAATGAAACACAATTTCATTCTATCTTGTCTAGCAATGGCATCAAGTCAGTTTTCTATGGAATAATCTTCAATTACTTGGATGCCACTCAAAACTTGGTTAGGATCATTTACAGAAACATTAACATGCCAGGACTTCAAATTCCATCTGAACTATGGAAGAAAAACAGAATAAATAGAACTTAATGTGTTTATTGTATGTACTTTCGGCATATCGAATGTAACAGAAATTTACTACTAAAATTAGCATCTCTCCTGGGTGTATCACAAGAGTCATATCCCAAATTAAGAGAACAATACATCTTTACCCTTAATTATTTCTTGCCAATACTGTATAATATATTGTATGATATAGCCTTTTAAAACATGTTTCTATCATATCTTTTTAACCAAGAATTTGCTTTTGAAATTCTATACTCATGCAGATTTTAAAGTAGGTCTTAGTATATATTTAGGGTTGTTAAAGCAGATTTTATATGATTATCTCATTTCATACTTGGTGCAGCCTAATACATGCTTAACCTTGTGTGAACACAGATTTCTTTTTATATACTTATGAATTCCCATATCAAAAATATTCCCAAAGGCTGAACTGTTATCATATTATTTGGAGCCTGAGTCTTAACTTATGCAGATGAGATTCTCATTAAATGTTTATGCTCTGCATCTGCATTAGAAATCATCAGAAGAGAAGCCACAGAAAAAAATGGTTAAACATTTAATTGCAAGTTTAAGATTCCATATAAAATGTATAATCTGCTTCTCTATTAAAAAAAAATCAGTGGCTTACAGTAATGCTAAATATAATAAAACCAAAGCAATAAAATTACTAATCAATTAAAACCTGTCCCTCAGTACATAAAAAGAAGAGAAACATTGGAATAAAGCTTCATAGGACTGTGGATCATATGTCAAAATTCTGCTTCAAATCTTTTGACATATCAATCCAGACAATCCAGACAGTTATCTGTCCTTTGAAACCCACTACCTGGCATTATCTTGGAGGGTTCGCTGCTAAAGACTAGCAGGCTAGTGGTAGTGAACTACTAATCTCCCACACTCATTTTGACTTCTTGACTTGAATTGAATGGAAAGAAGACTCTGAGACACAGCTTGGTTGCCTTAGAAGCTTTATTGCAAACAGGGACGAAGCCACACACACACAACAATGGACACACACACAAACACACACACTGGATTGCCTACTGCAGTGCCAGGTTGTCAGAGACATGTATATATTCTCAAAGGTTTAAACTGGAATTTTTTCCTGCTGCTCTTCCAAGTTAACAGTAGTTGATACAACACTTGGTGGCCTTGAAATCAAAGAGCTGTAGTATATTTATATAACAACCTTCTCTAGCCTGGGAACCACTGGTTCCCACCTCACCACCCTCAACCCTTACAAGGATTAATACAACTGATTGCAAAGGCTGGCAGGCTCACCTGAAAGTCTACTTTTGTGTAAATCTGATCCTAAGCTAATTGGAGTTTAAGCCCTTTAAATAGAGACTAGAAATAAATAGACAATTGTCCCAGATCGTTGAGTAGTTTACTATTTGAGATATATGATTTAACTTTAAAGAAATGAATTATTTCAATTGCATCTTTTAAATTTTTAATTGCAAGTTAAACTTTGTTTTCTTTTTTAAAATGAATTATATTTCTGTGTTTCAGCAATGAAAATGCAGAATATCAATTTTATTAAATAAATACATCTGCTCTGGGTAGATCTAATATAGCAATAAGGAATCTTTTGGTAGCCAGACCATGCACTTAACAGTTTTTGGGGACCCAAGAGTCACAGACAACAGGGGTATTAATGGGAGTGTGGATGTTAAAAAATGATACAGATTTTAAAAAATAGGACTTCAGTAGTGTAATTATGGCTGCCATTTTGACTTTTTGACATACACACACACACACACACACAACACACACTTGTGAATGCCCTGATAGTTGATGAGTCAATTATGCAAAGGGGAAGGAGGGATAGTGTTTAGCATTGATTTTACAATTACCTGTACGACCTACATTATAGATTGTGTAATTTTTCTTTTACAAAATGGTGAGTTCTAACAGATATTAGCAACAATATTCAGAAAACCACAGAGAAGGGGCACAGGGCTGCAGGTTACTCATGCTGACCTAATACCTACAAACTTTAATGCCTAGCTTGTACATCCATCCCATTTCAGTATTGTAATGAGAACATTTGGTGAAAAGTTTCATACTGTGCTTTTCACAAGACATCTCTTGTGATGTACTAAACTTCAGTGCACAACAATTAATGACATTGCCATAAACTATGTAGGCTAGACAATATGCACATCTGGAGAGCACCAGATTGAGGAAGGTACTATCTCCTCCCATCCAAAATATAATTCACACCAGAATTTTGAGCAGTGCTGTTTCAAGTGTTCCAGGATGATGGGAATGTTGCTTTGTACATTGCTATTGGATAGATTTTTTTTTTTAAAGCGTGTCTTACCTGGGCCAACACAGCAGCAGGAATTGGTTATGTCTCTGCTGCTTTTGGCTAAGACTGAATGGGTGATGAGCTTGATGGTGGGATATGGAGCAAGCAGCATTTAAATGGCACACAGCCCAGAAAGGTCCTTTCTGGATCTGAATGCTGTTGGCAAAAGACTGAGAAAGGAGGACAGGGACTATGGAAAGTGCCTATCCTGGTTGGTGATTCATTGGACTCCCACTGTGCTGGACCCAGTGAGCATCTATTTCACTGGCTGCCTCTGAAGCAACCCCCACATGCCACCATCTCATTTAAATTCAAGTCTGCTGCTTTTTTGTTTGGGTTCAAAACCATATTTAAAGAAGTATAGTAGGGTGGATGACTAGAGGGAAGAAAAAGAGAGAGAAAGAGAGAGAGAGCTTCCCCTCTTACAACTACTGCTCTTCAATAAGCTCATGTCAATTTTAAAACATTGTTCCCCCCAAAAAAAAATACTTTCCCCCCAAAACTATTAGATCTTCTTGTTTACTTGGGGAAAGTAAAAAGATCTGTAATACCTAACCAGATATCAACTGATATTCTTCAGCTTTGTTGTTTAATTAGTATTTAACACTTAGGTACAATCAAAAATTATCTGCAATCACTACAAACCTCTTCTGGGATGCAGTAGGGCAAGTCCTTGTTTTGTCACACGGCTTGTCAGATATTTTGAGAAGAAAGTAGATCTCATGCTGTGGTGCAAGCTAGCATCAGCAATACAATCCTTCCCTTGGTGAGAAAGTTCCACTGCAGTAATGAGGTAGGTAGGTAGGAAGGCAGACAGACAGGTACATTTCTGTCCACAGTTCTTGTAACAGAAACTGAACAGCAGGCAACTTGGCTACATCAACAGCCACACTAGAATGGCGGGATACTAGTTCTCAACTAGCTTCTTCTAATCTCTTTGCATAGCTCTGTGTTATTGCTTCATCCCAGGAGAGCCACTGCCTATAACTACTTTCACAGAATCCTGTCTTTATTCTTTCACAGTTGGTGAGCCTTCCCACTATCATTCTTGCACCCTTCTGTTCTGCAAATGCTTCTCATGAAGATTGAATTATTGCTGCTAGAGTCAGGGGCCAGAAGAAAGGTTTCTACTGCACTAGGACACTGGTTTGTCTAGGCTCACATTTCATCTTAGTAGAAAAAGAAGATCCCTGTAAGTAGAACAGAATATGTACACTTGCAAATAAAAATAAACCAACATTATTTTTAAAAAATCACACAAATGGGCACTGGGTAGTGATGATCATGTGGGTTGGGAAGGAAAGATTCTCCCCACCCCCACCCGCACCCGCACCCCCAGCAGACTTCTAGGATGATGGTTGCTTTCCAGGCTCTATCTTCAGGAAGATTTCCAGCAGAACAACTGGTGGTAACGTATAATGTAGAGGCTTCAGTTAAACAAACATCTGGGATGGCCTTCACCTGTCTTTCTCCCCCTCTCTTCAGGGATTCTTCTCCTCAATCAGAGAATAGAGTTTTAATAAACTGGCAGTTGCTCCGTTTGGCCTTGTTCCAGAATAGCACTGAGCTCAAACAATTCCCAGGGAACTTTAATAGAGAGCAGTCTCTTCAGATGGGGAATACTTTTGCTAATATATAGCCAGAATGCATTACATTAATCCAATCCAATTGAAAAACATCAGCTTAAACCAACCCTGTCATTTTCGTAGCTGATCTCCAGCACTCACTGAGGAAATATAATTCTTCTCACGTTAATTAGCTGATCTATGTTGATGCTATATTAAATTATTGAGATACAAACTAACAAAGCAATATTCATTTTTTTAAAAATTGTTCATCCCTGAAGTATTGGATTTAAACAACAAATCATACAGAAAATTGTAGATCATCTAGTATATCAAATATTATTGGTTATTGAATAATATAAATTGTTTCCTATGGTTACTTAAGGAAGGAGCTGTTGAATGACTGTCACCTAGAATTCTGGAAAAAAAATATTGACCAGCTGTCACATTCATAATCTAAATGTTTTAATCTAATAAACACTTTACAGGACATGCTCAAAGCTTGCCATAAGTTTTGGTCCCTTAGAAATGACAAATGGAAATATCACCAATCACATTTATGTAAATGGCAATTATTTTAATCAATAATTTTAACACTGATTAAATGTTTAAAATTACACTGTGACTCTATCTGCCTCATACAATGCATTTTCTGTGTCAGGATTCCAAAATTAAAATACTTTATGTTTCTAACATGCAAGTGTTTCCATTTCTCTGGGTAAGTGAAAATAATGTTTATTTTTAATGTTTTCAACATATATATTTGAGATAGAATGCTCCTTCTGGCTCATTCTGCCTGCTTTAGAGGTACCTTGCATCTATTCAAATGGTTCACAGCCTTCTAAATCATCCAAATTTGATTCAAATTTTCTATGATAAATGTCCCTATCAGAAACTAAAAAAATGTGACAAACTCTTTCAGCATCTACATTCCACTAACGTCAGCTGTTGGGTTTGGTGTGGCTGTGTAAATTGTTTGAAAGAGATGCTTTGCAAAGCCTGTTATGGTGACAGAAGTGTGCCTCCTCAAAGTCTTAAAGCTGCCACATTCTCCACAAGGGTCGTGCAGCAGCCTTGAAGCTTTCTCTGGTTGTCTATTTGTGTGTGTCCTTGCACAAGCAACACTTCCACTGGCACCACAAACAAAGCAAGAAAACTGTTGTAAAAAAATTGATTAATTTTTTTAATGAAGTTCCTCATACCTGAACTATGTTTTGTGTGACACACACATAGCCTTGCAAATAGTGTTTCCCAGGCACCCACCCCAGTGCCCCAAAGGTCATTTTAAGACCATACTATGGCTTACTACAAGCATCCTGTTAAAGGTATGAAAGCTAAGCTATGTGTGAAGGAGAGAGATGTTTATATCGATCCTACGCCCACTTATGTCTTCAGCTTCCTCATGTTCACTCAGGAGAGAAGTTGTTCCCTAAATCCCCAACTGTTAGGGATAATTTGAGCAAATGCAAGTACAGTGTCCCTCCTGATTAAAGCAGAGGTTGGTGGAGAGGATCAGAAGCGTCTGCAGGATCAAAACAAAAAGAAGCATTGTGTTGTCATGGTGCCAACTCCTCTCCTTTTGTGCTATACACTCCTATTGTGTATAATGCTGTGACACACAGCTCGTGTCATGACAGAGCAACTCAGGTCATTTGCCTGCCCTAGCCTCCCCCCCACCCCCACCTTTGTTGGATAGGGAATTTGGATCATCTCAATCACTCTGGAACCCATGTGTTTTCTGGAATGCTTCATGGAGGATTTGTGAGGAGGGATGCTTAGAAACTGCCTTGAAATATTGAGTCAGTGCAAATTACCAAGGGAGCCATTTGGTGCAGTAGTTAGGGTGCTGGACTAGAAATCTGGAGGCCATGTGTTCTAGTCCTCCTTTAGACATGGAAGCTGGCTGGGTGACTCTGGGCCAGTCCCTCTATCTCAGCCAAACTCACCTCACAGGGTTGCTGTTGTGGGGAAAAGAGGAGGATGGAGCTTGCTGTATGAGTTGTACAAAATAAAGGTAGGATATAGGTCTAACAGATAAAAATGAATGTGTACAAAATCAGTAAATGAAGGAGAGGAGCAGGCTCACACCTACTGGTCCCAGCTGAAGTGCTTTTGCATATAGCAAGCCAATTATATGCTTATAAATAATGCATTAGAGAAACAAACTTTCTACTTCACCTGGCCTATTAAAACAATTATGGTGAATCAAGCTACCTGTACTCATGAAAACCTGACTATGCAATGGTATCATAGTGTAGCAATGGTTTCTAAAAAATTATCATTATAACCAATTCCACTGACAAAAATGTAAAAAGCAGCTAATCAGAAAGCATTCCTTCGGCAACTGAAGCCTGTGAGGAAGCATTCTTTTGGGTTCATAACTCACATAGCATCTATAGTTTGTTTGTGTTTTCTTTATTTAACAGCTGAACAATGGAATCCTCGTATAAGCTGAAGCTGAAAGAAGAAACAGGTCACAGGCAGAGCCAAGTGTGCTGGGTGCCTGGGGCTAACCATTGATAATTGGCAACATTCTCTTGGCACAGGCTGAACATTCATTTATCTTCCATTAAGGGTAAAAAAAAAAAGATAAACAAAAATGCCATAATCTGCATTTTGAAAAGCTGCTTCCCTAAAGGATAGACAAAGGAAGACTTAGAATAGTTTAATATTACATTTATAGTTCCATGGTGAAATTTAAATGCTCTGAAGTAGGACTCACTTTTGAGATTCCAGTGGCTGTCATTCTGTTTAAAGTTTAGGTTTAAATTAAACAAGTTGAAGGTTGACTGGCATATTTTTATGCTATTATAGCTGATTTCCCAGGGTTTTTTTTGTTCTTTCAGTAAATGCCCCTTCCAGTGTGTATTTCACAGGAATGCCATGAACAATAATTACATCGAGGTTTTTAAAAAATGAAAGAAATGTTCTCTAAAGTCAGTTGGAGCAGTTTCATATATGAATTGCTTTTTGTATCCTATATGTCTGCTTAACAAGAGAACATTATAAATAGGTGAAGCATACGTTTGTTGTTTATTCGTTTAGTCACTTCCGACTCTTTGTGACTTCATGGACCAGCCCACACCAGAGCTTCCTGTCGGTCGTCAACACCCCCAGCTCCCCCCAGGGACAAGTCCGTCACCTCTAGAATATCATCCATCCATCTTGCCCTTGGTCGGCCCCTCTTCCTTTTGCCCTCCACTCTCCCTAGCATCAGCACCTTCTCCAGGGTGTCCTGTCTTCTCATTATGCGGCCAAAGTGTTTCAGTTTTGCCTTTAATATCATTCCCTCCAGTGAGCAGTCTGGCTTGATTTCCTGGAGGATGGACTGGTTTGATCTTCTTGCAGTCCAAGGCACTCTCAGAATTTTCCTCCAACACCACAGTTCAAAAGCATCGATCTTCCTTCTCTCAGCCTTCCTTATGGTCCAGCTCTCGCAGCCATATGTTACTATGGGGAACACCATTGCTTTAACTATGCGGACCTTTGTTGTCAGTGTGATGTCTCTGCTCTTAACTATTTTATCGAGATTTGTCATTGCTCTTCTCCCAAGGATTAAGCGTCTTCTGATTTCCTGACTGCAGTCAGCATCTGCAGTAACCGTCACACCTAGAAATACAAAGTCTTTCACTGCTTCTACATTTTCTCCCTCTATTTGCCAGTTATCAATCAAGCTGGTTGCCATAATCTTGGTTTTGTTGAGGTTTAGCTGCAAGCCAGCTTTTGCACTTTCTTCTTTCACCTTCATCATAAGGCTCCTCAGTTCCTCTTTGCTTTCAGCCATCAAAGTGGTATCATCTGCATATCTGAGATTGTTAATGTTTCTTCCAGCAATTTTAACTCCAGCCTTGGATTCCTCAAGCCCAGCATGTCGCATGATGTGTTCTGTGTACAAGTTGAATAGGTAGGGTGAGAGTATACAGCCCTGCCATACTCCTTTCCCAATCTTAAACCAGTCCGTTGTTCCATGGTCTGTTCTTACTGTTGCTACTTGGTCGTTATACAGATTCTTCAGGAGGCAGACAAGATGACTTGGTATCCCCATACCACTAAGAACTTGCCAAAATTTGTTATGGTCCACACAGTCAAAGGCTTTAGAATAGTCAATAAAACAGAAATAGATGTTTTTCTGAAACTCCCAGGCTTTTTCCATTATCCAGCGGATATTGGCAATTTGGTCCCGAGTTCCTCTGCCTTTTCTAAACCCAGCTTGTACATCTGGCAATTCTCGCTCCATGAATTGCTGAAGTCTACCTTGCAGGATCTTGAGCATTACCTTACTGGCATGTGAAATGAGTGCCACTGTTCGATAGTTTGAACATTCTTTAGTGTTTCCCTTTTTTGGTATGGGGATATAAGTTGATTTTTTCCAGTCTGATGGCCATTCTTGTGTTTTCCAAATTTGCTGGCATATAGCATGCATTACCTTGACAGCATCATCTCGCAAGATTTTGAACAGTTCAGCTGGGATGCCGTCATCTCCCGCTGCCTTGTTATTAGCAATGCTTCTTAAGGCCCATTCAACCTCACTCTTCAGGATGTCTGGCTCTAGCTCACTGACCACACCGTCAAAGCTATCCCCGATATTGTTATCCTTCCTATACAGGTCTTCCATATATTCTTGCCACCTTTTCTTGATCTCTTCTTCTTCTGTTAGGCCCTTGCCATCTTTGTTTTTGATCATATCCATTGTTGCCTGGAATTTACCGCCGATGTTTCTAATTTTCTGGAAGAGGTCTCTTGTCCTTCCTATTCTATTGTCTTCTTCCACTTCCGCGCATTGCTTGTTTAAAAATAATTCCTTATCTCTTCTGGCTAACCTATGGAATTTTGCATTTAATTCGGCATATCTGTCCTAACAACCAGGAAACACGCTGAGACAAGGAACTGGTCTCTAATATTTATTGCTAGTACTTAACAGGAATCCTAACAAACTGAAGAAGCGTGGGAAAACCCAGACATATAAAACCCAAAGGTTAAGGCGGTCCCGATCTGTGTCTCTTTGAATGGCTGCCCAATTCCTCAGTGCTACGCATGCGCTTAACAGTCTGGATGGGAGCCCCCTGCTCGCCATCCTTACTCATGACAATATCTCCCCCTATCACTGTTGCCTTTTGCTTTCCTTCTTTCTTGGGCTACTTCTAGTGTCTCAGCAGACAGCCATTTTGCCTTCTTGGTTTTCTCTTTCTGTGGGATGTATTTTGTTGCCGCCTCCTGAACAATGCTGCCAACTTCTGTCCAGAGTTCTTCCGGGACCCTATCTACTAAGTCCAGTCCCTTAAATCTATTCTTCACCTCCACTGCATATTCCTGAGGAATATTCGTGAGCTCATATCTAGCTGATCTGTGGGTCTTCCCTAATCTCTTTAGTCTGATCCTAAATTGTGCAAGAAGAAGTTCGTGATCTGAACTACAGTCAGCTCCAGGTCTTGTTTTTACCGACTGTATAGATGTCCGCCACCTTTGGCTGCAAAGGATGTAGTCAATCTGATTTCGGTGTTGTCCATCTGGTGAAGTCCATGTATAAAGCCGTCTCTTAGGTTGTTGGAAGAGAGTGTTTGTTATGCAGAGTGAGTTGTTTGGCAAAATTCTATCAGCCTACGTCCTGCTTCATTTTGTTCTCCCAGGCCATGCTTACCTGTAATTCCAGGTGTCATTTGACTGCCCACCTTAGCATTCCAGTCTCCCATGATGAAAATAACATCTCTTTTAGGCGTGTTATCCAGTAGGTGCTGCAGATCCTCATAGAACTGCCCTACTTCAGCTTCTTCAGCATCTGTGGTTGGGGCATATATTTGGATCAGTGTGATGTTAGATGGCTTGCCCTGAATTCGAATTGAGATCATTCTGTCATTTTTTGGATTGTATCCAAGCACTGCTTTAGCCACTTTACTATTAATTATGAAGGCTACTCCATTTCTTCTGTGGTCCTCTTGTCCACAGTAGTAGATCTGGTGGTCATTTGATGTGAAGTGGCCCATTCCAGTCCATTTCAATTCACTGACGCCCAGAATGTCTATCTTTAATCTTGACAGCTCACCAATAACCACATCCAATTTGCCCTGGCTCATAGATCTTACATTCCAGGTTCCAATGGTGAGTTGATCCTTAGAACATCGGATTTGCCGTTCACCACCAGCACCGTCGGCCGCTACCCGTCCTTTCGGCTTTGAGCTAGCTGCGTCATCACGTCTGGGGCTAGTTGAACTCATCCTCTGTTCCTTCCCAGTAGCATTTTGACCATCTTCCAACCTGGGGGTCTCATCTTCCAATGGTATAGCGACATATCTCTGGTTGTACAGATCCATTTAGTTTTCACGGCAAGAATACTGGGGTGGGTTGCCATTACCTTCCCCAGGGATCGCATTTAGTCTGACCTCTCTGTCAGGACCTTCCCATCTTGGGTGGCCCTTCACGGTTTAGCTCATGGCATCATTGAGGTGCTCAAGCTCCAGCACCACGACAAGGTAACGATCCTTTGCTGAAGGAAGCATAAGTATCTAAGGAAATTATGATTCGGCTCTCAGAATCCCTGCCCGAAAATATTAAAACATACTTGAAGATAAAACAAAAGTGGACAGGCCTGAAGCCATTTGTTTTGGAGTTGTATTTTTCTTTTCTTTTAAGAAAGGGAGTGAGCTGAAAATAAAATTTGGAAAAGAAACTCAGTGTTATCATAGTTTAGTCTGATTTGTGTAGATAATAACTTTATTCAATTGTTGATACGTAGCAGTACAAATACCGCAATGAAACCTAAGATGTATAAGCTTCTGTCACTGATAATGAGGTCCAAAAAAAAAAAAAAAGAAGACTAAATTATCTATAAAGGGCATTTTTCTTAAGATAGCATTTTTTTAAATTTTTAAACCAATACAATTAATGATACAAGCAGTACAAGTAATAACACAAATGCAATGCAAGTAGGAACAACTAAGAGCAAAACTAATAAATTTCCTTTCCTTTCAACTATTGTTGTTGTATACTTTAAAAAATACAGTACAAACAAAAAAGAAGAAAGAAAAATAATGAAAAGAAAAATGAAAGAAAAACACTAAAAATCATGAAACGGATCAGTTACAAATGGTTGTAAGAAATGGTTACAAATCCATTTTAATCAATGACTTAAACCTAGACTACACAGTATCATATTGTCCAAACTTGCTTCTCTCTTGGTAGTTCGAACAAATGGCTTTAGTGTTAAACTCTGATTACTGGATTGTTATAAAGTTCTGAGCTAACTTTATTAGATTGATTTGTAATAACTGACTGTTTTGTTTTGTATTCCACCTTCTCAAGGTGTAATAACAACAACAACAACTATTATTATATATTAGGGTGGCCTGAGACGAGCTCTCTGATGAAGTAGAGGTTTCAGCTTGGGTCAAATTCTCATGACAAATCCAATGTCCACAGGATTACATCATATAACTTAATTAGTCATATGCTTTTTGAATTGTGCTATCTTTATTGTGCCCTTAAATCAGGCACAGTAAATATAGTACAATTCAAAATGCATATGACAGTCGATTAAACATATATGAAATAAATATTGTCTCTATTTCTGTCTTGCGATTTCTGTTGAAAGCATGCTAAAGAGCAGTAAAGAAGCCCTAGAAAGCCAGATGGAGATACAGATGAAGGATAAAGAAAAGATAGATGGGATAAGCGGCAGCATCAGCAGAAATTTCTAGTTCACAATTAGCTTTGGCAAATTCGTCTTTCTGCACACCCTTTTTGCATTCCTACACCCTAACTAACTTGGCTAACATATGTAATGTGAGAAATTACATATAATTTATGAGATATTTTTACACAGTTTATTTGCGTTGAAAATAATTTAGTAATTGTTATTGTTTTTAATTATGAAAGACAGTGCAAATCAAAATGTTTCCTTTTTATTTAGCATATTTTCTTCCATGTATTTGGCGATTTTCTATCGTGCTTTCATAACCTGAAGTGCAGGAGTTTAAATGAATCAGTATAATGAACAGTTACAAAGAAAGAGGAAATCTTAAAAGTAATTAAAATGAGAAGAAAGTCGTTCATCTTTATGTATTTTCATACCAGGAGGACTAAGTGGATTCATTTACAGCCAATGAAAATTCATTCCAACATTTACATTCTTCTGAGAAGTGAAATGGGTCTCTGGTTCAAGAATCTGAGAACAAACAATTATCTATGCAAGAGTATTGCAACACCAGTTAGAGTATTACTTCACATTTTGAAAGCAGTTGCCCAGAAACAAATCAACCGACCCTTATTCCAGGGCCAGATATAGAATATACCCTTCCTACCAAATCTATATAGTTTCTTAATTGGCATAGAAACATCAATACAGGTAGGTCTCGATTAATGCTGATAATGAATCCTATGAAATGGTCACATTATGTCAGCCTTACGAGGTAGTCCAGACAGGAAGCACACCCAGATGAACTAATCCTATGTTATTGTAAGGTTACATTACCAGAATCTTGCAAGTCTGAAAGTACATTTCTCCCCCATCAACTTTATAGTACAAGAAACTAGGGAGGGTCCCTTCAGAGACGTTTGCCATGCCCATAGTCCTTCTGAGGGCTAAGCTACCTCTTATCCAACTCTTCCTCTGATTGTGCCTTTTCTCCCATCTCCCAGGGTCTTTCCCACATACCATTACACATTATTTGAATTAGCACTATTCAACATCAGATTTCTATGGAAAATAAGATAATTGGTTCCAGCTCTATGGAAATAGGCAATAAAAAATTTAAACATACATTTTATATGTTTATTAATGAAATATAACAGTAGAAGATTAAAAGAATACAGTTACAACTTAAATTAATTTTCAACAGTCACAGAGTAGTTACAGAAAGCAAATAAAAACAAAACAAAAAAACCTAAATATCATTCCTAAACGTAAGCTTACACTGTCAAAAACATCGTTATTGTCTTTCAGAATATTTGAAAGTGTTTTTTTATAGCTTTTTAATAGATTATAACCTGCCATGAGATCTTCTACATAGATTGCATAAATATTTAAAATAGATAAATCAAGTGAACAAAGGACAAGCTGGAGGATAAACCCATGTCCAAAGCATACCTGCTGTCTCCTATATTCTGCTGCAGTTCTTCAAAATGAGCCTCTTCTTTTTTTGAGCCTTCCTTGAATGGAACCTTCCATTTCTCTCTATTGCACATGCGACAATTAGTGTCTAAAACTCCAGCGGCAACCGTGTATGCACTAGCCTCAACTTCATGCACGCTAGCCTTGCATTAACTGAATTTGGGCTCACATTAAATGCAACCTGGTATCAATTTATAATCCACACTAAATCAAATATCACACTGTTTGACCTTGCATTAATTGCAACCTAACTATATCAACCAATAGTGCTTACTTATTGGAAAAAATATCCAGCTTAGTTGCTATGCCAGTCATCAGCTGGGTATTCTCAAGATCCACCAACTGGAGTCAGGCACTAATGGCAGATGTGTAAATTGAAGAGAATGCTGAGCTTATTATTCATTTTTTAGTGCAGAATCAGGTTCATCTTCTTTTTATACAACCCCAAGTTTTCTTCATTACAGCAGCGTAATTTAAAGAGGGCTGACCATGTTCTGTATTTTTCTGCTGAAACTGAAGCAGATGATGCAAGTCCAATCGAGGTTAGACAATTAATTTGCCACTCCGAGTCACTTGCTGAGAAGGGCAGCTATAGAAATTGAATGAATGAATGAATGAATAAGAAAGAAAGAAAGAATTTGCAAATCTATGATTTATTGCATCTTTATACTGAAAAGAAAAATCACTGGTATAAAACACCTAGTTTTTAAATAACTGCCTTAAACCTCCTAGCCAAACATGTACTACTATTATCTCTCTTACAAAGCTGCAATTCTGTCTTCTTTTAACTATAACAACACAAAAGATGCTGCTCACGTACTCAGAACATGGAAAGATTGATGCAATTATTGATGCTTTCTTTGGGACTTAATTAAGTTCCAGTTACTGCTATGTTTACAGGGATTTGACAGATGATGATTTAGCTTGACATCTTTGGCTGTTTTAATTTTGATTTAAGCAAAATCACTGAATTTAATGAAGGAAATAACATTTTGCTTATATTATTAATAAAGCAATGTTTAAGTTCTTTGGACAAAATAAAATAGGTAGCACACAAAATGTTGGTGGGAAAGGTTAGAGGCTTACACTGTTGATACAGTAGGTAAAACTGCCCTTTTCTCCTGCTGGATATCACATTGAACAGAATCAGATTTCTTTACTGATGCTAGCAGATTTTTTTTTTCTTTTGTAAATTAGAAGGGGTAATAGAATACATACCTACTTACATGCAGATACTGGGGAATGTTTTAAATGGGAAGGTTTAAAAGCACTTTGAAAAGGAAGAATGGAAAGACAAACTAGAAAGTAGTAGATTTATTCCTTCAGGAAAAATTTTCTGAACATTTTAAAAGAAATAAGAAGGTACCCAGACTTTACAATAGAACTGGAGAATGCCCCACATTTAGATTTTAAAGAAAATTCACACATTCACATATATGAAAGAAAATGTTTACCATATATATTAATTAGGAATTTCATATGAAATATGCTTCTCCGTAATCCATGAAACATTCAGAAATGCAATAACGTATTAGCTAGATGACATCATTCAATTGGGAAAATAATAATCAGTGGAAGTTGTGCCTTAGGGAAAATAGTTAATAGCGCAATACTAAGGAATGACTGATTAGATTTTGAAAGACAGTCAGGTCCCCTACATTTTCACACTGATTCAGTAAAAGATTAGATGTGAACATCTGCTCAGCTCCAGATTGAATTTAGGCTGAATCTGAATTGAACTGTTTCAGTTTTCAGTCTTCGTTCACACAGACACACATGCACTACCATTACATTTGGCAGCCTTTGGAAGCATAATAAGCCGTTCCTGCATACAGGAACACCCAATTATTTGAATAACTATCTATGCACTCAGCTCAATTGTGCAATCAAAATTGATTAGTTTTTTTCTTGTATTTAAATGGCTCTTTCCCATTTAGCTCATACTTTCCAGAATCAATTTACCCGCAAATTACATCTGGAGTCCAATCCCTAGAAGTTTAAGATTTTTAAACATGTCTTTTCACAGGACCTTTCTGAGGCTGGAAGAACCCTCTTTGTCATTATTACTATTCATTTATAAGATTGTGCTAATATTAAGAAATGCCCCATATTGATTATTATATTGTTTTATTGCTGATATTCATTTATGTTGATATATTATTATTATTTTAATAGCACTATATTACAATGTATTATTAATAATATAATATAATATTTCCTCATTTGCATGCATTATAAAAGGATGTCAAATATAATTGCTTCTTCTTTTACTACTACTATGCAGATGTTGAGCGGATTACGATCAAAGCTTGGCGATTGCAGCTAACCTGCATGACAGCATCTAGAGCACAAGGAGGTTAGAAACAGGCTTCTTTTTCAGCATGCCTGGAGGCTGCTACACTAGAATCCTGCCAACATATCTGGAGGCTGCAGCACATGCTCATAACATGCAGGCTCCTTGAGCCACAGGAGTGTCTTCTAGCCTTCATGTCTCTTTCATCACTTTTGTTAGCAAGAAATAAAAGCATGATATGTTGGAGAAAAAAGTACAAGGTGGTATATAGACTGAACCAGCAGTCCACTGGCTTGACATGCTACAGCAGTTACTTTTGGTAAGTGGATAGGAAGGGGGTAGCTTAGATCAAGCTGGGGGTGGAGGTCCAGGGCCTTGCAGTCAAAAGCGGGCCCAAAAGACTGTGTAGAGAATGGCAGAGGATTGAGGCAGCAGTAAATAGGGGTCAACAGCTGAGTTGGAATGGTTATCCTGGGGCCACTAACACATCATCCTGTCTTTCTGACTTTTTAATAAACTAAGTTAGGAAGCAGCAGGCTGAACATAATACTCCTGCTAAAAAAGTCCATAGTGAAAAATTATCAGGTGTGCTGTTACAGGCATGGAACATAGTGAATTCTATAGTCGGGCTGCCTGATCTGTGTTCTGCTTGTATCAATTGCCAAGTGCCCTTGCCAATTCAAAATGAGTTTAAATGCTATTGAACAAATTGATTTAAAAACTTTCCAGTGAATATTTTTCAAATGAGTCCATCTAAACTACCTTACCTTTGGATTGATCTGGGTTCAGTCTGGCCAGATATAAACAATTATTTGAAAGAAGGAACTAAAAAAAAAATTATAAAAGGCAGCCCCAGAAATGCCAGATGGGTTCTCTTTGCAGCATATAGTTGTGGTGAGTTTAAGAGACTCATAAGCAAGACTAAAGATTAGAACTCATTTAAATTCTGTATTTGTTTTTCTTTCAGAAAAGCATTATTCTCTTTAATAATATGAAGAATGGATCTTTAATTATTTGCAAAATGTGTAGATGTGTTTAAGGTGTTTGCAGAATACATGGTAAAGGTAAAGGTTTCCCTTGACGTAAAGTCCAGTCGAATCCGACTCTAGGGGGCGGTGCTCATCTCCGTTTCTAAGCCTTGGAGCCGGCGTTGTCATAGACACTTCCGGGTCATGTGGCCAGCATGACGACTCGGAACGCCGTTACCTTCCCACCGAAGCGGTACCTATTGATCTACTCACATTTGCATGTTTTCGAACTGCTAGGTGAGCAGGAGCTGGGATTAACAACGGGAGCTCACCCCGCCGCGCGGTTTCGAACCGCCGACCTTCCGATCGACAGCTCAGCGGTTTAACCCGCAGCGCCACCGCGTCCCCCTGCAGAATACATGAGTAGATGCTAAATTCTAACAATAGCATATAGACTTCTGTGAACATAGCTTAAAGTGAAATAGATCATTTTTAAGGAAGTTTCTTAGTTATTGAGTCTTTCTCAAGCCAGGTGATTTTTATGAATTTTGGTTTAAATAGTTTAACAACTCTATCCTAACAAAAGTTGATTAATATAAACAACATTTTATTGTATCACTATGGTTATTTTAACTAGTTCTGGTTCTAATTTTACAAGATACCAACTCACAGCCTCTAATGTAAGGCAGCCAATAAATTATATAGATTTTTACTGCATGTAGTAAATTGGGCTGTAGAAAACAGGGTGAATGTGAATCATTTCCAGGCAAATACTCATCAGGAGATGGCATAAATTTCCCATGTATTTATGAATTTAAATCAGAACTTTTAATATTGCCATCCTGGATGCTAATTTATATTTATACTTACATTATTTATATTTATCTTTAAGATATCTTGTTTTTACTGTATTTTAATCTCTTTTTAGCTTTACTGTAAACCCCCCAGAGTCCCTTTTTTGAGGGAGACGGAGGGTGATGAAATTTGATAAACAAACAAACAAACAAACACTTTTCAGGTTTGATTGTAGCTTGCAGACTCAAAAAATGAGTGTCCTAGATGTTGTTCCACCCCCTGCCAATGTAGCTGTCTTCAGGTCAGTTTCTGTGGACATGGGATTCAAGGATTTAATGAGAATCCCCATGTTTTGAATGTTCCAGTTGCAATAAGGCCAGAAGGGGACTATGCTAGCTTTGTTTGGAACAAGAATCTTTACTGTTGAAATACACTAGTACTGATGTGTTCCATCTTCTCCACATTATCATATATATTATTATCATGGCATAAGGCCTGGTTACTTGAAGGACTACCTGCTTCCCATAATGTCTGCCCAGCCAATTTGATCCTGTGGGGTTGGTGTACTCCAAGTTCCTTCAATTAGACAATGTCATCTATTGGGACCCCGGAAGTGCACTTTCTCTGTAGCAGCACCTGCCCTCTGGAATGAGGTCCCCCCCAAGAACTGGATGGCCACCATCCTGTTGTTGTTTAGAAGAGCCATAAAGACCTGGCTTTTCACCCAGGCCTTTGGCAAGGGACAGTCAGAGCCCTCACTTCAATGCACTTGCCATTTTTCTCTTTATTTTTTATTGATTTTATATTGTAATTTCTTTGATTGTTGTGAGGCACCCAGAGTTGTTGAGAGTTGGGTGGCTTACAAGTGTAATAAATTATCATCATCATCATTTTTATTTATTTATTTATTTATTTATTTGATTTCTATAGCTGCCCATCTCAGCAAGTAACTCTAGGTGGCTTACAACAATAAAACTTTAAAACAGTTTAAAACAATTAAAATATAAAATAAATACAAAATAGATATACATGGCTGCCAAGTAAGCAATGTATGGATAGCCAAGAGGCAGGACCATCCACACGCTCGAGGCCCCAGGCCCAGGCACAAAGCCAGGTCTTCATGGCCTTATGAAAGGCCAACAGGGTTGGGGACATCCTAATTTCTGGAGGGAGAATGTTCCAGATAAATAAATAAATAATCCTTTCTTGGATGATAACAATACTGCCATGTTTTAGGAATATCTCATCTTTTCTTGATTGAGGTTTTGATCTGGTTTTTAAAATATTTTTTCCCAGAAGACTTTTCAGATTTCTTCCTATTCAGTGTTTCTGTATTTCTCTCTGTGGGCTGGTTAAAATAAATAAACAACACAAAGCAGCATTCCACTTCAGACTGCTTTGGTGTAATTTGCTCTTCTATTGGAGAAAATTCCTTACAAGCTTGATTTTAATATATTTAAATTGGAAGAAAACTTGAACATTTCTTTGAACATAAGAGAAAATGTAATATTATACATTTATTGTAAGGCATGAGAGCCAATTTGGTGTAGTGGTTAGTTCTAGTCCTGCCTTAGGCACGAAGCCAGCTGGGTGACCTGGGCCAGTTGCTCTCTCTCAGCCCTAGGAAGGAGGCAATGGCAAACCACTTCCAAAAATCTTGCCAAGAAAACTGCATAGACTTGTCCAGGCAGTCTCTGAAAATTAAACAAAATTGAACAGCTTAAAAAAAATTGTAATGCATAAACAAATAAAATTAAAATCTTAATATTCAGTCAGTATAGGACTGGGAAATATATCTGCTAATTGTCTTTTTTCTATCTTCTGTCTTCTTTGTGTTTTCCATGATTTTAGACTGTGCTGCTTTTAATCTGTTGTTTTAATACAATTGTTTACTTGAATTTGATTATGTGGGTTAATTATCTCTATTTTAATTTATTTTGAGGCACACCATTAATAGTTGATACAGGTGATATATAAAATAAATGAATTAATCTGATGTGCACAAGTATCAGCATTACATACAACGGATTTCCTTGCTCTATTCACTGTATACCCTTCTGCAGCATATTACTGCCTGCCTCCTTGAAATGAATAAGGAAAGAAATGTACTTAATTTCAGTGATCTCTGTAAAGTGTGGCTGTACTAAATTTGACTGTCAGCAGCGTCTTTAATAAGCTGTGTAAATCACTTTACACTTCAAAGATGAATATTTGAATTTGTCATGCCTGTAAAACATCCATTCTACTGTTGATATGACAGCACAATGAAATAACAGAATTTATTTCAAATTCTACCCTTGTTGATAAGCTTTTATATTATAGAACATTTTGTTTAGGAAGAAAGAAAATTATCTGGGTTCAAAATAGCACATTTCCAATTAAATGAATTGCTTTTCATTTTAAGAAATGACATTATACTATTCTTTATATTAACTCTTGCAGTGCATGCAAATATAATGCAAAAAAGTAATTAAGTTTCAGTTAAATGAAATGGACTTCTTCCCACCACAATTACTATATTTGCCTGAAACAAAGATTATTCATCTTTAAATTGGGAGTATCATCCTAGATTTAATGAGAATGCTTCCTTTTAGAGCAAAGATAGTTTTAAATTCCTGATCATCCTCCTTTTAATAAATATAGTAAACCATATTCTATTACTTTCCATAGAGCATAGCTACCATTAGCAATTTATTCAATGGGTTAATGGATAGTTATTGGATAGTTCTGTTTATGAGGTTAACATTTAGACAACAGTTACATGTTTGAAACTATAGTTAATATATACAAAATCCCAAAAAATTAACTTTGCTTAAATTCCTTCCCATTGGCTTTATGTTCCCATGTTCTACAGAAAATTGCATAACATGGGGTTGGACTACTGTCCTTACAGTCATGGAAGACATGGAAAAAGGAAGTTACTAATGTACTGAGCCTGTAATATAGGTAGATAGGAACTCCCTTTCATATGTCCCACCAAAGATATAAACATTATCTATCTGCCTATCTGTCCACCTAATTTAATCCAGACCATTCTTTTTATGAGCCGGATTATGCTCACTTATGATTAAGTTTTATGTTTAAAACTTAATCAAGTATTATAGAGTATATCATTTATTATTTGATGAGTGCTTCATATAATAGCAATATTCCATTGCTTTTAGAATCTATCATCTATCTATCTATTTATCTATCTATCTGAATATATCTCCTGTGTATCTACATCTATGTAAAAACAAAAGCTAAATATATATTCAAGATTGATTAGAAGTTCATGGACTTTTATAACAAGACACTCGAGATCATTTATAACGCTGCTGAATAATTACAAACAAGAGACAGAATATTGTTTATTCAGGAGGAATTCCCATTTTTAAAGCAGTGCTTGGATACAATCCAAAAAATGACAGAATGATCTCAATTCGAATTCAGGGCAAGCCATCTAACATCACAGTGATCCAAATATACGCCCCAACCACAGATGCTGAAGAAGTTGAAGCAGAGCAGTTCTATGAGGATCTGCAGCACCTACTGGACAACATGCTTAAAAGAGATGTTATTTTCATCACAGGAGACTGGAATGCTAAGGTGGGCAGTCAAATGATACCTGGAATTACAGGTAAGTATGGCCTGGGAGAACAAAATGAAGCAGGACATAGGCTGATAGAATTGTGCCAAGACAACTCACTCTGCATAACAAACACTCTCTTCCAACAACCTAAGAGACGGCTTTATACATGGACTTCACCAGATGGACAACACCGAAATCAGATTGACTACATCCTTTGCAGCCAAAGGTGGCGGACATCTATACAGTCGGTAAAAACAAGACCTGGAGCTGACTGTAGTTCAGATCACGAACTTCTTCTTGCACAATTTAGGATCAGACTAAAGAGATTAGGGAAGACCCACAGATCAGCTAGATATGAGCTCACGAATATTCCTCAGGAATATGCAGTGGAGGTGAAGAATAGATTTAAGGGGCTGGACTTAGTAGATAGGGTCCTGGAAGAACTATGGACAGAAGTTCGCAACATTGTTCAGGAGGCGGCAACAAAATACATCCCAAAGAAAGAGAAAACCAAGAAGGCAAAATGGCTGTCTGCTGAGACACTAGAAGTAGCCCAAGAAAGAAGGAAAGCAAAAAGCAACAGCGATAGGGGGAGATATGCCCAATTAAATGCAAAATTCCAGAGGTTAGCCAGAAGAGATAAGGAATTATTTTTAAAGAAGCAATGCACGGAAGTAGAAGAAGACAATAGAATAGGAAGGACAAGAGACCTCTTCCAGAAAGTTAGAAACATTGGAGGTAAATTCCAGGCCAAAATGGGTATGATCAAAAACAAAGATGGCAAGGACCTAACAGAAGAAGAAGAGATCAAGAAAAGGTGGCAAGAATATACAGAAGACCTGTATAGGAAGGATAACAATATCGGGGATAGCTTTGACGGTGTGGTCAGTGAGCTAGAGCCAGACATCCTGAAGAGTGAGGTTGAATGGGCCTTAAGAAGCACTGTTAATAAGGCAGCAGGAGACGACGGCATCCCAGCTGAACTGTTCAAAATCTTGCAAGATGATGCTGTCAAGGTAATGCATGCTATATGCCAGCAAATTTGGAAAACACAAGAATGGCCATCAGATTGGAAAAAATCAACTTATATCCCCATACCAAAAAGGGGAACACTAAAGAATGTTCAAACTATCAAACAGTGGCACTCATTTCACATGCCAGTAAGGTAATGCTCAAGATCCTGCAAGGTAGACTTCAGCAATTCATGGAGCGAGAATTGCCAGATGTACAAGCTGGGTTTAGAAAAGGCAGAGGAACTAGGGACCAAATTGCCAATATCCGCTGGATAATGGAAAAAGCCAGGGAGTTTCAGAAAAACATCTATTTCTGTTTTATCGACTATTCTAAAGCCTTTGACTGTGTGGACCATAACAAATTGTGGCAAGTTCTTAGTGGTATGGGGATACCAAGTCATCTTGTCTGCCTGCTGAAGAATCTGTGTAATGGCCTAGTCCCAGCTCCTGCCAACCTAGCAGTTCAAAAACATGCAAATGTGAGTAGATTAATAGGTACCGCTTCGGCGGGCAGGTAACGGTGTTCCGTGTAGTCATGCCGGCCGCATGACCATGGAAGTGTCTACAGACAAACGCTGGCTCTTCGGCTTTGAAACGGAGATGAGCACCGCCCCCTGGAGTCGGACACGACTGGACTTAACGTCAAGGGAAACCTTTACCTTTACTTTAGCAACACTAAGAACAGACCACGGAACAACAGACTGGTTTAAGATTGGGAAAGGAGTACGGCAGGGCTGTATACTCTCACCCTACCTATTCAACTTGTACGCAGAACACATCATGCGACATGCTGGGCTTGAGGAATCCAAGGCTGGAGTTAAAATTGCTGGAAGAAACATTAACGATCTCAGATATGCAGATGATACCACTTTGATGGCTGAAAGCGAAGAGGAACTGAGGAGCCTTATGATGAAGGTGAAAGAAGAAAGTGCAAAAGCTGGTTTGCAGCTAAACCTCAAAGAAACCAAGATTATGGCAACCAGCTTGATTGATAACTGGCAAATAGAGGGAGAAAATGTAGAAGCAGTGAAAGACTTTGTATTTCTAGGTGTGAAGATTAGTGCAGATGCTGACTGCAGTCAGGAAATCAGAAGACGCTTAATCCTTGGGAGAAGAGCAATGACAAATCTCGATAAAATAGTTAAGAGCAGAGACATCACACTGACAACAAAGGTCCGCATAGTTAAAGCAATGGTGTTCCCCATAGTAACATATGGCTGCGAGAGCTGGACCATAAGGAAGGCTGAGAGAAGGAAGATCGATGCTTTTGAACTGTGGTGTTGGAGGAAAATTCTGAGAGTGCCTTGGACTGCAAGAAGATCAAACCAGTCCATCCTCCAGGAAATAAAGCCAGACTGCTCACTGGAGGGAATGATATTAAAGGCAAAACTGAAATACCCTGGCCACATAATGAGAAGACAGGACACCCTGGAGAAGATGCTGATGCTAGGGAGAGTGAAGGGCAAAAGGAAGAGGGGCCGACCAAGGGCAAGGTGGATGGATGATATTCTAGAGGTGACGGACTCGTCCCTGGGGGAGCTGGGGGTGTTGACGACCGACAGGAAGCTCTGGCGTGGGCTGGTCCATGAAGTCACGAAGAGTCGGAAGTGACTAAACGAATAAACAACAACAATCCAAAATCCTAAGTGTTAAAATTTCAAACATTTTGCTTGTTTGTTTAAATTTCTATGACCTTGTGTAACTGAGTTTTGTCTGAAAGCACCATTAAAAATCAATATAATAGTACAAAATGAAAAGGTAAAAAATAAGGATGTTTTGAGACTGCCTTTTTTAAAAAAATTCACATACATTAAAATATTTTTTCTGTCAATGGTCACCTTAAGTAGCCTTCCACTATAGCTCTGAAGTGAGTGCTGATCCTACATCTCAAAAGACCATTTTTGTTCCTTTATTTTCATCCAAATACTGCTAGCCAATGAAGCCAATCTCAGGTTGAACAGCATGAAATTATTTTCAACAGTTATGGATGTGAGGCTACCCTACCCTGGGAAGCCTGCTATGTCTCATTTCCCATTTTCTTGAATTTGACCAAAAAAAAAAAAAACCTGTGCCGGTTTCCTTAAGTGCCACAATTGCTTCCTAGTTCAGCTTGCTCAAAATTTTATCTTTTGTTTTTTTTTGCTACTGAAACAGTCGATTGAAAGGAATGAATATAAAAGTGAGGGGAGATTAAATACAAACAGTTCCATTATTCCATGGGAAATAGTGAGATTGATGGAGCAACCAAACAAAGTTATCATTGCTGAATGTGTTGCCAAAAGCAGTGAGACTGCAGAGGGATTACATATGGCACTCTATCCTCCAACTAGAGTAAAAAGTGAATGACTCGACCATTCCATGCCAACTCTTAAGCTTACCCTTTAAAGCATTTTTAAAACAGAGAGTGCCCTGTCCATTTGATAAAGGGGCAGGAAAGTTGGAGCCTCAGGCCTACATTTGCTGTCTAAACTCCTTTCAGGCAACTCCTAATATCTCCTCCAATTAAACCACCAAATTCATGTTCCTGTTGGAAAACAAGTAAATCTGAAATAAGATCAATACTCTAAAAAGGAAGGAGCCACACCCACTTTGCCTAAGGAAAATGCCTGTTTGACTTAATGAAGTGCAGAGGGCATGTGACAAGGTAATTTGGAGTTGCTGTGGGTACACTGTACCTTAAGTCATACATATATTTTCCTGGGCTTGTATGTGGCTATCAGACAAGCCCAGGAAAAGATGCAGGTGCAGACCCACTCTTAAGCCCCTTTTCAGTTTCAGATCCAAAGCACAGCACATTGCTACTAATAACAAACGGTGTCAAGTCGCGCAAACTACAAAGTATGCACAGACTTTGTGGACATGCAAGTGGATAACTTTTTTCAAAATGCTTCAGGTTGTTGCTCCTTGACATTATTTATTGTGCCTTAACAGCTTGTTCATACTATTAAGCAGCAGGTTCTCTGAGGACCCCAGTTTAAAACATTTTAAAGCACTTCAAAAATCCACAGTATCCTTGTGCCACTTTCACAGCAACACTGAATTATCACCATGGCTCCCAAGGAGATGCATTCAATATGCTAGATGACATGCACTCTACTTATTTTTGGAGCACTCTAAAAAACTGAGAAATGTCAATGAACATAATCCTGCCATTTATGTGATCAAAGACTCCGGCAACAAGCTTAAAATGTTTTTTTTTAAACTAATGCATAGAGTTACAATTTACCAACCAAAAGCTTTTTATCAGCTGAGTATAAAAGACTTTTCACAACTGTATGCATCCTGTGTGCCTAAAGAATTCTATCATCAAAATCCCATTGGTGCAACCCATTTTTAGTTGTTGTTGAGCTCCAGGCTGTCTATTCTTACAATAAATGAAGTAGTTGAAGTATTTCAGCTCAATGCAGTTTGTGGGTCATGAGCTTTGGAGTAAAGCCTTTCCCACGTGAATTGATCACTGCTGTCAAGGCATATGTTGTGCATATAAATGTCAGTAGGATCCATTAGCAGCCGCTGCTCTCTTTCCTGGTACCTTGCCAAGGACATCAGTGGCATGCTGATGGAGTGACAGACAGTAGCAATATTTTAAGTCTCACTGGGGTTTTTTTGGTAAAAAGAGAAAAAAATGTGAAGTTTCCAACGATTTGAAGAAAAGTCCCCAAACTGCCTGAAAAGTCCCTTCAAAATAACATCACTGTGGAAGTGACCAAAGTGCCAGGTAAGAGTTAGGCACGAGTTCAAATATCTATTTTGGATCTGACCCACAATCCAGACAAATAAATGCTTATTGTTAATAAATGTAGTCAACGTGCAGTTGAAAATATGGTCTGTTACAACGAATGAGGAATATTTGAGGGAATAACATGATTTTTGTTGCCTTAAGACTTCTCTTCCAAATGCATCCAACTGCATATCCAAAGTTTATCTGGGTATTTATTACAGACTATCAAAGCACAGTTGATAAACAGCATAGTTGTACATAGTTGCAATACATTAGGACTCTGAATCATAAGGTTGATCTGAGCCTGTCTAAGGTGGTGTTCCTTTCCGTAGTCTGTCAACAGAAGACTTGGTGGGGGGCCTGGCCAGGGTGATGGCATGGTAGAAAAGGAAGAGCTGGGAAGATGCATGGTAGATGTTATCCAAGAGGCATGCAGCTTCCCAATAAGAAGGAAGTAGACACAGGTTAGCTGGTAGCCACAGTTAAGCCACAGATCATGAAAAATCAATTTCTCTTTTGCTGCTGGCTTTGTCCACACTCTATCGTTACTCTCAAATGATCAGTACAAGATGTAGGAGAATCAGGACAGTAGTGGTGATAAGCCCTTAAGGAAAAGTGAACAGTCTCGCACAAAGTCCTGTAAACTGAATGGTTGAACTTACTGGACCAGATTAAGTGTGTGGGTCAAATGTTGCCTCTTCTTCTTACCATAGGTGGATGACAGATTTTTTAAAGGATAAATTTATTTATTTAACAAACTACAGAGCATATAATGAACTAGCATAGCATATTGCATTAAAAAGTAGTGGGAAGATTCCTAGATAGTCAGGATTTATTTTGTTTTATTTACTTATTTGAAAGTTTATACCCTGCCTTACTTGTTCTTTGCATTTCCCAGATGTTATTTCTCTCTTTCTGCAGCATCCTTTTGTCCTTAATTTATTCCTTTGTTTGGAAAATCATTTATGTTTTCAGCTATGTATACGTGGCCCCTAGTATGCTTGTAAAAACGTACTAACTCTTTAGAGGATTTAACTAGGATTAGTTTCATCTGGTGGATTTCACCACAATAAAACTTGAAATGACAGCAGAGCAGCCTCCAAATTCTCCAGTAGATGGCCAAGCTTGTGCTGATCCTGTGCAACAAGTGCCTAACTCAACCATAATTCTTTCAGATACTGTTTAAAAGGGAAGCTCCTACTTTTCCACTTGTTTTTATGGGATAACAAACTTAATGAAGAATGACCACTAACTTGTTGGATGCCTTACCACCTCCAATCACTGACTTTCCTAGTTTTAGCTTGTTTCTCTATTTTTCTCTATTTCCTTTATTTAATATGAACAATATCTTGTTAAAAGTATCACTGCAGTACAAATGCAAATTACATGATAATTCTGGAACAATTATGTGCAGGTTTAATATGCAGGTTTATTGTCATCAGAGAACCATAACTGAATTCATATTGCTTCCAGATGAGGTGGAAAAGGCTATTAATGAAACATGCCAATTTTGTACTTTACATGTCTTTGTCTGAACATTTTCCCCCAAAGCAGATTGGAGAACTGTCATGAGGAACACCGCTTAATATTGCTAATATGACTTCCTAAAACAATTTTGGTCATACAAATCCAAGAAATTTAAAGTTATGTGCACCCAGATGAACCTGATTCTATTAATAGAATAATTTCCCAAAGTAAGTCAGAGACAAATTTTGAAGAGTTTAACAACTTAGTTCAGGGTCTGATTTGTAAAGAGGTTCAGTGATCATTATTTTTTTTTAAAAAGGAGCTTCTGCAGTATCATTAGCATATGCATCTTTCAAAGAACAAAGAGATTATATGTTGAATTATAATTAAATTGCTATATGAAGTGTCCCCAAAGCTAACTTTATAAAGTTAACATAAATTACTGAGTCTTGGGGAAAAGTCTTCACACAAAAGACCTATCACACAAAAATAAATGTCCTGATTCTCCCTCTGTTCAGTAGAAGCCACAGAAGGCATCTCTATTTCCTCATCAGTGCCATCAAAAGCTCATTATGTGAATTAAAAATAATGGAAGACAGAATATTGTGATTTTTAAAAACAGTGGAAATCCTACTACATGGGAAGTAGATCAGTAATAGCTTCATTGGGCAAGAACATATTAGCCATAAGATCTAATTTGGTGCTTAGGTATACACGTATAATATTTTTGTAAAGCTTCATATGGGGACAAAGTTTACAGATAAAAGCATAAAGAGAAATAATAAAAGCCATTACCAATTCTATATCCCTTGCTTCCTAAAAAAAAAAGGTGGGGGGCTTATGTTCTATCAACATTCATCATTTGACAAGCTTGGGAATGTCTGAAGGAATGGAAATATATGATCACATTTAACTACTATAAATCCAGTAAGATTCAATTCTATTATTTTAAAATAAGTCCCACTGATCCCAGTAGATGTCTCTTCTCTTCTCTTCTCTTCTCTTCTCTTCTCTTCTCTTCTCTTCTCTTCTCTTCTCTTCTCTTCTCTTCTCCTCTCCTCTCCTCTCCTCTCCTCTCCTCTCCTCTCCTCTCCTCTCTTTCCTAACTTGCAGAAGGCTAATAGGGAGAGTGCTAGGCAAATCCCTAGGGGCATGCAAACCCTCCTTGCACGCATGCACAGGCCTGGCAGATGACAGTCCCTAAGGTACCTTGGAGGCAAACTATAGAGACTTTTCAGTTTCAAAAACAGTACTTTGAATTGGACCCAGAAGGCTGAAACAGATATTATTGAAGTGACTGTTCATTTCCTTTTTGGCTGCAAGGATTGGGATTGCAGAAGATTTGGAAAGTACTCAATATGTGAAAAATATTTTCTATTCCTACATGGAGCATTCTAGGAATTCCCAAATATTCTTTTCTTCCTGATCCAAACCACTCTGATCTGGCCATTCTGGAAGTGGTCTGATAGTAGTTCAGTATCAAACTACTTCCAGGGAACCACAAACTGCTTTGTGTTCTGAAAGATTTATTTCCGGTCTTGCCAGATTGCTGTGGCCCAGAGGAAGAAAGGAACTCTCTGGAGTGACACTCTGGAGTTGGCTGAAAAGTTCCATCTCTGGAGATAGAATGGTTTGCAAATATCTAGAAAGCAATTCTCCAGCTCAGGGATTAATAACAACCTATATACTTAAATACAGGAAGAATCCTCAGAACAAGTTAGCGTCAGCTCCTTACTTCAATATAAATTGAGCTCCTTGCTATAGTTCAGGATTTATGACATCCAAGTGCTGTCATCCTGGAATGTAAAGGATCTGAATTACAGATTATTTCTTAAAAGCAGCAAATGATAACTTTACTGGCCAGACAGCAATGTACTGATAACCCCAAATTCCCAGATAATTGCCCAAGAGTATTGTACTCTCTTATAACAAAGAACATTGGATTCAAAGGTGTATAGCTTCCCCTGGAGCAATTTAAACTATTGCTTCTTGAAATGAAACATTTTTGTTGTTCTCTTGAGAAATATAAAGAATAATAAGGCAGCCAGAGTATAGGAAAATTCTAGTCGCTCCATCTATTTCTTTACTTTCTGTAAAACAGAAAAACAACGCCCAGCGATTCTAAAGTTGCTCATCTTTCTTGCTATAACCACCAGGTTCAACATCATGGCTTCAGAGATGGAGGTTCTGGATGATTTGGAGGGGAGAGTTTTATACCTCCACTTCACAAAGCAGAACACTTAATCTAGGCCAGTGTTTCTCAACCTCGGCAATTTCAAGATGTGTGGACTTCAGTGCATGGAGTTCAACATGCTGGCTGAGGAATTCTGAGAGTTCAGGTCCATACAACTTAAAGTTGCTGAGGTTGAGAAACACTGGCCTAGTCTATCAAAGGATTTATTCAAAGATTCAGAGTTTAATTATTACCAAAGCATGGTCTTCTTTCTTAGCAGGAAGCTGAGCGATTGTAATTTTAAATAAATTTTATATAAATTCTATAAATGTATATAATGTGGGCCCTCCCTAAATGTTGTGAACCTTTATAGCACATATTGTTCCTCTGAGAAGTGCTATGGGCCAGATGTAATTACCAATGTAATGCTGACACTAAGGCTAACATTATCTTTGAGCACTTTTTTTCCCCATTTGGAGATTGATTCTAAAAGTAATTTGATAAAAAAAACACCCTTTTAAAAAAAGCTTTAATCTTAAAATGTATTACAAATAATAGCTACACTTCTCATTTTCATTTCACAGTTGCACGGATGATAATGAATTATTTTTCAGCAAGGACTCATTGGATAGCACATGCTGCTAACCACAAGTGACGTACCATTTGATATTTTTCCAAGCTTAGTAGCTTGTCAACAGCACTTGCCTAATCTCAGACCTGGATGTCTCTAAGACAAAAAAGGAAGGTATTTCAACCAAAACAAAATGCATTTATTGTTATATGAATGTATCTGTAGAAATTTCAGAGAGAGAGAGAGAGAGAGAGAGAGAGAGAGAGAGAATTAATGTTATATACCTTTTTCTCTGATGTATTTTATATGCAACTTTTTTAAGAAGAGAGAACTTCTTAAAGTTTAGGGCTACAGATCCTGAAAAACGTAACTAAGGAAGAATCACTGTTTTCCAAGTTGCATATTAATTTGGAGAATAAACATGTCACAAGTTCACAGAAAATGATCATTATGTTTAATGTTCAGAAATAGGGAACCCGTTGTTGTTTATTTAATTTGTATCCCAACTCCAACTAATAAGGAAAATAAATAAATGAAATTAGCTTAGCTAACATTTCCATAGCCTTTCTTTGTAAGAAAACCAATCTGAAATTCATGCACAACTAATCAGCCGTGATGTTTTCCCACCTTGCACTGGCACAGGATTTTTATTATTTATTTAAACACTGTTTTAAGACCAACTTAATTATGACATCCTGAGCAATGTACAAGGCAAAAAGAACCATAAGATAATAAGAGCAATAGCATACAAATAAAAATCAAATAATTTACATACTAAGATGAACATTGGCAATGAGAGAGTTAAAGGGAATGGACCAAAGTGTTTTAACAGCCTTGCAGAAAGCAAGGAGGGATGGGGCTCTATAATGAACAGAATCCTGAAAGCTTAACAAAGTAATTCTCCTGTACAACATACACCTAGCATAAGTAATGTGGTGTTATTTTGAGTCTCTTTCTCATGCTTGCCCCCTCCCCAGACTCAAGAATCTCTTTTGTACAACACTGTTTCCTCTCTTATCTGTCTTGTTGCCCCCTCGGTGTTCCCAAAATCTGCTAGGCATTCCATTACAGTAGATGACAACCAGTACTTTGAATTGGGACCAGAAGCTTATTGGCAACCAACGCAGCAACCATGGGATAGATGTTACCATGCAACAGTGGGTTTATCCCTCCAGCAGTCTGGCTGCTATATTCTGGACCAGTTGCAGCTTCTGAAACTTTTTCAAAGGCTGCTTTACGTACAGCACATTGCAGTAATCCATTAACATGAAGAACAAGGCATGAGTTACTATTGCTAGGGCATCCTGGTCCAGGCAGTGTCACAGCAGAGTTGGAGATGCATAACTGTAGAATTGAATTAGTTGTTTTCTGCTTGATTGTTTGTCTGGTGTTAATCTCTGCTTATCTGAGTGTTGGCTGCTGGAGATGATGTCTTCTGGTCTTTTTGTTTCCTTCTTAGCTTTTTTATTGTCTTTTTTGACAATACTAACAAAGTGCTCCATTACCATAGTAACAACCCACAGGAGGAGCTGTGCAAGAACATTATTCAGACAAGCACAAATGCACTGCAGCAACCCAGAACACCAGAAAAAGGAAACAGACTGCCATACGTCTTCCAACAAAATGGATACCCCCTCAACTTTATCAAAAAGTGCCTGACCACTCAACCCACTACAGCACAACCAACACAAGCTATGAAAAGGATAACACTACTGTACATCAAAACCATCTCAGAAACAACTATTACAACCACATGGCATCACTTTATCACATAAACCAACTAAAGCCCTCCAGAACATCTTGAGCAAACCAAAAGACCCAGTAGCCCAAGAAGGAAAACAGGAGTCATGTACAACATACAGTGCAAAGACTGTCACAGCCACTGTGTAGGACAGACAGGCAGAAGACTAGCAGAGCGCATCCACGAACACCAACTAGCAGCCAGAAGACATGACGAAAACTCCTTAATCTCACAACACATGGACAGACTCAACCATAGTTTCAACTGGAAAACTGTGAGCATTCTAGGCCAAGCTAAATCCAAAAATGCTAGGGCATTCCTGGAAGCTTGGCATTCAGACAAATCAGCCATCAATAGACACATAGAGATAAAACACATTTACACACTATTCAAAAGAGACAATAAAATTCATGGCAATGGCAATATGATTAGATCTTTAAATTGAATTAGATTTCTGAATTGAACTGGCAAGTCAGTTTAAATTGTCAAATCAAGACAGATGCCCCCAAACAAGGGCAGATGATTCAGACATCTGTACATGCAGAAAGTTTCTTTTCTTAATCAAATCAGATTGCAAATATGAATCAAATAAAAGATTCAAGGTGGATATTGTTTTATTTGCAGATCTCTGATAGCTTTACATTACCATGGAAGTTTGCATAATTATTTAAAGATAAAATTAGTATATACATGTATTCTGTGTATGCATGAAAAAAGTCCTTAATCAGTCAATCCTGTCCATATAATATATGAATTTTTTCCAGTTATACATGCAACTACTTATTGCATTGGGTTTCAGCCAGCCTAATATTAAATAAACTGACATGGGTCCAGGAAGTTTATTTGAGCTCTCAGAAAAAGATTGCAAATAGCATTTTTAAAAAATTATTATGATTGTATTTTTATGCCAGAGAGAGAAAAATACATACCTAGCTGTTTATTGCTTTGTCTTTGTGTATTTAAGAACTCTGAATCTTTTATATGTGCCCATGCAATATATAATCAGAAATATTATACTTCTGGAAAACTATGGTTTCTTTTCTGTTCTTTTAGTTTTATCTGAGAAGTGTCAAGTTACATCCATTTTCCACAACCCACTGCCTTCCAATTGTGCAGAAGTGTAGCTCCCAAATTCCTCAGCCAATATAGCCAAAGCTCAACATATTTATTGTGATGACCGGCTCTGACTCAAAAGACTCTGAGATGGATGAAGCTGCTCAAAATGGCCTGGATGAATACCAGCCTCAGGGGGGCCCTAGCAACCAGGTACCGCAGCTGACTTGACCAATCAACATTTGAGGCAGCTGGAGGCAGCAGAAGATGAGGACCCTCATCTGGGACCTCCTCCCAGCCCTGGGGCACATAGAGCTAAGCACAGAATAGAGCAGAGGAGATCTGCACAGCTTCTTGCTTGGCAAGGGTGTTCCCATCCTTAATTGCCTGCACCTGATGCAAACTCCATTTAAGAGCCATCACTGCCTAACCATACTCAATTAGGAA
Source organism: Candoia aspera (assembly GCF_035149785.1). Taxonomy (NCBI): domain Eukaryota; kingdom Metazoa; phylum Chordata; class Lepidosauria; order Squamata; family Candoiidae; genus Candoia; species Candoia aspera. The sequence continues at coordinate 76,707,893 of NC_086154.1, read as the reverse complement.
CAACAGTTCTGTTTGCATTTGCATTTGTGGCCTGAGAAAAGTCTAGTCCTTGGAACCCAGACTGGCTGATCAGCCATGTTTTGGACTATTGGATTTCTGGACCATGACCTGACTATGCTTCTGCCCCCTGCATTGGACTCTGCCAATTGGAACTCATTGAAAGCAAGCTGTCTAGGGATTTTGAACTTTGCTGCTCTGTGTGTGTGTGTGTGTTTGCACACAGGCCCTCCCTGCTGCTTTTTTATTATTTTTATTTTTTTATTTGTCAAAGGTATAAGGCTGCCTATCTCACAAGTGATTCTGGGTGGTGTACAATAAAACCTACTATTAAAACATATGCTGCTATGCTGTTGTTAGTATTTTTAAAATACAAGTAAAGGTTCTGGTAAATTATTCTTTGGGGTATATGCATGTCTGGCCTGGGATAGGACATTCCCCTACAGGATGGGGAAAGTTGGGTGATATCAAGGAAGTTAAATGACTATTACCAATCTATATCTACTGTATATTTAGATAAATAGATAAGTTGGTAGATAGGTAGGCGTGTGTGTGCATGTGTTACACAGACCCAGACACACACACATATACATACATACAAATGTACATAGTTTGTTAGGTAGAGATAGATGTAGATGTAGGAACATAGAGATGGGAACAGGGTTATAAAAGCAGGAAAATAAGAGAAGTAAATAAGATAAGTCCAAGGAAAAATGGCAGTCATTGAACAATATAATTACTACATTAATATCACCTAAGAAATTACTGATTTTACTTGTACTCTGCCCTGTCCCAAAAAGTACAAACAATTAACATCCAAGTATTAAAAACACTAGTAATGATAGTTATACAAAAAGCTAAAATGAGCAGAACATAAATAAGAGTTCAAAATAGTGGTGAACAGTATTTTGATCCAAAGCAGGAAAAGGAATTTGGGATCCAGCATGGGTTCCTTCCTTTCACTTGGTGTTTGCACCTCAGGTGAACCCAGGAAAAGGCACATTTTCTTCAAGGACAGCTGACAGGTAAAGAAGGTAAAGCTCACACAGGTCTGAAATACCCTTGCTCACTTCAGGTTGGAATATTCACACCCCTAGCTAAAAACAATCTCTGGTACCATTCTTAATCTCCAAATGAAGGATCATAGCATTAAGGAGATGTACATTTATGGCTATTTCTCTCTCCACACACACACACACACACACACACACACTAAGGATATAGTGGACACAGTACTTTGACTCCTGATCAAGCCTGAGCCATGGTTATTGTTATGGTTTGGGTCAAAACTGGAATGTGTATGATTTTAAACATTTTCCTGTAATCCAGTATCATTATTGCTGGTGAAGTTCCTGAAAATCTCAGACTTCCACCCAAATTAATCTTCCTTAGCACTTTTAAAATCGAATAGTGAAAGTAATGTGCACCAGAGTTTTAGAGTCTCTTCTGTAATAAGATAATTGAGGAAGGAAGAAAATTGGAAGGAAAATGAATGCCTTAGCCTTTTGGGGGTTTTTTGGCAGGTCTAACTTTAAATAACAGCCAAGAACAACAAGGCAATGTGTTTGCCAGCTGCCTTTTACAAAAGAGAGGAATATTGGTTGTTTTCTCATGAGGAAAAATGAAGGTGTTGCTTTTATGCCTCAAGTCAGAATCAGATTTTAATAAAATATCATAATCTGCATATCATATCTGCCAAACACTTGCAGGTGGTTATATGTTTGCAGAAACACATTTTGCAGTATAATCTGAGACCAGTTATTAGACAAAACATAAAACTACTAAAAAGAGGAACAAATTGTTTGGGATTGTGCCATAATATTACTGAGAATGAAATAGGTGCTTTATTTTGACCATAGTTTTACAAGACTAGAAGAGAAAGATATGATGTGAAAAAAATTACTGACAAGGAAAGCCTCTTAATATCAAACTAAAATGGGACAATAGTTGGACAAGCCTATAGCATATGAATTTCCCTCTCCCTTTTTATACTTCCAGTGTAATGAAGTTGACAACCAACCCTTTTTAAAAATGTTTCAGCAAACATGAAAGAAACTTCTGTGTTCAATTAATCTCATGCTAAGATATTGATAATTTATATTCTTTAAAATCTTTTAACTATTGATCTGTTGATGTGAGCTATCCCATGTTTTTATTTTGGAGCTCTTGAAAATAACTAATATCCAATTCAGTGATGCTCTTTATCAAAAGTTTTTTTAAAAGAATACTACAAATGTAGATCATTCACGACACATTCCAATAATGATGATAACTCAGGAACTGTTTTTGCTGTTTGCTGCTAATGCATCTTGCCCAAATTGTGGAATTAGGAGAATTAGGAGAATGCAATTATTCTTGCAATAATGCAGATGATTTAAAGACCTGGCCATGAATCCAGCAACAACAAGGATTGTGCTAAAGGTTTGCTGGGTGCATAAAAGTTGAGTTATATTTCTGGCCCATCTTCCAAATATGCCTTGCATCCTACAATGCAGGAAATACAATAGAACTTTTGCTAAAAGTCGAACCAAGCCTCTTCCATTATATCAAAGAAATTTTATTTATTTATAATTTTTTCAAATTTAGTCACTGCCCATCTCACTCAAAGAGCAACTCTTTGGAATCATACAATAACTTTCAAATTGTACTATACTGTTTTCACTGTTGTTTCAAGCATTAATATGCATAGAGGGAATTACATACCTTTTTAATGGTCACAGATCTTTATATAATTCATGTGTAAGACATCTTGCATATGTACTCAAAGATCCTTAAATTGTTACCCTCAAAATTTCTTGTTTCTTCTTAGTTTTGATGAAGCATAAGCAAACTTGGGCCATGTATACAGTATATGCCTTACAGGCATCCCAAGCAACTAATAAATCCACAACTTATCTATTCATCACAAAAAACCCTCTTATTGCATCTCTTTTATTAAAAAAAGTACACATGTGTCACTCCTGATTCAGTGGTATATAATATATTTAAATACTATAGAGAAAAAATAGGGCAACTATTTCTTGTATTAACTGATAATGTTACTGCAGCATTACCAATTTAGCAGTAGTACTCATATTACGTTTAATTATTCATCCAGCTAAAAATTGCGATACCAGAACACAGTCCAATAAAGAGCAACTCTGATGTGGAACTGAAACTGATGCATAGGAGTTCAGAGTTGCCATATGTCCACCAAACTGAACTCCAATATATAAGCTTGCAGTACTTTCCACAGACAAGACTTAAAATTAGGAGGAGGAGTATTGCAGTCTAATAAAGAATCTAAAACTTGATTAGTATCTCCAACCATAAATATCTGATCCACAGCCAAAATAAAAAGATCAAACATTAATGTAACATATCTGGAGAAACTTTACTAGAAACAATGTAATGAATAACCACAGTGTATTTATTAAAACTGTTATCAATATTAGAACATATCATGGTGGATCATTCTTTTGTGTTGTTGTTCTACCACCAAATTTTGAGCATGCATGAAACAAAACTTACTATACCTGCAGCAGATTTTGAATGTTCATTCATATATGCTTGACTAAACCATCTCTTATGGAAAAATATTAGATGATGATGATGATTAGTATGTAAGCACTGGCAAATTCAAGCATTCATACAATGACAGTCAAGAGACCAAGCTCTTTCTACTGTTTTAATGAAGCAAAATGACCAGTACAAGAAGAAAGCTGCAAATGGAGAATTCCCGCTCAAACCTACATTTAAAACTACATTCACTTAATTACCCTTTACTACTCTTCCCACTAGAGTATGTCACCCCCCTTCCCAATCCAGGTGGCTTCTCTGATGTATCTCCCTTCCATGGCCTTGGGGTACTAATGCCATAAATCCCTAGCCATAACAATGCAGTTCACACTCCAACCCAGCACCCCCTCCCATCTGGTGACTCGAAGTCTGTTACCACTGATAAGAGACTGATGGAAGATGTTCCAATAAGGGGTTCTGTGAACCTTTTGATCGGAGGGACTGACAAGTATTATTATTGAAAGAAAACCAACTATAAGCAACTCTTGGTTTCAGGTTGACCAATCTTACAAGTACATTACTTCTAAAACTAACAGAGATAACATATTGGACATCATATTGGGCTAAAACTTAGATTACTCACCCAAAGTTGTATGTGACTGGGTGGCCATAGAAATTGAAATTATAAATAAGAAATTGAAATTATAAATAAAACAAATAAATATCAAAGAGTGTATGAATAAACACAAAGACACACACCAACATGCTCACAGGTATATTCATAGACCAATACTTCCTTAAGCCAAGGAAGAATTTGGCTTTTTTTTTTACAAGAAACAAACAAAAGTCATAATATAGGTATAAAACTAAAACTAAAACAAGAAACTTAAAAAAAAATACTGCTAGGGTTTCCAGTTAGGTGAACTGAAATCATAGTAGAGGACCTTGCCCCCAAACTATCAGCCTATGCTCTGAAAAAAAGTGATGAATGAATGAATGAATGAATGAATGAATGAATGAATGAAGAAAGAAAGAAAGAAAGAAAGAAAGAAAGAAAGAAAGAAAGAAAGAAAGAAAGAAAGAAAGTCGCAGCAATAAATGTCTCAATACAACGTTGAAAAAAGTGTTTAGACCAATATCAAGGGATAAATATTGTTCTGCTACTTTTTTTTCAAATAATTTTAAGAATTACAAGTAGAAAGAATAAAAGTTAATACAAACTACAAAAAATACAAACAGAAAAACACAACAAAAGGAAAAAAGTGTAAAAAAGAAAAAAGAGAAAAAAGAAAGGAAAAAAAGACAAAGTTCCCCCTTCATTCCAGCAAGTAAAGACAATCTTAATAGCTTATCACCATCTCCAAATACAACATAAACTCTCTTCAACTCATAACTCATCTCTTAACTAAAAAACAAAATCCAAAAGCCTGATCATTCATTCTTTGTCAGCAAAAGTCCAGTAAGGGGAACCAGGTATCACTAATTTTCTATTTTAACCTTAATTGAATAAGCCAGCCTTGTATTCTTTCCCTGAATTTTTAAGAATCTTTTTAAACACTTCAGATATAATCCCAGAACTTGTTTTCTGTTCATCTCTTTTTTTTAACCCAAGCGTCTTTCAAAACTTTAACAGACCTCTTTCGTACATCCAGTAAGTAAAGTTTGTTCTTTTGGGGGGGGGGTCACTTCTCATAATGTCCTTCAAGACCTTAATAAACCTCTTTTGTAGATGCAGTAAGAAAAAATTATCCAAATCGCTTTTCTCGTTGAATAATTGTACATCTCCTTTAGGCAGTGAAACATCCATGGGTTTCATTTGTGTATCCAGTACATCTTTCTCCATAGCCTTCTCATTGCTGAACACATTTAAGTCCACCTTCAAATTGATTTCAAATAGCTTCTTCTTCTTCTGTAACTTAATTGACACATGCTCTACCTTGTCAAGTAATTTTGAGGACCAAAAACATCCATTAAGGTTTTTTGCTCCATTCTTTATTTCTGTGTTAACAAGGCTCCCTCTAGTGTCAAACCTTCAAGGTCCCATTATCATGTTTCTTAAAAAAAAAACCAAGCAAACACCATTTCCCACAGGATAATTCTTCTGATTAATTCAGAACTATAATTCCAAATCCATCTGGACCCTTAATCCATTTTTAACTTTCCAAAATCCATATTCTAAGTACTCTTGCTGTGTAATCCAAAACACAATATTTTTACAAAGGTTGTAAAATCATATTTAAACCAACTTTTTCTAAGGAGAAGGCAACTCACTCAATGAATACAGTGAGACCTTGCTGATCCAAAGGGATCTTAGTTTTTCCAGTATAGTAAAAAAAAATCGAAAAAGTGATTAAGAAATAAGGCTCACCCAAGCTTTATTTACTTAAAAGGCTGTGTTATGGGTATGAGTTTGATGGGATCCTTGACTCCCAGCCACTCAAATCATAAGCTGACTGCAAGATGACAGCTCTTGTGGTCTACTCACAAGAAGCAGCTGTCCGGAGTCATGTGGATTATCTCAATGATCTCTCCTTACTCCAGAGAGAGTTTGCTGGTCTGGATCTAGCATCCAGCCACAGTTCTTCTCATAAACACAGTCCTGCTGCCCACAGAACATCAGCTCACCATGGCACTCACTGGAAGTTAATATTTTTTTAAACCTAAACCACCTGTACAGGAAGATCTGGAAACATCTTTACCTTCTTTGTTTTTCATTTAGGTACACAGAAGTTCAGGATGGAAGTTTTAGAGAGAAAATGTGAAAAGTGTATTGTTTTGTAGATAGTAATTGTTCGTGGACAAATATGAGTTGCTATCCAGTACAGTTATATTTGCATGCAAATATTTATTCAGTTTTGAAATGAAGTATCAAAGGACCTTCTGCAATGGAGATGGATAAGCTCCCCATAACTCAATTTATAACTGACCTTGGAAAATCTTTCTGCCTCTAAATTGTCCAAACAGATTTCTATTCCTCCATGCACCCCAACCATTCTAGCTGGATGGTAGCAGAAATGACAAGACTGATCTTCGAGTGGCTTCTGTTTGTTTCTCTTTGCCTGCATATTTTGTAAGCCATTTTGAGGCATAAATCTAAATCTATTAATATTCTTGTCTTTATAATGCTGTTGAGCAACAGATATTCTAAGGACTCAAGTACCATTGGAAAAATGTATTCCCTGAAGCCAATTCAGTGGCCTGATAGAACCACTGAAATTATCTTAGATAGCTTCAATGAGCATGCCAGAGAAACACAGGTTATTGCTCTTACACATTCAGCCCTCCCAAGCATAAAGAATCACATGCTTAGACACATTAGGTTAAGAAGTAAAAAGAAGCTTACTGACTTTATTCTTTGTTGCTTCTGCTACATCCATCTTGATGGAAAAAGATGAAGTTCCTTTGTTCTTCTTTTCTTCCTAATTACATATTTGCCCTAAACTCTCAGCCCTACAGCTGCCAAGGGGTGTGTGAAAGAAAGGGGCAGAATCCCTCATCAAGGCCCAAGCACATGGCCCTGATGAAGAGAGGGTGGAGAAGAGGGAAAGAGAGAAAGAGGGAGTGGGAGTGGCAACAAACAGCTTCCTCTGAGTTGCATTGTGGGGCAACTTACATGTGAATGAGGCATGCTAGATTTGCCAAAACTTCCAACATTCCCCAGGATCTCTAATTCCTAGGATGCTACTACTGCAATGTCTAAAGCAGAGAGGGAAGAAGGCAGACACACTGATTAAGTCAAATTTGAAGTAGATTGTGGGGAGAGAATTTGTAACGCAGGACAAATTGTAAGCTGGTCAGCAATATGAGTATGATCTCGATAGCATCATTATTTATGCAAGAATAATGCTGTACTCTGTTTAGTTGCTGTACTATCATGACCTTATGGAGATCCTAACAGTGGAAGAACTCCTAGAGAAGATTATAATTAGTTAATAAGAGCAATAAATATTAAGCTGCTTATAGGCTTGAAGGTCAAACTGTGTAATCTAAGCAAGATAGAAAAATACTGTTTTATGCATGATATGGGTGGGTGCACACAATTTATCAAGCAATTGAAAAACACCAATATTATTTCTACATTTTTTTAGCTAATAAAAATGGTATTATCATAAATGATCAATATTCATGAGTTAAATTCATTCCCACTTTATATATGCTGTTGACATTGCTAATTTATCCCCTTCTGAGAATTTACAGTAAGTTTGTGAACAAAGCCCTTAACTTCATGTAATATTTGTTCTCTGTCCCTTGATGCTTTCTGGAATGGAACAGTAAACATGTTTCACTGCTGTGAGTATTTCTAGAATTGCTGGGGATTGAACCAATAAGTATTAATGCAATGGCATGCATGCCTGCTGAAAAGCAAAGCCCACTGGGAGTTGTTATTATCTTCCAGGCAAGGAAGTGCCATTTGGCAACTGACATAAGCAGTCCTGAGACTTTGGGATAGACAAACCATCTCTTTCTAACCCCTGTTGCCCCCTTGTACTGGCAACAGTGTGGGTGCAGATTTATTGTCCACCTACCATTCAAATATTATCAGTTGACACCAATGGGAAGGCATATAAGCATGCCAGCTCCTGGTCTGGCATACTTTTTCTGTCTTTCTGGGCCTGTACCAGGCAACAAGTGGCCCTTGAACACCAATACATCCCCCAATAAATGATGCATCCCTGAAATGCTCTGTTGTCAGCCTCACCACCCATGGGCAGAACATGACATGATGGCCCTGGGGAAGCTTCCACCCATGGGTGTCTCTCTTCTGGTGTAAGAGAAAGATTTGCAACATCTTGCAGTATATGGCCACAGTCCCCTGCAGCATAGGATTTTCCCTTACATATAGTAATAATACCAGGGTTGTGGTTATGGCTCTGTGTTAAAGACAAGGCAGAAAAAACATTTTCCCCCATTTTTACCAAAAAAAGGAGAGAAAAATATTACAGTTTATAGCTAGAAAATTGCTCTGTGGATTGATCTCGAACTTGACAGTCAAGGATAAATAGCTTTGAGGAAGGCCTGTGGTGATTTTGATTTAGAAAGTGGGGGAAAGGCCTATTGATGGAAGTTTAAATTTTGATGACTGATTCCAGCAGCTTAACATGAATTGGCAGCTCTTTGTTTCCCCATAGACTTCTGGGTTGGATTTTGTCAGTTGATTTCCATATTTGTACTGCATCAGCTTGTGTCTGTATGTCTGTGTGTGCGTATTAGATCAAGGGGAAGCTCCATACTGTGTTTTCCCTTAGTACCAGTAGCAAGTAGCTTTTTTAAAACACCTCTTTCAGTGGGAAAAAAAAAATTAACATCAAATCCAGGCTAGCAGATATGAGGGCCCTGATCCAGAGCCTTGATGACTTAGCAATGGAAGTTTGGGTCCATGACCACATATAACATGTCTCAATTTTGAATAACATAGGCTGCTAAAAATTTTACCAATTAATTTTTTTGGAACAAAGACTTATGAAAAATATGGTTGTATTATTATAGTCATAAAAATCAAAGCACCGTCTGTTGTCTCCCAAAGTGTTATTGTTGTACATAGTTTTCCTGCTTACACACAGACACACATGCTAGATTTGACAGACAACTTATATATCCTTTTAACCAAATGCATGGATTGCACCAACTCACTGAATGATTCTGCAGCAGTTACTCCCAATCCTAAGAGGGTTGTTACTGTGGGCTAAAATAGTAACAGGGTGTGCTATACATGCCACCTTAAACTCCTGAATGCAAAGGAAGGATATAAATCTAACCAGCTAACAAATAAACCAGCTAATTAATGGGGAAGACACATTCTTAATCCAAATAGTCCCATTGCCCATAACATCTATAAATGGTCACGTGAGAAAGAGAAGAAGCTGACAAAGCAGGCACATGAGTTAACATCTGGTTTCCAGAGGCTTCCCCATCAAGGAGCGGCTCTCTTGTTTGAGCCCTAGCTTGCTCAGGTATAATCTTGGAGAAGTGCTAAATCTGGAAAGTATTCATTCTTCAGCAAAGGATCGTTACCTTGTCGTGGTGCTGGAGCTTGAGCACCTCAATGATGCCATGAGCTAAACCATGAAGGGCCACCCAAGACGGGAAGGTCATGACAGAGAGGTCAGACTAAATGCGATCCCTGGGGAAGGTAATGGCAACCCACCCCAGTATTCTTGCCGTGAAAACTAAATGGATCTTGTGGGAATGATATTAAAGGCAAAACTGAAGTACTTTGGCACATAATGAGAAGACAGGACACCCTGGAGAAGATGCTGATGCTAAGGAGAGTGGAGGTCAAAAGGAAGAGGGGCCAGCCAAGGGCAAGGTGGATGGATGATATTCTAGAGGTGACGGACTCGTCCCTGGGGGAGCTGGGGGTGTTGACGACCGACAGGAAGCTCTGATGTGGGCTGGTCCATGAAGTCACAAAGAGTCAGAAGTGACTGAATGAATAAACAACATTCATTCTGAACATCTTTCTTGTGGTACCCAAATGGGCTAAAAAGGAGCCAACAAGCAGTTTCATTGTTTATTCATTGTTCCTGGGGCAATAAAACATAATATATGAATAATCTTTGGGGGAAGATTTTTCCCCCAACCCACAGCAATAAGATCATATTCTAATATATTGAAAAATGCAGAACAATGTTATATACTAATGAAATAAACACAACACTTTATTTAAAGGATGCTGTTAAAGCTTACATAACTTTGAGCAAAGAGTTCTAATCTCTTTGGGTTTACCTGTATCTTCTTTTTCAGTAATTGTTATTCTCAAGGCAGGTCACAAGAATATCTGCCATAATAAAAATAGAAATAGATTAACAATATATTGGCACCTGTGAGTTCTCCCTTTAAAATTCAGTGAATACCAAACAGTTTCTTAATAACAAATGCACACAATATCCTCCAGTCAGAACTAACCGTTTTAAAAAGTCATTACTATAGGAATGAAGATGTCAGCCAAGGCATATAGAGTTGAAGGGGCTGCAGAGCCGGTCCTAGTACCAGATGCAAGCTGAAATTCAAGGTTGGTCCATAAAGGGAGCTGTCATTAACTTCTGTGGCAACAAGCATAAATCTAGAATAGTGTTACACTGACTCCTTCACACATTTTGTCTGGAAGACTTTGCCAAGAAGATGGAGTTGAGAATGAACTTTCTCTTGCCTTAGTTGGCTATTTTCTCTAGCTTTTCTTTCCTACTGCTATTGATCTGCTCTTTGTAATATCAGCCCTAGATCAGTTGCCTTACTGGCCAGAACAGTTTCCTCAGTGGTCACCCTGAGTGGGCATCCTCTGTGAAGTACCCACTCCTTTTTGTGGTATATCATGGCTTAGTTTATGCATCTCAGAAGTGTTTTTTATATATTATCTCAGTGTGCACATGTCATGCATTTTCAGGTTATCCCTGCTTTAAATACCAGGAACCTGTATTTAAAATAATTTGACTGAGATTTTAAAATTATTTCAGAAAAATATTTCATTGATTTTGCTTGGATGTCAGTTTTGATTACTTTAATGCAAATAGCCTGGAGATTTTAGCCTAAGGTACCGTGGATATCATTGAATTACCAATTGCTCATAAACACATTACTCTTGTTTACTTTTGGATTACTATCCAAAGAGACAATTACTGCTTTTGATTCTAAGAAGCTTCATATCTGCTGTAAGAGATACTGAAGTCAGAACAACAAAGAAGAATCTTTAAGGCATGACAGATGGCAAACATGCCCCATAAAAAAGTAATTTCCTCCAGGAAAATGCTGTGTAAAATATAATATGCTGTATATGAACAAGCTCTTGGTCTAACAAATAGGATTATGATAGTATTTATATTAAGAAAAATGAAAATAACTAGATAAAGACTATTCAACCTAGCAAGAAAGCAATCCAACTCTAGCAAAAAATATGTACCCTTCAATTCACTTGAGTAGGCATTTAATCAGATTCAGGCATTAGGAAGACATTGCAAATATAAGTCTGGAAGATAAATTATATCATGGAGAATGATGGCCCATGAGATATAAGAATTTAAATAGAAGTATAAGATTTCATGAAAGAAAATGCTTTAGAATAATCATATCTCAAAAAAACTGGTTAGATAAATGAAATGCTTTTTAAAATGTAGAAAAATCACCTGGAATCCTTTTGATACATTGGGACTACAATTCCCACATTTTCCACTGGTCAAAACAACTGGGAGTTGTAGCCTCAGCATGTAAAGAGGTTGCACAGTTATGGAAGGAGGCTGGCAATAACTGGCAAATGTTCCCAATTATCCAAGAAATATATTAGCCTTTGCCATTGGTTTATGTTATTTTGTTGTCCTTTTTAGTATTAACATTTATTTATTTATATTTATATTTCAAATTTCCATCACCACCCATCTCCCCTGAGAAGGAGACTCTGGGCGGTTTACAATCAAAATTAAAACACCTAATTACAGTATAAATACTATGTAAAAATAGAATAAATACAGAGTAAAAAATATAAAATCCATACTTAAATAAAATACTTTCTGTGAGATTTTTCAGGGGAAAGGAAGCAGACCTCTTCTGAAGGTAAAGTTCCCCTTCAGCTGTGCTTGACTCACATTAACTACAAGGATATGTCTATGTTGGTCTCTTGGGTAACAATGTGGAAGTGATTTATCATTGTCTTTTTTGAGAATTCACTTCGTAAACTGGTCTACAGTCTACCCCTGAGGAGTCATGGTGGTTGACCATCCAAATACTAACCAGGTTTGACCTTGCTTAGGTTTTGTTTTGTTTTTCAAAGATGTCCTAAGGTTGGCTGCATGCTAACACCTGATATCTTCTGGCAGAAAGCAATTTATTTTGTTCAGGGATGTTTTACTCTACTGCTTTATACTATCTGTAAACCTAGAGTAGAAAAAATCCTCCAAGCCATTTTTATGGGTCTAAATAAGACAGTGTGTTCTATTAATGTCACATTTTTATGTAGTATACATTTGTTTGGAAGTTTGCACTGAATGCTGAGGTGCAAGGTTCCATTTTGGCTACCTTGTCAAGAGCTCCTCATTTGTTTCAACACTGAAGAATTGAAGAAAGAAAACCTGGCTGCTGCCAGCTGTGGAAGAGTGATCAAAAGGAATTGGAATTAGACAGACAGAGATGGGGAAGTAGAAATGACCTTTTTTTTCCCCCTCATATCCTAAGATATTCAAGAAATGGAAGAAGAAAATGGGCAGGCAGCTATAGCTCTAAGACTAAGATTTCTTTTTGTTATCCATTCAATCGTGTCTGATTCTCGGAGACTGCCTGGACAATTCGTTGCAGTTTTCTTGGCAAGATTTTCGGAAGTGGTTTGCCCTTGCATCTTTCCTAGGGCCGAGAGAGAGAGTGACTTGCCCAAGACACCCAGCTGGCTTCATGCCTAAGGCAGGATTAGAACTCACTGTCTCCCGGTTTCTAGCCTGGTGCCTTAACCACTGCACCAAACTGGCTTTTAAGACTAAGATAGGATGCATCAAAGTTATTCCCCCTCCCTTGAGCAGAAATATATGGGATTGCATGGCATATCATTTCCAACCTTTCCTTTAACAATGTGCTATAAGACATATTTTATACTTTGCAAAGAAACTTTTTATAGAGTCTTTCTTTGAAGCAGCAGAGCAATATTGCTTCCAGCAATGTGCTTCCTGAAATGTAGATTTCCTCTCAATGAAAAAAAAAAAACCCTGCTGTCTTAAGCCTGGACAGGCAAGCAAATTGGATGCTACAAAAGTAGCATCTCTCATCCCTTGTGTCACAGGTAGGTTTAGGGACTGTAGTTTGATTCCTTTGCCTGCTCCTTCCTCTCTTTATTAGAATAGGACATATGTCTCTCTCCATCTGATGTATTTTTATCTAACGGGTTCTTTTTGCAATCTTTCAAGTGCTCTACAGAGGAAGGAAGGAAGGAAGGAAGGAAGGAAGGAAGGAAGGAAGGAAGGAAGGAAGGAAGGAAGGAAGGAAGGAAGGAAGGCAGGCAGGCAGGCAGGCAGGCAGGCAGGCAGGCAGGCTCACAGTAGCAGAAGACTTTCCCTAGTGCCTCAAAGGAATGGTAACATCATCCCTGTCAATACGTCTTATGAGGCTTGCTTGAAAAAAAAAGTTTAAAGCGTTTAAACAGAACAGTCTTCATCTAGACGTACAAATATTTATGCAAAACAATAAAATCAAAAACACAAACACGCACAGCAGACTAACTGTCCCTCTTGGACCAAAACCAAATATACAATTCCAGTGTGCTCGCAAAAGTTGTGGCCAGGGAATCCAATTGGTCTTTTTATTAAAGTTTGAGTTACTGTTCTGCAATTCCCACCCCCAAAATAAAACTCTATTTCCAAAAAACTGGACAGCAATTGTTGCTGCCATTTATAAAATGGAGTTTGAAATCCAGAGACCTAATAATGACATAGCAAACATAATAGCAGGGATGTAGAAATTGGCCCTTGTCCTGCAGTTCAGCTATATTTATGCACTAATTCAGATTTCCTTACAGCAGGTGATAAGAGCACTTAGCTGTTACTCAGTTCTCTTAGCAATCATATTTAGCACTCCAGTAATTTCCCAAAGTTCCCCCTGATACTGCATTTTTAGGGTCAAAGCAAGCACTTGAAGAGGTTTTGCATCTTCATCCATGGATCATCCTGCACAGGGCAACAGAGGAGAAACCTGTGATTGGCCACAGAGGACATAATGTTGAACCTGCTACTGGATATAAATATGCAATTTCATCTCTTACCTTGGCACATGCTGTTTAGCCTGATGGCAAGAGCCCACCTGATGCTTCACATAAGTCACCCCAAGTGAAAAGCCAACACTACAAATCTGGAGCTAAGCTTTTAGTTGATTATCTCTGTAATATATTCCAGTCTCCATAATGGCAACACCTCCTTCTGACTGTGGATGCTTCCCAGAGATTAATTGACTCTAATTTTTATGATCCTTTGATCTCAATCCAACCAACACAGATAGTACATTTTTTTCCACTCATCTGTGAGACAGAGACATGAGGGACTAATTCGGCAGTACTGCCTTAAAGGACCTGTTATTATTATTATGTTATTACTGCAGCAATTGCAATACATTTTAGCACAAGCTTTAAGGAGTTTCAATTAAATAGTTGGGTAAATCAAAGCAGTATTTTCAGCAACTTGGCAGCATCATTCCCTACTGAATACTTTGGGAGTTATAGATCCCAGCTGGCATTTGAGGAAACTGCATCCAGAAATACCTCCCTCCTTGATATTCAGGTCAGCAGAGATTTTGAGATATTGAACATCAATTCCACTCTGCTGAACTGCAAGCATTCTGCTTCTGTGACCTGCAGCCTTACATCTAATTTTCTAGTGTTCCTAGGAATACAGAAACAGGGTAATCTTGTATAATACCCATTTATATACCCAATACCCAATAAATTTATATACTTCCCTATTGACCTACATTTGTTCATGTATTCTTTCTCTGCCTCCCACACTTCTATTTTCACATGTAACATACCAACACATTCCAACGTTAATGAGAAATGTTGGGTTTTGATGTGGAAGAAGTTAAGCAGACTGTATGAGAGAAGCGACCCCCAGAAATAAGGCAGAGCACACCAATTATGTTTGGAGAAAGACTCCTCCTGAAACAAGGGTGTTCCCAAAGGCGGAGTCAAAAAAGTCAAGATGGCGGTTAAGACCTTGTGATCAAAGCCCTATCCCTATTTTAAGTGCTCTGGAAGCACTGGGAAAGCTTTCCCAAACATAATTGCAAATAGGGAGTGATTTGGGGAAATTACTGCTAGTGATGGAAACCTTAAGTCCCCCTTCCTTCTACCATAGGCTTGCAATTCTCTGCACTGCAAAACAGTTTGAAATAAAAACTCCCCTTTTCCCTCAGTAATGTTTCCTGCCATGAAGTCAACTTGCTGTGTAAGAAAATGCATGGGTCTGCATATACACAGCATAGGAATAGATGCAGGTGAGTAATGACAATGAGCTGTATTGACCCCTCCTACTTTTGGCTTTAACCCTTTCCTCATCAGTATGCAGTCCCTTGAAGGTGTTGTGTGGGATAGACAACCCAGAGCTGCAGGGCCCTATGCACCCTTCAACTCCTTGGTTGTAACCCCTGCCCCTTGCAGATTATACACCTGAAATTCAGTAGGAAAATTGCTTAATTCGGGTGGGGTTATTTTTGGCCTTTTCTTGTTTGTTTGTTTGTTTGGGGGGGGTGGTATTAAAAGGGGTGCTGGTTTAAAAGGGGTGCTGGTGCTGGAGGTCTCCTTATCTCATTTCCACCCTAAAAAAGGGCAAAATGCCCCTTTTTTCAGCCCCAACCCTCAGCTGGTATAAAACTAGTGATAAGCAAACTGGCTGAATTCATAAGTTCAACCAAATCTTGCCAGATTTTGGAAAGAGTTCTGTAACATAATTCAGCTTGGGTAGTTTGGGGCATTCAGAACAATTGGAAGAAGAACCGTTTATCGTATGTGAGTGATTAGTATTACTGCATACATTTCTGCTCAGTAAGACTTCATCCTAAGTGTTATAGAAGGGTAGCCTTAACCTAGTCCTGTATTAAATTCAACACTAACTATTTCTGGATGAGTGTGGGATTGTAAACATGTGTACTTGCTCTTCCTCCATGCACACTTTTATTTCCCCCCCCCCCCATTTACCTCTGTCCCTTTGTCCTTGACTCAGTTCCTTTCTGACTCCCATTTCCTCATTTTACACTTCTTTACTCTGTTAAATTGTTAAGCAAATAACATCAAGATTAGGTCAATATACCAAGCCACCCAATTGGGATGGACACAAAAGAAGTATTCTCATATACAATCACCTTGAATGACCTGAAATTCCATGTGTAAATAAGAAGACTTGTGAACTAATATTGCCAATAATGTTTACATCTTACATTGTAAGTAGAGATTTTAAACTCCTGATGCTACGCTGTGCCAAATAATAGCCAAAAATATGGATTAGTTACAAGGCACTTTGGTTACGGAGCTCTGGACATCAGCCAAAATATAGGAAAACAAAATACAGAATAGTAAAATGTGGCAAAAGCTTTTAGCTGTGCAATCTCTATAGATGGTGACCAAATATCTTCAAAAATTGTAAATAGAGAGATTTACCCATCCTATGAGATAGGTTTCTAAAGCATTTTAACAGTGTAAGTCCTTTGAGAGGACAGCCAAGCCATAAATGTCCTTCAAAGTCAAAATTTAAAACTTGAAATGTAGGAACTTTGCTTTCAGTTAATGGTAGAGCAGAAGATTCCAGATTAATTTCTGGCATCTTGAATCATCGTTAGTTACTAATTCTGGAAAAGACCTCTTTTGCAGCACTATCCCAAGCTGGAATAGTCAGTACTGAACCAAAGGGACAATGGACTGACTCAGGTCAGATGGCTCTATATACGGTATAAACCAGAAGTGCAGAATGTGTGTTGGGAACTGGCCACCTAAATTATGTGTAGCACTGCAATTAATTCCTATATTCCTAATAATCGTACTCCAAACAGCAGCAACTTACGGAGCAGGCTAGTCCAAACTGCTCTGAATAGATTTTAAACAAAAAAAGGCAACAAATAAACAATCTAAACAAAAGTTAAAGATAGTTTTCCTTAACACAAAGAAAATAAATTTAAAAGTTACTAATCTAGAAGTAGACATTGTGATTTTTTTGCCTTCTAGCCATGCCTTATGAGGGCCTTCAGAGTACTGGGTCAATTCTGTTGATTGTTAATCATAAAAAACAAACAAACCCAGAATAATGGTATTTTCCAACAGCCTTAAAAAGCACAACTAGTATATACAGTAGATAGATCACCAATAAAACAGGTTAGTTGCTTTAAATATTTGGAGGTATTTTTTTCAAGCCTCTAGACAAATGGCACAAAGTCAGATCTTTACTTTGGTTACAAACCAGCATAAGGTACATATCAACTAAGCTCAGAGAAATAGGTTGGACAGGCTAATTTTTTTTTTTTTTAGGAACTAGGGTGGGCTTTGTACAGTATACCTGCAGCCATTAGATCAGTGTTCCTCAACCTTGGCAACTTTAAGATGGGTGGACTTCAATTCCCAGAATTCCCCAGCCAGCATGTCTGACTGAGGAATTCTGGGAGTTGAAGTCCACCAGTCTTAAAGTTGCCAAGGCTGAGAAACACTGTGGTAGATTATTGGTTGCAAAATCAGTAACACAGCTTCTTTATGGAGTGTAGCTGAACCCTGGCATAACATTCTAGCCAAACGAAAGAATTCAGTCATACTTTCGGAGAGCCATATTTTCTGCACCTTGAAGTGCTTCCAGTGCTGTACTGAAGCCACAGCCTGGGCTGATTAGCAACAAAGCAAGAGTCTGGCAACTAATCACATATTACTGGTGTATGCAGGTCAGGAAGCAACAGTTAGAACCAGACATGGAACAACCGATTGGTTCAAAATTGGGAAAGGAGTATGACAAGGCTGTATTTTGTCACCCTGCTTATTTAACTTATATGCAGAGTACATCGTGAGAAATGCTGGGCTGGATGAATCACAAGCCGGAATTAAGATTGCTGGGAAAAATATCAACAACCTCAGATATGAGGACGATACCACCCTAATGGCAGAAAGTGAAGAGGAACTAAAGAGCCTCCTGATGAGGGTGAAAGAGGAGAGAGCAAAAGCTGGCTTGAAACTCAACATTAAAAAAACTAAGATCATGGCATCTGGTCCCATCACTTCCTGGCAAACAGAAGGGGAAGAAATGGAAGCAGTGACAGATTTTATTTTCTTGGGCTCTAAGATCACCGCAAACGGTGACTGCAGCCATGAAATTAAAAGATGCTTGATCCTTGGGAGGAAAGCTATGGCAAACGAAACAGACAGCATATTAAAAAGCAGAGACATCACCTTGCCAACAAAGGTCTGTATAATCAAACCTATGGTTTTCCCAGTAGTAATGTAGCAGTAATGTATGACTGTGAGAGCTGGACCATAAGGAAGGCTTAGTGCCAAAGAATTGATGCTTTCAAACTGTGGTGTTGGAGAAGAATCTCAAGAGTCACCTGGCCTGCAAGGGGGTCAAATCAGTCAATCCTACAGGAAATCAACCCTAACTGTTCATTGGAAGGACAGATACAGAAGCTGAAGCTCAAATACTTGAGCCACCTAATGCAAAGAGAAGACTCACTGGAAAAGACCCTGAGCATTAGAGCAAATTCTGGGAGAGAGTGGAGGACAGGAAGGCCTGGCATGCTATGGTCCATGGGGTCACGAAGAGTTGGACACGACTTAATGACTGAACAACAACAAAAATGTATCTCCCATCTTCTTCTAAATATTGGTTCCAATAAAGCCATGGAGCTTATTAAACAAAGACTAGAAGACATGAACTTCAGCATAATTTAGCAGCAGGTTCTATCATCTCCCCAGTGAATCAAGAGAACCATAATCTGCACATTATTTAAGTTATTCTACACCCATCACCGATGGGCTTTTGCCAAAGCACATTTTAATGCCCTCCTTTCTCCAATTATGGATGATGTCATGTTCCCCGTTGCAAGGCATCCATGCATCACAACGGGGAACATGCCTTTCAGAAAGGGGGAAGGAAGGAGGAAGGAATAATCCTAATCCCTTAAACACTTTAACACTAAAGCAATCACCAGGGCAAAGGAGGCACCTTTGCCCGGACCAGAGGAGCCATCAACATATCGCCCTAACATCTCCACATTACCCTGGGGGACACACCTGCACTGGACACGGGAAGGAGACAGAGGAAACCAGCGATGATCCTCATGATCGCCCATCGCCAGACCGGTATCACTTCCAGATCGCCCATCAAGGATCCGGATCCAGCTTGTGGGACAATGGGTGGTGGTGGACGGCAAGGTCTGCACCGCAGGTATATACGAGGTACCCCGCAACCACACCCGCATTCCCGTCTTTTTGCGTGTATGCACTCTGTACCCAATAAACGGAAATCCTTAGCCCCATCTAAGTGAGTCTGTGTCTTATTGGGGAACGAGGCAACCCTGACAGATGACAGTTATTAAGGAACCCTGTCATGCTTAGGCAATGCCTTTTTGCCTCTGGTGAACTTGAAATTCTAGAACATGTTTTTAAAGATCTAAATTCTATGAGGAATTGACTCTCAACTAATTCACCCTCTAATGGAAAGACTGCCTGGCTGCCCCGATTAATGTTATCTAGAAATTTCCTTAAATGACAGGTGTCCTAAAATGACCTTTTTAATTGTTAAGTTTCATCCCTTTGCCATAAGGCTACATCATATCCAGACTTCTTAATAGATGTACATTATATATTAAACTCTTATGCTATTATATTTTTGGACTGTACTTAAGTTGTTTTAAATTGTATTGATCTTGGACCACAATAAAAGATGTGGATGATGATGATGATGATGATGATGATGATGATGATGATGATAGCCACAACACACATAATGTACACATTCTGAACCATTCACAAAACCATGGCAATTAAAGAATAATTCATGGTACAAAAGTGGCTTCCACGTTCCAACTACATCTTTATTGTTGGATTTCTCATTATTGCAGTATGTCTGTCTTCTTCAAACTCAAAACATTGTCCTTTTATTTCCCACTTGTTTCTCAGAAGCTATTCCTTTGGTTTCTGGACTGAGTTGCGTGCATTCATTTTCGGTCTTAACTGACTTATTCTTTGTCCTTGACTGAGTTTCCTGAAGAATTATTTGCATGATAGACAGTTCTTGATAAAGGAAATGGGCTTTTCAACACAGAAACTGTAAAGGAAACTTAAAAGTGTCCAATTTATCTCTCCATTCTATCAAACAAAGAAAAGGGAAATATAATCTAGATGACACAGCAGTAGATTGCATTTAAACATACCTTCACAAATGCTATTTCTTAGGAGTCAAGGACGGATGAATGTTATTCCACAAACCTACTGATGTAATTCCAATTAGATCCAGTTGTCTACAACAAGAACTACCATGGCCCAGGCATTTTTTTAAAAAGTTTGCTGTGTTTAGTTTTCACTTCAATAAAGGGCCCCTCAACTCCAGATTTTTTATTTATTTTTTTAGTTTTCCAAGCAAGAAAATATTTTTAAAAGCTTCCTAGGAAAATAGGAAAGAAACTCACCACAGCTTTGCAATGGGGGTAACA
Source organism: Candoia aspera (assembly GCF_035149785.1). Lineage (NCBI taxonomy): Eukaryota > Metazoa > Chordata > Lepidosauria > Squamata > Candoiidae > Candoia > Candoia aspera. Next base: position 76,687,259 of record NC_086154.1, on the reverse strand, counting down.
TTTAAAAACTTGCTCTGAGAAAACTGGGATGTTTCCACAGCCCCAAAACAGAGACAAATAGCTTGTTTTGACCAGTGAGAGAGTCACAAGAGACAGTATGAAGTGAAAACATGGCAGGAGAAACAGGAGTACTTATAGGCTGCTGGAAAACCAATCCAGGTGACTGGAAAAGAGCTTTTCTGAATTCTGTTCCCCTTATTGTTCTAAACTCTTTCAAGGAACATGTCTGTCCACTTGAAAATTTGCTAATCTCTAGAACTACATGAAGAGCCTCACTTCAACTGCACCCAGGAAGACAGAAGTCTAACCCTCCTCTTGAGGTGTGTGTGTGTGTGCGTGCGTGCGTGCATGTATTCAAGTTATTCCTCTTAATTGGCATCTTAAAATACAATGAACAATTTCCCCACTCTCTATCTTTAGCAATAGGGTAGGCCAACTACTGCACATTCATGCTTCTGACAAAAGCCTAGACAATAGAGCAGAGCAAACTGCAGGTGTACCAATCACTCCTTTCAGCTTTCTTGCTAGCTTTTTGCTTTGGCTGTCTGCCCTATTCAATGCATTTTGTTTCTGATGATAGCCATTCTGATCTTCAGTTGCTTGGCAGAGATAAATGCTGGTTCTCAAGTCATCCATGGGTTTAAAAATGTCCATCATTGTACTGATGCAACAAGGTTGAATTCAAGCCCAAAGTCATTGTTTGAATTAATAATAAGGGGGTGTTTCATTTTTTCAAACCCAAATAGAGAAAATAGAGGGGCAAGACATCAGAAACCATGTGACTCACACAATCTAAAGCCAGTTATCTTCACTTCTTGTGCAAGTTTTCTATATTTTAAATCCCATTTTCTTCATGGGATGACAGATCCGATGCAGGGGTTTTTTTTAAGGATTTTTTGAAAGAATCAAATAAGTATTTGAGAATTGTGCTAACATATTACATTGCAATCTTTGTCAATTCATGTTGAAGACTGCTGTAAATATTGTGTAAGTTACTCCAATTTTTATACACATGTTCAAAAGCCTTCAGTGTTTAAATCCTGCAGTATATGAAAGCAGATGTTGAAAACTGACATGGAATTCTTATTTTCCTGGCTTCTGTTCTAAATCCTGTCATTTTCATTTTGCAAGATGAGGGCCATCATTTTAATTATTTTAATTACTGTTAAAATAAAAAAAAATTATTAGTTTTCTAGAATATAAGGCTTCTGATCTAAGCTGTACGCTTGTGTGTGCATGTGTGTGCAGAGGTGCCTGTGTGCATATCAGAGCTGTGCAAAACCATCAAGAAGGGTATTTTCTTGTAGTGATGGAATCTCTCCCTCTCTCTGTAGTAAAAACGTTCTTTAAATGTATCCATTTAAGTGTGTCTTTCACTCAGATAAGTGCGGTAAGGAACAGCTCAGATCCTCTCTTACTCTGGAATAAATTATCCTTGTCTAAACCCTCTTTCTCTCTTCAGCTTTGTGTCCCTTTGGGTACAACTGGGATCTATCATGAACCATTGCATAAGTGCTTACTATACCTGGATGTTATGTGTACTACATGCAAATAGCTCCATTTTTGGCTTGGCCAATTAATACATTTAAAGTTAGAAGGAACAGCCTCACACAGCCCCTAGGGATATGTAGAAATTTATTAGCAATAGAGAAAGCAGTGGTCTTCACCAGAATATACAAGACAAGTCCCTCTGTCTGTGGGGGACACAGGAAGTAAATCCTGCAGTGGGAGACAGCGGGAATCAGAGATCTTGAACAGGTAGGAGACAAAGGAAGTGTATGTGTGGCGATACATGCAGCTGTGCATAACTTCAGTCCCCCCAAAGGATTATCTCATGCTTGATCTCTAGAGATTTAAGAATATACATGCTCTATGGAACAGCATCCCCTTGGAGATTCAGTTCCCCCAAATCCTGTTAGTTTTTTGTAAATCACTGAACATCTGGCTGTTTCCCTGGGTATTTGAGTGAGGTGGTTAGATAAGCTCTGCTATTGTTGATGTAGTTTTCTTTCTTTCTTTATTCATTTATTTCTGTGAGTGGGGTTACTGCTTATCCTTGGACATCTGAGGTTATATGTTGTGGAATCATGTGTGTCTGTGTGTGAGCACGGGTGCTTAATCCTTGTACACCTCCCAAAGTTACTTGTGTTAGATGGGCAGCTATACCAAGCAAGCAAGCAAGTGCCTTGCTGAGTCAGGCCAGCAGTCTGTTTTCATGATTTACACGGTGGCCAACCAACTGCATGATAGCCAACCAACTGCACAAGAAAGCTCATTTGTCTCCCACTGATGGCCTTCAGAGGCAGCCACACTGACATCAATAACCATTGATCACTAGGATTTCCATGAATTGGTCCAATCCTTTTTTGAAATGAGCCAAGTTGGTAGCCAGCACCATATCTCGTGCTAGTGAATTACAAAGTTTAATTATGCATTATGTTTAAAAAAAAACTTTGTCCTGCTTCTTCCAGGATTCAATTTCACTCGGTCACCTCTGGTTCTAGTATTTTGGGAAGGAAAAAACAGCTTCTCCTTGTCCACTTTAACTACAATGTGCATAATTGTGTACACCTTAATCATGTTCCCTCATTTGCCTCCTTTCTAGACTAAAAAGTCACAACTTTTCCTCATAAGGAAGCTGCTCCAGCCCCTTAATCATCTTAGTTGCCCTCCTCTAAACCTTCTCTAGCTCAACTATATCTTGTTTGTGGTATGGTGACCAGAACTGCATGCATTATTCCAGATGTGGTCATACCATTCATTTATATAAGAGCATTGTAATATTGGTGTCTCTATTTTCAATGGACATTGGCCTTTTTTTTTTTACAGCAAATGCACACTCTATCAACACCTTTACTGAACTGTTTACCATTACTCCAAGATCTCTTTCCTCATCAGTCACTGCTACCTCTAATCCTATTTGTATGAGCAGTTAGGATTTTGGGCACCAGGGTCCATCACTTTATACCACTGCCCTAATGTTCAGAGATCCCTTTGGAACTCGTCACAGACCCTTATTGTTTTTACTACTCTGAACAATTTAGTGTCATCGGCAATTGGCTATTCCACTAGTCACATCCAGTTCCAGATCATTTATGAATATATCAAAAAGCACTGGTCCTAGGGCAGAATACACTAGTTAACATCCCTCCCTTGTGAGAAATGTCCATTTGTTCCTACATTTACTCCTGCCCTTTCATTCCATGGCTGTTAGGCTTAGTAAGAAGTCTTTGGTGAGGGACTTCAAAGGCTTTTTGAAAATCTAAGTAGATGATGTCTACTGGCCTGCCCTTATCCATGTGTTTAACACCTCCAAAAAACTCTAGTGGATTAGTTAGACAAGACATTCCCTTAGCAAAGCCATCTTGGGCATCCTTGAGCAAGGCCTGTGCCTCCAAATGTCTGGCATTTTATCTTTAATAGCATTTTATCCTGCTTTCCACTTATTGCCTAGATTATATCTAAAATAAGGGACACTGTGTGGTAAGGTGTATGGATATCCTTTATTCATTTCTGGTCTCTGATTCTATGTTATCCAAAGCTACATAAAAGGTACAGAACTTTTCATGCTACACTGGGTGGCAATTTATAGGGATAGTGGGTGGGATGGGTTGAACATGAAAATGCAAGCTCAAAAGATATTAACTGAAAATGTCAAAGACACTTTTGTCCTTTTCTTTCCCTCCAGCCATTATGTGCACTTATTAATACAATAATGATGATTAATAGGAGATCTGACTCCAATGTCTCATTATGTAAGATAACTAGAGACCAACTCTGGATTATAATTACACATGATGTATATTATCACTTTCTATCAAGTTTACAGAGTGGAACAAGAATCAGAACATACAATGGATAAAAAGGGGAGGGAGGTGGGACCACACTTTTCAGAGGTCTATTGAGATATCATGTGGCATAGCCCTGATCAACACTTTAAATATTTTAGAAATTGTTCCTGATGTTCCAGAATTGGTATTTGCATCATTTTCTGGTAAGAATAAGCATTCATAAAAAAAAAATACCAAATTTTAGAATGAAGTAACAAAGAAGTGGTAGTCTTTTGAAGAGGAAGAATACCCATATGACTTTGGGATTTAGATGGCATCTTACCTTTTCTATTTCAATCATCAATTTTGTAGTGATAGTTAAAAATTCCCAACCCTTTTATTAGAAAACTAATACCCAGATTGGCCCAGCCACATTCTCCTGCACATGCTAAGTCTTGTCTCATTTGCAGAGAGGTTTTACGGTTGCTATTTTGTTACTGTTGATCAGGACTGTCATCCCACATCCTGCAATTAAAATGGTGCAGCTCGTTCTCCCTAACAGTGCAAACCTAACTATGTCTCCTTAGAGATATCTTTGACTAAATTTAATGAGACTTATTTCTATGTAAATGAGTACAAGAGAAAGATTAGTCCACCTGTTTGTTCTCCATCTGTAGTATGAGCAACTGTTCTTTCTGGGGCATTTCAGGACTTAATCCAATTTCTCTTCCTATTGTCGGAACCAGTAATGAAGTTTTTAAAAAATTGCATTCATTCTATCTACACGACCAAAACACCTCAATATGCTTTTTTCGCACTGGTCAATTTCTTTTGTATTCATCCCACATTGGTTCACCATCCGTTCATTCCTAGCCCTCAAAATTTCCTCAAAATTCACTCTTGACACAACCCAAAAAAAAAAGTCTCCGTCTTACACGTTCAGTCCAGAACCTCCAAAATCCACTCTTCACGCTACCAAAAAAAGGCTCTCATAGATTTACACCTTTCATAACTCTTAAACTTTGGGAAATACAGTAGATAGAGAACTAGATTCTTAGACTTTTAGAAGATGATGTTCATAAATAGTAGATACTTCAGATGGTTATTTAATATTTACATTTTAAAAAATACTTATCTTCTTAAGTTGAATACTAGACTTTTCTTTAAAAGCTCTGAAGTGCAGAATAAATTCCAAGAGAAAATTACTGAAGTGGCCATGATCTAATTCTTTATAATATTATCAAACAATTACCATTCTCTTTCATTCTTGGGAATTGAAATTCTGAACACCCCTTCATTCATTTCACCTAGCAGAATAACTATCAGATCTCATTCATTCAGATTGCTGCAATTTTTTTCCCCAAAACTCACCCAGGTTACCACAATTCATTGCAGCATATGAGTTGCTACTTTTTTGTGCATCTACAATAACCTAAAGGACCCCAATCCACACTTTCTGACATATATTTTAGCCCTTGTAGTCATATTAAACTACAGTTTCATTTCCCTGTAGGAAATTCAGATCCATAAGACCAAACTTCTTCCAGATCTATTACTTCTGTCCTTTTTGTCTTAATTTTACATACATGCAACATACCTATTTTTCATTTCATTTATTCATGTTCTTTCTCATTTGCTCCTCTTACATTTCAAGTCACAATTTTCTATATGCTGTGGTCGTCACCAGATGGCCTATTGATGTCACTCATTGTGGAGTCGGTCAATTGAGACTTTCACATATTTTTAGTAAAAGAAAGAAAAGGTAAACTAGGTTACCAATTTTAGACATTTCTACTGGGAAACGAACTCATGGACCTTTGCACTTCAGTTCATTAGCTTTAGATGCTATTCAAGTCCTGGTACTCACTTGTTGCAGAAAGGGGTATATAAAATCATATATGGTAAAATAGAATTTTTCCTTAGATGTATATATGTGGAGAATCATCTCTGTGGGAACACTGATTAAACTAAACTCATTGGTCAAACTGTTTCTGTGTTTGGAATTTGGAGGAAGACAGTCTCTTACAAACAGATTTTGTACTGCAATCTTAAACAACTATTCAGGATATAAAAATGGCATATCTCTTACAGGACAATCTTAATTAGCTAGGGTCTTCCAGTAACTCCACCATTTTCAGAAAAACAATTCCAGACATATTGATTATGAAGCTATGGGCATGCACCATACCCACTTCTGTGTGCATCCAATCATCCATACTCAAGTCTATCCAAGTAGAAAATTAGCACTATCACTGTTGACAATACAAATAATCTTTTGATTCCAGCAGCACTGTAACAGGCAATGAATTACCAGGGTGAAAACCACTAGTCATTTGTTTGGTAATGATGATCTTGTAATATAGCAACATTTATTAACTCTGCTGCTATGTACATTAGGATGGGGGACAAGGTCTTTTAAGGCAAACAGTAAAATATGTCTTTTTTCCATCTACCTGGCAACTAAACTTGATCCCTAGATTCCTTTCCCATTTTATATCTAGAACTTCTATTTAATCTTTAATAAGCTAATTCCAAAGACTGGAGAATCAATTCATGGATGCTGTATAAAAATCTTATTTGGGAGCATTTGCTTCTGTAGATGACTTCCAAAAGCTGAATTTGCCACTTCCAAATTTACATTTGGAAGTGAATCCAGCAGTGTTCAATGGAACTCATTTTTAAGAAGTGATTTTTAGGACAGACAATTTATTTACTAAACATGTACCCTATATACAATAATTGCCTTTATAATGCATGTTAAAATTAAAGAAGTGCCATTTATACAAGAAAGTTAATTTATCTATCACTGCCAATTGTACCAGAGAAGCAAATGTGTAGAGCCAGAGATATCTTTTAAACATTTGGCAACACACACAAACCCGCCAACAATTTTATTTTTTAAAATACTGAAACTCTAGTCCGTTTAAATTGGAGAGAAAATATTTGTGCTCTGTTTAATTTGCCAGAAAATGAGGTTATATAAGGAACTAATATTATCTGTTAAAAATGGAAACACGTACTAATTCACAGGAACTTAGATATATACAGTATAATCATATGACAAATTATAACAACCATCTAAACAAAACCCTAGGGAATGTACTTAGGTTTATATTTTTCCACGTTCAAAAATCAATAATGAATTTAAAGAATTGCACACTTTTTCATTATGAAAAATGACTAGATAATAGCCACAACATGCAGATTTCACATTTACTTATTTATTTACTTACTTACTTATTTATCAATCATACTTATTCACCACCCATCTGGTATAACGATGACTCTGGGCAGTTTACAAATGAATAAAAAGCATAAAAGATACAGTATAAAATATAAATACTGTATATATAAAATATAAAATAATATAAAATCCAAGATGGACTTGGTAAAATTTTCCAGGGCCACATCATGGTATCAACCACCCCCATGCTTGACTATCCCCCCTCTCACCCCATGCAAGGTGGCATAGCCACGTCTTAACTCCCTTTTCCAAGAAGATGTTACAAAAAGTGTATATGATCTAAAGAGAAACCCACTGTTTTCCATGGATTGATGTTGAAAAGCACCTGAATTATTGTTCTTTCCTGCTGGCCCAAAAAGCTTGAGGACATGGATAATGCTGGATGTGCTTCTCTACCACAACTAGGCAAAACATCTCAAATTTAATTGTGTCTAAATTGACAGCTTGTCCCATCTGTTTTATATGGTCTCTGGATCTGTTCCTCTTACCCAGGTAACCCTTACCTTTTAATCAGTGAACTTCAAGTATATATTGCATCAAAATATTTCAAAGATTTGGCCTTAGGAGATGCTGCTAAGATAGACTTTCATAATATCAAGGGATGAAAAACTAAGAGCAAAATATAGATCTTGCATGGATGGCAGTACATTTGATGCTGCCTCTCTTTGCAAAGAAAACTACATGGTCGGAAGGGAGGTGATATGTATAATCAGTGTAAAATGAGAATGCTATTCTTGCGAAAGGCTCTTCAAGGTAATTAACCCCACTGGGGCTCTTAAGACTCTACTCTTTAAATCTGGAAGCCATATTTATTCTAAATTGTTCCTTGTATATTTAAGAATATGTCCTTATCTAACTGGCGATGGAGGTTCTGAACTTTTCAAATATAGGATCCACAAGAGGGTTTCCACTATTACAAAATTTCCATCACACATAACTGTGTTCAGAGTACATATTTAACTTGATTATTGAATTAACTTATTTTCTTGAGTCACGCAATACAATAAACCATAAACTTACCAACCAAGGAGGGTTTGCATAACATCTTAAGCTACCAAGATTAACACTACCCAACCTTATCATGTGAATACCTCTACTAGTTTTTACTGTTCCAATTCAGTATGTTGTGTGAACACAACCATAGAATCATAAAAGCACCCTGAAATTCATCCTTTCACAGTCTTTTTAAAAAACAGGCTGGGGTTTTGCCTTCATCTTTCCAAAAACCTTGTGTGCCATAAGGAATACAGGTTATCAAGATAGTATTTAGGGCATCTCCTGAAATAAAGAAAGTGAGAGCCTTAGGGAGGAAAATAATAATAATAAAAAAAAACTCTGGCAGGAAAGTACCAGCATACTCATTAAGATAACTATGATATAATATGAGGATATGAGGGGAGGCATGGCGAACTGAAGATGTCTTCATGAAAGCAGAGCCAACAACTGTGGCAAAGACCAAGGAACCACTAAATAGGCCAGTTCCTTGGAAATTCTCCAGATAAGGAAAGGATGGAAGATCACCCACATATGCTCTGGACAGCTGCTCCTCATGAGGAGACGACAGGACAGCTGTTTTCTGTGGGTTTTAATGCCACAGGATTAGCCATCTTGCTCACAACCACCACAGAGACTTTTAAAGGTTCCTAAGTTCGCAAACCTCACTTTCTAATCACTTCTGGAAATTGCTTGTTAACTACTTCTAAGCTATTAAAGACCTTCAGAATGACAAGTTTGAAAATGCCAGGTGAGTCTGCCTTCAGTCCTGAATGAAAGAAAAATTTAATCATAAGTTTAAGAATTTAAAGAATTTGAAATAAACAGGAAAAAGCTGAATAACATTTTGATCTTAGAAAGTTATAAATAAACTAAGGGTCCATATAAAATTGGAATATTGAAACTTTTACAATAAGATCTTGGAATTAATTATAAAGTACAAACAGCTTCTCATGGGAAATAGATCCTGTTTTGGTTTTTACAAGACACAACATAGATAAGCAATTTCATGATTTCAAAAACTGGACACTAGAGGGGCCTAAAGATTTTAGGTAAAGGAAAGATACACAGGCATGTAAGATGATGGGAAACATTATGACAATAGAAATACTGAAGGAGACTTCTGAAGAATGGAATCAGAAAATAGCCACAATATCAGCAATGTCAGAGAATGGTTTAGAAAATGATGTTTTACTGGATCTGCAAAAGAAATTGGCTGAGATTTTAAAATTTAAAAGGAAAATACAAATGACAAACCAAGAGAGTGACCTGGATAATTTTTTTTTCCTATTGGATTTACAAAAGAGGCTTGTTAAAACCTTGAAGAACTCTCTGTGAAAAGAAGAAATGAAGAGAAGTCAAATCCTATGTCAATATTTGAATGAACTAAAGATTCATGTTCTTTATGTTAGAAGATGTTTGTTTGTTTGTTTGTCAAATTTGTCACCGCCCATCCCCTCCAACCAGAGGGACTCTGGGTGGTTTACAACACAGAATAAATATACAATAAAAACTCAGATAAATACACAATAAAATTCCAATAAAATCCCATTAAAACCAAAACAATTTCTTAACTACCCCAGCTCATAAAATCCAGATGGCTATGATCTCTTCAACCATCATGTAGGAGGGGCACTTCAAGGCACCGGCCAACCCCAAGTATGTCGATTCTCCTCCCTGCCCCAAGCCCGGTGGCAGAGCCAGGTCTTCAACTTCCTCCAGAAGGCTAAAAGCGATGGGGATAATCTTAACTCCAGGGGCAAGATGTTCCAAAGGGCGGGCACTACTGCCGAGAAGGCCCGCCTCCTGGACCCCGCCAGATGGAATTCTCTTATTGACGGGGTCCGCAGCATGTCCTCTCTGCATGAGTGGGTGGGACGGGCTGATGATATGGGGAAGAGGCGGTCCCTCAGGTAACCCGGTCCCATGCCATGTAGGGCTTTAAAGGTGATAACCAACACCTTCAATTGGACCCGAAAGCAAACTGGTATCCAATGCAGCTCACGTAGCAAAGGTGTTATATGCGCCCTTCTAGGGGCACCAAAAATAGCCTGTGCGGCCGCATTCTGGATCAGCTGAAGCTTCCGGATACACTTCAAGGGTAGCCCCATGTAGAGCACATCGCAGTAGTCTATATGGGAGATAACAAGGGCATGAGCGACCGTCCGAAGGGCCTCCCAATCCAGGAAAGGGCGCAACTGGTGCACAACACAAAGCTGTGCAAAGGCCCTTCCAGCCATGGCTGCTACCTGCTCTTCCAGCAGGAGCCATGAGTCCATGAGGACCCCCAGGTTACGCACCGGGTCTGTCTGGGGCAGTGCAACCCTATCCAGAACTAAAAATGACAAAGTCCCAGATACGGAGGAACCCTTAACCCACAGCCACTCCATCTTACCAGCATTCAGCCGAAGCCTGTTGTTCCCCATCCAGACCCCTACAGCCCCCAGGCACCAAGAGAGGGCAGTCACAGCATCACTTACCTCACCCGGGATGGAGATATACAATTGAGTATCATCGGCATACTGATGATACCTCATCCCATGGTGACGGATGATCTCACCCAGCAGTTTCATGTAGATGTTAAATAGGAGAGGAGAGAGGACCGAGCCCTGCGGCACCCCACAAAGGAGAGGTCGAGGGTCGGATCTCTCCCCCCTATCACCACTGACTGGGACCGGCCCTGGAGGAAGGAGGTGAACCAGCACAAAACTACGCCGCCCACCCCCAACTCCCTGAGCCGGCCCAAAAGGATACCATGGTCGATGGTATCGAAAGCCGCTGAGAGGTCAAGAAGAGTGAGGATGGATGCACTACCCCCATCCCGCTCCTGCCAGAGATCATTCATAAGTGCAAACAATGCCGTTTCTGTCCCATATCCTGGCCTGAAACCTGACTGAGGGGTCTAGATAATCCGTTTCCTCCAGAATCCTCTGGAGTTGTAATGCTACCACTTTCTCAACCACTTTCCCCAAAAAGAGGAGGTGGGAGACTGGACAAAAATTATCCAGTACAGTAGGGTCCAACGATGGTTTCTTGAGGAGGGGTTGTACCAGCACCTCCTTAAAGGCAGCTGGAAACACCCCCTCCCTCAAGGATGTATTAACCATCACTTGGACCCAACCACATGTCACCTCCCGAGCTGTTTTCACCAGCCAGGAGGGACATGGATCTAATTGGCAAGTGGTGGCATTTACTGTCTGCAGGATCCTGTCCACTTCCTTGGGTCCAACAGGATCAAACAGTTCCCAGATAACATGGTAAGTACGATCCCTTGGTATCTCCACAGACCCTGCCTCACACTTGGAGTCTAGCGTAGAGCGGATCCGAGTGATTTTGTCTTGCAGATGCTCCGGAAACCCCTCTGCATGGCCCTGTAGGTGGGTCACTGCACCCACCTTCCCCAAAAGGGATTGAGTGATTTTAAATAGGGCCGTTGGGCAGCATTCTGCAGATGCAATAAAAGCGGAGAAGTATTGACGCTTCGCCACTTTTATCGCCACCAGGTAGGCCTTAATAGCAGCTCTAACCAGTGTTCGGTCGGATACGGTCTTTGTCTTCCTCCAGCGGTGCTCTAGACGTCTCTTAATCTTCTTCAAAGCCCTCAGCTCCTCTGTAAACCACGGGGAGCATCAAGTATGATGAGGCAAGAGAGGTCACACAGGTGCGATCCTGTCCAAGGTCCCAGCCGCCTCCCTATTCCAGGTGGTGGCCAGGGCTTCCGCTGGACTGTGCAGCAGATCCCCAGGTATAACCCCCAGCTCCCTCTGAAACCCTATGTTAGAAGTAAAAGGAAGGAATATAAAGTTGGTTCATTTGATCAGGATTACAAGATATGTTGTTACTTCTGGCAATGCTTTATGGATTTTCTGTTGACACCAGGACTGAAAACATGATGCTTTATGGATTTTCTTATAGATAAGAGATGAGATATGGGATGAAGATATAAATGTTTGTTACTTTAGAGAGGTGAAGAGTTACTACATTTGTTTATACTTGTGATGAAAGTTGTAAGTCACTTCTTCATATATTTCTTTTTTCTTTATTATATTCTTACTTTTTTCTTCTCTTTTTCTTTTTTTCTTTTTCCTTGCACTTTTTACTCCTTTCTATTCTCTTTGCTTTCTTTAAGTTTAGTCTGTATTAGATTTTACTATTATAATAAAAATTCTTAATTAAAAATTATATTACAATTTCTAAGACATTTTGAAATATAGGTATGACGGTTACATTTCCACCTTTCAGTTTACCAAGGCATTACTTCATTGGTCCCAAAAGCAATCCCTTGTACCACTAGAAATCCTGGAAAAATGCTGCCAGTTAGGGTAGGGTATGTTGGCCAAGATGGACAAACACCCTGACTCTGTCTAAGGTAGCTCCTCTGATTCTAGGTCTACTGGAAAGTTAGGATTTAGTGCAATAGAATAGCCTTCCCCTTCCCCCTCCACAAGTCCTGTGCTGCCTCCTTGTGGCCGGGGGGCGTGTATGTCCAGAGTACCTAATTTCCCCAACACTGGAAGAAAGACACAACACTGATAATACCTGATTGGGAACTTAAACTTGAAGAATATGCAGCAATGGCAGAAAAAAACAGCATATATTACATTATCCCCATTACATTGGCCCACCCCACCCGATCATCCAGAGAGGGCATGTTGCGGACCCTGTCTGTAAGAGAATTTCATCTGGCGGGGTCCAGGAAATGGGCCTTCTTTGCAGTGGCCCCCGCCCTTTGGAACATCTTGCCCCCAGAGGTGAGGCAGGCCCCTTCACTCCTGACCTTCCGGAAGGCCCTGAAGACTTGGTTCTGCCGTCTCGCCTGGGGTGGGAAAGTGAGCAACCATTCTTGGGGGTGACTCACACCCTAGAGCCCCTATCACCAGCTTGGATTTTATACCCTCTTGGATTTTATATTTATTTATTGTATTTTATAATAATTGTAATGTGTCTGGTTTTATGAGATTTTAATGTTTATGATCGGAGTTTGATTTTATTGTAAACCGCCCAGAGTCCCTCTCTTTGGGGAGATGGGAGGTAATTAAATTTGAATAATAAATAAATAATAAATATATCCACCACAGAAGTTCAGCTAAATTCAAGCAAGGAAGTTTTCCCTGTACACAATACATCATGCAGCAAGGCAAATGGAAAGACTTACAGAATGATTTTTAAGGGGGTCTAAATGTCCATAAACACTTTAAATTGGTCATAGTATAAAGGGGGAAGTTAGAAATTAAAAACCTATCTACTTTTTCCAAGCAGCTCATTTTTCTTTTTTTCTTTTTTCTCTGTTTTAACATAAAAATAACGATACAGTGGAGATTTTAGTATTAAACTCAAACTGTTTGTCAATGTCATACTTAGCATTAATTGTACAATTTAAACAACCTTATGTTCATTACATTTTAGAAATCACATTTAAAACTGATATAAACATTTTTCCTCATCTTGAAAGGTTTGATTTATATATATCTTCATAGCGTTGACAATTTTTAGTATTGTATATGCACCACTGTATTTAGTTATTATCTGTACTCTATAATGTATTATTTGCAATTTATAATGCAATTAAAACATTTAACTTGACAAAAAAATTAGAAAGAGAGTACATAATCCCATTATGGTCACACAAGACATGAAGGTCATCCCAGCTGCCCAGCTAAAGCAAGCCAGCACCTATACTGGGCAGCAGTGATATAGGAAGATGTCAGAGATGGAAGACCACTTTAGTGACAATAGCAAAGAGATAATTTTATGCCATGTGGGAGTAAACCATTCCTGTATTTCACCAAGTAAGTCACAAGGTAAGCAGACTGGCACTATGGAGTATGGGTGGGCAGGCAGGTGCCACAGGTGGGTACTCAAAGAACAGATGGGTGGGCAGGGGCCATAGCTGGGCGCTTTGCAGTGCAAGTGAGCGTGTGCTATGGAGTGCGGGCAGGTGGGCACTATGGAGTATGAGATCCCCATGCCACCCAGGGGCTCCTCAGGAGGAAAAGAAGCAGGAGCAGAAATGACTTGTGGGAGCAACTTGCAACATTCTGCAGGCTTCACCAATGACTTTGCTTGTGGGAAGCTGTCAGGGAAGGTAGAAAATGGTGATCAAGTGACTGCAGGACACTGCAACCATCTTAATTGCGAGCCGGTTGCCAAGCACCTGAATCACGATCATGTGATCGTGGGAACACTGCAATGGCCACAACCTCAAGGACCAGTCATAAGTCCTCCTCATTCGGCACCATTGTAGCTTTGCAAGGTTGCTGAACGTGCGGTCATAACCCGAGGACTACCTGTGCTAATATAGAAAATGCTTAATTGTGGGTAATATAAACATTTATTCTCCCTTCAAAGCAGACACAAATCAGGGTTTTCAATTATTATTCTCCTGGCCTTATACAAAACTAAAGGAAACAAACCTGTAAAAATACAGATTGGATCCACAACAATTATGACCTTAAAGCTTCTGAATTAGAACTGAAAAAGCAACCATGACAAAATGGTTACAAACGAAACAAGTCTTGCTCTTTCCCCACTCCTCTTCTGTGTGTGTATGTGTGTGCGTGCATGCGTGTGTGCGGGTGCTGCTGAAACAAGAAATACTGTAACTGCTACCCATGTTTTTAGAGAAGAACAATTCAAAACTTTGCGGTCACATCTGTTCTTTTTCCTTGGCAGATATTCTACCAAAATATATCACAGCTGAAGGAAATTCTTCGCAATGCAATAAGATTTAAATTTGCTTTGTTATGGCTTTCTTTCTTTTTTCCTTTTGGCTTTATATGTTTCCAGATTTTTAGTACAGTCTTTTTGAAAAAAGTATCTTGGAAACTGCCCAGGAAGACATTTCCTCAAACAAGTGTTTGTACTTCAAAAAAAATCAGAAGTTTCTTTATTTGCTTCTTATCTACTTTTTCATCCCAAATACGCCCTACAATCAGAGCCAAATGGGTAACCAGAGACATATACATGTTGATGTCATTATGCAAATGATACAACTTACTTATTTCCATCAGACATCATAATATCACTATATAATTGTACCATTTGCACAGTCATGTCATAATGCACATATACTATTTACATCATCACAGACTGTTATGGATATTGCTACCTATAATATAATGTATTTCAAATTTGGCTGCATCGTATATTGCGCTATAGCCATTAAAATATTTCCTCATTTACTTTTTATTTATTTCTTAATAAACCTCAGTAAAAGCTTTTCCCCCCAGAATAACCATAGTTGGTTCAGTGTTTCCACTGAGTACCAACCCCATCCTCAGTTACCCCTTTCCCTGACAATTGCTCTGTTCAGACTGTATTAGCTTACAGAGAAATTATTTTTTTTTCATTATGTATAGCTTTGCTCTTACTTACGTATTAACTACTATTGCTATTTTACTTAACAGTTTCCCAATTTAAACATATTCTTTTAGAGCTCTTTACCATCCCTTTTTGTTTTAACAACCCTAATCATTTTGCACCAAGATCTTATTTCATTGCTCCTATCTGTAGGCTGCATTGGTCCAGATAGGGAAGAACAGGTCTCAGCTCCATCCTGCCCAAACTGAATACCTTTGGATCCCCCAGATCCCAGAGCAGGTTTCCAACTTCAGTTCTGGGTGGGGTTGCACTCTCCATAATCCTAACTCTCCTGCTCAGACCTAGTTGCAATCTGGGGTCATTCTGGACTCACAGCTCCTGCTTAAAGAGTA
Source organism: Candoia aspera (assembly GCF_035149785.1). NCBI lineage: Eukaryota > Metazoa > Chordata > Lepidosauria > Squamata > Candoiidae > Candoia > Candoia aspera. Next base: position 76,671,540 of record NC_086154.1, on the reverse strand, counting down.
GGTGGCAGCTGAGGCCAGGAGGGCCTTGTTCTTGTCTTGTTCACCAGTTGTGCCCATTCCTGGATTATGAGGCCCAATCATGCCCTTGTGCCCTAATCACCTCCTGGCTGGAATTCTGAAACACATTCTACATGGGGCTGCCCGAGAAGACCATCTGGAAGCCACAATTGGTCCAGAATGCAGCAGTATGAGTAGTTATGGGCACACTTTGGGACACCTATGTAACTCCACTATTTCACAAACCCCACTGGCTTCTTTTGGCTTCTGGATGTACAGTAATTCAAGATGCTGGTTATCACCTATGAAGCCCTGATAGCACAGGACCAGATTATCTGTAGTATCACATCTCCAAAATAATAGCTACCCATCCCACATTCTCCAATAGGGTGGACACACTTGCCATCTGATGGGACCCAGGAGGTGTGCCTTTTCTGTAGTGGTGCCTGCCCTCTGGAATGACCCCTGTCCCCCCTCCCCCATGATATGACCCTGACCCTGTCGGCCTTCAGAAAGGCAGCAAAAACTTGGTTTTGTCTTCACACTTTAAGGACAGGATAATTGGAGTTTCCTACCTAGAGAGTGGTATGACTGTGAGTTCTGGGTCACCTACTGATGTTTCAGACTATAACTGAAATTATCTTATTTTAGGTTTTGTATCCATTGTACACCAACCAGAGCCACAATATTCAGGTTGGCAGTCATATTGTGAGTTTATTCCTATTCTTTGCTTTCTGTTCTTTAAACTTTCCATACAAAGGTGTCGCCTTTTAAACCAAGAATAGGTAGGCAGTACGTTGCCTTTCAGATGTTGCTGAATTCCAAGTCCCTATTCAATGTGGCAAATAGTAAAGGCAATATGGTAAATAGTAAAGGGTTATGGAAGTTAAAGCCAAGGAAATTGCTTATGTCTCTGTCATAATTGATGACTACTAAATCTGTTCAGGAGCTATAGGCAAGGACCTAATCTTTACAGAAACCCCATTGTTTGATCAGTTTATCCTTGCTTTCCTCCAATTTATCTTTATTTATTGTTGATAATGTTTTGTACCAGTTTATCTTTAATAGATATTAAATGACTTAACTGATAATTTCTTGGATCTCTCTCTCTTTTTTAAAAATTGAAGTAAATGGGCTTCTTTCCAGTCTTCTGTACAGTTCTAGGTGTTTTATAAGTTTGTTAGAAAATGAATAGCTTCTTAGTTGAATTCTTTAAAAATTGGATATCTGTTGTACCTAGTGAGTAATTTGCTTTCATTCTCTTCTATAGGTAATTTGCTTTCAGTTTGTCAATGAAGTACAGAATTTTATTTCTTATCTATAAAAATTGCCTCAGATCCTGAGAGTTATAACTGAAACTATCAGTTCACAGGTACCTGTGAAGTTAGAAGTAAATAATTTGTTCAATTTCTCTTTGATTTTCAAATCCTTCTTTTAATGCAAATCATCTAAATGTCTCTGATTCTTTCACTTCTGATGTATTTAAATAGAGTTTCTTTATTAGCATTATGTGTATGAGTTTTTAAATCCTTTATTTTTAATCTGCATTTCCTTTGTGCAAGTTTGCACATCGCATAAGGTTATGATTTATTTAATCATAGTTTATTAAAAAACATAAAAGTTTTCACAGTAGCCTAAGCCACAAAAAACAACTTACATACCATAATAGCTGGTTTCACAGAACACAACAAAACACAATTCAGCCTCATTATAGTGTAGCAAAATATGGGAACCTAGAAGGCAGTTTTAGCCAGAACTAGCACAAGTCCAGTACACACACACACACACACACACTATAGCTCAGCTAGACTTTGTGGTATCTGAAATTAATGCAAAGCAACAGTGCTAGCTGAGCAAATTTAAATGAAGGAACAAACAACAAAACAAGGTCTTCCAGCACCCCCAAATGGAGTATAGGAACATCTGCAGAATAAGCTAGGTTCCCAATATGAAGAAGCTGCTTGGACAAGCAGCAAAACGTTTCTACCAAAGAGAAAGAAATCTAGTTGCCATGACTCAGCCTACAGACAATTCCACCTGGATGACTGAGAATCTTCATCGACTAGGTTCCCAATAGCAATTATATTTGCATCAGCACAAAGGAATTAATCTTTTCTGTAATGTTCCATTCCCTACACATACCCACAAAATCAGAGGGATATTTTAAAAAAAATGTCTAGAGACAAAGCTTATATGTAAACCCTCTTTGATTTCCCTATTCTTATGTCCTGTTATTACTCAGATGAATCATCTCACCTTAGATAAAAGTGACTGGCCCAAGGTCACCCAGCCAGCTTTCATGCCTAATGTGGGACTAGAACTCTCATTCTCCTGGTTTCTAGCCTGGTGCCTTCACCGCTAGACCAAACTGGCTCTTTTCAGCCTGTTTCACCTATCAAAACGCAAGCCATCCAGGATCCATCCAAGAGCCTGGATGTGTTCTGATGGTGCATATAAGATTGGTCAATATAATGAGAAGCTGGTAGTTCAATAAAATACAGTAGTAAAATAGGAGACATGACAGGATCTATAGTTAAATGAAGTTATCTCCTTTGCGTTATTGTCCCTGTTTCCAGTGTTAAGGCTATGTCACTGATTATGCAGCCAAAATGATGTTATTGATTCCCAAAACTTGAGGGAGCCAATGTTTGGAGATGATAGCTAGCTAGCTAGCTAGCTAGCTAGCTAGCTAGATAGATAGATAGATAGATAGATAGATAGATAGATAGATAGATAGATAGATAGATAGATAGATAGATAGATAGATAGATAGATAATATAGATAATATATAGATAGATAAACTAGTACAATGAAGCCTATTTGGAACTAAAACAAGAAAAGGGGGTGGTGGTAGAATGGAGCACCTGACATCCTGAACAGTAATTCTCCATGAGAAAAGGTTTGTGGCAGGTCCATTGTATTAATTCTAGTCATCATGTTCTACATGACACCTATAAGTGATCCCCATCAAGAAACTAGCTGTCATTTTATTTTGTGCAGTGAAACTTATACAGTGTAAAGTTAATGTAAAGTTCAGTGTAAAGTTATATATATTCTGTTCAATCATGTCTGATTCTCAGAGACTGCCTGGACAAATCCCTGCCGTTTTCTTGGCGAACTTTTTCAGAAGGGGTTTGCCATTGCCTCCTTCCTAGGGCTGAGAGAGTGAGACTGGCCCAAGGTCACCAGCTGGCTTTGAACATAAGGTGGGTCTAGCACTCACAGTCATGAATGTGTGTGGTTGTCTGAAAGAAAAACAGAGAAACTGTTCATAGATTTTTTTAATACTGAGTTCTGCTTTCCTAAAGCATGACACTAGACTTTATTTTCACAAATTCCATTATAATTTCATTGAGAGAAGCAGTATTTTATGCATTTTAAGTAGCCAGTATTTTATACATTTCAGTTTGCAATTTGCAGCATTTAAAAGGTGACTCTAAAAAAGCATTTTGATCAGATTTCATAACTTTTTATTTTCCTGCAATAAGTGAAAAGATTTTTTTTCTAGTAAGCCTCCCAGAAGTATAGCATGTGTGTTTGCTGCCCTCTAATGTTAACAATAGCTCTGATGATCATTCAGACTAGATACAAATTTTCTGCGTGTGTTTGTTGAAAACACTTGAAGCCCTCTGCTTGCTAATGTTCTACTGCATTATTTGCATACTTACAGCTTTCTATTACTTCAGGAAAATACTTTTAAAAATTAGATAAAATTATGACGGTGACAACTGCTGTTTCCTTTCCTTTACCCTTGTTTTTGCCATAAGGAGTTTGCTTGCCAAACCACAGAAGGAAGAAAGCTGAGACAGTTCTTCAAATTCTTTGTGACCTGTCTCACACATCACATTAAGCCCTCATGTGGTGTCAGGTGCATGATGTGGACCAGACCAAGAAACAAACTCCATGGAAGTCTAAAACTACTTTATTAAGATGGACAATTGTAACAGAGTCTTGCAAGTCTGATTATGCTTTCCTTCCTCCCTTTCTTATACTCCTGTGAATTAGGAGGGTGCCTGAGAGGTTTACCCATACCTTCTTCTTCTTTTGGACTCAAGCCATGTTTAGTGCCTCATTGCTTTGTTAACAGATCAAAGAGTTCATCCTCTTTATTTTCTACTTTGGCCATACTTGGCTTAGTGTGTTTACAAGGCCAAACATTCTGGTTTATCAACCACATCTGATGGTTTAATCTGTTGTGAATCAAGCCAGTTGAGTTATTTAATAAAACATCATTAAAAGAATATGCTGGTTGGTCAAAGCAGACACAGGCCAAAATATAAAGCAACTGAAAGAAGCTGTACAAGATTGGAAATCATGGAGAGAGCTGGCTGATGGAATCGCCAAGGGTCAGATAGGACTGAATGGATAATTTGATTCAAAATATGTGTGATCTCAACTTATACATTGCATTGACAGTTAGCAAAGTTAAAATGAGATTTGTTTTGGTTTTACTTTTTTTTCTTAGCAATAGGAGTCATCGGAACAAATATAAGCACAACTTCCGCCTGACTTGTACAGGAAGAAGATTTTTTGTAGTTTTAAAACTATTTTGAAAATCATTCTTTTCTTTCAGCTGCCAAAATGACCGTATTCTACCATAAGAAAGCAAGCTGTAGGGATGGTTGGAATATATGATAAATTATACACAGACAATGAAGATGATAGAAAATGAAAAACTGAAAAATAAACATAGCTTAGAGGCTTAAACTGAAGTAGAATGCAAATGCTCAGCTCAGAGTATTAGTACTGGTATTGCAGAATGACTTCATATTTTCTTCATTAGGCATATTCAGAACATACAAAGCAGCCTCAGAGCCAGAGGACACAACCTTAGAGACTCAAGAGCAATTCCAAAACAGTCTACTGAATTATAAGTTTTAACATGAATCTTTTAACTATATAATTATTTAAATGAAACTGTAATGTCAGTTAAATCAGAGTTATTATTATTCTGGCAGTGCCTATATTTTGTCCTCACCTGTTGCTAGAGAGAAAGGCAGACAGATCATTTAAAGGCCAAGTGCAGTCCCTAGGCTGAAGAAATGTTGTGTGTTTGTGTGGCAGGAAAGCTTTGGATTGTTTTTGCTTTCTTCCATTGAACATTTGTATGTTATCATATCGACTTTACTTTTATTTTAATGCATTAAGCAAACAATGTAAAGCTGGACAGCGTAAAGCTCCTGCTGATAAATAGCTGAATACATGCATTTTCTAAGTCATATTCACAAAGCTTAGGCCTTTTGATGAAATTTGTGGGTCAGATGTTAGTTAATTACTTTGTGAGATGCTACCAGACTTCTGATATTTTACCACCATAGACTAGCACAGCTCTCGTTCTACAATGTATACATGTGGAATGTATCATACAGCCAGATCCTTGAGCAGATGTGCACACATAAAACTTGTCTATGTATTCATCCTAAAAGATGACGGTGACGTCAAAGGCCCATGCAACTGAAGATGTAACACTAATTGCAATGACCCTTCTTTCCTAGCAAGTTAATCAGAGAATTCCAGCGCTGAACTCAAATTTTCTTCTTCCTGTTTAGTTTTTGATGCAAAGAAAGGAGTGGCTTGAGGGAGTTGCTGAGAATCTATCAAATGTAGAATCCAGAGTTGCACTTGTGGGTTGCTGCTACCTCTTCTCCTTATAATCATCTATATTCTTGCCACCCCCACCTCCAAATCTGTCTAGAGAAAGGGCCTTTTCAGAGCAGCTTTTGATGATTTATGTACGGAAGGATGGGAAGGGAATCCAGCATTCTCTTTCATCAACATGAGGGCTACCAGATCTGGAGTGCAAAACTACTAGATGGCACCAAAGATTTAGAGCATTAGTGTTCACCCAGATTTTGCAGCCTGGATCTGGTCTTAATCAACATAAATTGTTTCTGCTAAAAGAAGCATACAATTGAACTTCAACTGTGGTCAGTAAGCCACTGTAAGAGGCCTTCCCCACACTACAGTATTTCTCTAAATTTTGTAGAAAGACAGAGGGACAGAAAGTAGTTCTATTTTATTGAATCAACTTCGATAGAATGACCATTATGCAACCTGATAAATTTCTAAATCTTTGAAATAAGTGCTCATAAAATTTAAAGAAACCATTGCCCAGTTTTATTACTATTCAGTATACTCTAGAGGTTTGTATGACATGGAAAATGTGTTTTCACCTGGACACAGACCAAACACATTATGGCTTGGAATTCAGCCAAACCATTCAGGAAGATCATAAATCAGCAAATCTGAAATCTGGAGCTTCTTGGTTATTGCAGGTTTCAATTAAGACAAATTCCAGAGGAGACTTACAGGCTGAGTAAAGCAAGACTGTTGGGTCCTGCCCTTCTCTGCTGACTTCATCTGCATGGCTCCCTTATTGAATCCAAGTTCAGAGTACCCAACTGGCCCACCTGCTTCACCTTTCTTTAGCTACCACCACTGTTGATGGTGTTCTGTTTCTCCACTATCTCCCATCTTGGAACACCTGTATCCAGAAAACATGTGTTTGGGTCTGTGCCCAAATCAAACATATAAGGTTAATCAAAGTTAACTAGATGCCCTGCATACTGTAAATGTGCTCTTTAAAACATAATAAGCCACTCACATACAAGGGAGACCAATTAACTACTTCACAATAACCCAGGAGATGCATTACTTCTCTGCATATATAGCAGGCTCATCCATTATAGATATTCTTCAATATATGGACAACAGGAGAGAACAACAACTGTGGGATGGACCATTAGTCTTTCCAGCCCCTCCCCCAACATCATCATCCAGTCACCTTGCCTTGTCACTGAAATATACTAGTGTTAACCCCTCTCCTGATTAATCATTCTCCCAAATTCCAGAACTGAGGACACCAGCCAGCAAAACTATCATTAGACAATTTCTTCCCTTTCAGACAAAAAAGGTCACTGAGTTAACAGAGGTATAACACACCCCTGAATCATTCCTTTTTCTTGATCATTGTTAGCAGCAGTACTGTCATGGCCATTAAATGACTGGGCCAATCCTCTTGGCTTCCAAGTAGTTAGCACTTAAGATAAATGAAATGTCTTGGTAATTAAGCACTTCCACAATGAGACATTCTGTCAAACTAAGCTTTAATCTTTTACCATTCAAGCTGCAGAACAATCACTGTTCTTAGCTGGCACTCTTCACACAATTTCATTGTCCTTAAATTAAAGTTTAATCCTTCACAAGGGTGGAAAACCTCAACTATCTTAAATCATTTCAAATGTGAAGAAATCCCTGTTTTGAAAATGCCAGACTATTCCAGTATTGTTGGGTAAAACAAATCCCTCAGTGAGAAATATGAAGCAGTGGGTAGATATTTGAAAAGCTTGGATTCAAACATTATCCCAATTATACGTTCACTATAAAGCCTTGAGAAAGCCGCATGGTATTATGTCAGATGTGAATTATGTTCACAAAAATGTGAAATGCTTTGCTCATTGACACAATAGTATTATTTATTTAGCTAGAATTAAAATAAGCTGGAACGAAAGTCTCACTGAATTTAATGAAAACTAATTCGAATTTTGCACATAGAATTACAAGTGAAGCTTCAATTTGGCAGATGTTTCTATGCAGTACATGAAATTTGGAATTAACAGCCCCCCCCCCACTTGACCCTGTTAGATGAAGTAATGTGTGATTGACCCCCATTGTCATGGACCAACAATTGTCTCCCACACATATACGCTGCTTCTCCACACAGAAACATGGATGGATGGATGGATGGGAGGGAAGAGAGACCTTCCTACTTCCAGCATAAATAGCAAAAAAAGAATTAAAAACAGAATGAGGATTGAGTAAGGTGACAAGATGAGGAGAAGAGAGGGAATGAGATAACCAGACAAGGAAAGAAAAAGAGAGAAATAGAAAAGCCCTGTTGAGTCATTACAGAAGCGAGCAACCCATCCCAAAGGCATCAAACCTTCAAAGGCATCATCCTTCTCATTAGCTGGTTACATGAAAGGAGACACTAACCACATTATTCCTTTTATTTGATCTTCAACTTACTTAACCCAGGTGTACTATTACGTCCATCCATTTGGATTTTTGAGCAGGAATATAGGTTTTCTACTGCTTCTGTTCCTTTTGAACAAATTCTATTTTAGTCATGGGAGTCATTGTACCAGGTTTCCTTTATACTTATTAAATTGTATTTTTCTTTCTGTGTTCAAGCTCATTTTGTTTATTCATCAATACTCTGAGCATTAGTACATAAACATTGAATGCCATGAACGTTATGAGCCAACATTCTTTCTAAGTTTTCACCACATTAATGATGAATGTTGAGTTTGGGCGCCACTTTGTGTTAGTCTGGGAACTGTATTTTTATTTTTCAAAAAAACCCAATACATTATATTTTTTATTACATTTTAATTCAAAAGTCACTTTGGTGAAATGGGCAGCCATTTAAATACATAAATAAATATAATTGGACTTCCTAAACCTTGGAAGTTGTTCAGTCATACCCCTGGTTCTAGCTCCTGGCAGACTGTAGATTTTATAAGCTGATGGCTTCAGAAAGCATATACTGTATTTGTTTCAGTTCCTTGTAATAGTTAATCACCAACCATAGTAGTAAAGCACCAATTGTCATGCCTCTTCTCATTGTCTTCCTACAGGGCACAGTTACAACCTTTTGGCTCTTTAAGGGTCTACCATCTCATTGACTGTTTGGGAGTGTTTCTTTTTCTTCCTCTGAACCCTCATGTGCAGGGCCTGAAAACCATGAATCCCAGCAGCACAGAATAATGTCAGGGTCTCTTGCTTCTGATGGTTACTCTCATCTATTGGGTTTTCTCCTCTGATGATCTTTCTTATGTGGAATTGTTTCCACTATCATTTTTACTACACAAGCTCCTCTCTTTGTGTTGATAACTCATCCTTTCTCATCAGGTGAAATGTGGCTCTTTCAATCCTTTGTCATTTTCATCCAGGCCTGCCATAAACTTGCATTTGCTGCAAATACATCTCAGGATCATTTGCTCTAACAGTGGCACAGGCAGTCAACACCGCATCTTTTCATTCAGGAGAGAAAATTGGAAGCCTATATCAGTTCATACAAGGAAATGAATTAAAATGGCATTTTTCTTCTTATTTTTATTTACTTACTGTTGTTGCATTACTAATATATTCAGTACATATATTACAACAATATATTTAGCTGTCCTAGATCCTTGAGAAGTATCTGATAGTTCTCACTGGATTTGGTATTTTTGACTATCTGTAGACAATGTAAATAACAATGGTAATATTGTATTATATTGTTAATGCTATGTACATATACTTTTTATGTCTCAATACCCCATGTTTCCTACTAAGAGAATAGATGCAAATCTTGAGTACCACCAAATGGATCTTCTATGATGCAGCCCTTGGGAACTTCAGGAGGAGAGACAAATTGGTCAGACTGATTCCTCTTCTCCTTGTCCAGCAAAACTGGTCATATAAGCCAAACAACCTTATTAATTTGTAATTTAATCAATAGTAGCTGAGAGCTACTTGGAAGTTCAACCATCTTTACTCTGTCAAAAAGATCACATCAAGGAACAAGAATAGATTTTATATCTAATCAAAATATAATTCACATGCTATGTAACCAAATGTTCTCTGGGTGGCTCATTGTAAGTACAATAAAATAACAATAAATCAACATGATAAAACAAAAATCAGCGCCAACGTGGTACCCCTTGATAAGTACGTATTAGGTACTTATTAGGCCTGAGCTGCAGAAATCCAGATGACCAATAGATGGCAGCAAAGAATTATCATTTTCTATATCTCTTTGGTGGTGCCATCTACTGGTCACCCATATTTTTGCAGTTCAGATATGGTAGCCCTAAACAGTATGTTCTTTTTCTCTCCTTCTTTCCTTCCATTTTCTGTTCCAAGTGACATTTGATTTGGTATGCTGAAAGATTTTAATGAAGTGACCATGTATTTTTAAACTGTTTCAACCTATTGATCAAACTGTTTTAACTGTCTTTAGAATTTACTATATGAGCAGCCATTTTCATTCAGTTTTTTAAGTGAATTTGAGAAGCACTTTGAAACCTCAAAGTAGAATTGAAAAAGAAAGAGGAACATGGGAAGAAAGAACTTCTGAGTAATACATGTTAAACTGCTGTCTTCCTTTTTAACAAATGAAGTTTAACAATGAAACCTAAATTATCTGGGTACCAGATATAATTTGCCCATACAATGAAAATACCTTGGCTGAAGATGTCATTATTGCCCTTTCATTTTATTTAGTCAGTCAGGGTTAATTGCAAGAATGTTAATGAACTTAATTCCATGAATAAATACCAGTTCAGTTAAAGACATTTTAGGACTTATCCCAGAAAACAAGTTTAGTGTTTGCTGCAGTCTGATTTCAACTTCCTACATTTAATATTATCATTATTACTAATTTAAATTAATTGGCCACCCAGCTCCAGCGGACTCTAATATGTTTGTCAGATTGCTGTATTAACTGTGACAATGTTCACATTCCAATGTTACTGTGTTTTTATTTTTAAAAGTATATGAATTATGAATTGATGCATATTGCCCTCCTATAAAGTAAAAGGGTAACTTACAATTTCACAGTGACATGTTCTAAAGAGCAAATTTTAAGGGAAGAAAACAGCAGAGGGCACTCTTCGCACTTGGCTGGGAAACACTTCTGTCAAATGACATTTGGGGAATTTTCTCACTAGTATTGGAATCACATTTTTCTCTGATAAATTTATATTGCTTTTACAGTAAAATTGAATGATTTTCCTTGTGTATTCAATAACAGTGAGAAAGTAATGGCTGGCTTTGTATGGATTGTCCAGTGGCTTATATACAGGTAAAGTAGAATTAAGATAAAATTTCTCATGGGCATCTATTCAGAAGGGGGGAAAGGGAGGCAAATGACAACATGCATGTTGATGTAATCATGTAAATGCTGTGACTTAAGCACTTGAGTCAGATATTCTGCCTGAAGTCTGAAATTGTGACATTTGCATGATTATGTCAGTGTATACATGTCATTGTTTTAGCCTTATCGTGGCTTGCCACAATGGCTGTTGAAAACTCTGCAATCAGACCATATTTTTGACCTTCCAAATCTGTCTGAGAATTCATGGTATCACATTCCTAAGGGACACATTGAACTAGCTGGAATGACAGCTTGAATGATCAACTTGGATCATAAACTTCAGAATTTGCATTTTGATACTAAAACATGGAGTCAGATGAAAGCATAATTATGCAGCAGGCAGAAAATATCGCAGTCTTCATTAGAGTTTTGCGTATGACTTTCAAAAGAAAAAGAAGAAACAAGATAACTTCAGTGCTAAAGCCAATGACGGTAGGAAGTATTAAGGATTCTGGAAATGGACTCTCTGATAAGATATAAGGCGGCAAATAGAAGCCACTGGAGCTTTTCTATTTCTTGATTGGATCTGTATTTGTATTTGATTTAGAGCACTGAAAAATGACTGTTCCTGAGCTGGGGAAAATTGATATGGAGATCTCAAATATTTTTAGTCTTCCTTCCTACTCCAGTAGTATAAGAAAAGGGTAAAAAGGTGCAGAAAAAAACTAAGAAACACCACTGCTGATACTGGAGCATGATGGCCTGATTTGGGGCATAATATTATGACAATATGCCAGCAGGGCTTTATATTTCAAAAATAATCATAGAGCAACAGAAATACATTAAGTGTTGTATGTTTGTCTGACTTAAGGGCATGTTTAACCTGTGAACATGCAGAATCATTCTGTCTGAGGGATAATAGGAGTAGAAGCCTATCACACCAGATTGGCACAGGTTGATATAGATACAGCCACTACTGGCTCACCAAATGGGTGGGGTTGACATGCTGATGGCATTGCTGGGCATTGGCATTGGTATGTATGAAGTCATCTCTGTGCAAATCAGGATAGCTATGTGTATACCTCTTAAAGGTAAAGGTAAAGATTTCCCTTGACATTAAGTCCAGTCGTGTCAGACTCTAGGGGGCGGTGCTCGTCTCCGTTTCAAAGCCGAAGAGCTGGTGTTTGTCCATAGACACTTCCGTGGTCATGTGGCTGGCATGACTAAACCAAAGCGGTACCTATTAATCTACTCACATTTGCATGTTTTCGAACTGCTAGGTTGGCAGGAGCTGGGACTAGCAACAGAAGCTCACCCCATCACGTGGATTCGAACCGTCGACCTTCTGATCGGCAAGCTCAGCAGCTCAGCAGTTTAACCTGCAGCGCCACTTCGTCCCTGTATACCTCTTACCCCTTGTATAACTATCTGAGGGTTGCTTAGTCTGCAAAACAGCCTTGTTTCAGCAAGATTTCCCACTGAAAAAGACAAAGTTACAAGTATTGATCAATTTTGCCTTGAAAATGAAAGCATTATCTATTGCTGAGCGACTATATCATGCTATTCTGTTGTCAGGACTGCAGACCTTCAACTGATTTGTAGTGGATGGCTAGATGAGGGGTACAACCTTGGTGGATGATGGAAAGGGTCTCAACCCTCCTAGCTATATCCTTCATCCCTGCTTCCCTTCTGTCCAAATGCCTGGCAGTTTCTAGTTCTGGGTTGCACAATACTTTCCCCACTGCTACTACCCATTCAAGAATGAGTTTTATTTCAAAAATAGAAACAGAAGTAAAACTTTCTTTTGGCTTTAGATGATCAAATGCCCAAACAACTACAATTGAATCATAGAATCAGAAGCAAATACCTTGAAACAGTTAAGAGACACTTTCCACATACCAGAATCCATAATTCAGTCTAGTGCACCTGAACACAAACTAATCTGAACACAGACCCTAGCATAGAATTGTTACTTTACCTCTGAGAGGAGGGATTTGCTCCCAGCTCACTAGGCCTAACCAGTCCCTGACTGCCATAGATTGGGACCTTCAATGAAAGCTTTGGAGCAATTTCTGCTGTCTCCTCTTGACTTTCTACAGATCTCTGGGTCACAATTCAGTGGGTTCTCTCATCTGCTTCTCAGTGACACTTAGCTTTGCTCTTAGCACAGGCCCTACTCCAACTTCTCTCCACATAAATCAGGACTAATTCTCTGCTTAAAGAAGAGTTCCTTGGCTCCAAGTCACACCCTCCCTCACTTCCAGTCTGAGAGAGCTTTTCTCCTACTGCAGTTTCTCAGCTTTCTGTCTTGTGAACTTACTCACCCCAACCATGCAACTGTTCCCAATCTCTATCTTGCTTATATCTTTCCAGCAATCTCTCTCTCTCTCTCTTTCAGGTATTCTTTCTCCCTGGTCCTTTCTCAAGACCAAGTTTTTTGCCAACAAAGGCAGGGCTTAGCAAGCCCAGGCAATCCCCACACACACACACCTTGAAGCTTGGATATTGCAGTCAATATGAATTTGTATTCCTGTCTGCTGAAGTCTGGAACTGTACATTGGCTCTCTGCTTGGAGGAAAGGGCTTGCCATGCTGTGACCCAGTGAATAACCCATTCAATATGTGAATGTATATTATAATTCTCCTACTATTCCTAAACAAAGAACCAGCTTTTATTTATTTATATTCAAATTTATTATAGCCACCTAACTCTAATGGACTCTATATAATTCACTATTATACTGATAGTGAATTAATACTTTTCTTTGCTGTCCCTCTCTGGCCTTTAGATTTGGCAATATCTTGTCCTTAGGAAGTACAGTTCCTACTTCAACATTCATGTACTCCCATCTGTCACAACAGCATTAATAACCTATCTTCTATTGTGTCTAAACTACATATGCATTATATTAAATGCATTTTTGCATGTGCATGTCTTGCACTTCTTCAAAATGGCAGGCACAAAATTCTTGGTTTGGTTTTGGACCATATTACAGGGGAAGGTAATTAATCCCTCTTTCACTGTGGCAAACTTAAAGAAAATCAAATCCACATCCTTGAAGCTACACTAGGTTTTACAAGGGAAAATGGTTTCAGCGCCAATAATGACTACTAAGATTGTACATTAGATATGAATGAACCTCAAATCCAGCAGCAAAGTGGGATCACTCAGGGAGACCATTCTCAGTTGGTCCAGCTTTGGTCCTGAAGAGGTTCTTCACAAATCTCTGGTCCTAATCTGTCTTTCTGGAGATTTGGGCATCATGGAAGCATTATTACCAAAGGCACTGTCTTGGACAATTGAAGGGAAGGGGAGAGAGAAAAAGGAATAGAGAGAGTATTGGATTTCAGTGTCCATCAGGTATCTCTACAAATAAAAATGTACCTAGCAATCAGATGAGCAGGATCAACTACAGCATTGTAGACATTGCTTTTATTATGGAATTTTATTTGCTCCACCTGATAGTGCTCATTTTCAGTCAGCCAACACTAAAAAGTGTCTCCTGATGTCTAAGTCTGGCTGTTAGTGTTTTGACTTGCTACATTAACCAATAGTTCATGCTCAACTTACTGAATATTTTTAATGCCACTTCTACCTACAGCTCTAACTCATCTTTTGCCTCTGATATACTAGGATTTGTTTGCACTGAGTGAGACAAGGAAGTGAAAGTTTTCTACTTTAGGTGACTGGGAAAACGGTAAAATGGTAAACCTCTGGACTTACTTTTTTTAGAAAAATCCAGGAGGAAATGATCTATCCAAGAAAAGAAAAATTGTAATAAAAAAGGACAGAAACGATTATGATCTTTCAGCAGGGCTCAGTAAGTGAGTTATAAATAGAGTGCATGGTGGAAAAAAGGGATTGCTGTGCCTGCATGTACTGTATCTCCATTTTGATGCTTTAACCCTGTATATTTACATTTAATTTAATTATGCATGTGTATAGTATATGTGTGTGTATGTGGATAGATAGAAAGATAGAGATAGAGATACTGTAGATGATATAGATATAGATATAAATGATATAGATAGATATAGATATACACACACATTTACATTCACACAAATACACACAAGGAGACCCTCCCACAAGAAGGAAAGTGATTGGGAAGAAAAGAAGAGAAAGGTTGGAGCGCAGAGCAGTAGAGGAAGCATCCGATGGGAGGACTTGATAGCTAGCAGTCTGTGCAAGCTGTTGCCAAAGTGGTTTAGTTTGGACAGGCTTTTCTTAAACCAGCTTAAAGGCAAATTGAATGAGCAGAGGACAGGAGCTCCTTAAAGGATTAAGTACCCTGAGATAAGGCCCATTGGAGAATTTGTTTCAACATGGAAGGCTCTAACTTAAAATTACATAACGGAAATTCCTTTTGATCACTGGAGAGCAGTAGACTTTAAAAGAAGAAGGAAGTGTTAAAAGATTTTTATCAGAGTAGGGAAAAACAACAGGAGACTGGAGATAGTGTGCAACAGCAAGCTAACTTCCTACTTTCAGGAACAGAAAGGAACCTAATATGCATGAAACACAGTTGATTTTGAGATAGCCATGCTGTCAGAGGATTTATGCAGGGACTGGTTTGCAAGACCAATCCTTTAAATAAAGAGGTTTTTAAATATGCCAGAGTGAATATGGACCTCAAAAACAATAACTACATATGCTTCTGAGAAAGGGGGTAGAGTAGAATGAGGAACATCATGTCAGTGGGAAATGGAAATAGAAAGCAACAATCATAGAATTCCATGAAGAAAAAGCATTTAAGCAATACTGAGCTAATAGCAATGAACAATCCCTGAGACTGGTAATGGGACAGCATGTACAGACCAGTATTTAGAAAAGAGAGCAGATCCGATGTATTCTCTGAAAGCCTGTTTCTTTGCATGAGAGAGTGTCTGTTGGATAAATTGGGAGCAGGGGTAACTAGCACACCCTACATTTGGGGAATCAGGAACTTAATCGAAAAAGGAAAGAAAAGGAGATTTAAAACAGCATACAGTATATGCAACAAATAAACGAGGATGGCAGGCAGGCAGCCCAGCAGGCCAGCAGATATGTAAATACAGATAATAGGAAGATGGGGAGGGGAAAAAGAGTGGAAGGAGGACTGAAATCCTTTTTCATTGCATGGTCCTACATCTTGAGGACTGCTGATAAACAGTCTCATGGAGGGAAAGTAGGAAGTCCCTAAAAGCAGAAAGCCATGTTGTTTGCCTGTATCAGCTGAGTGAACTGAGCCATCTCAGTTCCTCAAGGCACAGCTCTCCTGGTCGTGGGGACACAGACCAGTTCAGAAGGCAGTAGTATATAACTCCTTTCTCTGATTTCATCTGGTCTGTTCCGGCAAAGCTGGTTGGCTGTTCCTGGCTGAGAAACCCAACTCCACATGCAGCTTGAGAGAAGGCTGTGTTTCTCAGGTTTAATGAGCAATGGACTGAAAGGATTAAGTTTAAAAAATGTATCGGAAGGTCTAACAGCCTCCTGTAACCTGTTTCTGCATGTCCAATGCAGGAGAGACCTCCAATAGATTTCTGCCCACATTGTGCTCATGCTGGCTGGGCTCAAGTACAGTCCAATAAAGAGACCTGGCCTCAGATGGTCCAAAGAAATTTCTTTCTGGGAAGAGCAAACACTTGTAAGAAAGGGAATAGTTCAAAGCTGGCTGTCCAGTTCTGCCCTTGTATAGCTTCAGCTGGAAATGGAAACGGAACTCAAAATACAGTAGTGTTTTTTCTGCTGTCTCTAGTTAGCCAAAATGTCATAATTTTTATGCTGTATCTACCCAAAGTGGGTTGCTCAGAGAGGCAATTCACCAAAGACTTTCCAGTTCCGATTGTTTTTCAAATGTGCTGTCTCCTTCTTCTTTCCTTCAAAGTGGTCAGCACTGATGAGACTTGTCATCCAATCAACCTTTCAACAGTATGCCTATGTGGTTGTTCTATGTCCTGCAATGGAAATTTTACCCTTGCAGGCAGCACTGGAGCAAAAGATCACATTTGTACGGGGGTGGGGGGGCAGGGAGGGAGTTAGAGAAGGATGATTCCTCAAAAGTATTGCTCTGTGGAATCTTGGATTTCTCCAATCCCTAAGCCTTTTCCTCCTTTAAAAGCCTAAAATGATGCAGCATTGGGATTTCAGAGATGGGCATTTCTCAGGACAAGATGAAAGGAAGGAGGCTTCATTTGATTCTGTAGAATCTTTGAGAGAAACCACAATATCCAATATGGTTCTAGCTGTAGCAATATCTTTTCCTAACATCTATTCTTCTTCCCTCTTCTATATAAGCATTATATAGATCAGTTAAGTGTCTCATATCAATTAAGACTCATCAATTAAGTGTCCCAATAATGTTTTTGGTATCTAAGTTATTCTTGTAATCTGAATCAGATGGGTGGTTCATCTATCTCAGTTTCAATGGGAACTTGTTTGTTTGTTTGTTTGTTTATAGCCATCCATCTCACAAGTTGACCCTAGGCAACAAACAGAATTTTAAAACAACAATATAAATAACAAATAGCAAAACAAATATTGTTTGATGTGGTGAACTGCCCAGACTCATTTCAAAGTCAGGCAGTGACTAAATAGAGTCAAATAAATAAATAAACCATCTGACACATAATCAGAGAAAAAAAATGGCAGCTAATGGCCATTCCTTAACAATAGCAGACTTCATGGGCTCAACTGAGTCCTGCCTCCCATGCCTGGGAGAACTGCCCAGTCTTAATGACCTTGCTGAAGGCCAGCAAGGTAAGGCCAATCCAATCTCAGGTAGTATGGTGTTCCAGCAGAGAGGAACTGTTACAGAAAAGGCACATCTGTTATTCCTGATCGTTGGTCATGATGTAAAGGGGACTCCAATAACACCTGGAAGGGCATTTGCCACACTGTGACTGTTGGCAGTGGATGTTGAACCTGGGATCATCTGCGTCTGTGTGCATGTGTGTGTGTGTGTGTATTGGTATGTTAAGATAAAAATCTGAGATCTATATTTCTTATTCTAGAATCAGCAGATATATCATTGATGTCGGGCAGGTCAGTTTGAACAGTTTTATTTCTGTTTTTATGAAACAGGTCTATCAATACCCAGACATGAATTTGGGGAATTGTAAATGCTGTGTATTGAGACTAAGTTTTGTCTATATGATTACATTTTGATTTTCTTTTCTTCCTGACTTATTTGAACTGCAAAACCTTTTTTCTAGATAAGATCAATCTTCAGTCCTGGTTACACTTCTAAAAAATAAGATGTATTGAACATAATGAGATTTAATTTTGAGTAAATTTGCATAGGAGTGTGCTGTAAAGCAAATATTCGTTATATGGTTAGGCAGGTACTTTGCACAGGAACATAATGGAAACAGTTAATTCATTTAAAAACGTTGTTTTATAAAATGGCTGAAATCAGCATAAAATCATATAGGAAGTTTGAACCACAAAAGTGAGAGCAAACACTTGATGAACATGATTGTGTTAATGGCTTAAAGTTAATAGCTTTATTCAGGAGTCCCCTTCATGAATTCATTATATAAATGGCATCATGGTATCTGTATAAGGGCTAAACAACACTCAAGAAGTGTTGAAACAAGAAGTCTCAGTCTGATGAACTACAATGCTCCCCACTTTAAGGGAAACCCTCTAAAAATTCTTATGTCTTTTTACCCACCATTTTGAATTCAGTCTCATCCCCCATAACATCTGTCCATCACCTGCCCAAAGGTCTTCAAGACTAACCAGGAGTCTTAAGAACCAGTATCATCCCATCAAGTGGAAATGTAACTACTAAAATATCAGGCTTCACCAGCCTACCTGAGATGTCAATTGTTGATGGACCTTTGTTGAAATAAGCCCTGTTTGGTGCTATCCATTAAGAGTGTTAATGGATAATTATTAGACTTTGATTGATACTATTCAAACATTTGTAGAGCCCTTGTCTTATTAAGAGCAGGATTTTGCTTAATTCAGCATTGCTGTTTTGGATAACTAAACTATAAACTCACAGGTTACATCATATGGGTCTACAAACAGTATCAGTGGATGCAAAGGGCAATTGGTACATTATATTGATGTCATCTGTTTTCCAAATCTTGTCCCTGAGCTCAGTATTGAATATGGATGTTTATAATATATGAGGCTTCAATGTAGACTTCTACATGCCTAGACTGTGTAATGTGGAGATGGGGCTGGTGGTACATCTTTGATTAACACAGAATAGGAGCTGATGCTGAGCATCCCATAACATTTATATCTTGCAATCAGTATAATATAGGAATAGTAATCAGATTAGTAACTTCCATTGTTTTCTGTAATGGAATTTCTGTATTCACATGCTCTGAGCAGGCTGTAGTTGATAGGTGACATTAGCTAATCTTTGGCCAATTCGAAAACATGCAAATGTGAGTAGATTAATAGGTACTGCTTCGGTGGGCAGGTAATGGCATTCCGTGTAGTCATGCCAGCCACATGGCCACGGAAGTGTCTATGGACAAACGCCAGCTCTTCGGCTTTGAAACGGAGATGAGCACCGCCCCCTAGAGTCGGACACAACTGGACTTAATGTCAAGGGAAACCTTTACCTTTACCTTAACTTCTTACTGACAATGTTAAAAGCATATGAATTATGGCAACTTATTTTAAAAAACACTTTAATTTTAACCCACATGCAACGAGAATCTTGCCACAAGTCTGTAGCAAGAGAATTAGTCGATAAAATCAGTTGGACAGTAATTGATTGTTTACATTCTCACTGTCTTTAAATTATTCAATTATCAGTTATCACCCCTAGGTCACTCTTAAGTGTGCAGAGTAAATGGAGGGGCTGCCAATCAGGTTACTTGCTTGTCTTTCCTTGAAAGAACAGAGAAAGAGTAAAACATGTGAATTTTGCCCATCAATTGTTCTCTATTGTTGCAGCACAAGAAAGAGAAAGCAGAGCTTCCCAAATTCTGTTCTTTTATATCCCCTCATTTCCCAGTGGAACCATTAAAAGTTTGAATTTCATTCAATATTTTTCTACTCATGGAAGAAAGTGGACACAGGCTGGCATTAACACTACTCCAGTGACTCTTGAAGCATAAAGCAGTTGGTGGGATGCTACTAGATCTAGATTCCTTAATCACAAGGAAGAATATGGCTTGCATTTTATAATGTACACTATGTGATTTCCTAGGGATTATTTTGCCACTCTCAAATCATTTACTTATCATTCCCCTCCCTCTTCTTGTAAGCCTGTTTGGGTATGCATGTGATTATGTTTTTTGTACACGCTGGGCTAGAGATGATGATTGAGACTAGCATAAGAAGAAGACTGGGAGCAAAGATGGGCATAGCTATTGTTCCATTAGCAGTTCTTGCAAGATCAGAAGATGATGAACAGCGTTAAAGCAGCTGGTTGCGTTACTGTAGCCTGCAGCAACTAAAAGTTCCTGTTCCATTCTCAGCATCAAGAGAGGTGAGAGTAGTCAAGATGCTGAACTGAAAACACAACACACCAATCCATCATATTTATGCCATTATCACTGAAATATAGAAAGTCTAGGACAACTTTTATGGGAAGGGGAAATGGTGGTCTTGGCACGTCTGCCAAATCTGTTCAGGGCTTTACAAAACTTTGATCCATATATTTGATTCAAAAGAAATTCAGTCAAATCACATTTTTGAAGTGAATTGTCAAATCAAACTTTGTATTAATTTGATGCCTCAAATTGGGTGCCCTGTGAATCAATCTGGCAATTTTATAGATTTGCATAGATGCATGCATACTTTTGTTGACATGACATAGCTAATCTAAGGATGAGCAGATTTCTTTTTTTTTCCTTTTTATATTCTTTCATTAGTTCAGCCTGCCCCACTTTCTACTGTGTCTGACTACTAATTTTCTGTGTTGATTACTTCATTACATAGACATACCAGGGAAAAGAGAATGAATATAGGTTTAATCTAGATTTAATCATGCTTAGAATAATTCTATTAACATCAGCATGAATTAGATTAATCACGGTTGACTTAAGTCACATTGCCATTAAAATAATAGCATGTATAGATATGTCACAGCCATGTAAGTATGTGTATCATTATATATGATTCCTTGAAATCCTTCTCACATCCTAGAAAAATGTGCTTCTAATCAAACCACAAAAATTCTTTCTTTAGAAATATTCTTGAAATGAGTCTATTTGAGTTCCCCCCTTAATAGGAAATCCAGCCCTTCTCTTCAGATGCTATATACTGTACACTGCTCTCCAAAAGTAACATCACCAGTAACATTTTCTAGCTGGCTCTAACCCACTCTGCTAGGTAAAGATGAACATGAGTAGAGAGCTGGAAATACATCCTAGATATCCACATGGAAATATGCTAATACATTCTGTTTTTTTTTTTAAAGCATTTCTGTTAAAAGGAACAGGAAACCTTTTGTCTGTTTGCTGGTTTTCAAACTCCATTGATAATGCATACCTTTCTTAACTGATTTTCCATCTCTGTATATATTTTTAAAATAAAGATTGATGACATATTTATTTACTTTCTACATGATTACCTGTTATTCTCTTTTTCCTCCAAGGAACTTAAAACAGGATCTCCGCCCCTTTGTTGCATCCTCACAAGAATCCACTGAAGGAGGTATATGTGAAATTTTTAGATCAATACAAGGAGACAGCAGCCATTAAACAGTGTATAACCCTGCTTATTGATTCCAACAGTAAAGGTATTATACCAAACCTCTTCTAGAATCTACCACTCTAACATATTCACATAAGCAGATAATGACTAAAGAAGCCAATGACAACCAAGGATGCATTATGGCTAAGTGGGGATTAGAATCTGACTTTCCATTTTTAAATCAGATGCTGTAAATTTTATACAACACGGGCAACATTAATTGAGAATCATGGCATTTTCCTGAAATTCTTCATGTCATATCATACTCAAGCAGAAATTTAACCATTTTCCCTTCCTGCCTAATTCATGGCAATTTTAAAAAACAAGGAGAAATTACTATTCAGTACAAACATTTTCCTTGAAGTAACCCAGATGTTTTCCTCAATAATGCAAAGGATGACTTATGGCCTATTGAATATAAAGTTTCAACTATAATCAGTGCACTTCATTATATTGTATAGTCAACTCATGCCTTTTTTTAAAATTTTGAGATGTGTTGAGATCATATCACTTTGAATTCCTGAGTTGGGGAAGGGTAGCTCAGGTTATTAAAGAAATCACAACTGTGAATTCTGTAGCTTCTAATTCCCATTACCCAAACCATAAGTCCTTTGATCTGGATGTATGGACTTTCATGGCCTGTTGAAATCTTACCTGCTGAATTTTGCCACTTAAACACGAGGGTGTGTTTTTCCTTCCCTCTTCTTTTCCCATTCCCATTCCCTTTTTTGTCATCTCTCATTCATAAACATCTCTGTGGCCACAGACTTTGGGGGTATTGTCTTGGGAAACTTTATGGGCTAAATAGTAGAGCAAAATAAATAAATTATGGATATAGTCATCCGAATAATTTTCTTTATATATATATATATATATATAAAGAAATATATAAAGAAATATATAAAGATAAAGATAGATAACAATAACAATATATATATATATATATATATATATATATATATATATATATATGTTGTTGTTGTTGTTTATTTCTTTAGTCGCTTCCGACTCTTCATGACTTCATGGACCAGCCCACGCCAGAGCTTCCTGTCGGTCGTCAACACCCCCAGCTCCCCGAGGGATGAGTCCGTCACCTCTAGAATATCATCCATCCACCTTGCCCTTGGTCAGCCCCTCTTCCTTTTGCCCTCTACTCTCCCTAGCATCAGCATCTTCTCCAGGATGTCCTGTCTTCTCATTATGTGGCCAAAGTATTTCAGTTTTGCCTTGAATATCATTCCCTCAAGTGAGCAGTCTGGCTTGATTTCCTGGAGGATGGACTGGTTGGATCTTCTTGCAGTCCAAGGCACTCTCAGAATTTTCCTCCAACACCACAGCTCAAAAGCATCGATCTTCCTTCTCTCAGCCTTCCTTATGGTCCAGCTCTCACAGCCATATGTTACTATGGGGAACACCATTGCTTTAACTATGCAGACCTTTGTTGTCAGTGTGATGTCTCTGCTCTTAACTATTTTATCGAGATTTGTCATTGCTCTTCTTCCAAGGATTAAACGTCTTCTGATTTCCTGACTGCAGTCAGCATCTGCAGTAATCTTCGCACCTAGAAATGCAAAGTTTTTCACTGCTTCTACATTTTCTCCCTCTATTTGCCAGTTATCAATCAAGCTGGTTGCCATAATCTTGGTTTTTTTGAGGTTTAGCTGCAAGCCAGCTTTTGCACTTTCTTCTTTCACCTTCATCATAAGGCTCCTCAGTTCCTCTTCGCTTTCAGCCATCAAAGTGGTATTATCTGCATATCTGAGATTGTTAATGTTTCTTCCAGCGATTTTAACTCCAGCCTTGGATTCCTCAAGCCCAGCACGTTGCATGATGTGTTCTGCGTACAAGTTGAATAGGTAGGGTGAGAGTATACAGCCCTGCCGTACTCCTTTCCCAATCTTAAACCAGTCCGTTTTTCCCTGGTCTGTTCTTACTGTTGCTACTTGGCCGTTATACAGATTCTTCAGGAGGCAGACAAGATGACTTGGTATCCCCATACCACTAAGAACTTGCCACAATTTGTTATGGTCCACACAGTCAAAGGCTTTAGAATAGTCAATAAAACAGAAATAGATGTTTTTCTGAAACTCCCTGGCTTTTTCCATTATCCAGCGGATATTGGCAATTTGGTCCCTAGTTCCTCTGCCTTTTCTAAACCCAGCTTGTACATTTGGCAATTCTCGCTCCATGAATTGCTGAAGACTCACTTGCAGGATCTTGAGCATTACCTTACTGGCATGTGAAATGAGTGCCACTGTTCGATAGTTTGAACATTCTTTAGTGTTTCCCTTTTTTGGTATGGGGATATAAGTTGATTTTTCCAGTCTGATGGCCATTCTTGTGTTTTCCAAATTTGCTGGCATATAGCATGCATTACCTTGACAGCATCATCTTGCAAACTTTTGAACAGTTCAGCTGGAATGCCATCATCTCCTGCTGCTTGTTCTCCCAGGCCATGCTTACCTGTAATTCCAGGTGTCATTTGACTGCCCACTTTAGCATTCCAGTCTCCTGTGATGAAAATAACATCTCTTTTAGGTGTGTTGTCCAGTAGGTGCTGCAGATCCTCACAGAACTGCTCTACTTCAGCTTCTTCAGCATCTGTGGTTGGGGCGTATATTTGGATCACTGTGATGTTAGATGGCTTGCCCTGAATTCGAACTGAGATCATTCTATCATTTTTTGGATTGTATCCGAGCACTGCTTTAGCCACTTTACTATTAATTATGAAGGCTACTCCATTTCTTCTGTGGTCCTCTTGTCCACAGTAGTAGATCTGGTGGTCATTTGATGTGAAGTGGCCCATTCCAGTCCATTTCAATTCACTGACGCCCAAACTGTCTATCTTTAATCTTGACATCTCACCAATAACCACATCCAATTTGCCCTGGCTCATAGATCTTACATTCCAGGTTCCAATGGTGTGTTGATCCTTAGAACATCGGATTCGCCGTTCACTACCAGCACCGTCGGCCGCTAGCCGTCCTTTCGGCTTTGAGCTAGCTGCGTCATCATGTCTGGGGCTAGTTGAACTCATCCTCTGTTCCTCCCCAGTAGCATTTTGATCTTCTTCCGACCTGGGGGTCTCATCTTCCGATGGTATACCGACATATCTCTGGTTGTACTGATCCATTTAATTTTCACGTCAAGAATACTGGGGTGGGTTGCCATTACCTTCCCCAGGGATCGCATTTAGTCTGACCTCTCTGTCATGAGCTTCCCGTCTTGGGTAGCCCTTCATGGTTTAGCTCATGGCATCATTGAGGTGCTCAAGCTCCAGCACCACAACAAGGTAACGATCCTTTGCTGAAGACATACATACATACATACATACATACATACATACATACATATATAGTAATAATATAAGGTAATAACTATTTTACTAATGAAGTAAATAAAGTCTATTCTACAAAGTACAGAATTCACATTTATTTTCAATATAAGAATATAACTTTTATTCAACATAAGAATAAAACTTAAAGTTTTAAAACTTGAAGTTTGAAGACAAAATGACACTCGCAGTCT
Organism: Candoia aspera; assembly: GCF_035149785.1. Taxonomy (NCBI): domain Eukaryota; kingdom Metazoa; phylum Chordata; class Lepidosauria; order Squamata; family Candoiidae; genus Candoia; species Candoia aspera. The sequence goes on along the minus strand of NC_086154.1, from coordinate 76,646,506 downwards.
GCTCTTTCATTAGTTCCACGTATTTTGCTTTTGTCTTTAGTATGAACAATGAAGGATCAGATGATAGATGAAGTGTAATGGTAGAAGAACACATAACCATCTTATTAAAAGCTGTTAAAAAGAAAATATAGTTTAATTAATTCAGTAAAGAAAGAAGTAGCCCATTTATTCATTCTTTTTTTAAAAAAAAAAAGCATGTAACTTACCTCTGTCTTTTGAAGTTTGGAAGGGTTTCTATGGGAGCTGGTTATCCATTAATAGCCTTCTGGATCCTTAAATAAGCTATCATCTATCAAAATTGCAGAGAAGTGTCACTCCGTTAATAAACCTCTGGCTCGCCCTAGCACAGAAACACCTGTTTCCTTATTGATCATTAACAAAAATGAAAATCAATTCTTTTTGGTTTAATTAGTTAAGGGAACTGAACATATCACCTCTGAACATACATACATACATACATACATACATACATACAATGTGTATGTGTATGTGTATGTGTACATATACATATACATATACACATACACATACATATACATATACATATACATATACATATACATATACATATACCTACACTTCTTCACATGGATGTAGCAGAATGGAATGGTTTGAACCAGATTCAGGGCTGTGCAGTTGTCACCATAATGCAAAATCTCATCATACAGATGGCCCTGTTATCTCACTTTCCAAAATCTCTGAGAATCAGTAGTGGCCATCTCCTAGTATATATTTAACCAGAACATTTAGTGTTTCTGCTTTAATTGTCCCTTGAAGGGCAAAAAAAAAAAAAAAAGCACAGCAACAATAGAACAATTTCCTGTTACTAATGTCTAAGAGTAATTATACTTTCATTCTTGTTACTACTTTTACTTTGCTTCAAGAAGTGGTGTTTTACTTTGCAAATTAAATACAAATTAGAACACAACATTAAACAACTACAACAAAAATCTGGTACTAGCATGAAGTTTAATTTACTTTATAAATATGGGAATGGAGCAACCTGGGGTTACACATGACTCTTGAGCCCCCTTTCTGGGGGTACCTCTGCCCACAGTTGTTGAGAGTTGGTAAGATATTTTCCTGCAATTTTGAGATGCAAAACACTTAAATACTTTAGTAAAAGCCCTAAAATAGGCTTAAGGTTATTTTAATAAAAGGTATCTCCTCCCCATGATGGGGTATGTATATAGGGGTTCAAGGATCTGATTGAAACAGACAGGGATGCACAGTTTCCAAGCTTTTTCTCCTTCTTTTAATTCAGTTTATAGAGACAAGAAGAAGCCGTTTGATCCTCATTAGAGCAGACAGGTACTTTCACTTCTCCAGCCTCAGCACTGCTAATGGTTTGCATTCCTTTATGTGGGCAGTTTGTCCTCCCTCTCTAACCAAGTACAGCATAGCAAAATAGTTTGTGCTTTATCCATTTTTTTTAATGTGGACTATCTTTTGTTTCTGAAAAACATTCCAAACATATCTTAACGTGATGTGGTCTGAGTTTAATATATGTGCATTCCTAGTATGTAAGCATCGTTTTATGCCACTAATTATTAGGATTACTCCTCTTAACCCATCTAACTATAAGGAAAGGGTCCTGAAATCAGTTGGCATTTTACCATCCACTCTCAAACTGAACAGCTGACCTGTGCCTGGCTGATGATCTTCTGGGAGGTAAATCTTTGATTGTTTTTCATCCGTCCTCTTGCTCACTGCCCTCTACAACAGTCCCATGGCACTTTTCCTCTTCAACCTTCTTTTTCCCAAGATCATGCCCTCATTCCTTTGGTAAGTCTTCTGCTGGTCTTGTCCAACATCCAAAAATCCTTATTAATGTAAACTGCTCAGTCCATTTTAGGTTTACAAACTTAACCTTATTCTGGATAGACACCAATGGACTAACAATCTATCTTCAACAGCTATTGGAATTGCCTATGTTAGCAATTACAGGACTTTAACCTGTCAGCCCAAATCTTCATTATTCAGCTTTTTCTCCCCAGAATTCTCTCCAATCTTAACATATCATCTTGGATACTTTTTAAAGATGCCCCCTATTTTTGCCCCTTCTTCTATGAGAACTGTCCTAAACTGTCTTCTATTCCGAGCACATTATCATCAAACATAAACATACAGAATAAGAACAGAGCGTTTGTTTGGGCTACTGTCCCTTCTCCCCTCTCAAGAGTTTGCATGGATCTGGGTATAAATTACCCACCAGCACCAAAGTCATGGGGACTGCAAGCTTGACATGCCTCCCAAGGAGAAGAGGGGGCTGGAAAAGGAAATCCTTGTCCCACCCACTTTCCATCATCGATTTCTTTTACATTGCATATTTGATGTTGTATGTTACCCAGAGTATTTTGGAGTGGGCAGCTATAATAAATTGGCGGCATCATCATCATCATCATCATCATCATCATCTACAAAGGAAAAAAAGGAAGAAAAATATAAGAAAAGAGTGCTAAAATGAAAAAAAAAACCAATAATACAATGTAATTAAAATGTACTTACTAAAATATCAACATAATAATATATTTATACGAGTAGTTACAATTCAATTTTTAAGCCACAAATTAAACCTAGACCATATGGAATCATATTGTCCAATCTTGCCTCTTCATTGATTCAAAGCTGGTTCAGAAGCTGAGAATTGGCATATTTCATTGAGCCAAACTTTAGAGTTTTAGTACACATCCATCCATCCTGGAATACAAAATCACCTTTTTGGCAATAATCCACTTGCACATGATGTGCTGCTTTATTCTGATTGTTTTTAATAAGGAGTAGATGTTCAACCATTAACAGCCTCCAATTCAAAGGGGTGTGATCCAGTAAGATCTTCACCATATGATTCTGATGCAGTCACAAAATGACAGTGTAGATGTCACTGCAAAATCATCCCATATGGCAGGGTTTTCTGCCAAAGTCAGCTACACATTTCACAACTCATCAGATTACAATTGAAGATGCTAGTGCATGTGTTGATGGAAAGTCATGGCAACTACCCCACATGATTCACCCTTAGAAGAGCCATCCTACAAATGGTGCCAAATATCTACAAATAGAAAACAAGATCATTTGACAGTTGATTTGCAATTTAAACAATATATAGAAACAAAGGCTTGGGGAAAACACCCATTGCTCTGCTTTGGCAGCCCTGTTTGATGATGTCAAATGCTCTAGTAGGATTCTTGGGCCAGCCCATTAATTTTTCTCTGTTTAATTTAGTTCATCCCTAACTGAGCAGACAATTTTTCATTACGATACTAGGCTGCAAACTGATTTGGTAAAATGTCCCACCGAGCAGGCAATTGAGTGAAGAAATAATTTAAGACAGGCAAAAATATATACATTTGAATATGCTGATGCTACTCAGCAGAGAAAAGTCCTGATCACTTATCCATCTTCTTCCATGAACCCATGTTGTGGCTTTGTTGATAAATCGTGTTTAGGATTGGCAGCTTTTCACTGGCATGCCTCACAACACATCCCTGGATAAACCCCACAAGGATTAAGTCATCTCTCCTCTATGGGATCTACGTAGTGACGTTCCATAAAAATCAGTGTCACCATCCATGCTGTTTAACTTTTGTCTGAAACCAGTAATTTCCACAAAGGAGATAACACTAGAAGAAGTACTCCTTGTGGAAGATAACACTAATTTTTATGGAATGTCACTACATAGATCCCATAGAGAAGAGATTCCTTAATTGTATCACCTTCTTAAACCAAGCTGACAGATAACAGTAGAATCAAAGAAATGTATACCCCATTCCTATATCTGATAGGCAGTCAGGTGTACGTCACCTCAAAAATAATAGAACCTTACCTCACAGGACCACGGCTGTAAGATCCCTTTATATATTACAAATGAAATTTGGTCCTGTTATTGTTAAGATGGCATGCAGCTGAGTACCTGTCACATAGAACCACTCTTTACCAAGAATAATTGTGTGTAGTGGTACATGGGAATGACTTGGGAGACAGGGCAAGGAGACGCAACCAAGGAAACAGCCAGGTTAAAGGCAGCTTAGCCCTGAGCAGGAATATGGGTGGGGCAAGAGGCTCAGAAGAGACCTTCCCTAGTTTGGGGGCTGTAAAGGGGACAGGGGGAGAGAAGTACTTTCAGACTTGCATGATTTTGTTAATGTAACCTTACAATAATGTAGAATTAGCTCATCTGGTCACGTTTCCTGTCTGGTTTACCTCATAAGGCTGACATTGTGGAAGGACTTACCTGGAATGAAAATGCAGAGGAAGGTTCTGTCCTGGAGAGTGGCAATCTGCATTGCTCACATACTTACCTTCTTTTTATTTCACTTTGATGGTCCTCCCTTTTGCACATGGAGGTGAAAACATTTTTTTCATGGGAGTATTCAAGCTAACCACCATCAGCAAGTATGTGTACCTGTTTGTGCAGAACATACCATCTACCCCTTTAGTTATTCTATTTTACTTTGTTTATGCCAAGTTTGCTCCATGTTTGTGAAAATGGAACCAATAACCCCTGGAATACACATGTTTGTGACTTAGTTCCCTTGTATCTGGTAAACGTAGGGATCCACTGCTCTCTGAGTTGCTATTTTAGGTGATGTGGTGGCAGAGTAGTCAGGTCTCTAACTCAGCCTGTGCTGATGGGCTAATTCCAAGTTCATACAGGCCGTCTCTTCAGCTTGGCCTCTGATTTGCAGGGATGTGATTTTGTAGTGGTCCTAAGGAAAAAAGGACATATTTTTCTCTGCACATTTATGCTTCCTTGTGGTTGCCCTCCCATTCTGGCCTTAGCCATCATTGGATACAACAGCTGTTATCTACCAATATCATGTTGGCGTACCTCATTCTCCCCTCTCCCAGCACAATATCAATATAGGAGTATTTTAGCCATCTACATTCCTTTGAATGAATAGGATATATTGTGGTATCATAGTAGGTTATAAAGTAAAAATATCTAGTTACTTCTGCCCTTGCAGAAAATGCATTTCCACTTTAATGAACACTGCTCTGAAACTCATGGTCATGTTTTAGTAAAGGTAAAGGTTTCCCTTAACATAAAGCCCAGTCGTGTCTGACTCTAGGGGGCAGTGCTCATCTCCATTTCAAAGCGGAAGAGCTGGCGTTTGTCCGCAGACACTTCCATTGTCATGTGGCCGGCATGACTAAACAGAACGCCGTTACCTGCCTGCTGAAGCAGTACCTATTAATCTACTCACATTTGCATGTTTTCGAACTGCTAGGTTGGCAGGAGCTGGGACTAGCAACGGGAGCTCACCCCGTCACGTGGGTTCGAACCGCCGACCTTCCGATCGGCAAGCTCAGCAGCTCAGCGGTTTAACCCGCAGCGCCACCGCATCCCTGGTCATGTTTTACAACTTGAAAATATTCACAGAAATACTTCACTTCCATAAAATATACTAAAATTATCTTGACACAATGTACAGATGATCAATAGCATTCCAGCAGATGCCAAGATTGGTAATAGGTTCTCTCAACAAAACTTGCATAAAAGGGTTTAATTGATGTCATATTTTACTAGGAAATATACACTGAACAATTAAAAATTGATGTCCTTTTGAGTAAATTTTCAATATTGTGCTCAGCAGCACACTGAGCCTTGCAGAGGATGCAGTAGAATCAATTTCAACTACAGTATGAGATATGTTTAGAATATGAACAAGAAATGAATTAAAGGAGTAGTCTAGAGGGTTGGATTTTAAAGTTTAACAGAAAGGAAAATTTGTATCTAGCTTTGCTTTGCAAAATATAATATAGCAGTTGCCTAAGAAATATCAGTTCCTGTACTGCATGTGCAGAAACTAGTGTGTCGCTCAAGAATCTCACTGACCTTTATTACATAAAAACCACAACAGCAATGCAATAGCATAAAATCAGTCATTTCTAGGTACTTGGGTTGGTGACTAGATTGATTTTTTGCTGCCTAGGTTGGTTGTGATAAAGTTTCTCAAAACTCAGCCGTTTGTAAGCTCCTAGTATTAGGAAGGCAACAGACCTAAAGCCAGTGAGACTATTTTCTTATTTAACATAAACAATATAGTATATTATAATGCATTTACATATTGTGTAAAATCAAATGGGTAAGTTGAGCCAAAGACTGTAAAACCTTTGTTGTTGTTTATTCGTTCAGTTGCTTCCGACTCTTCGTGACCTTATGGACCAGCCCACGCCAGAGCTTCCTGTCGGTCGTCAACACCCCCAGCTCCCCCAGGGACGAGTCCGTCACCTCTAGAATATCATCCATCCATCTTGCCCTTGGTCGGCCCCTCTTCCTTTTGCCTTCCACTCTCCCTAGCATCAGCATCTTCTCCAGGGTGTCCTGTCTTCTCATTATGTGGCCAAAGTATTTCAGTTTTGCCTTTAATACCATTCCCTCAAGTGAGCAGTCTGGCTTAATTTCCTGGAGGATGGACTGGTTGGATCTTCTTGCAGTCCAAGGCACTCTCAGAATTTTCCTCCAACACCACAGTTCAAAAGCATCGATCTTCCTTCTCTCAGCCTTCCTTATGGTCCAGCTCTCGCAGCCCTGTAAAACCTTACTTTCATAAAAACTTACAGGTATAAAAGCTTCACATTTTTATCTAATAGCATGCTGTTTTGTCTTCAAGGAAATCTGAGATTAGAGCCATATTTAGAGCAAAATATTTTGTAAATATTTTGAAGCAAAAGTGAGGCTTGTGTTAGGTACAGGATTCCCTGAAAAATCCTATAAGGCACACATTTATTCATCCATTTGCATTTATCACAGCTGCCCAACTGCGATGGACTCTGGGTGACATCTGAATCAGCCTTACCTAAGAATCCAGATGATGACATCCAGTACAGTATGAGCAGGTTTGCCTAAGCTGGTACATACCAGATGTGATGGACATATAAATCAACAGGCCTGAGGTATCCACAGCAATCTGTGATGGTGCTTATCAATGTTTGGAATGTCCTTTTATTATAAAAATAAGAAGATGAAGCATTATGTTTCTTTATGACATAGATTTAATAATATGTTAAGGGTTTTACTTACTTTTATACCAATAGTATATTGTACTCTCTCTTAGTTGTAGTACATTTTAATCACTATTATGTATTAATTTATTTTTGACTGCATTGTCTTATTATTACCATCCAATATTTATATTTTGGTTATTGCATTTTACCAAAAAAATAAGGCTTGCACAGCAACATCCTTACGTATTATGTACTTGTATGTAAGTAGTGTCATTTGCATGATGACATCGTCACACGCATATACCATATCAGTTTGAAGAAGGCTGATATTCAACATAAATATATTGGAATATTTCATTCACTTTGTAATTATTTTAAATTGTTGTAACACTTTTATATAAATGGTTTTAAAGGCTGTTATTCAACTGAAATACAGATTGGTAACATTGTTTCTACAACCTATGCACTTGGGAACCTATGAAGTGAGAAATTTTTTCACAGCTTAATAAAGCTCCGGCAGGAAATACAGTAGTCATAAATCAAGTCCATTGGCTACGATACTTAGTCATAAAACTATAAATCAGTCCTCATCTTTTATTGGAGTTGCAAAGGGTCAGGCAGTAGCAGTTTTCAAATCACACCAATATCAAGGTTCTAGCTGGCAATCTATATCTGGCATCCATATTCCAGTACTGCAATCCAGGAAGCAAAGAATTCATGTAGAAAGGAAATAATAATAATAATAATAATATTATTAATAATAAATAATAATAATAATGACTTCAGAGTAATGCGATCACCAAAGAATATGTCTTCTTAGCAATAGATTGCCTGAAAGGGAGACATATGTATGGAGGATTCTACTTAGTTGTTATATGCAAATTCTGCACAAGTCAATAATTCAGTCCAATTGCCCTTCTGATAAAGATGTAGCACCTCCAGTACTGTCCTGATGTTTGGTTGACTCTGCTAGCTTTCCCATTAGAAGCTGGATGATTTGAGGATAACAAAGGATTCTGAATGTCTAAGAGCTGGGAGAGTCATTTAGGTGTAGTGGTTAAGGTACCAGGATAGAAATCAGAGATCATGAGTTCTAGTCCTGCCTTAGGCACAAAGCCAGCTGGGCGACCTTGGGCCAGTCACCCTCTCTCAGTCCTAGGAAGGAGGCAAGGGCAAACCACTTCTGAAATCTTGCTAAGAAAACTGCAGGGACTTGTCCAGGCAGTCATCAGGAGTCAAGACTGACTTGAAGGCATTTCTTTTTTTTTTTAATAGCTGGAAAAGGACCTTCCAAACCTGGATGTAAATTGAGTCACAATCAGAGATCACATGAACAACTAAGCCCCTGTACCTAAAAATATGGTCTAAAAAGAATTGTGCAATCTCCTGAGCTGATGGAAAGCCCTCACAAGGAATAAAATGAGCCATCTTGGTAAATAAATCCACTACCACAATATAGTCATGCAGCCCTGAATATGGGAATGTTCAATGATAATATCCATTAAATCAGAATCTGGAACTCTAACTACAGATAGAACTCTAATTCTAACTCTACAGAGTTAGGCTATAATAACTTCTGTTATTATAGCCTAACTCTGTAGGCTATAATAACAGAATCTTGAAAGCCAAATAGAGTTTCTCTCTCTCCCCTCAAAGAGAATCAAGGTGGGCCAATCTTGAGTTTCTTTCTCACCCTCTCCTCATTTTCAGGGCTCAGCTGACATTTATGTAACTGCTCTTGCATTCTTTCCTTGAGTTTATCTCCATACCTTTCTAAAATTACCACTTCTAGCATAAATAGGGCATAAACATCATGTGGTTTTCTTGCCAGCTATATGGATGTATTTCCTCTTTATGCGATTATTTTGGGATCATTATTACTTTATTTATTTTCTTGTCTAAACTACAGGGCTGGTATTTCTTAGTGTTCTTCTATCCAATTACTAACCAGATCCAAATATAGCTTTCCAAGATTGGGCAAGATTAGCTATGTACTGGGTGGGCAGGAGAAATTAGAAGTTATTAGAAATGCTTTTGTTAGTATTTTTTTTTTCAAGGAGAGAATGGTAGGTTGCTTTTTTTTTAAAAAAGAGGCAATTTTTAGAGTTCTTAAGGTGCTTATATTGGATCTCTTGGAGACAGCCAGTTCTAAGCTGGCTTCCAAACTCCTTAACAACATAAGATGATTGACAGATGATGACTTTGCAGTCCTGGAGGAAGCAGATTACCTTAACCCATTTCAAACTGAATTCAGAGTCAACTACAGGAATGAGACTGTCTTGATCCATCTGATGGATGATCGTTCAGTGGGAATTGACAAAGAAAGTGTGAGTGTGCTTCTTCTCAGCCTCTTAGCTGTATTAAATATCATTTATCATAATATCCTTCTAGATTATGGAAGGAAAGAAAAGAAGAGGATGATCAGCAGCAAGGTGGATGGACTCACAGTGGCGATGAGTTCACCACTGGAATACCTGAAAAACCAGGTTAAGGACAAATCAACATGGACAAAAGCTATGAGATCACTAAGAATTGACAATGACTTGATAGCACATAATCAATCCTTCTAGATTATGAGATATGAAATTATGAAACACTGGTCTGCATTTATTTCATTCCCCAAAACAGGCAGATTTCTGATGGTGTTAGTTGGAGCTAGTTGTTCCTTAAGATGAGAGTTATTATATTGCGTTCTTGACAGCTTCATTCTGTCTTTAATGCTATTCAACAGCTTCATTAAAACACTGGAGTGGGTGGGAGAGTCATCAGATTTGTTTCTGCTATTAGAATATTGATGGCATTCAAGTCTATTTCTATATAATATGTTCAGGTAATGGCATGGCTTCCCTGCCTAGAGATGGTAATGGTCTAAGTAAGGTAAAATCATTTTGAAACTGAATGTAGCCAAGATGGGGATGTTCATTGTGAATTATAACTTTGGGGAAACTGTAAACCCCTTTGTGCTAGATACAGTAACACTCTTCCAGAAGAACAAGAATGCAGTTTGAGGGTATTTCTGCATTTGGATGTTTTTCAGATTTCCAAGAATATGCCAAGCATCAGGAGCAGCTTTCATTCCACTTTAACACTATGCCAATTATGTCTTCATGGGAAAACTGCATAGAGTGGCCTTTGGGTCTAGTCTGAAAACTTCAGTTACTACACCCATTGGTAGCCAAGTTGATCTCTTAAAGGACTCAAGGAGACCATATCACACCTGTGCTGACAACAGTATGCTGGCTGCCAGTTTGTTTCTCAGCAAGATACAAAATGCTTGTTATTAGAACAATGTATAACTTGAGTGCAGCTTGGGTTAATTGAGAGCAGGCCTTTTTCTATAGAGCCAGTTTGGTGTAGCGGTTAAGGCATCAGGCTAGAAACCAGGAGACCGCGAGTTCTAGTCCCACCTTAGGCATGAAGCCAGCTGGGTGACCTTGGGCCAGTCACTCCATCTCAGTCCTAGGAAGGAGGCAATGGCAAACCATTTCTGAAAAACCTTGCCAAGAAAAATGCAGGGACTTGTCCAGGCAGTCTCCAAGAATCGGGCATGATTGAATGGATTAAAAAAAGCCAACTTAAGTCCACCTTGGGTTAACTGAGAGCAGACCTTTTTCTATACAATTTCTGCTGCTCATTGAGGTCATCTGAAGAGGTTTACCTACTATTGCCACAGCTTCATTTGCAGTGGCCTGGGGTCAAGCCTTCCCTAAAATATGCTCCCTATTGAGCTGAGGTGATTAACCTCTTTGGCAGCTTTCTAAAAGGCCTTAAAACAGGTCTCTTTGAACAGGCTTTAAACTGTTAATTATTTTACATTTTTATTTTAATATGCTTTTAGTTTTAACTCTGTGTTTATCAAAAGAAAAATGTGTAACTATCTTTATAAGGCACTGGAACCCGCCCCAAAGAAGAAATCCAATTATGTAGCTCAGTTTTATAATTAATTTCTAAACTTATTAGATCAGCTATATCGGTTACGAAGAACAGTATATATCTGCTTCAATTAAAATCAAGTGTTTTATTTCCAATGGTATAGGAAACTGTTAATCAAATGCAACATGCTATCTTGAAAGTTCAAGAGAAGTATGTAAAAAGGATCTGAGGTCTGAGTCAATTTATTACTTTGAACTCTACATTATATACATTCATAAAAGTTACTTATATTTATTGACCATTATGGGAGAAAGAAGTTTTATTTATAAACCTTTTTTAAATAGAAAGAAACACCAATCAGGAATTTCTCCTGTTTGGTCATTGAAGTTTAGAGGGATCCAGATGCCTTCTGAAGTTTGCAGGCCAAACTTTTATATATTCCATTAAATTGGGAGGCAGCAACATGCTGTGCAACAGAATGAAATATGAAGAGAATGTTCAGAAGGAACCAGGACTTCTTTTCTTCCCAGTCAGTGAACTATTATATAGTGTTTGAGTTACAAGTTATTTAGGTTGTTGCAGTCCACAGTTATTAAAGGTCACTGGTTATAGGTTTTAGATCACCATCTGCTCATCAAACATGCCTCTAAATGCTTCACTATATGCTCTATTCTCTCCTTGCTCCTGCTTCAACATTTTTATTTGATCACATCCAAATTCTTTCCTTTCACCAGTGACCTCAGAGCAGTTCCCCAGAGCTGGCTGGGGAATTCTGGGAGTTGAAGTCCACCTATCTTAAAGTTGCCAGGGTTGAGAAACGCTGGTATAGGGAGTGGGCCACATACATTAGGCTAAGAGTTTATCAACATGCACAAAATGAAAGAGAAGAAGGAAAAGGGAAAAAAGAAAGAATGGGAAACATACATACATACATACATACACACATACATACAAAACAAGACAGCTAGGATAGAGTAAATAAGAGAAATTTGTTACTGTTTTTTAAGAACAAACCCCCCCCACTATGAAAATTAGTTGTTCAATGTCATAAAAATGTGTCTCACTTTGATTATTGTGATGGAGAGAATGGATTGTTATTGTCCCTTTTGGAATATCAAATAATGTGGTTTTGTGCAGCACTAATGTGATTAATAGCAGTAACATTACCTGGTCAGTTTTGTTCAAACCTTCTGTGCAAGTTTTGTGCCTTGTAAATGTACTGCATTTCATGCTTGTGCACAACACTACCTAAACTACCACCTGCAATATTTACTGCTTTTATAACATTTCCAAACACCCTGTTACTATGCCAGAAACTAATTGACTTTCACTGTCAGAAAGTAAACAAGGAAAAGGACAGTCAAGGGATGTGATAATTGCCTAACTGAGCAAGCTTGTCACAGAGAATGATCCAGAATACAGCAACATTTAATAATAATGTGAAAAATTTACTCATTTATTAAACAGACACTAAGATGACTGAAATGAGGCATTTCCATCATTTATCTGAATTAAGTGTAAGAAACAACTCTGGGGTTCACAGTGTACTATTAAACTAGTACGTTGATGTGATGAAACTGCAGTGGGAACTTTAATGTAATTTTGATTCAAATCCAAATTTAAATTTGATGTAGACTGGCTTTAAAAGTTGTGCTTTCAATTTTGTTCCCGCTTTGTTTTCAGGTCTGTAAAATGAAATGTTTAGGATTAACACAAATCAAAAGGTTGCAATGCAACCTGCTACAAAGCAGCTTTACTGATGCATAGTGGAAATCAGCCATGCATGGTACAGCTACACATGTCTTCAAGGGGGCATGAATTTCAATGAAAATTGTGCAAAGCATAACAAAATGATTGCATTTCTTCACTATAGCAGCTCTGATGGCTCCTCCAGAAGTTTCATAATGAACTGGAACCTTCCTATTAATTGCACATGTGTAGCATCCTTTTCCATCTCTGCTAGTCGGGTACTAGAAGCCTGTAATTGGCTATTGGAACTGAAAATTGAGGCTTTGTGGAAATACAAAAAGTTTGTTGAAGAAAAATGTGTCATCTCTTTTCCTTGATGAGGAGAAACATGTTGATTCTGTGGCATGAGAACTCACACCAGTGCAAGCTGAGTGATCTCATACAGATCTAATATACAGTAAAATGTGAGATTTGCCATTTCTTGGAATATTGCAATGGAGTACTCCACATGATCTAATATAGAACAAATCTTACCTGGTCATATGAAGTTGTCAGGGGAAAAAAAATCAAAGGAAATTGTGTTGGTCCATAAGAAAAATGCCAATATCCATAATCAAGCAGTGTTTTCATAAGGCAGCAAAAAATATTTACTGCCTTAAAGTAGAATTCAAAACAAGGGCATAACACTTTGCTTAAGATAAGAATCTGTAAGGTTTTTAGAAATAAGCTATTAGAATTTTTATAAGGTTAGCTAAAATGTCTCTATGCAAGTTTATACATCCCTAGTGGAATTTACTTGAAATTTGAATTGGTTGGGTGAAAGACATTACCAAAGCACTGAATTTTATTTGTGTATTAGCAAAAAATGTCATTATAATGGGTAGCAAGCATAAAGGGAGGTTTTCTATAGTGCAAGGATCATTGAGGGATGCTATGTACTTGCACACATATAGATGCACGTGCAATCTATTAGGGTCACGTAAGTGAGGCCTGGATTGGGCTGTTGAGATGAAGGAATTTGACACCCATTACAAAAGTGTCCAGTGTTTTATTTTCACCTGGAGGACTGATGAGTAATTATTCAGTTGATAGGAAGTAGAAAAACAATTAAAACAACATTATCTCCATCAGCTTAGCAATGCCTTGTCCAAACTAGAGCCCTCCAGATATTTTAGGATTACAACTTCCAGAATTGCTGTCAGTTGGTAACTGAAGGAAACTATTCTAGGCACACAGAAACAACCTTGAATACTTTCCCTACTTATTTAATCCACCCTTTTATCCATATAGCATCATCCTATTTTTCATTTCTTGATCATGCTAGCATCTGATTGATTGTGAATTACTGGCATTATGTATGTATACAAGAAAGAGAGAGAGAGAAGGAATATAGAGTAATAATATACAGTATGCAGGAAGAAAAGGTGTTCAGGATGCCTACCACAATTTGATATTTCAAAAATGCAATTTATCTCTAAATAAAGTTAATTTGGAATCGGTACAACCCTCTATATGTCTTTTAAAGAAAAAGATCTCACTGACCTGTTCTTACAACATGGTTAACTGGGTCAGTGGGATAATTAGTGCACTATGGGATCAACAAAAAGTGGTTAATTGATTCAATGAAGTAACTCAGAGGGATTGCATCTAGCTTGGAATAGACCTAGGCATGCACAAAGTAGATTTAACTCAACCCAAAAAGCCTTGTTGTGGGAAGAATTAATCCCAGTTGCCTGTTTTGCATGCCTAGTCCTCCAAGTAAAAGAGCAGGAGAGAAAAAGCAGCTGAAAAAGTAAGGCTGCCCATTACAGAACTCACTTTCAAGGCCTGGCAACAAAGAACATGACTCTCAAATACTGGGTACGCAGCTCAACTCAAGCCTACTGCTGTTGCCTGGCCAATGAGGAAGGGTCTAGCAATGCAATGAAGAAAGTAGGTAAAGCAATTTTTGACCCAGTTAGTGTGATTGTGCATTGACATTATTGTATGACATAAAAATGCAAAAATGCACTTACGTATTTCAGTCAGACTTCGGAGCAAGTGTAGTCTTTGTGTGATTACATCATTGCACATTGGTCATCAATTTGGTGTCATCATAATTTGCTGAGGACACTGCTGTCTATATGGATGGGAGCAGGTTCATAATGTTTTGAAATTCTGAAAAACATAAATTAGGTGCTACAAAAAAGGCTAAATGCTATAAAATCATGATTTACATCCTACCCCCTCATTTCTCTGTGTTCTCTAAAACCTATGTGTGAGCATCATGGTTGCAGTTGGGAACAAAATGAAAATCTAGCTCCCTATTTTATCCAAGTTGAAGTGCTAGTCATTTTTGTAATGAGCACTTTTAATAAAATCCATCTACTAGAGAGTAAAGAGCAAATAGGTGATACCATATAGACCATAGACTGTACTGTCTGGACAAGCAAACACATTTGCCTTTGAAAATTTTAGCAATGCTGGACATCTATTTCCCTATAAATGAAAAAAAAATGCATAATTAAAGGGGTCCTTCTTATAAAAATAAAATATTGGAAGATCTAAAAAAAAAAAGGATAAAAATCACTTTAAAACTCCAAAATGTGCAAATTTAGGAAAATCCCACCATTCTTATAAGCACTATAAGTACTGAGACCTGGAACACCTTCTATTGTTATGAAAGCTACCATGTGCAATTATCCATTTCCATCCAGTAGGCAAACAATACAAGGAAGCATAATCGAATTCTCAGATGTGCTGTGGTTGATAAGTTGACTATAGTGATGCAGGCCTAGCATTTCATGCTGTTCTTGACTGTAATATAAATCCCTAAAGACCTCATCAGTGCAGAAAAATTTTGCTAGATAGATTTGTTGTAGGGTTCCCATTATAAAAACTGTATGAAAAGAAAATTATTCATTTGTATGATCAGCAGGGAGCCAGTGTGGTGTAGTGGTTAAGGCATCAGGCTAGAAACCGGGAGAATGTGAGTTCTAGTCCCACCTTAGGCACAAAGCCAGCTGGGTGACCCTGGGCCAGTCACTGTCTCTCAGCCCTAGGAAGGAGGCAATGGCAAACCACTTCTGAAAAACCTTGCCGAGAAAACTGCAGGGACTTGTCCAGGCAGTCTCCAAGAATCAGACATGATTGAATGGATAAAAAAAAAAAAAGATCAGCAGGAGAGATATTTTATACAACAAATTGCTCATACAGTTAGGATATCACACAATTTGGGGGACAATATAATGCAAGAATGTATCATAATTATTTGATCTGGTTGTTGTTTACTTGGCAATGGCAATTTTTCAAGTTCCTCTACTGATTCTCTCTATTTAATGATTTCCAGATCACCGGAGGGTAGATTGTGTGCTGTTCAAAAATTAGTGCTGTAACTCTTTTAATTGTGATTTTCTGTGGATTATAGCAGATAGATAATAATTAACGTTTACCAGGCTTAAATAGTATAATTTTCTATTCCTGTTGGTGGTGCTGTTAACAGGTGGGCTTACTATGTATAACAGGCAGTCTTGCATGATCTCCGAAAAACTGATATAAAATAAGAAGAATGTCTGTTAGTCCTTCCTTACCTATTCATATATTTAGGTAAAGCACTATAAGTTCATTGCACCTGACATGCTCTTTCTTCCTCCAAGATAAATAATTTTCTAATAAACTTTATAACAGTATAAAGGAACACATTAAAAACACTTAAAGATTTAATAATATAATTCATCCTTAATGGGATTTGAAAAATATTTTGAGTTTCAAATGTTTCAAGCTTTCAAACAGCATCCCACCAAGTCTTGCTATTGTTCTGAGTTGTGTGATTAGCCTGTTTTATGATTTATAGTTTTTTCCCCATATTTTTTTTCCCACTAAAGCAGCAGGAACTGGTTACATTCCTGCTACTATTTTTATTTATTTATTTATTTATAAATTTGTTCACCGCCCATCTCCACCTCATGGGGGACTCTGGGCGGTTTACAATAAAACACAGTTAAATTTTAAAACCATTTCAATACAACAATACAATAAAATAAAAATATAATAAAATCTAAGTGGCAAAAGATTTAATCAGTCCGTGAGTGTAACAGGCCCCTCAAGATCACTTAGGGTGCTAGCCATCCCCAGGTGTAATTATTTGCCCTCCCATTCCAAGCCTGCCTACAAAACCAGGTCTTTAGCCTTTTTCGGAAGTCCGGGAGCGAGGGGGCCTGTCTGACCTCTGGGGGGAGGATGTTCCAAAGGGCGGGAGCTACAGCAGAGAAGGCCTGCTTCTGAGGCCCCGCTACTATTGGCTTAGGCTGGGTGGGATGAGGAGTGAGTACAGGAGAAAGCAGCAGTTATTTAAGGATGTGTCTTAGGAGGACCTGAAGAAACATTTTAGATTCTGCTGCTGGAGAAAGAGGACCAAAACTGACTGAAATTCACTGTGACTGAACGTTTAACCACGAGGGTGGTTATATGTGTGTGCTTAATTTTAGTTTTAAAATAGTGTAGTGACTGGCACTCAATTAGAGAGCCCACACAGAGAGACAGACATTCCTCCTTCCCCCTTTTGTTTCATTTCACCACTTTTAAAATGAAAAGAACATTTTCCCTTTCCACTAAATAAAATCCCCCCCTCAACCCAGCAGTAGGCTTTCTTCCTTATCTGGAAAGATTAATTCTTCCCAATGTCTGTGTATACTCCTTCTAATATTAACACATATTAATAGAACCCTTTTCTTTTAAATCAGAGTTTGTCAGTTCCTAGTGAGATAGCAAGCCTGGGAAAGCATGTAGCATGCTGCGATACAACCAAAGGGTAGGGTTATGCAGCAGTTTTAAGCTATTGCTGACAGATGTTATGTTTGTGCTCCCTCTGGTCCCAAAGCATCTTTGAGTGATCAAATCCAAAGCCCCACACTGCCCTGTGGACTGTCATTCTGAGTAACACAGGACTTGGTACAGGATAAGTACATGCAAAAGATGTGGTGGTGCTTACCATAGGCCCAGTCAGTCCATTCATTTCTGTTAGCAACCTGGGGCTGAAAATCAGGAGATGGAGGAGCTATCTCTACTTGAATCCAAGTCCATAATTGGTGCTTCTAGTGACACAGAACTAGTGGGCAGCACGAACAAAAAAGTGGTCACATCACAGCCTAACACGAGATCATTTCAACCTTGGAAATTCATGCTATGTTATCTATACCTACTTCGGCAAAGGAAAGGACCATCACAGAACACCTTTTGTTATCAGGGATGCTTAGATATTCCATACTCATCTACAACCAGTCTTGCCACAGTAGATAAATAAATCTCTGCAACTTTCAGCAAACAAGTGATATGCCCCCTGTGATGCAGGGAGCAAGTATTGGAACTGCTCTGTGCAACACAATGTGCACTTCACTTCATAATGTGGTTAAGTTTGAGATGGTGTTTATGCTGTTTTTAGAATTGACAGTAAGATTGTTGTTTATTCATTCAGTCACTTCCGACTCTTCGTGACTTCATGGACCAGCCCACGCCAGAGCTTCCTGTCGGTCGTCACCACCCCCAGCTCCCCCCAGGGACAAGTCCGTCACCTCTAGAATATCATCCATCCACCTTGCCCTTGGTCGGCCCCTCTTCCTTTTGCCTTCCACTCTCCCTAGCATCAGCATCTTCTCCAGGGTGTCCTGTCTTCTCATTATGTGGCCAAAGTATTTCAGTTTTGCCTTTAATATCATTTCCTCAAGTGAGCAGTCTGGCTTTATTTCCTGGAGGATGGACTGGTTTGAACTTCTTGCAGTCCAAGGTACTCTCAGAATTTTCCTCTAACACCACAGTCCAAAAACATCCATCTTCCTTCTCTCAGCCTTCCTTATGGTCCAGTAAGATATCAAGAGGTAAATAGCTTCTGACTTTTAGCATCAAACGTAAAGAGACAAGCAATCAAGAAATAAGCTGCAGACTAGCACTTGGTAGAGCAGCCATGAAGGCCTTGGAAAAGATATTCAGATGCTGTGAGGTGTCTGTATCTACAAAGTTCAGAATAATGCAAACAGTATTCCATGTGACACCCTATGGAAGTAAAAGTTGGATTGTGAAGAAGCAAGACTGAAAGAGTATTGATGCTTTTGGTGTTGGAGCAGACACCTAAGAATACCATGGACAGTGAAGAATACAAACAACTGGATCATCAAGCAAATCAATCCAGAGTTCTCACCCAAGGCACAAATTACCAGGCTCAAATTATCCTACTCTGGACACTTTATGCAAAGATCTAGTTCTCTGGAAAAGCCTGGGAAAGGTGGAAGGAAAGAGAAGAATATGATAACCAGCAGGAAGGTGGGTGTACTCAGTTACAGCACAACATTGAAAGAAAGTGCAACATTGAAAGGAAGGGCCAGATCAGGGATAGATTGTCATGGAAAAAAATCTATCTATGTGGTTGCTAAGAGTTGATACCAACTTGATGGCACATAATCAATCCATCAATTATACTGCTTATCTCGCCTTCATCACACACTGATCAGAATGGGGCAAGACTGAGAGGTACTTGCTGCCATAGTTGCTAGGACATGCTGTGCTGCAGAGCCAGGGACAAGAGATTGTGTCTTCATAGTGAGGTGCTGGAGCATTCCCACATAGCACATTTGCATGTCTATTATGGGCATGGCTGAAAGCTGGTTGTCAGGACACCTCAACCTCAACCTCTGGCTATTGGTTACAGACAATGGGCCAAAATGTTGGGTGCAGTTTGCCAATATCAGTGGCATTGTTCTGAATTTTAGCTAACAATGTAGAAAGCCTGAGAATGGAAAAGGCCAGCCAAAGATCATCTCAATATGCACTATAGTCCTACCATCACTGTTATACAAACAAGTATCATTACTGGATATTTACACCA
This sequence comes from Candoia aspera, assembly GCF_035149785.1. NCBI lineage: Eukaryota > Metazoa > Chordata > Lepidosauria > Squamata > Candoiidae > Candoia > Candoia aspera. The sequence continues at coordinate 76,627,137 of NC_086154.1, read as the reverse complement.
GAGTGCAAAGGGGAGATGGCTTAGTTTCTATTGTTTCTTTTATTTTTAAAATAATCACTTTAGTCAGTTTTCCTATAGGCTGGGTAGTAGGTAGAAGTCAGCAAAGGTTGTCATCCCACCTACATTTATCACCTTTGGGTCCAAAATGAGGGCATAATAGTGGTTAGAAGATCTATATACTTAACCTTTGAAGAAAAGTTGTAATTGAATTTGTAGAGAACCCATTTTGCATCCTGAAAGACATAGATTCAGTCTCCAGCATTTTCAAATAGAACTGGAAAAGACCCTTGTCTAAAAACCTGGAATACCACTGCCATTGTAGAAAATAAAACTGAGCTAGATTGTCCACAGCAATGACTTGGTATAAATTTCCTACATTTCTATATCAGGTAGCCTATGTTAATTTATTTTTTTCTTACCTGTAATTGCTGCTTATACTTAGCATTTTCAATTCAGCTCAAAACTGACATCTATCTATCTATCTATCTATCTATCTATCTATCTATCTATCTATCTATCTATCTCCACCCACCCACATAACTGAAATAACTGTTTTGCAATAATTGTCAGAGCGGTAGCTACTTATATTGATTTCTTGAAGCCAAAACCAAAAGAAAGATTTAATGAGGCAACATAAGATGCACAGGATGATTCTGATTTGTATCCCACCATGCAGCCCATTGGAACTCAAGGCAGTTAACAACCATAAAGAACATTAAAATCAAAGGAGCTCAAATTGAAAAAAAGAAAGGCCTTTCCTAAAAGCAGGGTGGGGGAATGGTGGGGGAGAATAGGGCTCCAAAGAGAATGTATTTCATGGCTTGGACTGTCCCCTTCTATGGTACCATGAAACTATTAGGAAAACCTTCATGCAAAACAAAGGAATCATCCTTATTAACAAATGATACAGGGGAAAGAATTCCAGGGATGATCATATGCAGAGGGTCTTAATTGTAAAGCCATGGAGTTCTTTGAAAAATTAGAAGGGCTGCTGTCTCCTGGAAATGGGTATTCACATTCAAATTAAAATTGTAAATGAAAGATGTTTAGCTGGTACCAAAAGCCAGGAGTGATATGGCTTGGAAGTTCTTATTTTCAGATTTTGCAGAATCAGGGGTTTTCTTTCCTACTGCTGCTCTAGTGCAAACATAATGCAAAATCTCAATTTAATAGATTTGTTGTGTTGTAGATGTATCATTCTGTCCTCATTTCATAGTCCCGGCATAGAACATATATAGTGTATACCATCCATGACATAGCCTTCCTGTGAGTGAAACACACTGGCAAAAGGGCATCTATGTCTATGACAGAATTGGGAAAAGATTTCATTTGCACTTCTGTGAAACACACTCCTTTTGGGATTTTCTGATTTTTTTCTGTACTGAATCTTAGCAGAGCTTCAGGGAATCCCAATGATATATAAGGGGAGTGAGAATGAAAAATGAAAATTTGCTGCTTGTTTCATTTATTTCATAAACAAAGTCATCCAACATGTGATGCACCAATGTGAAAAGCAATTGCCTCCTTCAGCTCAGGAACCAGCTGCACCACTTTTAGCTGCAAGGAATTTTGGCTCATTCTTCCATGGCAAACGTCTTCCAATTATTACATTTAAGAACTTTTCAGCATGAACTGTTAAATTCAGTTCCTAGCACAACATCGCTATGAACTTTTGATCTGGATTTGACTCGACCATGCTAAAACACTGAATCTGCTCTTTTTTATCCTTTACCTTGAGAACTTGCTTCTATTTTGGGGAACACTGTCTTGCTGCATGACCCACTTACTCTTCAGCTTCAGAACCACAGACAAATAGCCTGATATTCTTCTGTAAAATCTGATATGAAACAAAGTTCATGTTTCTTTCAATAATGGTCTTTATTCTGGCCCTGAGGCAACAAAACATCCCCAAGCCATGACCCTAAGCATGAGATTCTTAAACAAACAAATATAGTTTGTTTTTCACCAGAGCAACATTCATAAAGCTTGCAAATTTCATTTTCTAAAACTTATCTCTCTATAAAAGCTTCCTTTAGAAGTTTGGAGGCTTATCCATGTGATTTTTTAAAAACTTGAGACAAGTATAAATGTTCTTCTTAGCACCTAATGGTTTCTCTCTTGTTTCTCTCCCATGGATATCATATTTACCCAGGGCTTTTCTGCTGGTAGAGTCCCTGTCTTTGGCCAAGATGAGAAAATCCTGCTTGGTCCCCAGATGCATGTTCTAGAGTTCTCTGTGACTTCATGGGTGATTTTACTACATTCTTTGAGTGATTTTGACAGGATGACTACTTTTGCAATTGTTCCAAATCTTCTACAGTTCAAGACTATGTTTCTGACTGTAGATCAATAGCACCTCAGAGCTTTAGAAATAGTCATGTAATTTTATCAAAAGTCTTAAAGTGTCCATAGAATCTGTATGGTATCAACTTCACTGTGATAAGTGGAGCGAAAGTTATAAGGGATGGGGTTGGCCCAAATTGGCCCTGGATGCTTAATAAGTACTTATATGGCTGCCCATAGTTAACCCTTTAACCGAACTAGTTGAACTGGTGAGTGATTACTTTTTCACATTGGCCCATTGCCTGTTGAATTATTTTGATTATGAAATAAATGAAACATTTGCCAAACATTGGTATTTTTTTTCATTAAGCTTCTTTTATATATATATCAGTAGGACCCACAAAAAGTTCTGATAACAATCACTGCCAAAGTTATGCAAAGATTCAGAAAATCCAAAAGGGGGTGACTAGTTTTTCACAGTATAGTAAGCTGCAGGTGGATCATTTACAGCCATAGAATTCAGAGGTGAGCTAATTGGATTGCCCGAGATGTGGCCTGTGTTATGGACAAGAATGACAATGAGGCTAGGAGAAGTCCGTGTTTCTTCTTTCCTCTGCAGAAAGAATGAAAGCTCAGTTTAGAACCAAAAAGATGGTATGTGAAGCAGCTGACTGAAGAGAATAGTTAACCATTCTCTTCTCTGCCACGTTTTCTCTTTGAGCCTTCTTCTTTCCTGTCTACTTCCATCAGATATGCATTTTCTACCTAACAGAGAAAGGCAGCTGCCCCACAGAAAGTGTTTTGGAGAAAGAATGAGAAGGGTAAAAAACGCCATCTTACACCTGCTGAATTTGTCTTACAAATGTCCTCTTCAGTTCGTTTTGGTGGGTGGTGGGTGGTGCAGCTGTTTAATGCAGTTCAACCAGTCAGGCCTGCTATCAGAGATTTAATCAACACCTTAACAATAATAATATGTGTTGGGTGACCTGTCCGGCTACTGCAGTACAATGAGACTGACCTATTCAGGCGACTATGACCAAAAGTCAAAGGATGTGATTTTGGAGATGAGATGAAAGCAAAAAGACAAAGGTAACTACTAACCATAGCAGAGGTATTCAGTGAGCCATTGTATCTATGATCTAGCTATAGTTTGTTAAGATATAACAAGAGATGGAGGACTTTTTCCAAACTCTATATTTTGTATCTAGATACACATCTTAAGAAGGGCCTGGGCTGCCAATTTAGCATTGGGGTATATGCTTGAAAGGTTTCATGGATTGGTTGGTTTTCCAGGGGTGACTTGTATAAGGGCACATCTTGCTACAAACTAGGTGGTCATGGCAGGAGGCAAACATGAATAAGCACATGTGGAAGTCAGTGTGAATTCTTCCATTTTTACTGCTCAAATCTCTGGCACAGCTTTTAAGTACTAGAGATCCTACTTCCCAATATGTGCCCAGATAATTTGCTGTATCTCTTCTAGAGGATTGTGAACGTGTGGCTCTATTGGTGTGAGAATATAATTGTGTTAGGGGAGCAGTAATCTCCACAAGTGCCATATTCCCTTAGAAGTGCTCCTCAACAGCATGGTGTTTGGCAAATAATGCCAGTGAATATGATAAGTATTTAGAATAACTTTTCTTCCATATTTGCTTTCCACAACTGTGGTGGAAGTTTAACATACATGACCATGTAGCAGCTATGGAGCTGAAAATCTTGGGGGGTGTTTGTATTGGTAGGCATGGATAAAAGAAACTGGGCACTGAGAAGTTATATACCTGCCCTTCTTCTTTTCTTTGCCCTGCTTGGGTTCTAATTACATTTGTGGGTTTTGTGTGTGTGTGCGTTTGATGTCTATGTATGCTTCTCATTGCTTGCTATAACTAATGACTTCACTGTTTATTTTTCTTCGGAGCACTCTGCCAATAGCTACTCTTCCTTTATTTTCATTCTAATACTTAGTATGAAAAAGAAATACAGTCTTGTGCCAGCATCTTAATTGTTTTTTCTTGTTGTTTCTATTTTTTTTTTTAATTAATTACAAAAAGAGAAGGAAAAAAACACATAAAAAGGGCTTTAACAAAAAAGTGAAAGGAATACAACAAAGGAAAAAAGTGTTAATATGTCATTATAACAGTCAACGATTGCAATTCAATATGCTTAATGCATCTACAGGTTGTCTTCGCTTAATGACCATGTTGTTCAGCGCTGAAAAAATGGCCTTACAACCTGTGCCTGAAATGACGACTGTTGCAGCACCCCCTCAGTCACATGATCAAAATTCTACCCCCCCCCCATCTCTGCCATTCTGGAAGCCCTGCAACCCACCTTGCAGGGCGGGGAGCCCACCTGCATGGCGCGAGGCATCCCATCCTGTCCCACCCATACGGGTGCAAGGCCACCAATAGCAAACTCCACCCTCCCCAGCCTGCATTCCTTCACCCTGCTGCCTCTTCTCCCAGTTCCCTGCACCTACCTTTTGCCTTTTTCTCCCAGCAGAAGCAGCTGACTGCTTTTGTGAGTCCTTTTCAGACCCAGCTTCCCTGGCGAACATTGTCTCTTCCACGTGGCTCCCTTCAGAACGCTATCTTCTCAGCTTACGCTATCTTCTCAGCTTACGCTATCTTCTCAGAGCCTGAGGCACTGAGAAGATAGTGTAAGCTGAGAAGATAGTGTTCTGAAGGGAGCCATGTGGAAGAAACGACGTTCACCAGAGAAGCTGGGTCCGAAAAGGACTCACAAAGGCAGGCAGCCACTTCTGCTGGCCTTCTGCTGGGCAAAAAAAGGCAAAAGGTAGGTGCGGGGAACTGGGAGAGGAGGCAGCTGGGTGAAGGAATGAGGGCTGGAGAGGGTGAGGCTTGCTATTGGCGGCCTTGCACACAGGTGGGATGGGACAGGATGCCTCGTGCCACTTGGGTGGGCTTCCCGCCCTGCAAGGCAGGTGCAGGCCTTCCAAAAGGGCAGAGATGTGGGGGGGAGATAGGTTGGGGGTAGACAGACAGGGGGGAACACTGAAGGCAGTGTTCAGGGCTGGGTGGAACCAAGCTCAGAATGGCTTGGATTCGGGTGGGTGCTCAGGCTAACGGCGGGTAAAATTCACTTAACAATGGCAAGGGGAATTGCTAGGATTGCCATCGCTAAGCAGTGCCATCTCACTTTACAACCGCATGGCTTAGTGATGGAAATTCTGGGCTCAATTATCATCATTAAGTGAAGACTACCTGTAATACAAATATTATTCAAGTACATATATATTTCTAATAGATTTATATGACTATCATGTGAGGTTTTTTAACCTACTGTATTCTGTATAAATGAGTCCCATATTCCATTATCCTTGTCCACACAAAGTCTACGTCTATAGGCAATCTGCTCATAAGTAGCAGGTGTAGCCAGGTCTTCAATCCGTTGACTAAATGGGGCATATATTTATATTTCCAGTGCTGCAAGATCCATCTTTTGGCCATAGTATGGAGAATCCATTTACATTTCTTGCTGTTTCTATGTGCAACCATTATCTGCTGCACAGAGACATTCTATAGCAAACATTCTGATGGCAATGGTTATGTCTAGATCTTCTGGTATGAATTATTTAAGGAAGTATAAATATTGTTTGTCATGTGTGCCTATATTGTATCTGTAGAAAACTGTTCACTGGTGGTAGAGATTCTAGAATTTTGATGAGGGTTGGTAGTATAAAAACTTTTCACCTGGGCTGCTTTCTAGGGCATTGAAAACCATACAAAATCTTGCAGTATATTACACCAGTCAAATGTTCTAAATGATGCAACATTTCTCCTTTGGCAGATGTTCCAATACTACAAAGTGATCAATGACATTTTATGGATACGAACATGTTTGTCCACTGTCTTAGGTGCCTGCCTTTGAGTTTACCAGCTTAGAACTGTCATAGTCTTTTACAGAGAATGACTCACTTTGTCTGCTTATATAATGACAAATTGTATAACCCGTTTGGTTAGATATATATGGTAATTACAAGTAAGAACCCATTTTTTTTCTTCTAATTATCCATGCCTGTGCCTTAGAATTTTGTTCTTTACTTTGTGACAAAAGACTAATAACCTGGACAGCTGGGTTGCTAGAGAGCTATAAAAAAAACACCAGTGGAATTAACAAGACAAAGTCATCAGGATAGAACAAAAAGTACTATTGTGGAAATCTTCTGCAGTGTGGTTCAACTCACTGCAAATCATTGGTACATCTTTCTGTCTCATAATCTTCCAGGAAAGCACTCATTGGGTTAATTCATTTATTAAGCTTCTTTACTACCAGACACTATGAGTTGTTTAATAGTAGAATGAGCTGCCTCAGGAAGTACAGAACTTGCTTTTATTACAGATGTCTTAGAAGATGGTAGATCTTTTTCATTAAAGAGCTGGCTGTCTACATATCAGGGATGCTGCAACTTTTGAGTTTCCTACATTGGCAGGTTGAATTAGATGATCACTCAGGCCCTTCAAAACTTTATTAGCCTATGATGGCTTGCTATTAGTATGGTTGATTGCACAGTCAGCCACATGTTTAGACTGGATTTGGCATTTTTGTCCACCTATCAAGTCCTTCCCAAGGATCTGGGATAGGCAGTTGTTGTTATTTAATAATATTAAAGGTATCATCGAGGATGTAAGCTGTTCCAAGTAAAGCTGCCTTTTGCAGTTGACTGATGGTGATTTTGTCAATGCTGATGGTGTTCAGGCCCTGCTCCAGATGTTTTGGAATTGCACCCAAGGCACCTAGTACTACTGGTACTATCTTTGCTTTCTTTTTGCCACAGCCATTCTACTTCTATTTGCAGTCTTTATATTTTGTGATTTTCTCCAGTTCTTTCTCTTCTATTCTGCTGTCTCCAGGTATTGCAATGTCCACTATTCAGACTTTTTTGTGTTTCTTATCAACAATTGTTAAGTCTGGGGTATTGTGTAGCAGATGCCTGTCTATCTGAATTCTAAAGTCCCAGAGCGCTTTGGCTTCTTCATTTTCTATTACTTTGTCTATTTTGTGGTCCCACCAGTTCTTCCTTGCAGGCAAGTGGTATCTTTTTTATTTATTTTATATCCTACCTTTATTATTTGTATAAATAACTTAAGGCAGGGAGCATACCTAATACTCCTTCCTCTTCCTTTTTTCCCTGCAACAGCAGCCCTGTGAGGTGACTTGGCTGAGAGAGAGTGACCGGTCCAAGGTCACCCAGCCAGCTTTCATGCCTAAGGTGGGACTAGAACTCCCAGTCTCCTGGTTTCTAGCCCAGTGCCTTAACCACTAGACCAAACTGGCTCTTTCTATACCAAACTGGTATTTCTTGCAGATATTCCAATGCACCATTCTTGCCAGTTTGTTATGCCATCAGTCTGTGTGATCTTCTTGCAGCAGCTAACTAGGTGGCCCACTGTTTCTTCAGCTCCTTTGCAGGGATGGCATTTGCTGTCTGCTTCTGCTTCTCAATTCTGGCTTTATGTGCATTTGTTTTTAAGGTTTGGTCTTGTGCAGCCAGAATTAGGCCTTCTGTTTCTTTCTTCAACTTCCCTGTGCTTAGCCATTTCCAGGTCTTGTTGTTATCTGCTTTGCCTGCTAGTTTTTTTTTTTTTTTTAATGTACTGGCCATGTAATACTTTGCCTTGCCATGTCTCTTCTCTGTTCTTCATTTGGTCTTTCTTATAGGCCAGTTTGGTCTCTTTGGTATTCCTTCATGGCATACTAGCTTCCGTACATCTTCTCTACTGTCCTTCAGATATTTTTCTAATGCCCTTTTTATTTCTTCAACTGTCTGGTGTACTATCATCATCATCATCATCATCATCATCATCATCTTGCCCTTAAGCTCAGTTAGGATACAAAAGGAGAAAAGGATGATGAGGGAAGGGAGTCAGCATTGAAGCAGTTGTATTTTTCACACCTTATTCTAGCTTGGAAGCAGAAAATGAAGCTTTCAATGACCTTTAGTGTCCTAGCTATAGAATAAGCCAGAGTGTACTTCTTATCCTCTAAAACCTAGGTTATTTGTTAATCATGAGCCATTTTGAAAGGAATGTCTTATTAAGATCCTGTCCAGCACTTCACTTAAAACCAATACAAAGGGCTTTACAAACACTAGAAAACTACCTGCCTAGTTTTAGGGAGCTGCATAATGCATAGGTCACTAGTACGTCTGGGTTTGGTATGCTGATGTGTATCAAAAGTTATCAAAGGAATGGAAATTTTTGTGGATTGATTCATAAGTTTACTATGGTATCAAATCATGATGCCAATGAACTAACCTCATAAATCTTTGCTAAATACAATTTAATAGCCAGGTATTCTAATTGGGGGATTTTTAAAATTAGCATGTGATAATGTGATAAAATATATGAACATTATTTTATTAAAATAGTGAGAACATAGCATTTTACATGTCTTAACTTGTCTTTTGCCTTTTCCTGGCTGCTGTGTTGCTTTTCTGAAATAAAAGCTATGGAACTTTCTGCCAGGCTGCAGGTATTTGTATGTTCAGTCACGTCTATGAAGAGCAATTATTCCTAAATATGGTAATAGACTCTGTGTAAAAAGCTTGAAATTGAGGAACTGTTTTTTTAAAAAAACTGGTCTCTCACAAAAATGGGTTAGAAAGGGGAAAAATTACATTTCACACTCTGTAATTTTGGAAATGTTGCTAAAAGCAAAAGGTCTTTAGCAGTGTAGAATTAAACCAAAATTAACCTCATTTATGACAGTTACAAACTAAGGGAATTTATGGACTAAGGTGAAAGTCCATATTCCACCTTTATGTAATTTAGAGTTTAAACCACCATATCAAAGATATTTGTTTCGGGGGGTGGGGGGGTGGTTGTTGAATCCAATATGATACTTAGGAGAATGAATGAAATGTTTATTCAAATACTTCTATATATCGGCTAAAAAAAACCCTTCTTTCTATTCCTCCTTTTCTTCCACTACTTAATTGTTGCTTCCTTAGCATTATCTCTTTCTTCTAATTCCTACATCATTTTTCTCTTAGAATATTCAAGTGGGTGAGCTGGGAATTGTGAAATAAATTATGGCCATTGCACTCTGGTCCATGTGGTACATGGTAATCACTTAACAAAGCTCTGTATTTCACAGCACCTGGTTGCAACAGGCACCACCTTGCAAAACTTGTTTCTGCCTGTCAAATCTGAACACCTCAAGAGGATTTGCTGCCAGCCCTCCTTCCATAAGAAGCACATGGAATTTGGCCCCAATACTCTGGATCATGATTTCTGTGGTGATGCAGTAGTACTGTCCATCCTTATATTCCATAAACCAATTAAGCTTTTTATTCTATCATGCTTTGGGCTCTAATTGACCTATTGTAGGTATCTATCTATCTCTCTCTCTCTCTCTCTCTCTCTCTCTCTCTCTATATATATATATATATATATATATATATATATCCATCCATCCATCCATCCATCCATCCATCCATCCTCCTTAATTTTTTCCTAATTTGTTTTATTATGTTATTGTAAAACATAAGTAGTATATTATCTGAGTACCATGGTATTTATACAATATTGCCTAGATATTATTAACATTCTACTGTTTAGATAACTTAAACCTTTAAAGATAAAGAAAAAGAAGAAGGTTATATAAATATTAACTATGTTTTCTAAAATGACAATGTTGATAAGCATAATATTGATAACCTTGTAGGTATCTATCTTGGTATATATGTATGGCTAAGTTTTAGTCTGCTGCTTTTGTTCCTTTTTATGATGTTGTACACCATCCAGAGTCTCATAACTGGGACAGTCTACAAATACTGTACATAAAATAAATAAATAATGTCACTGAGGAAACTGAAGTATGACTGTGGTGCTTCCTAATTGTATCAACAATTTCCACCAATCCAGATCTACATAACAAACAAGATGCCTTATAGCCAGTGTGATGTAATAGGTAAAATACTGGACTAGGACTAGAAAGACCCATTTTCAAGTCCATCCTTAGCCATAGAAGTTCACTGGCTGACTTGGGGACAATAACTCTCTTTCAGGGTTGTGTGGATGAAATAAAAGGAGACACACACCCACAGCCCTAAGCTGCCTTGAGCTCTTGAGAAAAGACAGGGTAACAGTCAAAACTGTAACCACCAGTTAGTTCTGACTAAATGCTAATATACTGAAAGTTAATTAAAGAACCAATTAAGAGTGGAGTGTGGTGCTTTCTGAATAGCCTCTGATCTGATTAAGCAACAACACTGACACTGATTCTTACATTTCTTTATTTTTATCGTACTGCTCCAGTAGCCTTTTTCTTCATGTTTTTCCCCATCTGTACTCCGGAATCAAATACACCCTCTTAAAATCCAGTTGCAGTGCCTCAGCGACACAAGTGAGAATGAAAGTTTTCTATCATATAGAAAAAAGCACATCAGTTATTAGGCACAGTTGTACATTTACATCACTGGCAAAGCCAGCTGAAGAAGGAAGCTGTAGCTACAGTTGGAAGAAGCAGCAGTCGAATTCCCTGGAAAATGATCCCTCCGCTTCTCTTGCTACAGTTGAGAAATCCGAAGTAGAATTTTTAAAATCCATTTGGCTCTAATCACAGAACAAGCCAGTGATAAATCTATGACTGGAACTCTTTAATAAGAAAACAACAAAAACAAAAAACCCAGAGCAGATTCCTTGGAGAAATTGGAAGGCAAGAACATGCTGTGTGTATGTGTATGTGTCTAGAGATAAATACATCTCTATATATTACTTACACACACACAACAAACACTTATATTCCAAGAAAAAAGACTCAATGTATGAAGATATTCCCAGGAATTGATTTCCAGCTACCCAAGTTTTAGGATATGAATCATGAGGAACAACAAGAGAAAAAGATAATTCTTTGAGAAATAAAGATGGAGATGCCAGGACAGAGAGAAAGAGAGGCTTGATGTCGATATCAGGCAAAACTCTGATATTAATTATAAAGCATCAGTATACAAGCATTTATAAAATAATTTGAAGGCCAGAAGGAGAAGCACCCCATCATAGAAAAAACAACAACAACCAGTTCTCACAATGGAGCTAAGTAGATGGAAAAGGAAGAAAATTGGTATAAAGGAAACTTAATTATAACTGAGTCCCAGCGCATTTCAGGGTCTTTTCATCAGAATAGTATAATACAAACAACTTATGAAGAATGTGTGTGCTCAAATGTTCTGTTAATATGCAAGTAAGTGCAACAACATATCCAGGAACATGTCTCCAACATACTTTCACCTTTTTCATCTGTTCCTCCATGTGGGAATCCAACAGGTTAATTCATGTTGTCTTATCAAATGTTGTCAGTCCTTTAATATAGGCCAGACCATACACTCCATAAGCACTCATGGGGCTCTAATTTGTGGTTGTAGAGTATAATAACAGAACCTTGAAAGAGTTTCTCTCTCCCTCTTCTTGTATCAAAGAGAATCAGGGCAGGACAATCTTGAGTTCCTTTTTCATTTCCTCCTCTCTCTCAGGGTTCAGGTGATGTTTATGTAACTTCCCCTTGTATTCCTTTTTCAAGGTTATGTCTATACTCCTCTACAAATAACTAAGGGAAGCTGTTCTATGATTGTTGCAGTAAATCCTCCACTGGCTGGAAAATGGGCTGCATTTGGTTCTTCCCTCCTATCTCAGTGGCAAGCAAGTAAGTCAGATTTGCTGATCAGAGTATGGTGAGTGCCTGACATTATTTGCATCAGACTTGAGTGACCGAAAGGGCATACCAAAAATGTTCCTCTCTCTTTTGTTCTCTCCTTTCTGCACTAAACACATGAAGAGATTTGGGAGGAAGATTGCAGCAAGGGCTGGGGGACATCAGAGTCATCTCTCCTAGGGCTACTTCAACATTGCTATGTCCTTGAATGAAACACACAGAACTTAAATGTTCTTCATACCAGCATGTACATATGGCAATTGTGTAGTTTTATACATACTTTAATTACAGTTCCAGATAACAAACTGTTTCAATCAACTGAGCATTTTACAGCCTTCTCTATCCTGTTTCTTGTCTTACAGTCCTTCTGCATGTTTCCCTCCTAAATCTAACATCATTTCCTAAAACAACATTTCTGGAAAATCATTGTAAATTAAAGCTTAAACTCTCAATTGTATTTTTCTTAGGTATGTAAAACTTGAAATTCAGTCATATTTTATATTCAGAGCCCCCTTCATGATGCAAGGCACTATATTGAACTGTAGTTTCCTTAGCTTGTATAAACATTCATTGTTGGTAACACACATATAGTCATACATAATATTATTAACTGCTGGGAACTGTAATTCCCATGAATTACAGCCCTCATGGAGGACTCTATATGTTCAGTCACATTTACTCTTGCTCCTTCTACACACAAGGACTGGACTGATTCAGGAATCTGTGTCATCTGTGTCTCCCATGATCCTATGCGGCTTCCGGAGGTCTTTCCAATCTAAGCGAATTAACTTTTGGTTTAACTGCTGCTCAGAAGACATGCAGTAGGTTTGCAGCATTTGCTCTAATGCTGCAGAGTGAGTGATTTCTCATTACCAGGAACTTATGCATTAAGATAACAGGGAAGATGCAGGGAGGGAGGAAGCATTGATTTTTCCACTCCCTCGCTAGCCAGGTGGATAGATGGCCTTTCTATCCTTCCACTCCCTCATTCTTTGCAGCCCCAGGGAGCAACAATGAGGACACTCATATGATGGCATCAAACTGCTGCAGAGAAGATAGGTAAGGTCACTGATTGTGTGGAAATACCTACTCACACCTGACAATAAAAGGTGGATTTATAGGTATAAATGGGTAGCAAGAATCACTATTTTTGCAATAATTAACCAAACTAATTAACTGGCTCAGGTAGAAAAAAATACTCATTAAAACCATGTTTTCATATTATCACAACAATATGAAACAACAATCCATAAGAGATTAATATGGACATCATTGTAGAGTGATGTCAGAAGCTGCACATAACTGGTAGGGTTACAACCCAATGTGGGCAGAATTACTCCCTCACCTACAGTATGAGCCATTCCCGTATCTATACCAGGCACACAAATATTAAGCAGCAGAGGAAGAGATTACAATATGTCCTGTACCATATTATTCAGTTCAATTCACCTGTTCTCTCTAGAGGTCTTTCTTCAGATTTCCACAAAAGCTATCAGCAAACAGTAAATTGTGGTTCTTAGAGGTCTCCTTTTTTCAGTGGATCTTGTTCTGGGCCTCCCAAGCTGCTTCCAAGAGTCTTGTCCCAACCCTCCCTGGAAATTACAGTCCTACAGCAGCCAATATTGTCTAGATCCATTACACCTCCATCACTCCTCCCTTCTTCTTCCCAGAGTTCTTTTTATGTTAAGTTTCCACCTATCTCCTTGCCAGCTCAACAGTACCCCCACCCCACCACTATCCTATGGGAAAGTTACTGTTGATGGGAAAATATGTCTCCTGCTGTTGAAATTCTATTTATCAGCTAAAAAAGAACAACTTGTCTGTCAGGATGCTTATATGACAGGATGCTAGAGAGGCATGGAGTGTGTTACCATATTTATTATTTACATAATTTTTGATCATAAACATTCCCAACAAACCACACCGTTTTTATTAAATTTAAATACTTTGAATATATTTAGGCTTAAGTTGTAAGATTGGTGCAGTACAGTATTAGTGTCTTCTCAGAACGATTTCTTCTTATATTTAGAAATCCACAGATTTTAAATATTCTGATTAGTGGATAATATATTGCAGAACTCCTCTACCATAATGTTGAGGGGGTGGGGAGGTGTCAGTAATGTTAGTGATTAGTCCAGTTGCAATAGATACAGCTGTAGCAGGCAGAAGAGAAGTGGACAGACGTAGGGAGAAAAGACACAAGGCTTAAAAAGTTCTGCCAGTGCAAGATACTGATCTCAAGTACACGCTATGCCATATTTCTTTCAAATTCAGTATTTCTCCCTCTTTAAAACAATGAGGAATGTTTAAATACCTGGGATGGCTTTTATTATATTTACTTATTTATTTCTGCTTCTTATATTATATAAAATGGCCAGGCATCCAGTTGCATAAGGATGGAGGATCACAGATAATAGGCAGAATTAAGCAGTGCTGAAATTTGTGTAACCTGGATGTAAGTCTGTGGTCTGTATATTGCCTAAATTAACTCATTTGTTACTGAGGTGCTATAGAGGATCTGTAATTTCTGGTATTAAGGTGTTGTAGAAGATTCATAAAAGTCCAGGCCTTACTATTATGTGGAAGTATGTTGGAATCATTTTCATGCTAATTCAGCTAGTAGGTGTAATGGTTGCCCAACCCAAATACTCAGACTCACAAGAGGTTGCTAAATGAAATCTGATTTATTAGGGAACTTAGGACAAATACAGAGAAAGCTGAGAATGAGCAAAAGCGCGCCAAATACAAACTTAAAACCCTCGGTGCAAATGTACCCCGCCTCCCTGCCAACAGCCCCGCCCATCCCAGGTGCTGGCAACCGTCAGAACTGCTAGCCTGGGAAAGTAACCTTGAACACAACAGATAACCCAAACACATTCCAAAAGCAGAGCCAAGAGATAAATCCTCCCATTCTCCCGTGAAAGATGAAACACGTATCCAGCTAATGACATGCAAAACGTTACGATGTATCAAAGACATTGAAACGGCGAACATGACAGTAGGGCTACCCTGTAATAGGTTTTTGCAAGATGGTTGCCTAAGAACATAATACAAATATTTGAGCCAGGGCCTTTTTTAGAAAAAGCACTGAAGCATTCTTATAGTGTCCCAGCATATCATGTTTACTATGAGTACAGTTACTGTTCCATGTTATCTTAATTGCTTCGGGGTGAATCAAATGTTGCTATGAAGTCATAAGGCTGACATGTTTTGAGAGTCCCACATTCTCTCTCTGAAAAATAATAATATTAATTTTAAAAAGTTAAAATGCTGTGAAATGGAAAGTTCTCCGTTGGTGGAACGGTTCTCTCTCTCTGTGTTTAAGTTTGTGTGTACGCACACAACACTTTTCTAATGACAGAGGATTTATTGGTTCATTTTCATACGTTACTACTTTTAGAATCACGAGCCTGCACCAAAGTCCCTTTATATAAATGTCTAATGTATCATTCCAATTAATATTTTTCAAGGGCAGACTAATAACATTTAAATGCTTGCTCATTCCTAAAAGATAAAGCAAATTGTGTGATGTTGCTTTATATCATAAACATTATGTCTGAAGCCATTATCTTAATGATAAGGTAAAAGACTGTGGTAGCCAGCATGTGGCAGACAGATTGCCCAAGATGAATAAATTTTTCCTATGTTAAATGAATTTTCCTATAATAAGAAGCAATCCGCAACGCCTTGCCTGTTGTTCAGTAGGGCATGATCAGTTATGAAATCTCACACTGCTGAGACTAACTCTAAGGCATCTTTCTCTGACAGTTGAGCTTTAAACTACTAAAATAAATGGAAAGTTTAAGAAAGAACTTAATGTACTGATCTTGAGACCAAGAGTTTGGAACTCATGTTTTGCTTGCTAGAAATCATCACTGCCGTAGCTGTGGAGCAGAAGATCATTCTGCCTATACTTGAAATGACATCACAGAAAATGCAGCTCAACATTTAAAATAATATTTGGACTCAAAAGATATATTCAGTATCCTAGAAGGACTAATATAATTGCCCTCTACTAATGCCTTAACCAGCAAAAATCACATTCTTAGTACTGGAGACAGCTAGCCAGTTAGATATAACTAACCATGAAATATTAAAGAGAATTGCTATAGAAATATATATTCTGAGCATGCATTTGCTAATATCAGATTTTTCTGGTTAGGATGCAGAAATTACTAAGTGAATGTGTTAGCCCTCTATTAGAAATGAGGTCAAACAGAACGATGGCTTTTTTCCAGCATTAAGATCTATGAATACATTTATCTAAGGATCCTGGCAATTTATATTCATGATGAAATTTTTGCAGAGCCCAGCCTGAACTCCAAAGGGCCATTTGAGTTACAGCATGATTTAAAACATGAGAGAGACTTAGATTTCATACATGAGGTTATTTCAGGTAAGGGACACCTCATTTATACTAAAGAATCCTGTATTTGATTATTTGGAAGTGCACTTATTTCTACTGTAGGCGATCTGCCACTCTCCCCAGGAATTTATAGATTTCAACTCCCATATTTCCTAACCATTATGTACTATGTTTATGTATAAGATATAACATTGGTTGTGGGAGGGGGGGAGGGAAAGAGGGACATAATGTTGGCTGCCTTGATTCAATTTCTTAGCTCCCCATTAAGACTACAGTATTTCCAAGAAAGCTTACAGTATAAAACATATAATCTAAATCTGCAAAAGTTTCAAAAAATCATAGTGAAGTAGTAAATTCATTAGGACTTGCTGTTTAGAAAGATACATATTTCCATATATCATCTCAGAGTAATAATGTGTGCTGTGGAATCTTTGGCTTATTCCTCAACATACTAACTGAAAATTTATTTATTTATTATCCAATTGGCCATTCTAGCCAGCTAAAATTGGTTAACAATAAATAAAGCTCTCAGTAGGACTTACTTCTGAGTATGTTTGTTTATTATCTGGCTATATGTAGAAAAGTGTCCATGGGAATCTCTGTGCTGAGCTGATTGTCAAAGAACTACAAAGTTCTGACAGAATCACTGGGCAAACCAACTGTTGTCTGCACAGCAGCTAATAAAAAATGAAAGGCCATTGTAGAGGGATGTGGAGATAATCTTGATGACCACATGCTGGAACTGTTAGGGGAAGAATAACGACAACAACAACGACTCTTAACAATTCTGGGCAACTGAATCCTGGGGAAGAAGAGAGTGTGAGAGAGTGACTCAGAATAACTCTGCCTTGGTTCTGTTTGGTATAAGAGGGAACAAGGGAAACTTTGGCAGGTTTTTAAGATGCTATTATTGAATTCTACAGCAATAAAGTCACAGCCTTATAATACATGTGGTGCCTCTTAACCTGACCTGGCCTACCTTCAAGGGCTACTGTCCCGTAAAGGATAGAAGCAATTTATGAACTTATTTCTGGCTTGTTTGCTGAATCAAGAAATGATTCAAAAGCTAAAATGCCTTGTGAACAAATAAAGCAAAGCAAAAAACTCTAGAAAAAATGGGACACAAAGATTGGCAAGCTGAGATCTTCCAAATACTGTTGGATGGCCTCTCATTATTGGATATGCTGATGTAGTTCAACATCTGGAGAGACATTCTTTGTCCATCTCTGCTTGCCTTGCTATTTAATTTCTGGGTAGCTTATTATTATACTTGTTAGATGGAAGCAAATCTTTCTGTTCAATGGAATTTAATACTAAATAACTGTATGTAACAATAGTAATTGTTCAGTAAGTGAACAGGTACTGAGTTATAATTAGCAGACATAATGATGTGGCAATAGAATTAAACCGTTTATGCTTCTTTGTGTTCATAACAGCTAAATTTGGTTAGGTACAGAATCCAAATTCAACTACCTAAAAGAAGAGAATGAGAGAGATTCGTGTGTTTTTATTGCTTATTTGAAAGTAAAATCATAGGATCTCCTGAAAAGTGCAGAATATACTGTAATAAAGCCCCCAGTTTGACCCAAAACTGTCTTCTCTTCAGCTTGTCCTAAGAGACTCTCACCTATGAAATCCCAGTACTGCGCCATTTTAAGTCTATATAGGAGGAAGAGCTTTCAAAACATGACAGATACTGGAAGATTCCAGATGACTACAAGCAATGCATACGAGGAATCCTCCTTCCCTTACTCCATTTGTAAAATGCCCCACTTACAAATGGACATTTTGCTCAGGTTTAATTTCAGTGCTGTTTACAGGAGTAAATATTCCACTGTAGGCAAATGGAACAGATAGGTACTGTATTGTGTTGAAAGGTTGATTGGATCACAGATCTCATAAATTCTGACCACCTTGAATACAACAAGAAGAAGACAAATCTTTAATGACAATGAGAACTGGAAAGCCTTTAATGAATTTGCCTCTGGGCAAGGGATGACACAGGAGCCCCTCTGAACAATTCACATTAGGCAGACGCAGTATAATACTCCTGAGGTTTTGTCCAGATAGAGAAGAAAGGACGTCCTTTTGAGTTTTTGTCTCCATATCTTGCTGAACTCATTCAAAGAAATAGCAGAGTTGGAAGGCCAAAAAGAGATGGGGGTGCTAAACTATCCCCTTCCTTGCAAGTCTTTGAGTACCCCAGAGAGAAACCTCTTGGAGCCATCTGAGACCATATCTCCGTCATGGACTATACTTAAGTACAGACAGTGTCCTTGCAAAGCAAGAGGTCTATTGGAGCCTTCCACTGACTTTGATGTGCAAATACACCCCACAGGATGTTGCTGGACCTTCCAGTGCATTGCCCTTAGCTCTTACAAGCATCTGTTTGTTATAGAAATAATGAAATGTGCTTTCTTCCTTACAATTGCCTAAAATATTTTAGCCACCTGAGACTATTATTTTCTTGGTTCTTTCCATCCCTTACTTCATGGAACTCCCATGTTTCAGAATTCAGCTGATATTGAATATATAATGGATCTATGATCATTATGGGTGAGAAACACCCAAAGCTGAGGAAACTATATGTGTAGAAGCTAGGTGCATATATGATTAGATATGAAAGGGTAGTCATATGCACCATGGGCATCATTTCTATTTCTACATCTTCTTCATGTAAAAAGCTATAAAGAAAGGATGAAGAATATTGAGCTTTGCAGTTATTGTTGGTCTACTGTTTGTGACTACTGACTGTGTTAATTTGGTCTAGTTGGTTGGAGTCCAACAATATCTGAAGGGTACATTTTTTTTTCATTCCAATGTATCAACTAACCTATGTGAGCCTAAGATTTCAGTACTCCCAAGGAAATATAAACAGGATTGCAATTTACAGGCAGCATCTGGTCATTCTTAAAAAATTCTCCCATTACTCCCACTGGATGTTAAATAAAAAGCCATTTGAATGTAGTTATTCCAAGGACACCACACTAGAGGTGACCAAAGAGCAATAAGAAAGTATATCACCTACAACCAATCTAAAACTGAAGACAATTTGAAGTATAACAGCCTTATAATCAGTGAGCTTTGCTACTGCAGTTGAATGATATAATTTCAAATAAAGTTTAGTATCATCCTGAGCATTATTTTGAAGATGACACATAGGTTACAGTGATGGTATAGGTTTTCCATGCAAAAGTTGGAAGACTTAATTCCACAAATCTCCCAGTTACTATAGGCAATTTTCTGGTAAGTAGACGAGTGGTCAAACTTGATGCACGATAGCACTGTAAGATATGAAGCTGTCTTAAAGTATTTGAAGGAATGCAGGTCATGTAATCTATATGGTGTTTCATGCAGAGGTGATTAACCTTTGCATTCTTCTGGGAAGTTTTTCCACAGCCCTGGGATTTCCTGGTGCCCCATCCAGGGCTAACCAAGTCCTACTATACTAAGTGATTTTGAATTCAACCAAGGTCCACTGGGTAGTCTGAGTTGTAGAGACCAAATAAGTGTAAGTAAACCTATGCTAATCATAAACATGTAGATAAGACACCAGATTAGAATAGAAAGTAATTAAACTCAAAATAAAGTACAAGCAATGATAACATGTCACATGAATACACTAATGGAAGCTTAGAAATAGAAATTTAAGAAATATTACATGTTAAAACATATTTAATGCAACATATTAAAAGTTATTTATTATAGAAAAATAGACATTCACAAAGGGAGCAAAGTGGCAAGTGATGAAACATGTCACAACACATACTCCATCACTTTCCTATTTTTGTATTTGTTTATGCCCTGCAAGTAACAAAAAGTGGGGTTTGCACTGTGATGGCATCATGCAACTTCCATAATTCTGGCATAAGCGTGGTTAGAAACTTACCCTTTGTGTTTAAAAGGTCAAGTTTCCAGCTTCATTTTCCCATTCCTTAAGAAAGCACCAACAGAGTTCCAACACCCAACATTACAATGCTATTTACAAGCGACTGCATTTACTTTTTACTCACATAAATATACATTCTAGAAAATAACAACCCCTATTGTAAATCATTCTATTTAAAATTTAACAGACGAATCACAAATTATTCTCTTCTGACATTTTTAATAGAATGCATATTCATACCACTGCCAAACTAAACTAATTTTATCCTTACTATATTTTTCAGTGTCTTCAGTTAGGAATGCCTATAGAATGTTCTGGCATTTAAGACAGAGAAAGACAAAATAAAATACTTAACAATCAATTTGTCTTTGTAACCAAATGCAAAGTTATAAATAATAGTCTTTATTGTCTTTATATAGAGAGACTGATCTCCTCCCAATAATTCACAAGAATTACTCACTAGGCAATTCATTACCCACTGGAGAAATTTTGGGAAAAAGCTTATATTAAAAGAGAACTCTTAAAATAGAAGTAGATTTTTTAGAAAAACTGCAAATAATATTAAAGATAAATAAAAACCAATGTAATCTTAAGATTGCAGTATGAGATCTTTACATTTCAAACAAACAACCTCCCTACTAAAATAATTGAGTAAATTATTCTTAGTATAAATGGCTTTTATGTAATCCAGTAATTTCTTAGTTATAAGCTATCTCTTCTTTCTCTTCAATCCCAAAGCTCTGTAAAGGTGATTTTCTTACACAGGAACTCTGTATGGACTTTGGAGTACATACATGCCTCTACATTGAGACCAATGTAGGGAAAGAGCTTTCTTTGTGTTCAATACGTAAATGTAACTGTCACAACACTTTGTGCGGAAGGCAACGATCTTAAGCATTTGCTTAGCTAAAGAAGGACCATGTGTCTCTGGGGTATGTTTACAGTACTGTGTTCCTACATGGTTCTTTACGTGATCACAGTGGGAATCATTTGTGAGTAGACATGCAGAATTTCCTTTTAAAAACTTATAGATTAAATATATTTATGCTGACTTTGAAATATACTTCATGAATGGAGCTGAGCTTCCTGTGTTACCATTTTAATCAGAAAATTAAAACACCATATGCTTTTCTTCTTGTTACAACAATCCCTGGATATATTTTATTTATTTAAAATGCTCAAATATTCTGGTCATTTTCTAAAGCAATATAGATTTCCACTGCCTTTTTCATAAAGTGAAGTGATTACATTTTAGGACTGTCCATGCTTCAGAAAAGGTGCACTTCTTCAAAAAAACCAATTTCTTCAAGTTAACATGATTCTTGTCCAGAAGCCTAAAAATGTCTGACTGCTTTTAATGAGTTAGCAGAAAGATTCTGGGCTTACTTCTGAATCATTTCCAAATTGATGACACTTTTCTTTTATTAATTAGTTATACCATCTTAACTGTTGGAAAATAAATTAAACAATGTTTAGTTTATCAATCCCACCCCCTCTGCATCCATGTCCCAGCAATGTAACTTAGCACTGGGGGCAGCCTGCAACCATAGGGTAACATATGATCCACATGTACTGTATCAGGTTATTGTTTTACATAATTATTTCGATTTTGAAGCAGCTTGCTTTTAAGACTTATTTTTACTGTTAATATTGTCAAGTGCTTGCTTCGTGTAACTTCTAACCCACAGAAGGCAGAGAATAAAAAAAATCACAACAGCACTTCAGTCTTCATAAAGGAAATGAAGGTCATCTTCTCTAAGATAAACCCTTCTCCAACCCACTGGCTTTCTATGTATGGTATTACGATTCCCAACCAACACGTCTATGAGTTGTGCTGGCTAGAGATTCTGGAGGACTTCTAGGTTGGGAAGATAGTATAAATAAAAGGACACACCCGCCATCCAAAAATCTCTTGCACAGGACACTCAAGCAAGTACATTATATAAAATGGAAGAACCTACTTCATGGACTTTTGATCACTTTTTCAGAATGAAATTGAGAATCAAGTATCCTAAATGTGGATTTATGCTCACAGATGTAAGATTTTCAGCTGACAATTTTTATAAGAGAGCCAGTTTGGTCTAGTGGTTAAGGTGCTGGGGTAGAAACCAGGAGTCTGTGAGTTCTAGTCCCGCCTTAGGCATGAAAGCCAGCTGGGTGACCTTGGGCCAGTCACTGTCTCTCAGCCTAACTCACCTCACAGGGTTGTTGTCGTGGGGAAAATAGGAGGAGGAAGGAGTATTAGGTATGTTCGCTGCTTGAATTATTTATAAAAAAGAATAAAGGTGGGATAGAGAATAAATAAAATAAAAAGTAAAATAAATATATCAGCTTCTAATCAAGTTAAAGGATAATTCTTTGAAATAGAGGTCCTATGCTCTCCAATAGAAGTTGGGCAAATTAAGGTCTCCAGCCTGCCTACTTAATCTCTCAAGATGTCCAGAAGATAATTGCTTGCAATTGCTTTGCCACATAAAGTGACATTTGCCCAGTGCAGGTAATATAATAGTATAGTTGCACTAGTCACCAAGTGTATTGATCTTTAGATACAACACATTCCAATCATGTACACCAGCTGGAGCTGTCTATGAGATTTAGCACTTTCACTGCCATTAATAAGGATAATTAATTCTAACAATGTACTGCATAATAAGAGCAGGGTGGATTTAAGTTCCAATTGATCTTAAAAAGTGTAAGTTTCAGGATCTTTATTATCACAAATTGAGATATTAAATACATATTGCAAAGAATCCTATTCTTGTCATTTCTCTGGAAACAATCCTTTTAGAGCTGTTGAGCTCAACTACCTTCTCTGTCTCAGAACTTCCAAAAGCTGTCTCAGGTCAAAGGAAAGTCAAGAGAGGAATGTGGTAGCTTCAAGGCTGGATATCACAAGAAGAATAACAAACAGGGTTTTGTTCTCATTTTCTCCTCTCTAATTCTGCCCATATTTTCCTTTTATTCCTTCTTGAATTTGAATCTCCATTACAATTACATGGGATCAGTCTTCTCTTGGCTGGAGGTCTCCTTTTTATTCTTTCACATAAATGTGAATAGAACATCTTTCTGAAGTCCTTGCTTTTACAGTTTGAAATTATACACAGAGAGAGACACACAGAGAGAGAGAGAGAGAGAGAGACAAACACATACACACACACACACACGTGTGTGTGTATTCTGGGTAGTTTACAAATTGTTAAAAACATTTAAAAACAAGAAAACTACAAAAAAAGAATAAAGATGGCAAAAATAACAAAACTGGATGAGAACAAAGAAAAAAAGGGGCTTCAGTCATGCTTGTTTCTCCAACACCTTACCTATTCTTAACCTTCTGAACTTACAGTTTTGCTGGCAGGTCTGTTGCTAGGATCTGAATTGGTAACTTAGCAATCAGATGCCCCTGCAACTTGTCAGCATTCTATAAAAACTAGAACTGGAACATTTTTAGAATTGGAAAGGTAAAGACAGAGGTCTCTCATATCTTTGTGTCTCTATCTGTTCCATTCTTATTATAAGTTCAAGAAAATATTGAACAATATGGTTTTTATTAGTGCTAACTTCTACCGGTGTCTATACTAAAACTGCACAAATGATGGCAGTCACTAAACCAATGAGGTGAATTTTGAGAAATGTTCTGGTGGGACTTGAGGCACAAATAACCTCTAATGCTGGGAAAGGTCAAAGGAAAGAGAAGAACATGACCAGCAGCAAGGTGAATGGACTTACTTACACTGGCAATGAGTGCACTGTTAAAAGGCCTGAAAAAACAGGGTAGGGACAGACTGTCATGGAGAAACTCTAGATCGGAATCGAAAATGACTTGATGGCACATAATCAATCAATCAGTCTGGTGGGATATATCAGATAAGAGAAGGAAAGTAGAACAAATCCAGTACCACAGGATAATAGAATCACAAAATTGGAAGTTACCATATAAGTCATCAAGTCCAATCCTCTGGTCAGTGCAGGATCCATTAGAGCATCCCTGTACTTGATCAGCCTCTGTTTGAAGACTTCTAGTGAAGGAGAACTCACCATGTCATATGGCAGCCTGTTTTACTTGATGACAGGGCATACAGTTAGGGTTTTTTCTTGATGTCTAATATGAACCTTCTTCCTTTTTATTTTAACCCATTAGTTCTGGGTTCTGTCCTCTGTGGCAGTAGAAAGAAAGTCCACTCCCTCATCTGTTGACAGTTCCTCAGATAGTTGAAGACTATCCTCCCTTAGTCATATTTTCTGCAGGCTAAACATACCCAAATCCTGATCCTCATATCTGCTTAATTTCCAGACACTTCACCCTCTTGGTAGTCTTCCAGAGAATGTTTTCTAATTTGTCATTGCCATTTTTGAATTGTGGTGCCCAAACTTGAGCTGACATGCAAATCTTCTGACAAATGAGGTGGTCAGCAAGATAGGATAAGAATTTGTTGGACTTCTGACTCTTGGCAGGGCTTGAATTAGTCTCTGGAGATGTCAAGATAATTGATATGCCCCATTATCATTATTGCATGTTTCTTTGAAAGACTTGTCACCTGATACAGAAAGACCTCATCTATATTTTCTGCCAGCTCAAGTGGTCTATAACATACTGCTACAATCATATCTCTTTTGTTTCTCTCTTCTTTTCTTACTAAAATACTTTCAGTAGGACTTCCATGGTCTAATTCTTGAATTTTTGTGCAAGTACTGTATATATATTTTTCTTTACATTCATAGAAGTAGAACATCCATATGTTTTTTCCTACCTCTGTTCCTTTTAAATAGTGTTCAGGGCTTTGTGCCAATAATGGTATTATTCAAACAAATTTTAGTGATGTCTATCACATCATATTTGCTGTCTTGAATTAAGGTTTCTATTTCTTCCTATTTATTTCCCATACTCTGTTCATTGGTTAAGAACATATTAAGTTATGAGTGCTACACACTAGACTTTCTCTTGTGGTGTCCTGAGGAACTCTGAGTTCCCATCCTAGCTTCCTATTTCTCCCTTTTTGTTCCCCTTTCTTTGCCCTAATCCTTGACTGCATATTCAGTCTCCTGTGGTTCTAGTTCTGGCTTTTTGGCACCCTCCCCTTCTCATTCTACTTTTAATACCCTCTTGATGAAACTCTTGAGGTTCCTGCCAAATGCTTTCTTCCCAGTTTTTGTAAAATATATCTCTGAATAGTTTTGAAAACAAAGAAAAAAGGTGGATACTGAATGCAAAATAAAAACGATGTCAGTGAGGGATTTGAGTATGTCTTTCACATGTTGTGAATGTCAACAGAAATGAATACTTTTCCAGTGAAAAAGGCAGTTTTTCACTATCAAGATGTGAGATGACAAAGCATAAATTAAGAGCTCCAACAAGGGCTGAATAGAAAAATTGGATGTTCACCATGGTAAACTTAGAGTTAAGTGAATTTAGTTTCAGAAGCTACAGGCAGACCTCTGACTACCCACCTAAATAGAGTTGGGGGATGTGAGCATAAAGGTAAGATCTACCACTAAATGTCCCCTCATGCTCAGTTGTCTATTAAATCTTTGGCATTCAAAACAAAAAGATCTACAAATGTTTCTGTAAGAGCATCCAGTTGCCCACACTTACAGAATTACCGTGTTGAAAAATATCTCTTTCATTATGATAAGAACATGTATATCCTCATCTCCCAACCTAGATATCTTTACTGCCTGACTAGAGTGAAAGAGAGAGAAAAGGTCTGAGATAAAGCCAAAGCTCCTTCCCAGTCAATAAAGAATAAGTTATAATTTAATGAAAGAAATCAGAGCAGATGATTCAGGTTTACAAAAGCAAAAGAAATGCAAAATGTCAGCCAGAACAAAATGCTGGCCAGCATCTTTAAAGCTCTAAACTGGAGCATGGGAAGAACTTTCTGTCCTGCCTTTCCTGGAAGATATCTGTCTTCATGAACATGTTTGTATTTTGGGGTTTTTTTCTGAAACTATCATTTTACGGTGAATTTGTTGGATTGGATTCATTGGGCCAAAAAGTATGAGATACACACATATATCCAAGTGAATACTCTAAACAGATATAAAACATGGGCAAACTGTAATTGTCTACCTGAGGAGCAACTTAAGCACAATAAAACAGGAAACAACTTGCACTGTTTCAAACGAAGTGTGATGGCATTGGACTCAAATAGAATTAATGAATTGTTTCTGTGACTATTTGGCAAGAAAGTTTCATGATTTTCTCTTTCTTTTATGTTTCTTTATGCATACATTTGAACAGGACTCATATGCTCTGTTTTTGGCCATTAATGTCCATAAAATGGTATCTAAAACACCACTGCAATTTAAGCTACCACACAAGGTAACCTGGGTCCTGATGTTGATTCTAAATTGTGTATCCTAGAAGCAGGACTTAATGAAAATAGAATTGATATGTTATATTGTATATACTACTCAACATGGAAATATTCAAGTTGTATCAGTGTCCCAACTTAGAACAGCAAAAATTACAAGAACAAAGGCTATAAATTCTCAGCAATGCTTCTTCTTCCTCCTACCCTCCTCCTCCTTCTTTAAAGGAACTGATGGAAGTTAATTCAGTTCTAATTACTTTATAAGGCACTTTTAAGTGCATTTATAGATAACTATTTCCCACGAAGAATGGAATAATTCATTGTTTTCTCTTTGAAGCCAAGGGATTAATTTTCATAAGCCCATATGGGAAACTGTAGAGAATTTCCTTTCAGTGACATACAAAAGCTGCAGTTTCCTCTAAAGGTATATTCTAGATTGAAGTAGTATGTGTGCTTTCAGTCTACATTTTTAAATTATGGGACAGAATGACCTCAAAAACAGAAGTGAGGCTAACAGGCTTGCATTCTTTTTGCCTAAGCAAAATGAATTGAAATGTACCTTTTAAAGAACACATTTCTGTTAATGCAGTTCTTCTTTAATACATCTTTTACAGAAAAACTTTTCAGTATAGTGAATCAAACAGCAAAGCAGATAATTCTACTCTTAAAAGCATCTATGTAACTGTAGGATAGAGGGTAGTGCCTTCTTTGATTTATGGCTTTATTCTTTTGAGATATTTTCATGAAATCCAGTTCACAAGGTAAAGGAAGTGAGGTAGAACCATATCATATCTACATAGCTAGCAAGTGATAGATAACAGAGATCATTCATTGCTACCTGCATCAATTATTGTTATGTATCCATAATGTATAACAGACATACCCCAATTTATTACTGAACAAACCAGGATCAGATTCATTCATTCAGAATCATGCATTGAAAAAAAATTCCAATACTATTTGTTCTTGTTGATTTCCAGTTCTTTGTGTACATCCCCATTAATCATGTCACTGCTAATACTTACACATTTTAGGACAGGATAGCACTTGACCATGTTTCTTTTTTATTTTAATTAGACTGAAAAAAATAATGATTTTCTATGGACAACAAAAGGGACAATGGAGAGAGGGATGGAGAAAATAAAATGGAAAACATTTAACCAATACCACTTTAAGTAGGTTCCAAAGAAACCTCAATAGTTAAATTTTATGTTTTAATTTGACATTCATATACCCACCGTGCAGTTCACATTCATGTTTCTCAATAATTTGCTGAACAGCACATCATCTGCCTAACATGAAACCACATTGTACTACCTAAATGTTGCTCATTGTCACCTCTTGTACTTTTTCAATAAAGATTCTGCCAAACATCTTCCCAGGCAGACTTAATAAACTAATCTTGCTGCACTTTTTGCAATTTATTCTTGAAACCTTTCTGGTTGTATACAGGGACAGTAATGGAATTCTT
Organism: Candoia aspera; assembly: GCF_035149785.1. NCBI lineage: Eukaryota > Metazoa > Chordata > Lepidosauria > Squamata > Candoiidae > Candoia > Candoia aspera. The sequence continues at coordinate 76,599,145 of NC_086154.1, read as the reverse complement.
CCAGTTGTCAGGCACTGATCCAGTCTTCACACACAGATGTTTAACAAAATACATAGCCACGCCACAAGCAAACCACTTCCATATTTTAACATGCCTTCAGTTACCCTACCTCCATCTGCAGCCTTCTGCAGCATTCTGACAGTGTTAATTACTTCCTTTCACACATCTTTTTGGACATTAATATTTATAGCACTTGTATGAATTCAACTCTTGATATATCCCTAGCATTCTCTTACAGATCTGTAAAATATTTCTTCTCACATCAGTTTCATCCCAATTCATGTATTGCTTTCATTTTGAATTCATTCACTGTGCTGAAGGCTCTCTTTTCACCCACTTCCAAACAATGTTTTTTTCAGTGCCATCAAAATTGCTTTGCATTTTCTCTACTTCTTTTAACCTTAACTGTTCTTTACTTTCTTTGATCGCATTCTTTTCCCTGCGTGCACCTTATATATTTCTTTGTCCCTCATACTTGGCAGCAATTATGCCCTTATGTACATTTTTCCTCATCATCCAGCCTCTTTCATTTCATCTTTCCACCAAGACAGCACACTAGTTTCAAGCAATCCAAAGAAGGGTTTCCTTTCTTTCTATTGCATTCTAAGTCAATCCAAATAATTTGCTTTCTGCTCTTATATTCAAGTCTATCATTCATTTTATTTATATATTACATTTTAAATTAATCTCTTCCAAAGATCATTGTTTACTTTGCATGCATCTATGAAATCCACTGTCCTGAACACCCAGGTAGTATAATTCCCCCTGTGAAGTACTTCGCTTCCCTTCCACTTCTTGAACATCGCTCAAACCTACAGTGAACTCAAATAATTTGCCTTGGGGACCCTGGAGAACCTTCCAATCCTGGCACACAAGTGCTGCTTTGCAAATCCACTGCCAAATGCCGAAGAGATTAGTGTTCATTAGCGTATAGAAACAAAGGGTGGATTTTACCCTCAGGATATACCAATAGAAAAAGCACCCTTAGTTCTTCGGACAAGTAAATTTATATTATCATTTCAGATAAAAATGCCAAATGAATTTTCAGCTTTGAAGTTTTTATTTTTCAGTCACTGCTTTATTTTGCCAGCCTTCCATGTACTTAATTTTTTTAATGCCAGCTTGTCTAAATATCATTGGGATTTAGTATTTTAAAACTGCCTTCTAATCTTGCCTCAGCAGTTCTGTGATGTAACAGGTGATACATGCTGATCTCCACGCTGTCGGTAAATTAAGCGTTCTAGCCTTGGAGTTCTTCAGTTTTGTTTATGGGATTTGATTGGCTCATCTGTATTCTTTGGCTTTCTTTTCAATTGTCTTTGTTTTTGTTTTTCTCCGTAGTTAAGGCTTCAGTCATAAGAGGCAAAACTGCAGTTGGATGTGGCTTTAGTAATCATAATGCTGTTGTTTTCTGATCTTGATTTTGCCTATGGTGATGACTTTATCACAGTATCAGCATTGCTGAGTATAAAAGTAACAATAGGTTTTACTGCACTTTTCAGCCTTAGCTGAAAGGAACTTAAATTTGCAATAATTCTTTGTTTCTTCAAATGTTTTCTGACTGCTTACAGTGCAGCTGGATTGGTACAGCAGATATATTGTATTAAGATTTATTCATTTGTTCGTTCATTTATTTATTTATTTATTTATTCATTCAGCATTTATCTCACCTTTCTTAATGTTGATCCTAAGGCATATCACAGGTTAAACGAGAGCCAATGTGAAGTGTATTGTTAAAGTGCTAGACCAATACTAAGTAAACTCAGTTTCAAGTCCAGCCTCAGCCATGGAAGCTTACCAGATGATTTTCTTAGCCCAATCTTTACCATAAGGTTTAAAAAAAAAAAGGAGAGAGTGCTAGATATTTCACCCTGAGTTCTTGAAGAAAAAAGTGGGATATGAGGGTAACATTCTTAAAAGATTTTAAAATGTTATATTGATACCATTAATAAAAACATTAAACTAGGGTAGAAAGACACACAACTATTCAAATGATTTCAGACAGCTCTCTGAAAATTAAAAGAAATCACTACAAGGACTTTAAAAAGATAAAATCCTTTCTAAAAGGAGAAGTGGTAGAAGATCTTTAAAGAAAGAAGAAGGGCCTGATTTGGGGTAGTTCCGAAATCTCACTTTGCCTTAGTCTAGGGCAGTGTTTCTCAAACTTGAAACTTTAAGATGTGTAGCCTTCAACTCCCAGAATTTTCCAGGCAGTATGCACTGGAAATTAGTCTGTCTTACTGATTCCCATGAAAGGTCCCAATCCAGATGTCCTCATTTTACTTACTTATTTTTATGAACAAAAATATATAATTATTAGTACATCTTTAAACTGATACATTCTTTGGCACTAAGAAATTTGTAGCAAATATGGGAAATTTGGTTTTATATTTGCCTCTCCTATGCATATATTAATAATCTTTATTTAAAAATAGATGGAAACCTATTTCTGAATGCAGATTGTCTAAAACATAAAAAAAAATTTAAAAGTGATTGTGCTGTTGGTTAGGGAGACAATGAATAAGAGTAGTCAAGACCTTTAGAAAGGAATACTGAAAATTTTAAAACATTTATTTATGTTTTTCATAAGTCTCGCACCTTCTAAAAGAACAGTCTTAATTCATTCTGTCCCACACGGTGAAGGTACAATAAATTATCTGAGAAGACACTGGGAAATAGTAAGTGATAGCTGAAAATAATGGAAACAATCTGACAGACTGTCTCAGATGGAAGCTGCAAAGGAAGGCAATTCAGGTCACGTTTATTTTGTGTATGTGTCAGAAAATGACTTCTAAAATCAGTTATGTTTCTTTTTAAACATTATGCTTTTTATATATTCTCTCCAAGCTCTTGTAACATTTTTTAGAACTTTTATTAGTATTGTATGTCTCTATACAGAAAAGATATGCATATTTCTATGTATGTTTCAGGACCACTAAAATTTGGTTGACCAGGAGGTCCAAATGAAGTGCAGAGATTGCCTGCTTACACTGTATTTCTTTTAATACAATGTAATTCTCAAACTCTACGCAGAAAGCTCTAATTATGTTTCAGAATAAATTATTATATTGGCTTGTTCCAAAATAAAAGGATCTAATTCTAGAAATATCCAGATATATTCATATTTAGAAGAGAGACATTCAAATCAAATGGACCTAAGATGGCCATGAATAAGTAAGCAGCTGGATCCAACCCATAACCTTTAATTGTAAGGCTCTTAAATAAAGCGTGGTGATGGACCTCTAGGAATTATGGGTAATCTGAGGGACCAACTCTTCCCATAACACTGACCTGCCCCACCCGGTCAGGCAGGGAGGGCATGCTACAGACCCCATCAGCAAAGGAATCTCATCTAGTGGGGTCCAGGAGGCGAGCCTTCTCTTCAATGGCGCCTGCCCTTTGGAATATCTTGCCCCCGGAGTTGAGATGGGTCTCTTTGCTCTTGGATTTCTGGAAGAAACTGAAGACCTGGTTCTGCCGCCTTGCTTGGGAGGGGGAGAGCGACAGCAATACCTGGGGGTGGCTGGCGCCATAGCACCCCTTAGTGATTGTGTCCCATCTCCACTTGGATTTTATATTTGTTTTCTATTTATATTTCTAATGGTAAATTAGGTGGACATGTTTTTAGTATCATTTTATTGTAAACCGCCCAGAGTCCCCCATGCCCATCCCATCAGATAGGGCATGCTATGGTTCTGTCATTGTCAGAGGTTTGGCCCCAGAAGTCATAAAACCCCTTTCTGGGCCTTTTCCTCTGTCATGGGTTGTAAAGGAGGGAGGGGGGAGACTTGACTGATGTGAGTGAGAGCTGGAAACATCACAGAGCCAACAAGAATTAGAAACTTCACAGACTCAGCATGTTGACACCAGAATGTTGTGGCTAAAGTGTGTTATCTGCCAACAGGGAGTGAAGAATGTTGCTGAAGCCCAAGTTGTAAAACTGAAGGCAGTTGTAAATATTCAGTTTCAAACAAAGTTGGGGACCTGGGTCTGATAAAAGAAGAGGGCAGGGGGAAATACAATTACTTGAGTCTTTAGATGCAGCGGGCGATGGTACTGTATCTTTCAATAAACTAAATACCTTACTCAGACCTAACTGACTCCAGAGAGATTTCTTACTATTGGGATATCTGAACCCATGTTCCTCACAGTCATCTAGGGAGCTAAATTTGGCAGGCCCCAGATGGCAGGCCTTTTCTGCTGTGGCGCCCATGTTGTGTCACCTCTCCCTTGAGGTGAGGCTGGCTCCATCACTTTTGACTTCCAAAGGTCCCTGAAGATCTGGTTGTGCCATCAGGCCTGAGGACCCCAGGGGACTAGTGAACTAGCGAGGTGTCTCCATTATTAACATCCCTTCATTATTTCTTCTTTTTAGCCTTGTTTTTTATAGTTTTTAATGTTTTTAAATAATAATAATTGTTTTGGGTATTTATTAACAATTTGAAGCTTTTTTGTATGCCACCCAGAGTCACTTGTTTTTGTGAGATGGGCAGCTATATAAATTTGACGAACAAACGGACAAATAACTTCTCCTTGTCTCTTTCATCTGATGTGTATGAGAGACCTGTCATCAAAGCTCTATAGATCAAGGCTGGGGTTCTAGCTCAAAGGATGCAGCCAGCATTGACTGACTGACACACCAGCATTTTTATGATTCACTGACTTGACACATCAGCTGACCCAATCATCTCATTCATGGGAGCAGGTTGTGCTGCTTTCTGCCAGAGTGGTTAGCGTGATTTTGATACCACCATCTGTTTTTAGCATGTTCACCCTTGATGGTTCTGAAAAAAATCAGGCTTTTCTGTATAGCCTTCTGTGGAACAAAACCTGACCCTAAGCGTATTGCTTTAATGCTTCATGCTTCTGAATGATTTACAACTGATACCATTTAGCAGCATCCAGAATCACTGCAAAGGGTATCTTTATAACAAATTTGGAGTGGATGTTCCTGACTTATCTTCTCCTTAATGGCTTCATCTGGAGGGGAAGAAACGCATGGCTTGATCTGGATCATGGGGGACTGTAGCCTGGGCAAAAGTATTTCCATAATAATCCACTATAATAAGCACAGCAACATAATTATTATCGTTTATCTTGGTATATTAATATCCTCTGGCACTGAGAATAGCTTTCAGGCAATAAACAAGAAAGTAAGTCTAAATTTTATGCACAGAATGAACAATGAAGCCATGATGGTTAACTCCATGCCTTATATATCTTGGATAAAGGTTGGTGATCATGCTTTTGATGAAACTATATCGAAATAACTGACTGATATATATTTCCCATCATTAAAATTGAAAATCAGAAAAGGGTAAAAAAAAAGGATTGCTATTCCTATAAGGATGATTAAGGAACATTTGTTTGTATATATAATGGATTGAATATTATCCAAATCAAAACCTTTTACAGTAGTGTAAAATAAAGCAGTTTCATTTATCAGAAGCTAGTTCAAATATTATTTTTTATAATGAGAAAATTAAAATTTATAGCAAAAGAACAGAAAAGGATAATTAGTTTAGTATATAAGATAATTAGTTTAGTATATAAGTTCAAGCATTATAATTTTTAAACCAGAAAATCAAAATTTATACTAGTTAGGAGAGAAAAGGGTAACAAATGTATTATTCAAATAGTTAGGCACATTAAGTATGAGATCAGTTTTATTAAAAATCACATAGCAATAGACTGAGCACCAACCTGAGGATATGTCAGTACACTGCATGTAACTCTAAGTCAATGGGACGTGAATAGCTATATGTTGTCTTGCAAGGTAGTTGTTTTGCAAAGCAGAGATCTTAGCTTAGATAAAACAGCTTGAAAAAACCAACCTGTTTGCATTTGTGGCGTACTGGCCACAGTGTGCCAAAACTGACAAGCACTGATCTTACAATTAGCAGGGAATGCTGCACATGGGACATGTACAGCTAAGTGTGGTAACATGGTCATTCATTCATTCATTGTGCCTTTGAGTCAGTATTGACTCCTGATGACTGCAGCAAGATTTTCAGGAGTGTCTTCTTCCTAGGGCTGAGTGTGAGTAACTGGCCCAAGGTCACCCATCTGGCTTTGTGCCTAAGGTGTGGCTAGAACTCACAGTCTCCCAGTTTCTAGCCTGGTGCCTTAATCACTACACCAGACTGGCACTCTAACATAGTGTAGGGTGATTGAGGCCAATATCTATGGGCCATCCAATGGTCACCATGATTTGTAATATCAAAAATAGAATATGGTATAGGGTATGAATTAACAAATGACATGAAAGAAAAACAACAGGTAGGTAGTGTGACTTTGAAACTAAGAGAAAAAGGAAGCAGATAATAGATCTGAATGAAAGTGATCTGAACCTCGGAGTAGAGTTAATGAATACATGCAGGAAAAAGAATGTGTAGTTTTAATAAAGAAATAAATATTTAAATGTATGTCAAAAAGTATGAATTTGTATTATCTAGATTGTTGTAGGTATGTATGAAAGTAGCTATCCATAGCTTGGTGACAGTTGCATGATACTAGAATAACCAGAGATGAGTTTTGGGGAAAACTGCGCAACATTCTGAATGAATGAGAGTCAGAGAAACAATATTGTTAGGTGACTTAAAAGGATAGTTGGGAATGCAGAGAGAGAATACCAAAAAAAGTGATTGTGCCAAAAATGAATGACAGCACAGTATCTGTTTAGAACAGGGGTCCCAAACTCTTCAGCTCATTGACCCCAAACTTTTATTATATGAAAATAATTTAATAAATACTACTTTAACTAATAGTACTACAAATAACAATAATAATGGATAGTCCCATATAGACCACTTTGGAGAACCCTGGTTTAGAATGAGATCTGTTTCTTTTGAATATATGACCTAGTAGTTAGATTTCTTGTTGTCTCTCTGCGAGCTGAATTGTGGCTGAGTAGACTTATTCTACTAATTCTATACTAATGCTAATTCTAGTGAGCCTTGTGTGGCTCAGAGTGGTAGGCGGCAGCATTACAACCGAAACTCTCCCCATGACCTGAGTTCGATCCCAATGGAAGCTGGATACTTGGGTAGCTGGCTCAGGTCGACTCAGCCTTCCACCCTTCCGAGGTCAGTAAAATGAGCACCAGCTTGCTGGGGAAGGTGACGACTGGGGAAGGCAATGGCAAACCACCCCGCTATAGTCTGCGAAGAAAACATTGCAAAAGCGGCATCCCCCCAAAGAGTCAGACATGACTCGGTGCTGGCACAGGGGACCTTTCACCTTTCACAGACTAATTCTAGAATTCTGGGTTGAGAATCTGGAGTGGCTACATTTCGGAATGCGAGCCAGAAGCATGACAATACTTTAGTCATCAGAACACTATACCGACTTGAAATTGCTGTCTTCATTGCTGATCTCTCTCCTGCCTCTTTTCCAGTCACTGGATGGTGTTAGAAAAACACGGGAAATACCATTTTACTTCTGGAATAACTAGCAGGACTTTGGTCTGTGTCACTTGTGAGCTGGGAAAATATGAATAATGAGGACATAGCAAAAAGGGCAAAAAAGTTGCCAGGACACATATTATTCACTTTTTTTAACAACCATCCCCCTTTTTTAAAAAAAAACTTTGGAAAGGTAGAAGAAGAAGAAATTGCATCAATCTGTAAGAACTTTATTTTGGTTTCCAATTCTACCCCTCCCTGCTAAACAATTCACCTAGCCAGCACCTGTGTTAACTTTGAGCTTGGCAACTGTAGTACAATCTTAAATTGGCTTTGATACTCAGGTTATTATAACTCATTAAGACTAATGAACTGCTTGCAGAATCTGCTAATTTTGTTGAGTCCAATTCTGCTGCTCCTGTAAAAGTCAATAGGATTTTTCCCACTAGGCTATTGGGATTATGCAATTTCAATGTAAGAGTATTTCTTACTGCTCAGTAAGGAGACGATCTGAAATATCTAAAATATAGTCAGTGCTGCTCTGTTTTACCTGCACATTAGTTCTTTGTGCCAAGTACCATTTTTAATTTTGTTGTTTTAATTATGAGAATATAGAATGAGGACAACATTCATCATGCCTTTTGGCTGTAAAATATCCTTGCACAGCCCTGTGGAGTTGAAAGAAGGCTTGTCTTAATATTATGGAAGCTATGAATTTAGTGTTCAAGTCATATTCACTATCTGTTTCTTTGTTTAAAATGCTCTTCTTGCCTCAGAGCAAAAGAAAGATAAGGAAAGAATTGTAGCTCAGTGAAATGTGGAAGACTGGCTAAGGAACATTTTCTAAATAGATAATCATTTCCAGTGGATAAAGTTCTCTGCATTACTCTGTGGCACAGCTAATAATGCCGCAGCAACAGTCTTGGAAATCTAAGGAGTGTAGAGATGGTCAGTTTAATAAATATGATCTTGTGAGTACGTCAGAAAGGAAACATACAAGTTCCAGCATCCAGCCAGCCAGATCTTCATTTACTTTTATTTCTGAAGCACTCCTACTAGTGAAGAAAAAGCTGCTTTTAAATAGAATATCCACTTGTTCTCTGAAGTGGAAAAGATACAATAGAACAGTAGATGAAACTGCTACTGTATACCTGGATGTCTTTTCTACTTTCACAATCTCTTTCAATTCAATTCAGTTCTTTCTTCTTTTTCTTTCCTTCAGTAATAGAACCTCTCAAATTAATACAGAAAGTCCTATCTGGGACAAATAGATACTGGTGCATTCAGTACCTAGAAGAGCTTGACAGAGAAGCTTGGTGAATTACACTCATTTTTTGGACTTCAGTTACATTCCCATTACAGAGATTCTTGCTGAATGAATGGTGATGCTTTAGAAATCATTCCTTTTATTTCCTGTTTTTATTCCTACTGCTTTCTTTTACAATAACTGCCCCATGTAAATTGCTTTTAGCTAAAATTTAGATTTCAAGCAAACTGCGTTGTGTGAAATTAGAGTTTTGTTAAGCAGACTTCTCTATCTTAGTTCCTTTAAAATGCTGTGTGAAAGGCAATGATGATTATCAACAAGCTAAGCATAAACATGGAAGAATTTTCCAAAAATGACCCCTTAATTGGTCTTGGGAAATAGCTAACAGCGGAGGAAAAGGAAATGGGTAAGCCAAATTGTCTTTCTAGTAAGACAATTACTACCCACTCTTTTATGCAAAGCACAGCAGTTATTTATCACTGAAACTATTCTATTGCCTCTCATTTATTTATTGTTTTTTATTTGTCTCTAAGAAGGAAATACATCAATTTACAATTAAAGTTGAAAGTTTTGTTTTGTAGCACCCATCTACATGGAATTTTATCTGAAGAAACTTAGGTAAGAGATGGGCTTATCTGGGCTATCGTGGCTTTCTTGGTTTTGGCTGGGCGATACACCATTCTAGGTGTGTTAACCCAGCTAGTTCTGATCTTTCTTCTCCTTTCTAACTGAGAATAAGTGTTAGGATAATCTCTGCTGAACAAATTGTTTCTTGAAATAGTTTGGATACTGTTTTAATGGTGAATCGAAGGAAGGAAGGAAGGAAGGAAGGAAGGAAGGAAGGAAGGAAGGAAGGAAGGAAGGAAGGAAGGAAGGAAGGAACTCAACTTGCCTGCACAAAATTGTTTTTCAAAAATGAGAATTTTTGGATTTACGATAGAGAATTTTAAAAGACAGGCAGTGGTTCAGCTACATAACTGTAGATCTTGGACTTACATTTTTGATGGGGGCAAGATGTAGCCTTCAGTTATGATATACATAACTATTTTTTCCTCTCCATCTCCACCAATCCATGCTATATGTATATTTTCATATTACTCCTTTTTTTATGGGAACAGGGCATGCTATTTGCCAATTTTGGTGCTGTTACCAAACATCTAGGAATCTTTTTGAGTATTTGAGTACAGACAGCAGAAGTACCCCAAAGAAACCAGGAGCACAATCAATCATGTTCTAACTACTTCATTAAAACATACTCTACAAGCATGCACACATACACATACCCATGTACACAATACACATACCCAAAAGGTAGAAAAGAAAACAGAAAGAGATAAAGAGAAAATGTCCTCCTTCTCTACTGCCCAAGTCAATGAAAGAGAATTGGAAGATTTCAAAGCATTCTTTGTGGGAGAAGCTCAGCTTTTCCAGCACCATACTTGCACCTTTTATACCATACACAGGTCGTGGCATCTGCGCTTATTCTCACAACAGGATTTCACATTTTGTTCTGGCTTCATGCCTTCCCTTCTTGTTTTGATGAGTTCTTTTTCTTCTCAAGGAAATAAAGCCCTTGTTTACTAGTACCAGTCATTAAATCATGAAAAATAGATGTTTAGTTTGTTTGCATTTATCAGCTGTAAATGGTGCCAGTTGATGCTTTATTCTGTATTCTTCAGCTTTCTTTCCTCTTGTTCACGCTCCCCATTCCCACCCCTTTTTTTCTAGTCAGCTCGTAATGGAAGGATACACCCAGAGCATAGTAGGATTCAGAGGGAATGTAACAGAAGGATACGTATAGAGAGTAGAATAAAGACTGAATATATATATGCACACATACATACCCAAACACACACACAGACACTAAGTAGAGAATTCAAGTCATATACAGTATTTCATGTCAATGTGATGTGATACATTATTCCTGAGCATGTACAGTTTCACATTTTAAACTCAGTTAAATCATAGCACCATAAAGATTGTAAGGATAAAACAAAAATTTGCTTTTTGCCTGATGCTATATATCTATTTGCTTGGAAAGAAGCCCCATTTGGTTGTAGATGATAGAGTTTAAAAGTAATAATGATTAAATAAGAATACAGAATCGCCTTTACAAGCAAGAAAACATTTGTAAAATTAAGAAATAGTGCTACTGAAAGCCATATCAACTTTGGCCAGTTTAATACTTTAAACCAGGGTTCTCCAAAGTAGTCAGTGGGACTATCCAAGAGATTGATATTGTTATTACTATTAATAGTACTATTAGAGTAGTATTTATTATTTTCATATAATACATATTTGGGGTTGACGAACAATCTGAAACTTCATGAAGGAGTTGATGAGCTGAAGAGTTTGAGGACCCCTGCTTTAAACCCTGGGGCTGTTATAAATAAGGAGCTTGATGGTTGATTCTGCAGTAGCTGACCTTTGTTACTGTTATTTCATTATCTTATTGGTTTGGCAATAAAAGCAACTTATTTAGACCAAGCCAAGTCCTTGATTTGGTGCTGCCACTCCTGAGTACAGGTTTGAGTTTCTAGACAAATATTTATGGCTGAGCCCTGGTTGATGCTCTGACACTGCTGGGGCTCAGTTCCAACACTCAGCCCCTGACTATACCTTTGTACAAAGGAGTCAGGAGAATATTTTTAATCTTACCAAATTCAAGACTCAGGCATCATCTTCTGCAACACTGGCCATAATTCCAGAAGGAAAAAAATGGGAGCTATTTGGTGACTAGTGGATAAAGGTGATGAATGAAACCACCTTCAGCAAGGAGGGAAGTTTGGTGGTCATGACTGACAGTCAGTGACTCTGTGGTCACATGGTACTGTAAATGAGCAAGTTACTTAACCTACTTCTCATCAACAGATTGACACAAACTGTTAATGCACATAATTAATGGGAAAGCATAAAATTTTGACTCCAGTACAATCAGTGGTTACCTTTTTTGTTGTTGTTGTCTTCAACGTATTTAGACTTTGCTGTTCTATTTTTTCTTAGAATCAGTTACCAGAAAAATGTGAACTGCTTAGGGAATCTTTAATCTGTAAAGCTGTATAAGGCTAACCTAAAAACAAAGCAAGTAAAAAATATCTATAGTAAAATAATGTATAAAATATATAAATATATATAAAAAAATTAAAATATCCCTTCTCACCCCTATGGGTGGTATGTGTCCTCCTCAACCTTGGGTCCTCTACCAGAGGCCTGGGAGATTGAGGGTTCTGTGCAGTATCTTAGCTGTTCCTAGCACTGCTCTCTTCTGGACAGAGAGCTCTGATTTTGCTCCTGGGGTCTGTTGGAGCCACTCTCCCAGCTTGGGCGTCACAGCCCCAAGTGCCCCTACCACCACTGGGACCACTTTGGCCTTCACTTTCTGCATCCTCTCTAGTTCCTCCTTCAGGCCCTGGTACTTCTCCAGCTTCTCATACTCCTTCTTCCTGATGTTGCTGTCACTTGGCACCGCTACATCCATCCATCCATCCATCCATCCATCCATCCATCCATCCATCCACCAGTTTGGTGTAGTAGTTAAGGCAACAGGCTAGAAACTAGGAGACCATGAGTTCTAATTTCACCTTAGGTGTGGGAGCCAGCTGAGTGACTTTGGGCAAGTCACTCTCTCTCAGCCTTAGGAAGGAGACAACAGCAAGCCACTTCTGAAATCTTGCCAAGAAAACTGCAGAGACTAGTCCAGGCAGTCATGATTGAACAGCAGGAAAATATTTTATATATATGTACACACACACACACCCACACACACACATATATACACACATGCATATATAATTTAATAGTAATTAATGTGAACTTTTGAAATTAAGGTAAATATCGGGATATGGACTCTTCTTTGATGTCATCCTCATCTCCTGCTTCTGTATTCTCAGATCTCAAAAGACAGAGCCCAATGGGTTGATAAGATGTAGAAAAGTCCCATCCATAAAATGGAGTGCCAAGTGCCTATAAGAACAAATACACCTCTGTTTAGGCTTGGTTTGAACTGTTGCAGCTGCTGGAATTGCTATAAATCTTGTGTCAGACTTCTCGACCAAATGTTAACACAACATCTGATCGATCTCGCTTCCATTTTGAAGAAACCCAGAAACCCATGTCAGCAGACTGCAAGTTGCCAGCAGGGAGGGGGAACAAGATTGGAGTGTGAATTATATTGTTTGGGTTAGATGCCCCTTGCCCAAGGTCAGCGGGCAGAAACCGTTCGAGCCATCTGCTGGTACCAGGGAGGGGGTGCATGCCTATGCGGGGAGTGGGGGGGAATTGGAGGCTTTTGTGATTTTAAACTGTAGAACGCGTGGGAACTGCCATTTGCAACTTTTCCTTGTATCGGACGCTTTGCTTCACTAAACAGTTAACCGAGAACAAAGTCTCTGGACTGTCTTTCAGTGAATGCTCGAGCGTTCAGGTCATTACATCTTGGGTCTACCAAGAAGCAGCTGCAGCCTAATATTACCATATTGCTGTCTTAAAATTTGGCACTTTTTGTAACAATCCCATATTTTTTGCCCCTCAGATTAGATTCTCCCCAGTCCTGGGATCTTCCCTGCACTCTTCAGCCTGCTGACAATATTTTCAATAGAACACACAGGAAGACCAGATAACCACACAATCTAGGATCTCTGCTGTTCTAATAATGAAACTCCCTTGTAGATCAGGTGATCTTACTTTGCTCTAACCCCAGCACTGGAATTAGACACAGTTGTTGAAAATAAATCCATTATTACATTTACAGGCAAAAATGTTTTACTACTACTGTGAATGATAAATAGCTATGATGTTTTGCACTTGCTGAAGTATGTGAATCACTGTCAAAGATTAAACTTAGATCTCAAGCTGAGTAGGATCAAAAGGGATTAGTGGTATTTGAAATATGGAATTATGTTATAATTGGGTAAACACAAAAAACACAAAAACGTTCTTCTGCAAACATTATCCACATTACAGTATCTGGAATAAACAAATGAAATGTCTTCTAGGAAAAATACTGATTTAACAGTTATCACTACCTTGAAGATTACATACCTACACTATTATGTATCTCTTCAGAATTTGAGTCTTCATTTTTTCACATTATTTTTTTGTGTTTGCCACCTTTCCCTTCACTCTCCATATTCTTCAAAGAAATATTCTGGCCTATTCCTTTATATTCTTGCATCAATTCATTCAACCACCTAGTAACCAGAATACTATAAAAACTTTTTAAAAAATCTTCATCTCTGAAGTAAATAGACCTTGGGCATTTATACTAAATTTAAAGGGAGGAGTTGTTGACTAATATAGTCCTACATGTGCAATGGATTCTCCATAATACTTAGTAATGACATCAATCTTCTTAAATGGTTCCAGACATGAATTTAGCAAGGAAGGCACCATAAAGTGGACAAAACTCTCAGCACCACAAATAAGCAATGAATCATCTAACTGGGCAATAATCTTCACTCTGAAATTAAAGTTGTTGATGAATAAGTTGTTACTCCATCTTAGAACTATGCTATACTCATTATTTTAAATTGGAGGGTATTTAAGAGGTCATCTAGTGTTTAGTTATTCTCAACATGGGATGTAACTACATCAGCACTAAAAACAGCAATTTTCAGTTTGAAAAAGTTGTATTGGCATGCAGAGGAGCAGAAACAAAGCACTTTTCTGCAGCTGTTTAAAGCACTCATGTCTTCTAAAGCACATTTTTGAATAAAATCCAAAACATTGCATAGTCCTAGTAATCTGTTTAAATACTTCCAGTTCATAACACAGTGTAGGCTGTTGCTACTATTATGGTTGATTGCGCAGTCAGCCAGATGTTTAGACTGGATTTGGTATTTTTGTCCACCTGTTGAGTTCTTCCCAAGGACCTGGGATAGACAGATGTTGTTCTTTAATAATATTAAAGGTATCATCGCAGGATGTAGAGTGTTCTATGTAAAGCTGCCTTATGCAATTGACTGATCGTGATTTTATCAATGCCGATGGTGTTCAAGCAGTGCTCTAGATGTTTTGGAATTGCACCCAAAGCACCTATTACTATTGGTACTATCTTTCTTTTGCCATAGTCCTTCTATTATTATTATTATTATTATTATTATTATTTACAGGTAGTCCTTGTTTAGCAATTGGTCGTTAAGCAAAGTGGTTGCTAAGTGAAACTGCAACTGTCCTTACTTCTGCTTTCCTTTGCTTTACAGACCTGCAAAGGACATAAATATGAGGATTGATCATAAAATTACTTTTTCATCACAACTGTAACTGCAAATGGTTGTTAAATGAGGCAGTCACTAAATGAGGACTACCTGTTATAGGAAGTTAATTTTTAGCTGAACCTGGTTTCCCTATACTTTCATCTCAGTTCTATTCCTAGCTTATCCAGGAATAAGTCATGGATATGAATATGCCAGTCATGGTGGCTGTGACTTAGGGAAGTTGAACTCCAACATTTTTGAAGACCATCAAATTGAGGAAGTCTTCTATAAAGAAATCACATCTGCACTGAAGCAGCAGCTGAACTCAACAGACTGGATGGTAATGTAAGCAAATGTATACATCAGGGTGATTCACTACGGATTTTTATTAAAGAACTTTGGAAAATGTCTTTTTTATCCCCACTTTTGACAATTAATTCTCAGTTAAAAGCTAAAGCAATAAAATAAATCGCATGATGGTTAAGTGCAGCCATAAGAGAACTGTTCCAGACAGGACATTGTATTGGCTGGGTCCGCCTGCTCTAAGCCAAGAATTTTCATTGTGTTTTATTGAACATGCCTTTGTGACCTGCTTCATTTGCAAGTCTGAGCCATAACGTTGTACAGTTCAAACACTGCACTAAATCAAAAGCAAACAAGGCCACGTTATGGTGTATCATTATATGTAACTCCAGCCTGAAACATAATTGGTAGCATGGACTTCTATGGAGGAGAGCAAAGGGGGCCAAATAACATCATCAGGCATATGATGTGACTTACAGTATCTGCTTGTGTTAGATGTCACGATGCAAATGCATAATTGTATCCTTTTTATGACCATGTCATGCTGGCTTCTAATGAATACCTAAGATTGGTGTGGAGATGCTATCCAAGCATTAATGCTATATAACCTAAATGTTAGACATAGGCCAGGTTTACACATTCTGCTAAATCATAGCTTGTTTTGCTTTGTTTTTTAATATGCAAAGGTAGCTATTATGGTTTGTAAACAATGGTTTATAACAGCACATGAACCCAGCTAACTGCAGCTTATGTAGTAACCACTCCATGGCTTCGTACGTATATGAACCAGATTCGAGGATGAAAGGTTGTCAGTCAAAACGCCCCCGTGAGCTTCAAAGAGCTCGCCTCGGTGGGGAACCAGCCCCAGGAACAGACGGGAAGGAGCGTGCTCGCTTTCTGCTCCAGCAACGGCAATGCCTTAGGTTGGTCACCAAGTGGCGCCAGATTTCGATCGTTCACGCCGCGCCTGTAGGAAACGCGCGCGCACCCAACCCAAGCCCAACACTTCGACAAGCACGCACAAAGCAGCTGGGCGAAGCTTTAGCGGGCTTTCCGGGGTTTTACTCCGATCTAACCCGGAGGGGGCGGGGGGAGTCGGCGACCCGGAGGCGGCTGCAAAGAGTGACAGAGCCGCCGACAGCAAAGCATTTTGGCTGAAGGTGAGTAGAACTAGAGCATCTGGGCCGGAAAACTTGCAGGTTGCTTGCCTGGCGGAGGGAAGGCAGCGGAGTGGCATCGCGCGCCCGCCTCGGTTTCGTCACGTTCTCGAGTGGAGGGGCGGCTGCTCAAAGCTTTTGGCGGGGAGGACAGGGCGGGATTCTGAGGAGAAATCCCACCTGGTCCCCTCAAACTTTGCCGAGAACCCAACCGCTTGTGGCCTCTCTGTGGCTGCTGCTTGTTTTGCAGTTCGCTTTAAATCGCACGGTGGCCCTCCGTGCTCTGCACAGCGGGGAAGCTGGTGGTGAGGCAGCTCGGTTCCCCAGCGTACCTGACTAGCCCACGTTGTCCCTCCTATTGTTACTCTCCCAGCTGCGTGTTGAACACTTGTTTGTTTTTTCAGTGGCTGACCGAGCGA
The DNA here is from genome assembly GCF_035149785.1 of Candoia aspera. NCBI lineage: Eukaryota > Metazoa > Chordata > Lepidosauria > Squamata > Candoiidae > Candoia > Candoia aspera. Next base: position 76,582,402 of record NC_086154.1, on the reverse strand, counting down.
GCGGTATTCGTCGTCTCCCTTCTCCGCATCCTTCCACTCTTCCTTTCTTCTTCCTCTTTTGCCAGATGTACAGGATATTAGCCATAGCGCTTTGGTGTTTTCTGCAAGCGGAGGGCAGGCATCCAGAGATCACCATTCGTAGCAGCAACAATGGCAATTTTTTGGACAATGACAAATGGCTGAGCACTGTTTCCCAATATGACAAAGATAAATACTGGAACAAATTCAGAGATGTGAGTTGTACTCCTATATAGATGTATATGTATATGTATGGTATGTTTCTCAAAGGTCTCCTGGGATTTTTGCCTGCAAGGGGGTCTTCATGGGAGAGAAGGGAGATGGCTACATTTGTTGTAAGTGGATGCCACTGTAGTGTTGGAAGGAGGTTGGTTGCCCTTTAAAATCCACTGGGTTTTATTTTATTTGTGTGTGTGTGTGTGCTATGGTTGTGTTTTCAGATAAGTGGTTAGTTTTCTTGGTCTTCCATTTTCGCTTAAGACTTCCAGGGAACTTTGTGTGCTGGTTTACAGAATTAATGACTGTGATATACTGCCAGTTACATACAGAACTATTTACTAACAGAACCCCAATCATGGTAAGCACTGGAGCTTTCTGTTGCTGTGGGTGGTGGGCAGACCAGAAGCATGCTGCTCTGTGCAGTTGGACAGGGTTCATATTTTTTTTTCCAGACCAGGCATGTTAATAATTCAGGAACACTTTCAGATATATCTTAATTTATGGATTGTATTGTAACACTGTGTATCATTCTGTGGGAGGGCAGCAAAAGATATTCTGAGTGAAACTTCAGAAAAAATGAAGATTTCTGGATTATTCATCAGCCTGGGAAGAGAATGTAATAGAAAGGTTTTGTTTTAAGATTAGATATTTGAACTGTTTGATCTTAACCCCTTAGAATTCCCTAGAAGAGCCAAGTCCATAGTGTTATGTATCTGCTGTAGGTGAGATGGTTTTTCAGGTGGGCCATAGGATAGTAGTTGGGCTGACTTGTTCATCATTCAGTGTTCTGAAAACAGGAAAAAAAACACTGTGTAGGGACGTGGTGGCACTGCAGGTTAAACCGCTGAGCTGCTGAGCTTGCCGATCAGAGGGTCGGCGATTCGAATCCGCGTGACAGGGTGAGCTCCTGTTGCTAGTCCCAGCTCCTGCCAACCTAGCAGTTCGAAAACATGCAAATGTGAGTAGATTAATAGGTACCGCTTCAGTTTAGTCATGCTGGCCACATGACCACGGAAGTGTCTACGGACAAACGCCGGCTCTTCGGCTTTGAAACGGAGATGAGCACCGCCCCCTAGAGTCGGACACGACTGGACTTAATGTCAAGGGAAACCTTTATCTTTACCTTAGGATTGCAATATTTAGGTGTTCTGCTTACCTGCATCATACAAGGTCTTGTGCAGCCACAGTCAAAACGTTAAAATGGAGTCAACTTTTCTAGTTCCAGTTTTTCCAGTCTGTGAATTACTATATTATTTTCAAATTGAATTTGACAATGTGATGACAATTGAGAGAGACTTTAAAAAAAATGGGGGTATCTTTTCGCCAGTACTTGAAACATTATTTTTGGAAGTTACAAAGGAGCCGTTGGTCAAATCTCATATAAACTTTTTCAGTGATGCAATTTTGTTTAGCCCATGATTAGTCATAAATAAATAAAATAACTTAGAAAACAAATATAGACAAAGTCAACAAGATAGCTACAGGAGTAGGTTCAACATTAGTTCAATCTTGTTGAGCTTTTACCAGGATACAGATAAGACATGTAAAAGTATGTTGAGGTAAATATGGGGAAGGAGTAAATAAAACTTTCCACTACTATATTATTTTTCAGTAATCAGTTAATTCATCTGCCCATAAATGCTTATCTGAACAACATTAAGAACAGCTTCAATTTTTATCTAGTTTCCAAAACCTTCCTAACTTTTTCCAGTTCCTGACCAAAAAGTAAGCCTACATTTAGTTGGTAAAATAACAATTCAGAGATTGTTTCATAAGCCTGCTTTGCCACCTGTGTAAACCAACCAGACACTATAAATTTGGGAGAGAGGCTTCCAGATTGCAGTGGCATAGATTGCTGTCTGAAATAGTGCCAAGGAAAGATGCTTTCTCAAAGCACATTTAAAAATGGGTGTAAAATAAGTGTAAAATCACTATGTTTGATTCAGTACAGTCTGCACAGTTTATATAAAGGAATGTTATCTTCCCATTATGCATATGAAGAAGATGCTAATATGCTGAACAGTGCTTACTGTTTGCCGTAGTCTCAACTGCTTCTTCTGTAATGGTGCAGTACCCTGGAGAAGCTGGGTATTATTTTTCTTGTGGTTGCAGGAACAATTTTTTCCTTTTGGGTTGGAAAAGATATCAGAGACATTATCTCCTGAAAAATGTAATGACTTCAGGCCAGTTAAAATGAGCAATAGCTTGAGCAGCCCCAACTCATTTCACTGGAGCTTATATATCAAATATTCTTAACAGCACTGATCTTCTTAATTGTTAGAATGACATTTTGTCTCAACTGCAGAATGACATGGAAAATTTGAGCTTAGAAATGTTCTTATGAATATTATTTGAACATGAAACATGTCAAGGATATAATGCAAACCAAGATGGGAATAGTCACATTTATTTTAGGGTTGTCAGCCCTTAGAGGTAAAGTATACATGAGCTGCTAAGGGTCTTGCAAAATACTTTAGTGTGGCTAGGGCAATTTAACAGAATCTTGAAAGCCTATCAAAGCCCCTCTCTATTTCAGTTTGCATCTAATCCAATCAAGGTGGAGTTGTTTTGAGTTTGGCTCTCATGCTTTCTACTTTCCCAGGCCTGAGGTATCTTTTTTCTATTAGCTCCACATTCTCATGACATTACATCACACTTGGGTGTCTTCACTCAGTTGTGTGAATCATCACCTTTGCTTCTCATAAAGGCAAAACATATTAAAAGTTAAAAGTCTGCTTTCAATGAAATTCACCCCTGGTGACCACCTGAACAGGTGTGGTTTTCCATTGCTTCCAGGATATTTTTTGACTTCCCAGATTAGTTTTTGTCCCTTGGATTTCCCCAGTGTTCTCCTATCCAAGTGTTAAGTAGATCTGATCTTACTTAGCTTTTCTGAAATACGGTGGGGGTAAATGAAGGGAAAGACAACCATTCTCCTGGTCTCAGTGGAACATAGTTCCTGTTGGAAGTAGCTATTCCGCAGCTGCCTGTTATATCTGTATAATGCTGTAGCCCTTTGCTTTGACTTTCCTGTGTTTTAATGAAAATAGTTTAAGACTGGAACTTTAGTTCTCTGAAAAGAATTACAATAATCCAGCTTTTTCATAAATTGAAATATTTATAGTGTTGAACAAAAGGAAAATACTTCGGCTTTTAGTGAATTGTGAAATAAAATGTGCAAGCTCATCCTGTATATGGAAGAGGGAAGCCTTTAAAGATGGATAAATGGAAAATTACATCTTAATTAGGTATGATTGACATTGAAATCCTGATCAAAATATTCTGTTGGAAAAATTCTAACGAGAAATGAAACAGTATTGCTAAAAGCATGTTTCTCATCCAAATCTATCCACAAGTGATCAAAAAGGGGGGCACAGTGTCATACCCATATACAAAGGGGCTTTGAATCATGGTGGTGTCTTCCATTCTCCACCATCTCCCATTGCAGATGTTTTTGCTTTCAGTATGTGGAGGTCCACAGGCTGGTCTCAGCCTCTCCTCCCATGTTCTATGGATACTTCTAGGAGGGAAGTTGGAGCTTTATTTAGTATCCCAAACTAATAACAGGCTGCCCCAACACAGCCATTGTTACCATCCCATGAAACCTCAGAAGTACCCTGCCAGTTTGGTCTAGTGGTTAAGGCAATGGGCTAGAAACCAGGAGACTGAGAGCTCTAGTCCTGCCTTAGGCATGAAAGCCAGCCAGCTGACTTTGGGCCAGTCACTCCCTCTCAGCCCAACTCACTTCACAGGGTGGTTGTTATGGGGAAAATAGGAGGAGGAAGGAGTAATAGGTATTTTCAGCACCTTGAGTTAGTTGTAAAAAATAATAAAGGCAGGATAAAAAATAAATTAATAAAATAAAGTGTCCTTATTGTTGCCATTTTTGTAGTTAACAATACTCCCCATGAATTGATCAATGTTCTCTCCAGTTGACCAAATGGAATCTAAAAAGCTAGCTTCCAGCTGGTCCTCAACATTGCCTTTGCTGCATTTGTTTTCATAGTGAAGGAAAAAAATCCCTGATTGCTCCATTTAAAGAACATGGTGAAATAGGGACTAGGCAATTTAACTTTTGCAAAGGGAAAAGAGAACTGCTCAAAATACAAATGACTGTGAAATAGTGGCATGGCACCCTTTATTTATTAAATGTATATGCCATCCAGCTCCCAACTACCTTGACTTCAGCTGGGCTGGGGAAGAGCCTAGTAGGAACAAGGCAAGAGCTTTTGACCACGGGAATCTACAGTGCCTCCCTCACAGTTCCAGCCATTATGCTGTAGAACTATTTTTCTATGGTTATGTTTATGTCCAGCTTTCTTCCAAGAGGTCAAAGTGCTGTTTGTAGGGTTCCCTCCTTCCTTTTCTTTTTCTTACAAGAGACATGTTGAGTAGTTGAACTGAGAGAAAGCTGACCCAGAGGTACCCAGTGAGTTTCATAGTTGAGAGTTGATTTGAACTGGGTCTTCAATGCCATAATCACCATTCCACACTGGTCTCTATGCTTGAAGCGTATTTTCTGTGTCACAGGAGAGTCTGAAGGTAATCAGCTGGACTGTAGAAGCTCCAAGCACTGTAGAAAAATAGCCACACAAGCCATAGGACGAAGGAGCTCATAAGAAGTATCATAGAAACCTCTAGAAATGGAATAATGCTTTTATTCAACACATAATAATTTGATGATACGTTTTGTAAAAACAGAAAGGGTCCTTCCATCTGTGTGGCTTGGGTGACCCAGCAGAGCATTTGCACTAGTTGATCAAAAGAGAAGAAAATCTTTGATCTATTTCTCCTGTAAGTCCCCTTCCTCCCCCCCCCCCACCCCCCCCAAAATCTGCTCTGTAAAGTTGGTATGCCCACTGGAACAATATGGGATATAGTGTTGGGGGTTAAAAGAAAGGAGAATTGGCTAAGATTGTTTTCCATCTCCTGTAAACCAGAATATCCCAAATGAATTATGTTCAGGGAATATTTCAGCTGGCAGAAGAAATGCTGGAATCAAGCTCATTAACAATGGAAATAATATACACGGTTATGCAATAGAATAGCGTAATTTCAGAAATTTCAGTGAAGATGCTATTTTACCCAGAGGATGTATTTCCAGTTTCATATCTTATATGCTATGGCAATATATCATGGCAACCTTTCTACCACCCTCAGTCACTCTTCTGAACTTTCTGCCTCCTTTTTATTCCAATGGATGATTCAACCAGGAATGCAAAAGTGCACAGACCCTTAATTTAGCTGGCCTCCCATAGGTTATATTGCAGTGAGAGATTTTCAAACAGTTATCAGTCAAGTTCAAAACTGCAGCACATTAAGTAATGGTCATCTGCTGATAGTCTGTGCAGTTATTAAACTTGGAGTTTCCACATTTGAGCCCAGTCACATCTGCATGCCCAAGAGTATGAGAAAGTATCTTACAGTGCTGATCTGAACGTACTGTAGGACCAAACATAGAGTTTTATATGCTGGTGGAGAGGCTGATAATTTGTATATTTAAAATAGCAATTGCTCTAAGCAAGAAGCTGATTTATTTACTTCAGTAGCTACCATTATCCCTTTTTCATAAAAAATCAGTCTAGATTTTGGTAATAACTGATTTGCAAAGTTAGTGGCCACTTTCCATGTTTTTGCTATTTTTTCTCACGTTCTTGGTAGCAGTATTGAATTTTGTACAGTTCTGCTATCCCCTTCTGCCTTTGAGTATGCTCAATATTTAATGGGATAGGAAAATAATAATAATTTAGATGTTTGAAGTAACTTTGGCAGAATGATACTTTGCAGATACTTGGGAATTGTATCCCTATATGACTCTTTATTAGCTTGCTGTCTGAAGATAGTGAGCATCATAGATGAACAATCTTTATGTTCTGTATGGTGTAGAGACTAAGGCTAGGATCATGGAGACTCTGGCTGTGGAAACTCAGTGGGGGATTTTAGGCCAATCACTCTCACACAGCCAAGTGCTACCTGATGAGGTTGCTGTTGTGCAGGTACAGTGAAAGAAAATCCCCATGTAGGCTTGCGTTCATGGTGGCAATGTGAAATAAAAATCTAATAAATAAACCATCTTACAAAAAGAAAACAGATTGTAGAAGCATTTTTCCCAATAGCAGCACACAAATAATCCTTGTACGATTAGGAGTGATAATTTGTATGTGCACAGTGATAGCTTGCATTTCTAAGCTTGTTACCCTGTGAATAGCCTGACTTACAGAAGAATTCTATTATTTTCTAGTGCTCTCATATGCAGAAGGATGAAGTACATGGGTTATTTGATTTTGGTGAAGCTTTGCAAAGCTGATTCACTGTTCTACAAAACATTTTGATGCGTAACCAGTATTAATCATAAAACCCAGAAAAATATGTTTTGTAAATACAAGGAAATGAAGGGTTCTAATGACATTTAAAATAACATCTTCAGTAAAATACTGATTTCTCTCTCCTTTCTGCCCCCTTCTTTTCAGGAATAATTATTTTAGATTTCAGAAACTTTGTTACTTCCCTGCACTTAACGGAATGGTGATAAGAGCAAATCACTGCAGAAACAGTTAAGTCCTGGGTTTGAAAAGGCAGTGTGGGTTAATGGTGTAAGAGAGATCCTGGAGGACTGAGAAAGAAAATAGAATACTTTAAAACGTAATTAACAAATGAGCAGATGAAAATCTAGCCTTATCTAGAAAAAGGATGATTAACCCTTGGATCTTGCATTCTGGGAAAAAGAGGTTCAAAGCTCTTCCAGAGACCCCACCTTAATAAATTCACTGAACCATGACTGCTAGAATGTTGGAATATTCAGTTTCCAAGATTTTGTATATTAACTCTTCTTAACAATAAAATGAGACTCTGTGATTCTTTCTTTTTGGATTATACACTGCTGGTGGGGGCTTGACAAATGACATTGCACTCCAAAATTTGGTTAGCCTCCTAGCAGTTCCATGTAGATGCTGAATGCCATGGAGGCTTAGGTACCTATAAAATGGATATGGAGCATATGTGAAACTGCACTTTGTGTCCCTGAAGCATTTTATCATTTTACCCTACAGAGGCTTCATCTTGATCAGGTACTTTGCATGACTCCGTGGCTTCATATGGCAGTAGTAGTAGCAGCCGATAGTTAAGAGATGGAAGAGCTCTGTTTATGCCAGAACAATGATCTAGAGTTCAGTGCAACACAGAATTAAATGCTTTGTAAAGCAGCTTCAAATAGGTCTCAGTGCAGCTTTTTTTTTTAATCTTTGCCTAGCTCTAACCTATGTGTATTAATAGTTGGCTAATTATCATTGCTCAACTGCATGATAGACATTGAGTCTTTTCTGCTCTGGCCAAAGCAGGGATTCCATAGGTAGGTAAAATGTTATAGGAGTCTGGAAAGCCATGGTTCTTATAGCACATCATAAAAAACTGCCAGGACCACTGCAGCCTCATTAGCTCTCTTACAACCAGGTGTTAGGGACCCCAGTGGCTTCTAAGAAAATAAGGATGAATTGGCTGCAGTTCTATAGAAATGGAATGTCAGATATGAAATGCAATTCAATAATAGACATTATTTTAAGAGTCCAGAGTTGCAGTTGAGCCCACGTACTAAGGGTCTGAAATATGTCTTCCCCTTAAAGTTGTCATGTAGCTTTGTTAACATGTCAGTAGTTAACTGACATGTTGACAGAACTGGAAATCTGTTTGGAAAAAGTTTTATGGGTGAGCTGAGAGGCAGCCTTCTGCATGGAAAGAATGTACAACCTCAGGGTTGTAGAACTCCCAGAAATGAGCCATAAAAGCCTCCTATTCTCTTGCTTTCTTACAGTATTTGCAACACATCCACCATCCTCCCATTTTTAATTTTTCTCACTCGTTCATGCATTTATTGGTATGTATTGCTGATTTTCCTTCTCTACATTGAATGACTGTTTTACTCAGGTGGCATCTATAAGAGATGCCAAATGGGATCCTGACATTCACAGTTCCTAACTGCCTCTGAACAAAATTTATAGTTTCATTCTATAGAATGAAAGTCACTGTGCCTTTCTAGTGGCCACTCATTTTCTTTTTAAAAAAGAAAAAAACCTGGTGTAAGCTGTCACTGTGCATAAGAGCTTTCTTTTCCATCATCCATTTTCTTTAGGAATGAAGAGGTGATGATGCAACTGTCATCTGACAAACAATGTTAGAATGTATTAAAGTGGTGCACTTCCTCCTTCACCTGCATAGCTTCATTCTTGGCAAAGACACTTCCAAATCCTTCCGCCTCTTTTTCTCTTCCCCAGACACACTAGCAGCCTTTGTTTCTTAGAAAAGAAAAAAGCTTTTATTGAGTAGATCACGATACTGATCCATTCTGATGGCGCTGATTTCTGTAGCAAGTCTCTTGCTGATATTGCTCATGTTGTCTGGTGGCCAACAATATGGTATTGCTGTATCCAGTGCTGCTGTGAGAGATAGTCCTCAGTTCTTTCATCTCAAGTGTTTTGATGAAAGTTTCTCTTTCATCAGAACTGGCAAATGAATGGTTGTGTGCAGGATCTCGATTATAGTCCTCTCAAATGGAACAGGAGAACTTCTGCCTGCCACTATGTTTCCAGAAGGTGTGTCCTTGTGATGGAATGTGAGGGTGACTTTGGAGGACAGAGGAAGAGATGCTGCCTAGGGAATGATCAGATAAAAGAGAAAGGAGCCCGCAACAGAGTAATGGCCAGAGAAAGAAATTAGGAAGGACCCACCATAACTACTCAGATGGTAAATAGGGAAGGCAGGGGATCTGTACTTTCAGACCTGCAAAATTGTTGTCAGCCCTCCCAGTAAACCAGACAGGAAACATGACAAGATGAGCTAATTCTACTTTATTATGCGGCTTCATGAACAGATTCTTGTGAGTCTGAAAGTACAGATCTCCCAATTCCTTACTCTTCCTTACTTTTCTTCTCTTTTAATTTAATTGTACACATGGGACTTTAGTTTACCTTTTTTATTCTCTAACATTTCTCAAGCTGTTTAGTGACTTTCAAGGTAAGTCTGGTACTGTTTTTTTACACCTATCTAAGGAAAGTAGTTGATAAAGTGTTTGGTTTGATATCTGCCTGAAAACAACAGAAACATAATATTTAGCTGTGGTTAAATTTGGCTGTTAGATTACTAATGTTTGTATATGGAGGGGCTACTCCAGACAGAAAAAAATAGATTAATTGGCATTTTATCCTGAAGGTCTGCAAAATCCAACTGTTGCATATCACACTTCATAGTAATTCATCATGTTGTTTTTTTGGTTTTGGTTCAGCATTATATACAAACCAAGATATGATGACTTGTTCAATATGTCATTCTATCTAAACATTGTATGTGAACCCAACCATTTTTTGAGTGAGGTAAATCCTTCCTTGAGGACAGTTTGGCTGCTAGGAAAAGAAAACTGAAAGTCTTTTTTATTTTTCTATGGTAATATATTGGACACCTGTAAAATCACTGTAAAATAATTAATATTAATAGCTTACACTTCTTTGTAATTATTGAATGAAATATGTTGCCTTTTGGTGGTACATTATTTGCACTTTCTTCAAACATTCTGATAATAACATACTTAATTCTATTTTGCTTTCATTGAAATCTTAAAATATGTGTATAGATTCACACTGGCTCACTCTGTTGTTTGTCTGTAAATATTAACATTTTACAAAAGGGTCTATGCTTATTTCTGTTCGTCCTAAGGATTAATATTTCAGAAGATTTTAAAAACTTAATGAATCACCAAACATTAGATACAGTCTGAGGTTTTTGCCTATCATTTGTGTAGATTTTGTTTGAACTGCTGCGAGGAACTGTATGCTGGCATGCAAAAAGTGCAGTTGTGTTGGACACTTCTTTGCTTTGCTTTTAGTTCTGCAGATGTGGAGAATTCAGTGGTGAAATCTTCAGGATTAAGGGGACTACTGGTTAAAAAATGAAATCATTTATCAATTATTATGCTTTATCTTTGGTGCCAGAACGAAACAAAGAGAGGTTCCAAACTGTATCTCCAGCAGAAACACATTCCTGTGTCACAGTCCCACTGCAGGAAAGGCCATTTTGAAAGTATACTTACATGTAGAGAATGACCTCACCTGAAGATATTAATATATGGCCAGCATAAGTGAATAAATGCAAAGTAAAATTCAGTCTCTTTAGTATAGCTCTGTCTTGAAATTGAGATTGGGTAACGTAAAATTATTTCATATTTTCATATTTTTGAGACATTTATCTTGTCATTGAATTTATATAAATGAACAAACAGGACTCAATACACTCTTACTGTGATTTGAAATATATTTGAAGAGCAACATAAAATAGACAACAAAAGGACCAGTACAAATATAGTAAATCACCCTCAGTTGTGTTGTAATCTAGACATATAGGTACAGACTGGCTTTATGAGGAAAGGTTTTTCATGTTATGTATTTATAAAGTTTATACCCACATTTTCATTGTTAAAAACAATCTCAAGTTGGTTGTTGTTTATTCGTTTAGTCGCTTCCGACTCTTCGTGACTTCATGGACCAGCCCACGCCAGAACTTCCTGTCGGTCGTCAACACCCCCAGCTCCCCCAGGGACGAGTCCGTCACCTCTAGAATATCATCCATCCATCTTGCCCTTGGTCGGCCCCTCTTCCTTTTGCCTTCCACTCTCCCTAGCATCAGCATCTTCTCCAGGGTGTCCTGTCTTCTCATGATGTGGCCAAAGTATTTCAGTTTTGCCTTTAATATCATTCCCTCAAGTGAGCAGTCTGGCTTTATTTCCTGGAGGATGGACTGGTTGGATCTTCTTGCAGTCCAAGGCACTCTCAGAATTTTCCTCCAACACCACAGTTCAAAAGCATCGATCTTCCTTCGCTCAGCCTTCCTTATGGTCCAGCTCTCGCAGCCATATGTTACTACAGGGAACACCATTGCTTTAACTATGCGGGCCTTTGTTGTCAGTGTGATGTCTCTGCTCTTAACTATTTTATCGAGATTTGTCATTGCTCTTCTTCCAAGGATTAAGCGTCTTCTGATTTCCTGACTGCAGTCAGCATCTGCAGTAATCTTTGCACCTAGGAATACAAAGTCTTTCACTGCTTCTACATTTTCTCCCTCTATTTGCCAGTTATCAATCAAGCTGGTTGCCATAATCTTGGTTTTTTTGAGGTTTAGCTGCAAACCAGCTTTTGCACTTCCTTCTTTCACCTTCATCATAAGGCTCCTCAGTTCCTCTTCACTTTCAGCCATCAAAGTGGTATCATCTGCATATCTGAGATTGTTAATGTTTCTTCCAGAGATTTTAACTCCAGCCTTGGATTCCTCAAGGCCAGCTTGTCGCATGATGTGTTCTGCATACAAGTTGAATAGGTAGGGTGAGAGTATACAGCCCTGCCGTACTCCTTTCCCAATCTTAAACCAGTCTGTTGTTCCGTGGTCTGTTCTTACTGTTGCTACTTGGTCGTTATACAGATTCTTCAGGAGGCATACAAGATGACTTGGTATCCCCATACCACTAAGAACTTGCCACAATTTGTTATGGTCCACACAGTCAAAGGCTTTAGAATAGTCAATAAAACAGAAATAGATGTTTTTCTGAAACTCCCTGGCTTTTTCCATTATCCAGCGGATATTGGCAATTTGGTCTCTAGTTCCTCTGCCTTTTCTAAACCCAGCTTGTACGTCTGGCAATTCTCGCTCCATGAACTGCTGAAGTCTACCTTGCAGGATCTTGAGCATTACCTTACTGGCATGTGAAATGAGTGCCACTGTTCGATAGTTTGAACATTCTTTAGTGTTTCCCTTTTTTGGTATGGGGATATAAGTTGATTTTTTCCAGTCTGATGGCCATTCTTGTGTTTTCCAAATTTGCTGGCATATAGCATGCATTACCTTGACAGCATCATCTTGCAAGATTTTGAACAGTTCAGCTGGGATGCCGTCGTCTCCTGTTGCCTTGTTATTAGCAATGCTTCTTAAGGCCCACTCAACCTCACTCTTCAGGATGTCTGGCTCTAGCTCATCAACCACACTGTCAAAGCTATCCCCGATATTGTTATCCTTCCTATACAGGTTTTCTGTATATTCTTGCCACCTTTTCTTGATCTCTTCTTCTTCTGTTAGGTCCTTGCCATCTTTGTTTTTGATCATACCCATTTTTGCCTGGAATTTACCTCCAATGTTTCTAATTTTCTGGAAGAGGTCTCTTGTCCTTCCTATTCTATTGTCTTCTTCCACTTCCACGCATTGCTTGTTTAAAAATAACTCCTTATCTCTTCTGGCTAACCTCTGGAATTTTGCATTTAATTGGGCATATCACCCCCTATCACTGTTGCCTTTTGCTTTCCTTCTTTCTTGGGCTACTTCTAGTGTCTCAGCAGACAGCCATTTTGCCTTCTTGGTTTTCTCTTTCTTTGGGATGTATTTTGTTGCCGCCTCCTGAACAATGCTGCCAACTTCTGTCCAGAGTTCTTCCGGGACCCTATCTCCTAAGTCCAGTCCCTTAAATCGATTCTTCACCTCCACTGCATATTCCTTAGGAATATTAGTGAGCTCATATCTAGCTGATCTGTGGGTCTTCCCTAATCTCTTTAGTCTGATCCTAAATTGTGCAAGAAGAAGTTCGTGATCTGAACTACAGTCAGCTCCAGGCCTTGTTTTTACCGACTGTACAGATGTCCGCCACCTTTGGCTGCAAAGGATGTAATTAACCTGATTTCGGTGTTGTCCATCTGGTGAAGTCCATGTATAAAGCCGTCTCTTAGGTTGTTGGAAGAGAGTGTTTGTTATGCAGAGTGAATTGTCTTGGCAAAATTCTATCACCCTGTGTCCTGCTTCGTTTTGTTCTCCCAGGCCATACTTACCTGTAATTCGAGGTGTCATTTGACTGCCCACCTTAGCATTCCAGTCTCCTGTGATGAAAATAACATCTCTTTTAGGCGTGTTGTCCAGTAGGTGCTGCAGATCCTCATAGAACTGCTCTACTTCAGCTTCTTCAGCATTTGTGGTTGGGGCGTATATTTGGATCACTGTGATGTTAGATGGCTTGCCCTGAATTCGAATTGAGATCATTCTATCATTTTTTGGGTTGTATCCAAGCACTGCTTTAGCCACTTTACTATTAATTATGAAGGCTACTCCATTTCTTCTGTGGTCCTCTTGTCCGCAGTAGTAGATCTGGTGGTCATTTGATGTGAAGTGGCCCATTCCAGTCCATTTCAGTTCACTGACGCCAAGAATGTCTATCTTTAATCTTGACATCTCACCAATAACCACATCCAATTTGCTCTGGCTCATAGATCTTACATTCCAGGTTCCGATGGTGTGTTGATCCTTAGAACATCGGATTCGCCGTTCACCACCAGCACCGTCGGCCGCTAGCCGTCCTTTCGGCTTTGAGCTAGCTGCGTCATCACGTCTGGGGCTAGTTGAGCTCATCCTCTGTTCCTCCCCAGTAGCATTTTGACCATCTTCCGACCTGGGGGTCTCACCTTCCGATGGTATACCGACATATCTCTGGTTGTACTGATCCATTTAGTTTTCACGGCAAGAATACTGAGGTGGGTTGCCATTACCTTCCCCAGGGATCGCATTTAGTCTGACCTCTCTGTCATGACCTTCCCATCTTGGGTGGCCCTTCACGGTTTAGCTCATGGCATCATTGAGGCGCTCAAGCTCCAGCACCACGAGAAGGTAACGATCCTTTGCTGAAGAAGTCTTTTGCTGGACCATAAGGAAGGCTGAGCGAAGGAAGATCGATGCTTTTGAACTGTGGTGTTGGAGGAAAATTCTGAGAGTGCCTTGGACTGCAAGAAGATCCAACCAGTCCATCCTCCAGGAAATAAAGCCAGACTGCTCACTTGAGGGAATGATATTAAAGGCAAAACTGAAATACTTTGGCCACATCATGAGAAGACAGGACACCCTGGAGAAGATGCTGATGCTAGGGAGAGTGGAAGGCAAAAGGAAGAGGGGCCGACCAAGGGCAAGATGGATGGATGATATTCTAGAGGTGACGGACTCGTCCCTGGGGGAGCTGGGGGTGTTGACGACCTCTCCCTTCTCAGCTGTAATATTGTGAGGTAGATCCTGGTCTATCCATCTATTCAGGCTATGAAACCAGTACCCCATTGATTTTGCTTGTTGGAAGCCAGCTGGGAAGGTTGCAAATGGTGGTCATGTGACCCTAGGATGCTGCAATCGTGGTAAATGCATGCCGGTTGCCAAGTGCCCAAATTTGATCACATGACTGTGGGGATGCTACAGCGGTTGTAAATGTGAGGACCAGTCATCAGTCACTTTTTTCAGTGCTGTTTTAATTTTGAACGGTCACTAAACGAATGTTCGTAAGTCGAGGACTACCTGTATTACATTTTAGAAAAATACACTACTTGTCTCTACTGTGTTATGTCCCAGGCTGTACTAAGTGCTCTGCCCATAATGGTGCTTTACTCCAGTTAAGCAAATACAAACTTCTCTGTCTTCCTACTAAATAGAATCTGTGCTCATATAAGCCAGTACTTTGTTCCTCTAGCTGCTTGTTTGTTTTTATGTGCTATTACCAATATGGCTGTGCAGTACTTCAGATTCAGTTCAGATGAGGTGCTTTGAAATGTATAGTAACCCTTCCTTCCTATAGCAGCTGTGTGATCCTGGAAGATTCTGCAGCTACTTTAATGAGTTATGTAGAGATATTGTGTTCATTTTCCAGCATCTTCCAAATTAAATCCAAGGCATTGCACAGCCTAATAACTAGCACAGATAGTCCTCGTTTAGTGACCACAATTGGGACCAGCAACTCTGTTGCTAAGTAAAGTGTTCACTAAGTGGGAAATCATGTGACTGTGGGTGTGCTTTCCTTTTCCCCACTCCCCTGCCCTTTGGAATGCTCAGGGTGCTCGAAACTGACAAGAATGATCAGTTTCACACCTTCTGCTTTTGTTTGCCTCCTAACCACTCCTCAGCCCTTTGGAATGTTCATCCCAGCACTGGGATAATTAACAAGAAGGGAATTAATGTTTGCTTTTACATTCACTGGAAAGGAAGGGATTACAAGAGAGTAAGCAGGTACACAATGGGGAACCCACCAGCCTCTTTGCATAGTGTGCTTGTGGCTGCTGGCGCCAGCTCATTGCTTTTGATCTGTGTTCCCCATTGTGTTCCTCCTTACTCTCTTGTAACCCCTTCCTCTTGAATCTCTCCAGTGTCATGCGCTGCCTGCCTCTGAATAACACTCAGACACTGGTTCGTGGATCAGGCTCTGATTTATTTGCAGGGCAGGCACAGCGTTGGTAGAAAAAAGCTGAGAGTGACAGGAGCGCGCCGGTGCGGGGTTTAAATACCCCGCGCCGGTCAGCGCCCCCTCGCTCGCGGTCACGTCACCCCCCTTTGTCCAATACGTTGCCCTGCCGGTGGGTGAGGGTTTCCGGGATCGCCCATCATCAGGTTTTCCATTCCTCTGCTGATTGCTTTCAGCTGGGCGATCCCCGTTGTATTGGCGCTGATGGCTTGGGTGTGCTCCGTGATCCGTTTAGTTATTGTTTGTTGGCCGTTAGTCGTTGTGGGTTGATGGCTACTTATCTTGTACCCCTTCACCTATTTCCTTGCCATTGTCATGTGTGCCATTGCGCTGATGACTTTAGCTCAACGGCACTCATGACATACTGCCCCCTTTCCGAATAGTGTTCCCCCCCGGTTTTCTGGGTTTTTTCCGTGGAGCTGTCAAAACGCCACATTTTTTTTTTTTTTTTCAAAGTTCCCGCCGGAGTAGTTGTCGCCCCTCCCTTTGCTCCTCCCTCTACCACGTGTCTCCCCAGGGTGTGTCCATGGTGCGCATGCTCGGGTCCTGACCTGGCGTGCGCATGCTCCAGCCACACCCTGTTTGTTTGGCTCAGTTCGGCGAGGAGAGAGGCGTGGCTGGTCGGGTGCTTCTCAGCTCCAGGTAGGGCCCTTCTTTTTTCTTATTTAAAGTGCGTCGCCTTTGTTGTGTCTCCTGGGCGTTGCCCCCAGGTTGCCCTGTTGACTTGCTTGCCACTCCCCCGCGGCCGGGGGGGCGGGGGGATGGTGCTGGCGAACGTTTGTCACCACCCCGTGGGCCCGGGGCGGGGGGAGTGAGTCCCGGGGGGGGAGGTCCACCCAAGTCGCGGGCTTGGGGGGGCCCTTTCCCTTGGGGCACGGGAGGCGGGGGGGGCCTGCGGGGGGGGGGTTGGTTTGCTGACCTTGGTTGTGGTTTGTCGGGGTATGCCCGGTGAAATGCTCTGGTCAGGTCAGGCGCGTTAACGTTGTGCGCCGCCACCCATTCCGGGTGGGGGAAGTATTTCCACCTGACCAGATAGTGTAGAGTTCCTCGTTGCTTGCGGGAGTCGAGAATGTCCCTTATCTCGAAGTGGTGTTGCCCGTCGATCATCACCGGTGCGGGCTGTGGCGTGCTTGGGTGCCATCGGGAGGTGGTTGCCGGTTTCAGGAGGCTGGTGTGGAACACCGGGTGGAGTCTCCGGAGGTTGTGTGGCAGGTCCAAGCGTATTGCTACCGGGTTCACTATTTGCGTGACTCGGAACGGCCCGATGTACTTAGGCCCCAGTTTTTTCGAGGGTTGGGTTGACTTTAGGAACTTGGTGGATAGATAGGCCATATCCCCCGCCTGGAACGTCGGTTGTTGGCGCCGGTGCTTGTCGGCCTGCTCTTTGTAGGCTGCCTGTGCATCCTTCAGCGCCGCCGTGATTACTGGCCATGCTTCCGCGATCTTCCGTCCCCAGTCGCTAGCGTCCACCTGGGGTTCCGGGGGTTGAGGTAGCTCCGGTATGGGGACGAAGTCGCGCCCCGAGACTACTTCGAACGAGTTTTCCCCGTGCTCGTGTGGACGACGTTGTTGTATGCGACTTCGGCGAACGGGAGCAGTTCAGCCCAGTCGTCTTGGTGGTAGTTAGTATATGATCGTATGAATTGCTCTAAGGTGGCATTAAGAACCTCTGTGGCTCCGTCCGTCTGGGGGTGCCAAGCCGTAGATAGGGCCTGTTGGGTCCCCGTCAGCTTCAGGAAGGCCCGCCAGAATTTGGAGGTGAACTGTGTGCCCCTGTCGGTCACCACACGTGCGGGACATCCGTGTAGCCTGTACACGTGGATGAGGAAGAGTTTGGCTAGCTGTTGTGAGGATGGGACCGACGTGCAGGGGATGAAGTGGGCCTGCTTTGAGAAGTAGTCCTTCACCACCCAAATGGCCGTTTTCTTCTGGCTGGGTGGGAGGTCCACTATAAAATCCATAGAGATTTCCTCCCATGGGCGGGAGGGTTCTGCCACCTGTTGCAATAGCCCCGCGGGTTTGCCTGGTGCCCGTTTGGCCCTAGCGCACGTTGGGCAGGACGCCACGTAGGTTTTTACGTCTCGCCTGAGCGCGGGCCACCAGAATTGACGCCGTGTTAGGTGTAGGGTCTTGAGGAACCCAAAGTGTCCCGCTTGCTTGGCGTCGTGTGACCTATGCAAGATCGCCTGGCGTTGCGAGTCCGGGACGTAGATTCTGCCTTCCCCCCATGCCAGGTCTTGTGCCATCGTTACCTTGTCGGGGTTTGCCAGGAACCAGGGGTCGGTTTTGAGGGCGGCGGCGAGGTCCGTGCGCATTCTCCCTGGTAGTTGCGGTTGGCTTCTTCCAGTCGCCGGTTGTCCCGCCGTCGGCTGCGCCGTAGAGTCGAGCTGCCTCCGCGCGCCGCTTCGGGTGGTCACGGCCATCCCCAGTTGCGAGGCGGATAGGACCGTCCCAATGGTGTCTGGGGCGGGCTCTTCGTCTTGGGGCAGTCGGGAGAGGGCGTCGGCCAGGAAGTTCTTTTTGCCCGGCATGAACTTCAGCTGCAAATTAAAGCGGCTGAAGAATTGGGCCCATCGGACCTGTTTTGGGCTAAGGCGTCTAGGCGTTCGTAGGGCCTCGAGGTTCCGGTGGTCAGTCCAGACCTCGAATGGTTGGGTGGCTCCCTCGAGTAGGTGTCGCCATGTCTCTAGTGCCGATTTCACCGCGAAGGCTTCTTTCTCCCAGACGTGCCATCGCCTCTCTGTCTCGGAGAACTTCCTTGACAGGTAGGCGCATGGTTTCAGGAGTCCCGTGGGGTCTTTCTGTAGCAGGATGGCTCCCAGGGAGAAGTCTGAGGCGTCGGCTTGGACCACGAACGGCCGTTCTGGGTCCGGGTGCGCGAGGATTGGCTCCGTAGTGAACAGCGCTTTCAGCTTGTTGAATGCGGTCTGGCACGCGGGAGTCCAATTCAGCACTGTGCCTGGGTTCTTGGCGCGTCGGGTGTCCCCCACCCCTTTGGTTTTGAGGAGGTCCGTTAAGGGGAGGGCTATCTCAGCGAACCCCCGGGCGAATGACCTGTAAAAATTCGCGAATCCGAGGAAGCTCTGTAGTTGGCGTCTGTTGCGGGGCCGCTCCCAGTTTAGCACCGCTTCGACTTTTGCGGGGTCCATTTCGATGCCGTCCCCGGAGATTCGGTACCCCAGATAGTCTAGGCGCTCTTTGTGAAACTCGCACTTTGTAGGCTTGGCATAGAGCTGCGCCCTTCTGAGCTTGTCGAGGACTTGCCTGACTAGGGTCACATGTTCCTCGTGCGTTTTTGTGTAAATAAGGACGTCGTCGATGTAGACCAGGACCCCTTTGAACAGATGTTCATGCAGTACCTCATTGATGAGCTGCATGAACACCCCAGGGGCCCCCGCGAGTCCGAAGGGCAGTACTTTGTACTGGAAGGCGCCTAGGGGGCAGTTGAACGCCGTCTTCCATTCGTCCCCCTCCCTGATTCGGATGCGATAGTACGCCTCGCGAAGGTCCAGTTTGGAAAAGACTTTGCCCGTGGACAGGTGGGCGAGCATGTCCTTCACCAGGGGTAAGGGGTATTTGTTGGACAGGGAAGCCGCGTTTAGGCCCCGGTAGTCGGTGCAGAGCCGTAGGGTCCCGTCTTTCTTCTCCCGGAATAAGACGGGGGCTCCGACCGGTGAGCATGCTGGCTCTATGAATCCCCTGTCTAGGTTTTTATCGATGAACTCCCGGAGGGTTGCCATCTCCTTCGGGGTCATCGAATAGATCTTTGGTCTAGGTAAGGGGACGTCGGGCAGTAGGTCGATCCGGCAATCCGTCTTGCGGTGGGGGGGTAGTTGGTCAGCTTCTGCCTCTCCGAAGACCTCGGAGAAGTCGGCGTATTGTTCTGGTAGGTCTGCTGTGGTAGCGGCGTTGTCTTGTGTGGTCGCCTCCGCTCGTCCTACCGTGGGGTTGGTTCTGCCCGCTGGAACTGGTGCTCCATACTCGCCGTCGCCGAATGTGAAGGTGCGGGTCTCCCAGTTGATCCGCGGGTTGTTTGTCGCGAGCCATGGCATCCCCAGGACTGCAATGGGCCGTCCGATGTGCGTGACTACGAACGATGTGCGCTCGGTGTGAGTGCCCATTTGCAGGGTGACCGGCTCGGTTTGTAGCGTGGCTGGTTTCCCTCCCGCTGTAGAGCCGTCCAGCTGGTGGAATGCCAGCGGCGTGGGGAGGGGGAAGCAGCGGAGGTCGAGTTTGGCGACTAGGTCGGGGTGGATGAGGTTTTTTGAGCACCCAGAGTCCACTAGTGCCGCGGCCGTGGTGGCTCCGTTGCCGGCAGAGAGTTTAATTGCTGCCATTATTACGGGGCTTTCGTCGTTTCGTTGAGGTGGTCCGCGCTGCTGTCCCACCGCCTGCCTCGCCACGCGTTTCAGGGCAAGCGGGGAGCATTTCCCGCCGGCTGGTCGGGGTCTGCGTTGTCCTCTTCCCCCCAGTAAGCGTCCCAGCCCTCCTCTGGTGTTGCTGTGGCCACGGTCATTCGGCGGTGAGGGGGCGGCCCCAGGTTGGGTGGTTTGGGGCTAATTTTCGGGGTGGGTTTGGGCGCGCTGGTCGGCGGTCGGTTGGCGAAGCAATCCACCGTCTTGTGCCCTAATTTGCCACACCTCCCGCAGGGCTCCCGGTTGAACTTCTTTTTTGGGTATATGGGGCCGGCCATCCCCCCGTGTGGTGCGGGTACCTTTTTCCCGGCATAGTTTGTGTCTTCCGTGGTTGTCATGAGGAAGGTGCGGTGCGCGTGTTCGGCTTTCCCCGCGAGGTGGATCCACCCGTGTAGCGTTTCTGGGTCGTCGCGGTAGAGGGCCCATTGGAGAACGTCGCGGTTGAGCCCCCTTTTGAACATTTCCAGCAGGGTGGTCTCGGACCAGTCGCTGACCTTCCCCGCGAGGGCTTTGAACTCCAGGGCGTAGTCAGGGACCGTGCGTGTGCCCTGTTTAAGTCTTTGGAGTGCGCTTTTCGCCCTTACTTTGGCTAGGGGGTCTTCGAAGTAGTTTTTCATCTCATTGATGAAAGCAGGGAAGGTGGCGAGGGCGGGGGAGCTGGACTCGTACAGTTGGACGTACCAGTCCGCCGCCCTGTCTTGGAGTTTGATCGCCACGGCGGCGATCTTGTCGGCCTCGGAGTCATAGGAGTGTCCGTGCCTCCCCATGAACTCCCTAGCGTTCGTCACGAAAAACGAGAGTTTTGTGGGGGTCCCATCGAAGAAGATGGGGAAGTCCTTTGGGGCCCGGGCGTTTTGTGCGGCCCCGCCTCTCGCTTCCCGGGGTGTGGTGTCGGCCGCCTGTGCCGTCTGCTGACCCTCCGCTGGCCCGTGTGGGTTCGGTGCTTCGCTCAGGGTGTGGGCCTGTGCGGGGACGTCGTTGGGTGGCACGGGGGGCATAAGCGACTGGAGCATGGTCCGGAGTTCCGTCAGTTGAGCCCGCATGGCCGCGAGTTCAGCTCGTGCCTCCTCGTCCACAGCCCGCGCCGCCGCTGGGGCCGGTTCCGTTGGCGCGTCCTCGGGGGTGGGTTGCCGGCGGGGTTCATCGTCCCTCTGCCGCGGGTCCGCTTCCTCCGCCGTCTGCTGGGTGTCTCCGTCGTCCTCCTCCGTGTTGACCGCCGTTGGGCTGTCGCTCCACGCCCGTTGCTGGGGTGCGATGTGGGGCGCGGGGTCCTCCGCTGGTTTCGGAAGTCGTGCTGCTCCCTCCCGCGGTCGGGTTGCCTCCGTCGCCATCTCCCCTTGGGGTTGGAGCTGAGGCTCGGGTCGGGTGGGGTGGGCGTCCATGGCTCCGGGAGTCCGCGGTGCCTCTGGCCTTGGTCGGTCCTCCTCTGTCTCTTGCCGCGCGGCTCGCCCTCCTTGCCCGCGCCGCTCCGGCCTCATCTTGCTGGTCTTCTCGCCGTCTACTCCTCCCGCGGCTCGTTGTCGTCCGGTGGGGCTCGGCGAGGCTGAGTTTATGACTCTCAGCTTTATGTCATGCGCTGCCTGCCTCTGAATAACACTCAGACACTGGTTCGTGGATCAGGCTCTGATTTATTTGCAGGGCAGGTACAGCGTTGGTAGAAAAAAGCTGAGAGTGACAGGAGCGCGCCGGTGCGGGGTTTAAATACCCCGCGCCGGTCAGCGCCCCCTCGCTCGCGGTCACGTCACCCCCCTTTGTCCAATACGTTGCCCTGCCGGTGGGTGAGGGTTTCCGGGATCGCCCATCATCAGGTTTTCCATTCCTCTGCTGATTGCTTTCAGCTGGGCGATCCCCGTTGTATTGGCGCTGATAGCTTGGGTGTGCTCCGTGATCCGTTTAGTTATTGTTTGTTGGCCGTTAGTCGTTGTGGGTTGATGGCTACTTATCTTGTACTCCTTCACCTATTTCCTTGCCATTGTCATGTGTGCCATTGCGCTGATGACTTTAGCTCAACGGCACTCATGACATCCAGTCTGCAAGGGGAGAAAAAAAGAAAAACAACAGGTCAGGCACAGGACAATACATACTGACTATATTGGTGATCACATGACTGAGGGATGCTGCAAAGGTTGTAAATGCGGGCATAATTCATAAAGTTATTTTTTCAGCATTGTCATAACTTCAAGTGGTCCCTGAACAAGGCAATCGATAAGCAAGGACTGCCTGTATTGCACAAACTAGTTTCTACTTGCTTTTTCTTTCTCTCCTTTGTGGTTTCCCATGCCTTCAACAGAGATTTTGGGAATATCATCTCCTGCAGAATTCATGGAAAATCTGTTCTACAGGTAAAGAAGTTCAATACTCCTAAGTCCTATTTGCTATTGATTTTCTGGAAATCCAGTCCTATTTTTAACAACATCAAGATAGGATTCACTGTGAAATATTCAATGTAGTGTCTTTCTCCTTATGGTTGAAAGGGAAAATGCTTTGAAGTGATGGGTTTTCAGATGTTTACAGTAAAAAAAAATTGGTAATATATCTAAGTTGCTCCTTTTTATCACTAGAACACTATGTTAAAATCATCACTCTTATCTTTCCTTAGTATATTAGTGCAATATTTATGAACATTTGCTTAGCAGGATAATCATGATGCTTAAAATGCTTAATTGCAAATATGTTATGACTATGGATCATAAGAGTATAGCTATGAATAGTTTGTTTTTTTAATTTTTTACTTTTATCCTGCCTTAATTATTTTTTATAAATAACTCAAGGTGGCGAACATACCTAATACTCCTTCCTTCTCCTGTTTTCCCTACAACAACAACCCTGTGAGGTGAGTTGGGCTGAGGGAGAGTGACTGGCCCAAGGTCACCCAGCCGGCTTTCATGCCTAACGTG
The DNA here is from genome assembly GCF_035149785.1 of Candoia aspera. NCBI lineage: Eukaryota > Metazoa > Chordata > Lepidosauria > Squamata > Candoiidae > Candoia > Candoia aspera. The sequence goes on along the minus strand of NC_086154.1, from coordinate 76,559,570 downwards.
GGACTAGAACTCACCGTCTCCTGGTTTCTAGCCCATTCCCTTAACCACTAGACCAAACTGGCTCTGGTTCTAAAGAACCTTGGGCTAATTTCTTTATATAGTGTTATTTTATATGGCATTTTTGCTCACCTGTGATGCATATTTTGTTGGGGGGTGGGCAATGACCTTGAGGAATACATATGTAGCATTATGTGCAATGCAACCCTGCAACTGTATACTCTGGAATAAATGGGTATGATTGCAAACTTAATCTGATACCTTTTCACTGAAAATATGCTACATATTTTTTATTTACATAGAGATTATTTTAAATGATAAAAGCTTGCTTCTCTATTGAAAGTAGTGATAAAGATCACTAAAATTGTCACAAAATTGACTGAAGATAGTCATTAGGAGAGAGCCCAACATACATTTGATGAAGGCATTTGCTTGAATAGCTTTATTCTTTTAGCACAGTTTCTGTCTAATAAAGCAGGAGTAGGACAATTTTAATATTTGATCTTTATACCAATGCATTGTGCATCTGGAGTATCAGCTTCACTTGAAATGAACTGTAGGTCAGTTTGCTGAAAAAGCACGTTATCTAACTTAACAGTTTTGCTGAGCCTACACAAAATGTTTGTTGCATTCATAATCACAGATTGAACATATGGCACAGACCTAGTTTTAAAACATTACAAGTAATACTTAGTTTCTCTTGTTTATATAGAGGCAAAAACATTTTAATCTAATTGCTTGTTCAGCTATGTAAAAGGAATTGAAAAATGTATAGAAACTTAAAGTTTGAGAAGCACTGTGAGAGATGGGAAGAAATTTAGAGTAAAGCAGTTATTAACTTATTTTATTTGCATTCATTTGGAATGTAAAGTGAAATTCCTTTAGACAAGTCAGCCTATATTAGGAATTTTTGTGTTTAAACAGTTCTACACATACCAATTATTCTGTGGTTTTTTAGAGAATATGCTTTAGAAATGTTGGAGAAATTCTGTGGATGAAGTATGGTATTCTTTCACTTGTTTTGTTAAAAGGTGCTCAGTAGGACTGTGTGAATGTCCTATTTAAAGTTACTCCATACTTCCATAGCATAATAAGATTCAGAGTTGTTTTTAAAAGTGAAAATTGAATGATGTACCTGAGGGTAGAAAAAAGCTTTTGGTTTTGTCTCCTTGGTGTTAAAATATTTGTGCATCCTTCATTTGAAAAAAGAAGTTTATTCTTTTCTTCCTTTTCCAGTTTCACATTAACTTTTTAAAGGCAAGAAATGCAAGAACATTTTGTCAGCATTTCACCATGGCACAAGTTGTACATAGGAAGCTTCAGGGCAAAACAAAATAGGTTCTTTTGGTCCATGTAATCTACTTAAGAAAGCAGTTTGTTGCCTGGAGGCACTGTTGCTAAGGTGTGTGTGAGTTCTCCTTCAGTATGGTAAGATTTTAGATACAAAAGCTGACTAGTAATTAGTTGTGAGATGATCCTTTCCAGAATTCTAAATGAAAAAAGGGAACTTTTCTTCTTTTCCTCAAGTGCATGAAAATACTCTAAAGCACTTTATTCTTTTAATCTAACAGATATATTATTTCTGTATCCCAAAGAGGCTGGAATGGATTACTGCATCCAGTCTTATATTGTTGGATCAGTTGGCTTTATTTTTCCAATTTCTTCTTGGTTTAAGATCAGCTGGCTTCAAAAAAAAAAGATAAAAGGTATTTTGGTTGCTTATCTATGTGAGATGGTTTATGGTTTATGGTTTATGGTTTATCTGAAAGGCACAATGAATACAATGTCATGTTACATACTTTAACCATGTTTTATATTGTACTTTCATTTCTGGGACTTATATGTACTATATGAAGTACATATAGAGGAAAAAAAGCTCTAACAAAACATGTGACATTTCTAACTGTATACAACTGTATTGTTATAAGTCCTAAGAGCATTCTGTATGTAGCATAGCATCAATGACCTCCAGTTATTTAATCTTTTATAACATATTCTCCTTTTCTGCAAGTCAAACTGTGCATCTCTATGCTATTTTGCAAACTATATCTTCTGTATGCTACCAGAAATGCTTTATATTTTCCCAGTAGTAGTTATAAGAAACAGAACAAATGAGTGCAAACATGTAAGAGCAATAGAATTGTTTAGGAAGAAAGGTTCTGCCTTCAGGGATTTCTATCTTGTACCATAAAATCATAGAATTAAGTGGGAAGGAACAATTGGGTTATTGAATCCAAGCTCTCAAGAATCAACATTAAAGAACCTTTGCAAGAATTCAAATTAAAGTATCCATTAGACATGGCTGTCCAGCCTTTCCTTGAACACAACTCCTGTGGGAGACCTTGCTATCTCTCCATATAATGGCTTCCATTTTCCAACTCTTCTTATTGTTACAGATTTCTCTCTCTTTCTCTCTGTATTTTATCTCTTTCTCTCTATCTCATGTATAAATACAATGTGGAGGAGCATTATTCATGTATCTGTGACTTTGTATGGATATTGTAACCATGAGTGGGTGTTCTTCCATCAGACAGATATCGTCAAACAAGGGCCACTAGGTATGCTAAATAGCTGCCCAGAGTCATTCTGGAATCATATGGCTAAGAAAATTGGTGAATGAATGAATGACTAAACAAACAAGACTTTCCCATTAATTTACATTTCAGTATGACACTGGTATACATGAAAAAGTAGTTAGTGTAAGTAAATATTGCCCCTGTAAATATTTTACAAGTAAAATTTGTAAATATCAAATTAGAGACTAAAATAAGAGCACGTCCTTTGGGTAAATATCTACTGAAACATTCTACATCAGTCTGGATGAGCTCTGTGTAAACATGAAAATGAAGCTGATGATTGGGCATTAGAACCATCAATCAGAACATGCAGGGTATTCTTCCTTGTTTATATTCTGAGATTTGGATAGCATTGGTGGGAGGATGTGCCTGAGGGAAGCCCAGAAGCTTAGCCCTAGGAAAACCTCCATCTGTTAGAGATATGAGTATATGGCTACATATTTCATGCTAGGGATGGCAAGAATTTATAGCCTGTAGATGTAATATTAAGAAAATCTGTGTGTAGCCCATTTTAAGTTATTTACCAAACTTAATTTGATTCCTTGTTTAAATGCTAACAGAGTGACTGTGCTGTTCCATATGTTTCCTACTGTATGTTCCATTTAGTCATGCTAGATATAGGAAAATAGACACAAATAATGAAGAATTACCATACCAAAAAAAAGTTTGGTGATGGCAGCAAAACCAATACATCATATAAATATTCTTGGGTTAATGGGATTATGCTTTAATTTGGAAAAAAAATGAAAAATAAGTACAGATATTTAACAGTTCTTTTTAAAAATCAGCTTGTTGCCCTGTTGTGGTGATTCTTTTGAAAGTGTATTGAAATCTTTTCAAGTATCTGAATTTTAAATTTGTAACAGTCATTTTTTATAAACACAAAAATCAAGACGTTTAGTTATAAATAGATGCAATATAACTATCATAAACAAGACCTGGCCTGTATCACTGAAACCTGGCTGGTCCTCACTTAGCGACCACTTGTTCAGCAACTGTTCAAAGTTACAATGGCACTGAACAAGGAGACTTATGGCCGGTCCTCAAAGTTGCGGCCTTTGTATCCCCATGGTTATGTGAATGTGATTTGGGCGCTTGGCAACCGGTGAGCAATTTCAATGGTCAAAGCATCCTTGAGGAGATGGAAAATTTGCAGCCTTCACTGCTGGCTTCTGACAAGCAAAGAGAATGGGGAATCGGGCAGGAAGTTGCAAGTTGCAGTCACGTGACATCGTGCTTAACACCTCAGTCGGAACTGCTAGAACTGCCATCGTAAGTCCGTGTGGTCAGGCGATTTTTCGCCTTATGACCATGTCGCTTATTGACAGAGTTCCTGGTCCCAATTAGGTTAACTGAGGACAACCTATGAAGAACCCCTATAATAGAATGGATATGAATCAGAACTACCAAGCCATAGTATGGCATTCATATCAGCTAAATTTCCCAGTTTAATAATGAATATGTCATACTATTTGCAAACAAAAACTAAGTTTTGGAACTCTCTGTCTGGAATACTAAATCGGTTCAGCTTTTGGGAGCGCTGACCCCAGTATTTCCTTTCCTTATTGCAAGAAACAAGACAAGCACAATACCATGTTTTTTCACACAGACGAAAAGTTCTGACTGTTGCAGAAACACATCCAGAATGTAAAAAATAAATTGGGAAGAGAATTACTACATGAACACCCAGCCCCAAATTTCTTGTGAGCTATATTATATTTAATATGCAGTCAGTGCCAGGGTTCACATCAAAACTCAGCAGTTGGTCATCTCTTGGTGGCAGTGGGAGACAGCTGGTAAATGTTTACACAACATCTCCCTTTAGCCTGGGAACCTTTGGTTCCCACCTTACCAACATTGTACTTTACAGTCAGTAACAATATGAGGAATTCCCATTGTTATGACCTTTATATTGATCTCAGTGCTGCTTATTTTTACCTCAGCATGTTTGTGAACAAAATAACCCTTTGCTAAAGGCTACAAAGTGGTTTGTATTTGACAACTACTAAGACTATCAGTTTTTTAAAAAAATGTCTCTCCTCATCAGTTTTCCTTCTTTCAGTATTTTTTTATTTAGTTTCTCCTTCCTTAATCTGTGTCAAGGACATCTGAGCTCATGTATGGCTGTGGGCTAGTTATAAAACTACCTATGAGTCAAGTACTTTTAATGTAATTGTAGTTTCAGCATTGTTTGTGAGGACAGTATAATATTAGTCTTATCAATATATTTTTGTTCTATAGTGGCCTTCAATGTACAAGAATAATTTTTTTTCTAATTATATTTTTGCAATTTCCTTTTAAGCTTCACGCAGATGTAAACTTAACAGTGCTTTTTAAAAATCAGCTTGTTGCCCTGTTGTGGTGATTCTTTTGAAAGTGTATTGAAATCTTTTCAAGTATCTGAATTTTAAATTTGTAACAGTCATTTTTTATAAGCACAAAAATTGAGATGTTTAGTTATAAATAGATGCAATATAACTATCATAAACAAGACCTGGCCTGTATCACTGAAACCTGGCTGGGATCAGAAGGGGGGGTAACCCTCTCAGAAAGGTGCCCAGCTGGGTTTCGGGTGTGGCACCAGCCAAGATACCAGGGTAGGGGAGGAGGGGTGGCTGTTGTCATCCGAGAGTCTCTTGTGGCCTTCAGGGGCCCTGCCCCACAAGTTGCTGGGTGTGAGACCCTGTTCTTCAAGTTGGGTTCCCGAGAACAGTTGGGAGTATTGCTACTGTACCAGCCCCCTGCTGCGTAGCAACCTCCCTGCCTGAGCTGCTGGAGGCCGTCTCGGGTTTGGCGGTGGAGTTCCCCAAACTTATGGTTCTGGGGGACTTCAATCTGCCTTCCCTGAGGTGGGCCTCGGAGGCAGCTCAGGAGTTCATGGCTACCATGGCAGCCATGGGCCTGTCTCAGATCATTTGGGACCCGACTTGAGACAGTGGTCTCACTCTGGACTTGGTCTTTTTGTTGGAGCAGTGGCAACGTGATCTGAGGGGAGAGCCGCATCTATCCCCATTGTCATGGTCAGATCACGCCCTGGTGGCCCTGAGATTCTCCTATGCTGCTCCCCTCCACAGGGAGGCAGGACCCATTCGATTGGTCTGCCCCCGGGGACTGATGGACCCAGTGAGGTTTCAGAGGGAGCTGGGGGAGGTGCCCAGGGATCTGCTGCATGGTCCAGCGGAGGCCCTGGCTGCTTCCTGGAACAGGGAAGTGGCCGGGGCCTTGGACAGGATCGCGCCTGTGCGGCCTCTCTTGCCTCATCCAACCCAACACTCCCCGTGGTTCACGGAGGAGCTGAGAGTTTTGAAGAGTCTTAAGAGATGCCTAGAGTGCCACTGGAGGAAGACAAAGACCGAATCCACCGAACACAAGCTAGGGCCGCTATTAAGGCCTACCTTGTGGTGGTAAGAGTGGCGAAACGGCAGTATTTCTCCACTCTTATTGCATCTGCAGATTGCTGTCCAACGGTCCTGTTTAAGATCACACGTACCCTTTTGGGGAACGTGGGCCCAGTGACCCACCTACAGGGCCGTGCGGAAGAGTTTTCTGAGCATCTGCAGGATAAAATCACTCGGATCCGGTCTAAGTTGGACTCCATGCGTGAAGCAGGGTCTGTAGAGATACCGAGGGAATGTTTTAGCCTTGTTATCTGGGAGCAGTTTGATCCAGTTGGACCTGAGGAAGTGGACAGGATCCTCCGGATTGTGAATGCCACCACCTGTTATTTAGATCCATGCCCCTCCTGGCTGGTGAAGGCAGCTTGGGCGGTGACGTGTGGTTGGGTCCAAGCGATAGTAAATACATCCTTGAGTGAGGGGGTGTTCCCGGTTGCCTTTAAGGAGGCACTGGTGCACCCCCTCCTCAAGAAGCCATCGCTGGACCCAACTGTGCTGGACAATTTTCATCCAGTCTCCCACCTCCCCTTTTTAGGGAAGGTGGTTGAGAATGTGGTGGCGTTACAACTCCAGAGGGTCCTGGAGGGAACGGATTATCTGGACCCCTTTCAGTCAGGTTTCAGGCCAGGATATGGGACAGAAACTGCATTGGTTGCACTTATGGATGATCTCTGGCGGGAGCAGGATGGAGGCAGTGCATCCATCCTTGCTCTCCTTGACAGCAGCTTTCGATACCATCGACCATGGTATCCTTTTGGGACGGCTCAGGGAGTTGGGGGTGGGTGGCATAGTTCTGCGCTGGTTCACCTCCTTCCTCCAGGGCCGGTCCCAGTCAGTGGTGATAGGAGAGGAGAGATCCGACCCTCGACCCCTCCATTGTAGGGTGCCGCAGGTTTCGGTTCTCTCTCCGCTCTTGTTTAACATCTGCATGAAACCACTGGGTGAGATCATCCGTCACCACAGGTTGAGGTATCATCAGTATGCTGATGATACCCAATTATACATCTCTATCCCGGGTGAGGTAAGTGATGAAGTGACTGCCCTTTCTCGGTGCCTGGGGGCTGTGGGGGTCTGGATGGGGAACAACAGGCTTCAACTGAACCCTGGTAAGACGGAGTGGCTGTGGATTGATGGGGCTTCATCTTCTGGGAAACTGTCATCTTTAGTTCTGGATGGGGTGGCACTGCCCCAGACAGACTCAGTGCGTAATCTGGGGGTTCTCCTGGACTTAGGACTCCTGCTGGAAGAGCAGGTGGCAGTCATGGCCAGGAGGGCCTTTGCGCAACTTTGGGTTGTGCGCCAGTTACTCCCATTCCTGGATCATGAAGCCCTCTGAACAGTCAGAGGGTTATCTCCCATATAGACTACTGCAATGCGGTCTACATGGGGCTACCCCTGAAGAGTATCCAGAAACTTCAGCTGGTCCAAAATGCAGCCGCATGGGCTATTTTTGGTGCCCCTAGGTGGGCACATATAACACCGTTGCTGTGCGAGCTGCACTGGGTGCCAGTTTGCTTCCGGGTCCAATTCAAGGTGTTGGTTATTACCTTTAAAGCCCTACATGGCATGGGGCCAGGTTACCCGAGGGACCGTCTCATCCCCATTACATCGGCCCACCCCATCCGATCATCCAGAGAGGGCATGTTACGGACCCTGTCCATAAGAGAATTTCATCTGGCAGGGTCCAGGAAGCGGGCCTTCTCTGTGGTGGCCCCCGCTCTCTGGAATATCTTGCCCCCGGAGGTGAGGCAGGCCCCTTCACTCCTGACCTTCCGGAAGGCCCTGAAGACCTGGTTCTGCCGTCTCACCTGGGGTGGGAAAGTGAATAACCATTCTTGGGGATGGCTTGCACCCTAGAGTCCCTCCCACCAGCCTGGATTTTACATCTCTCCTGGATTTTATTTATTTATTGTGTTTTGTCATAATTGTTTTATGTGATTTTAATGTTTATGTTTCGTGTGGGATTTTGTTGTAAACTGCCCAGAGTCCCTCCTCTGGGGGAGATGGGCGGTGGCTAAATTTGAGTAATAAATAAATAAATATCAATATGAGAATCCTATTGAATGCTATCATGGAAATCTAGGAATGAAACCAATATAATTGTGTCTTGTGTGTGTGTTGATGATGTGCTATGAAGGTATACAGGGTAAATATCAATCCGTCTGAAATCAGTTAATGATAGTAGCAAGCCTTTGTATCCTTCCAGAGGGAAAGATACTGAGGATCAAGGCATTACTCATTTCCAATAGAGGTCTTCCCCTTTCACCTAAGCCCTCCTATTTAACATCCAGGGTTTCCACACATGCATGTTTTTTAAGAGTCGTGAGTGGTCTTGAATAAATTTTGTTCCACTTCTTAGCTTCTGTTGTGCATCTGCTCGGCTACTTTCGAAATAGAATGTTAGACTAAATTGACATTTAGTCTGATCTAGCAGGGATCTTCTTAGGTTCTTATGTGGCTGCATCATAAAATATCCAATTTCTTCTCTTAGAACGAGGGAGACAACAAGATTCAGGTTAGCATTCTTATGAGAAGTTAACTCACTGTTTTATCTATTTATATCACAGGGACAGGTCCTTGGAAAAGACAGGATGTATTTGGAAGAAATCATATCTATTTCTGAAAAACAAAGTATCACCAAATACTATATTTTTCTCTTATTTCAGAAGGCACTTGTCCTGTAGTAGTTCATCAAAAATATATTAGTAATATCCTTAATCCTAAAATGTCATGTTTGCAATTTTAAATGTCAGCAAGCTGCCTCCATAATACCACATATCCATTTGGGAAGAGGCATCACTGACTGAAAATCCACTGAAGACAGTGATCAAGCCAAGATTCAGAGGTATTCCTTTAACAGTATTGAGGGACTTCCAAAACCATATTCTAGTGAATATGATATGCAGTATGCAGTGATGTATCTGATTAGTTATCTGGTAAACCATTTTACATTCATTCATTAAAACCTTTAAGTTGTGTGTTCAGGTAATATTTAGAAATCCATAGGAATAGCAGTGCTTTTCCCTACCATTGACTTTTAAAATACATGACAAAATATATATTTAATGTGGTAAGAATTCTGTGCTGCCCTTTGTTAACAGCTTGCTTGATTCTTATTTAGAACAAGAAGCTAATTAAAAATTCATATACAAACTGTATTCCATATAGTTGGTGATAATGTATATTCCTGCATTAAGCAGGAGGTTGGACTAGATCTCAAGACGAGCTTCCAGCTCTTATGTTCTATGATTCTGGGCAGGAGCTCTTTATTTTAGTTATATCCAGGCTCAGTTACTCCTTCTTTCAAACACTCTGTACTAATTTTAATAAAACTGTTATATGATTAAACATGTTTTCCTTCACTAGCCTTTAGATCAGTGTTTCTCAACCTCGGCAGCTTGAAGATGTGAGGACTTCGAGTTGCCAAGGTTGAGAAATGATGCTTTAGATTGTATTAAGTTTCATTTTCTTACATTTATGTGGGGCTTTGTTTTGTTTTTGCTGCTCAGATTAATGTCAATTCTTACTTGGTGCAATAATCATTTATTATAGAATCAATTATTGTTTCATTATGGTTTTATTTTCCGTATGTAATGTTTAAAACCATTAATGGACAAGCAGCCTAAAACTTGATAAAAGCAAAACTTGAAGTAATTCCCCAGTTCCTATACCAACTTTGACATGCCGCACAATTGCTTTTGTTGTCGTTACCACACATCCTGAAGAACCTTTTCCCATATTTGCAGAAATGTCCTGTCCCTTAACTACCATAACTTTAGTTTCTTTGCTTTTGCAGTTTTCAGATGGTTGAAACCTGAAGTAATATATGGCTGCAATTTAAAGGGGCACAAAGAAACATACACCTGGACCTACACATAGACATATAAATGAAGAAAGAGTTTCTAAAATAGGAAGGCCTTTACATAAGATATATTTTATCTTTGTTGAAATCTTTGAAATTTGGCTCAAAACTCTGTGGTCATATCAGAATGGATTCAAAGACTGGCGACAATGGGATTTATTTAAAATAAAATTGACTGATTATCATTTTTTTTTTGTATGTAGCAGCTGATGGTGGTTTCAAGGGAGAGTTATCTCTCTCTCTCTCTTTTTTTCAGCAATAGATTCTATGTTGATTCTTTATCCCACAAAAACAGATCTTGCTTTAACTGAAAGGGCAGTTAGCAAATGGATATTTTAAAAACCATACTTAAATTACAAGAAGTTTATGAATGAAATATCTAGCTATGTAAAGGAATGACTTCCCAGTTATGTAATCAAATGGGAGCTCTGTTTATCCTCTAGGACCAGCTAAAACAGCTAGGTCCAGGACCTTCTCAGTAAAGACAAAAAGTTTGAGAAATTCTCTACTCCTGGTGGCGTAGATGTTGTCCTCACTGGCTGATTTTAACAGAAATGTAAAGATTTGCCTGTTTAAGCAAGCGTTCCCTTATCTTACAAAGTTTAGTTTTTATGTATATCTTTATTTTTACACTGTTTACTTGTTTTATTGATGCTGTTTTAACTGAAGTTACTTGCTGTTTAATGCTGTTTATTTTTATGTTAACCTTCATGGGCTAGCTTGCCAGGGATGTATGAGCATAAGTTTGGCAATCAGTCAAATAGATTTCAAAAGTGGCTAAAATTGAGTTTGGTTTGGAGCCTTAACTAATACTTCCTATGGCATTCCTAAATATAATTCTTGACCACTAAGGACCTAAGGATCTCAAAATTATATGCCTATTTGAAATTAAGTTTTGGACTGTTGGGCACTTTAACTTGATAATTTTTTTTCTGAGTGTATAGATTTCCCAAGGCAATTGAAACAGTAAGGAAAGAAAAAAGAACTGCTTTGTAGAAGAAATATAGAACTAGGGTAGGATTGTGAGAGATCAAGCAAAGTCTGGATCAAATGCATGAATCGTGCTGGGTACCTAGAGAGAAAGAGTAGTACAGGTGCCAGTCTCAAAGGAAATTGTAGGCTTTAAATCATCAAATCTAATGGATTCAGAACTTTTGAGGCTTTGTTGTGGAGGGACCAAGGCAAAGATCTTGATAATTTCATCTTTAGAAATCAAGCGAAACTTCAAGGAGGTTTCTAGATATATGATTCATTTAGCTTGCATCTGATTGGCTGAAAATATGCTTTGGACAAGTTCTTGCTGCATGAAGCAGAGTTCAGAAGTTCTGTGATGGAGGCTGTATATTTTCAGGATTTGGCCATTTTCCCCCTCCCGGTGTCTGTTCTGTCCAATTCAGTGGTACTTCTGTGAATTTACAGCTGACATCAGTTAGGTCACATTATCCTATCATCTTGGAAGCCATTTCCTATAATATAATCAGTATAATGCCTGTCAGGCCCACACAAGTCCCAGAGCCATTCTTGGAAATAAATATGATGCTCAAATCTTATTTGGGTATGTGGGTGTGGGTGTGTGGTTATGCACACATGGGACTAGCAGCACAAGCAGCATGATGGGTACCAGGAAGATGACCTTTAGAACTCAGTCCTAAATCAACATATAGAAATCTAAGAAATCCATTTTTATGTCTATAAGCTCCATACCCCCCTTTTTCCTTGCCCTCTGCTATCTATAGAAATTCAGTGTCATGTCTTGGATCATCTTGTACTCAAGTATCCTTAGTATGAGTAAAATGCATGTAAGAATGCACATTTACATTCTAATGTTACTTTGTATTTCATATGTTATACCGGGATGTTTATTTATCTATTCTACTGCATGGATAGAAAAGTAAATCAGATAGAAAGGAACACAAAGAGGGTTCAGGATAATTATAATACCTTGGTTGAAAATGGAAACTGTTGTTTTATCCCATTATAATTATTTTACTTACCCAAACAGCTCATAATGAAATTGGTGCACATATGTTGCTACATTATATCCAAGATCATTACAGGTAGTTCTTGGTTAGTGACAGTAATTGGGACTGGAATTTCCATAGCCAAGCAATGTGGTTGTAAAGCACAATGCTACATTAGCGATGGCAATCCCAGCACTCCCCACTGCTGTTGTTAAGCAAGGATTGCGGGTCGTTAAGTGAGTCCCAGGTGGCTTGCAAGCGGGCCGGCAGGCAGGTAATGTGTGGTGCAAGTGCAGTAGGGGAGTGTGTGCAGGTTGCCCATGAGTTGCGGTGTGAGCACAGTGGGGCCAGGGGTGGCTACTGCCAGGCAGGTAGGGTGTGAAAACTTCCTGGAGTGACTTGGGACGTTCCCTGCCAGCTTCCCCATTGACTTTGCTTATGGGAAGCCAGCAGGGAAGTCGCAAATGGCGATCATGTGACTGCCGGATGCTACAACCGTTGTTGTAAGTGCAAGCCACTTTCCAAGCGCCCAGATCACAATTACATGACTGCAGGGGTGCTGGGATGGCCAGAACTTCAAGGATTGGTCATAAGTACCACTTGTTCAGTGCTGTCAGAGCTTCAAATGGTCTCTGTATGAGTGGTCATTAAATGAGGACTACCTGTACTTAGAGGGTACATGATCTCTAAAATCAAATTAGTTGTTTTATAAAACCTAATTCCCACAATCTTTGTGTATTAAAATGGTAATAGTTACATTATGACTTGATTTAGATTGTATTTGTTCAGCCTGGCTTTGATGCATCCATACTAATCCAATCTTAATATTTTAAAGGGAATTATAGTGGCATGTTTAAACGTGTAAAGTTATCACATAATGATTTATAAGTTCTCATTTTTTGTGGTGTCCTAAAGTATATAATGAGATGGTGTGATATCACTCCACCCCTCCAAATGGAACTACCAAACTCTGTACAGGTGGGGTTCCTACTCTTTCTGGACAAGTTGATAAGCCAGAGTTGCACACCCAAAGCTGCTGTCAGAACTTTCTCCCAGAGGTGGGACTCTCTTCTGATGGCCTTTGTGCTCACAGCAGTGTTTGCTGTTACAGCCCTAACCTGCTCCTGAGTGCTGTCCAAGGTAGCCTGGCCAGGTTCAAGGCAGTCTTGCCCAGTCACAGCTTCACCTTCTTCCTGAGTTTCTTCCTAAGGAACATCCCTGAATCCTGGCGCTGAGTCTAAATTCCTGCTCCAGGGATCCCAAGATCTATGCATCTACTACTTCTTCTAAGACGACAGTGTCTTGTGATGAGAGGCCACCATGAAAGAGGCCACCAGACTGCCTGAAACAAACATGTCTGGAACAAACAAATCAGTGTTACAGGACACATTGGTGCAAGTACAAAGGCTATGTAAGGAAAGCTCCAGGGCCTAGATCTTTACATTGCCACAGCACAACACAGCAGCTGAGTGAAGGCCAGCTACATCCAAGCAGAGTGGGATCTAGTCTGATCTCCCTCAGGTTTGTTCATGAACCTCCAGAAAGTTGCATTCTGCAGTTGGACAACCCTTGGCTTATAGATTGAAGTTGCTGATACTTCACCATAGCAAGATCTGGAAAGAAAAGGAGGTGTGTTTGCCTAATCCACACAATGAAAGAAAACAAGTTAATCTATTGCTGAGTTCTGTACTCACAAAGTGATGCAGCTGAAGACAGTTTCACCATTTATCCAGTTATGTTATAAATGCAAGACAACTTATATCCTGTATCTCACTAAAATAGTAAATCTTCAGTGAATCCATGGGTGGGAGAATTTATATAGTATGATACAAGACAAGCACAGTCTTATTTAAAATAGGAGAGACACATATTAATAATTGGCAAAAAAAATCTGTTAGCTTTGTACAGTTAAAGGTGTATGAACATTGAGATACTTTCTGGCACTGCTTCTATTTGATCCAGACATTTTAAGTTCTGTTTGAAAGATTGTTTGGAAAGAACATGATAACCTGTAAGTGCTGAGATTTGACTTCGAAACTGTATTTCTTTGTTGTAGCTCTGCAGTTTGCTCTATTTAATTGCATCAATTTAACTTTTAGCTGAAAATAAAAAGATGAGAGAATGAAAATAGAAGAGGAAATAGGAATATGAGTATTCTAAATATCACATACAATATTTTCCTTTAGAATCATTGGAATGTTTTGAAAACTGTGCTGCTTGACCTTGTTTTGTTTTTGTTTTTTCTCAGTTAAACCCAAAGGATTTTGTTGCTTTTATTGTTGTTATTTCTGAAATGTGCAACTGAAATGTGCAAAGTGGCACATTTAAAATGATGAAAGCAGTGGTTGTAAGTTACCAGAACTTTTTCTCTTGTGGAGTGGGATTGCAATGTTTATATGGGTTACCAAAAAACATATTTCAGTTTTTTTGTTCTTATAGAAACTATGATCAAACAGTGAAAGACCTTCCAGCAAGCTTCATTTCTGTGTTTCCAGTTTTTCTCCAAGGAATCTCTATAATTAGTTCCTTTTCTGTGTACAGAGAAAAAGACTTTCCCTGGAGCTTTAAATGTACTGCATGTTACATTATCCTATGCAACAAGATTAGGCTGCACTTGCTGTTAGCCTAACACAAATGTAGCAGCTTATTAAAACAGTACATAATATAATTTTATCTCTTAAGAAGCACAAGTTAATTGACGGTTATCATTGGCCTAATTGCAGACAAGACAGCATGGAGCTTTTATGTACTCCACAGGAGGGCTGAAAAAGTAGAAGGAATATTCACAATTTGTTCTCAGTTTTACATTTAATTGGTTTGCTTTGTGTGATAAGTCTACCCTGGATTCAGAGTTGAGACTAGTATCTAAAATTGTATGACCACTAATCATGTGAGATGTCCCTGGATTTTTCAGTGCACTGCTTTACCCTTTCAATTTCTGATCAGTGGCTGCTCCCTGTCGCTGTACAAAATCATATTCTTAAAAGCATAATAGTTATACCCTCATCTATATTTTTGACCAAGGGCCATGATGTTATGTCTAACTACAAAAGTAGCCATCATCTGAATGGCTTCCTGGCCCCCAAACTAGCATGAGATTGTGCAACTAAATGGAGGAAGCAGAAACAACACTGCCACCCACAGAAGTATTTGTTCAGTCCTGTTGTCTAACGCATCATACACAAATAGCTGAAGATGACTGTGCCCTTGCAATTGAAAAAATAGGTATGATGTATAGAAAGCAGATTCTACTGCTCACCACCTTATATTTCTCTGCTCTCAATCTTGTCTTTCAATTCCAAAAGCAAGGGAAGAAAAGATGGCTAGATATCTCCTGCATCCCATTACAAAATCCCCAAAGCTGTGTGTAGTTGCAGAAAAAAGGAAGGAAAATGTGCCACTCTACCACCATAGCACTAGATGAAGCACAAATAACCAGTTTGGCTGCTTTGAACACAATAGTCAGATTCATCCTGGATATTATGCCACCCTTCCCATGAATCTAATAAGTAGGAATCAGGACTAATGAGACACTTCAAAGAGTGAATTCCAAGATGGCGACTGAGAGCAGGCGCCATCTGCTGCTCTAAGTGGGAGACTCCCAGTTTTTTCCAGCTTTTTCTGACCCCCTGCCTCCCAACCCCACTGGTAAGTTGGATCTTGGAGGGGGGTTTTTAAGGGTCCCTGGCCCTTGTACCTGATGGGCCGGACTTGTATGGAGCACCCTGGATGGAGTGGTGGAGTGAGGCAAGCCTGGATGAGCCCCTGCAGCATGGCGAACTCTGGAGGATTGGCAGCGGACCAGTGGTGTGGCAGACTCCAGAGGACTTTGGCAGTGCAGGGAGCCTTGGTGGCGCAGCCTTCGGTGGCATTGGACGGTGGGCCTGGTGCTTTTTGGTTCCATCTTCCAGGCCCCTCTGGCCATGGCTCGGTGAGCCTAGGCATGGTGCAGTGGTTTGGCAGCGTGGTGGAGCAGTTTGGCGGTGCAGTGAACTGGCAGCGTGGCAGACTGGCAGACCGGCCTAGGTGGACCAGTTTGGTGATGCAACAGGCCCGGGGGACGGAATCGGTCCCCAGTAAAGTGGACTGGCCTGGTAGTACAGTGGAGCCTGGTGGTGCGGTGGGCCTTGGCGCAACAAGCCGGCCCTGGGGACATAGTGGCTTTCTACAGTGTGGTGGACCCTGGTAGCGTGGTCAGCAATGTGATGAGCCCAGCATGATGGACTTGGATGGAGGGAGGTGATAAGCCAGAGTGGCTTTGGGTCCCCACCTCCACAGCCAGATCCCCTTGGATGAAGTGGTGGGGACGAGTAATCTTGGCAGCGCCACGGACTGCAGTAATACAAGGGACCCAGTGGTATAGTTGCCTTCGATGTGGCAGGCCTTGGTGGGTTTGGAAGTGAGAACCTGGCCATCCCCTCCCAACTGGCCCAGAGACGGCAGAGAGCTGTTAGGGTCCCTCCAGAGTGAGTGAAGCACTCCCTCCCGGGGGTGAGAGACTAGGGGGGTGTCCAGGAGCATATGATAGTATAAAAGAGCACTCACCTCCTGAGTGAGAGATGGGGTGAGTGACGAGTAGATGAGTTCTCCCCCCTGCTGACCAGTGAGGAGAGGCTAGGGGAGGCATAGTGAATGGGTGTGTGATGGGCTCTGACGGTGCCGAGAGCAGGAACTGGTGCACTGGAGGTCCTACCATCACCCTGTGTGTGATTGAGAGTGTGTAAGGATGTATGAATGGATGGAGCGAGCCCTATTTCGAACCAGGGACTCTGGAGGTCCAGGATTGGGGGCAAATGGATTAGGAGTCTCTGGGGGCTGTAGAGCAGGTCACATCGTTGAGGTAGTTATGGTGGGAGCTGGAGGGTGGGCCGTCTTCGGGGAAGATGCCCCCCGTATTTGTTACCAGTGGCATGTTCCGGCCCTCTGTGCTCAGACCCAAGCCCTGGACAGTAGATTCATAGGGGCCCTGGTCTCTGACTGATGCTGCTCAGTGCCAGGTCAGTTAACAATAAAGCCCCCCTCATACGTGATTTGAACACTGAGGAGGGGGCAGACCTGGCGTGTATTACCGAGACCTGGCTGGGCCCTTTCGGAAATGTCCCTGGCCGGGTTAAGGTATGGCACCAGCCGAGATTCCAGGGCAGTAGGGGAGGGGTGGCTGTTGTCATTTGAGAGTCTCTTGTGGCCTTCAGGGGCACTGCTCTGAAAGTGGCCAGTTGTGAGACCCTGTTTTTCAAGTTGGGTTCCCGAGAACAGTTGGGAGTGTTGCTATTGTACCAGCCTCCCTGCTGCGTGGCAACCTCCCTGCCTGAGCTGCTGGAGGCTGTCTCGGGGCTGGTGGTGGAGTTCCCCAGGCTCATGGTTCTGGGGGACTTCAACCTGCAATCCCTGGGGCGTGCCTCGGAGGCGGTTCGGGAGTTCATGGCAGCCATGTCCAGATTATTTGGGGCCCGACTTGGGACAGTGGCCTCACCCCGGACTTGTTTTTCTTGTCAGCAGTGGCAAAGTGATCTGAGGAGAAAGTCAGACCCATTCCATGGGTCTGCCCCCAGTGACTGATGGACCTGGTAGGGTTTCAAAGGGAGCTGGGGGTTATACCTGAGGATCTGCTGTATGGTCCAGTGGAGGTCCTGGCCACTGCCTGGAATAGGGAGGCGGCCGGAGCCTTGGACAGGATCGTGCCTGTGTGACCTCGCTTGCCCATGGTTTACAGAGGAGTTGAGGGTTCTGAAGAGGGTTAAGAGACTTCTGCTGGAGGAAGAGAGTGCTGCTGGAGGAAGATGAGGACCAAATCTGACCGAACACAGGTTAGAGCCGCTATTAAGGCCTACCTTGTGGCGTTAAGAGCGGCGAAGCATCAATGCTTCTCTGCTCTTATCGCATATGCAGAATGCTGCCCGACAACCCTGTTTAAAATTACTCAATCTCTTTTGGGGAAAGTGGGCCCAGTGAACTACCTACAGGGCTGTGCAGAGAAGTTTGCTGAGCATCTGCAGGACAAAATAGCTCAGATCCGCTCCAAGTTAGACTCTAAGCACGAGGCATGGTCTGGGGAGATATCGGGCGAACGTACTTACCCAGTTATCTAGGAACAGTTTGATCCTGTTAAGCCTGAGGAAGTGGACAGGATCCTACGGATAGTAAATGCCACCAGTTGTCATCTAGACCCATGCCCCTCCTGGCTGGTAAAAGTGGCTCAGGAGGTGACATGTGGTTGAGTCCAGGCAATGGTTAATACATCCTTGAGAGAGGGGGTGTTTCTGGCTGCCTTTAAGGAGGCGTTAGTACACCCCCTCCTCAAGAAACCATTGCAGGACCCTATTGTTCTGGACAATTTTCATCCAGTCTCCCACCTCCCCTTTTTGGGGAAGGTGGTTGAGAAAGTGGTGGTGTTACAGCTCCAGAGGATTCTGGATGAAATGGATTATCTAGACCCCTTTCAGTCAGGTTTCAGGCCTGGTTATGGGATGGAAATGGCATTGGTCACACTTTTGGATGATCTCTGGTGGGAGCGGGATGGAGGGAGTGCATCCATCCTGGCTCTTCTTGACCTCTCAGTGGCTTTTGATACCATCGACCATGGTATCCTTTGGGGTGGCTCAGGGAGTTAGGGGTGGGCGGTGTGGTTCTGCGCTGGTTCACCTCCTTCCTCCAGGGCCAGTCCCAATCGGTGTTGATAGGGAGCGAGAGATCTGACCCTTGGCCTCTCCTTTTCAGGGTGCCACAGGGTTTGGTTCTCTCTCGGCTCCTCTTTAACATCTACATGAAATCTCTGGGTGAGATCATCTGTCTCCACAGGATGAGGTATCCTTAATATGCTGATGATACTCAATTGTACGTCTCTATCCTGGGTGAGGTAAGTGATGCCATGACTGCCCTCTCTTGCTTCCTGGAGGCTGTGGGGGTCTGGATGGGGAACAACAGGCTTCAGCTGAACCCTGGTAACATGGAGTGGCTGTGGGTTAATGGCTCTTCTGTATCTGAGACTTTGTCATCTTTGGTTCTGGATGGGGTTGCACTGCCCCAGACAGACCTGGTGCATAATCTGGGGGTCCTACTGGACTGCTCGGAGAGCAGGTGGCATGCATGGCCAGGAGGGCCTTTTAGTAGCTTCATGTTGTGTGTCACTTACACCCTTTCCTGGGTCGGGAGGCCCTTCGAACACTCACCCATGCCCTTGTTATCTCCCACATAGACTATTGCAACACACTCTACATGGGGCTGCCCTTGAAGAGTATCCAGAAGCTACAGCTGGTCCAGAATACAGCCATGTGGGTTATCTTTGGTGCCCCTAGAAGGACACACATAACAGCGAGCTGCGTTGGGTACCAGTCTGCTTCCAGGTCCAATTCAAGGTGTTGGTTGTCACCTTTAAAGCCCTACATGGCATGGGTCCAGGTTACCTGAGGGGCCACCTCTTCCCCATCACATCAACCCATCCCACTTGATCATGCAGTGGGTGCATGTTGCGGACCCCCTCTGCAAGAGAATTCCGTTTGGCGGGGTCCGGGAAGCGGGCCTTCTCTGCAGTAGCTCCCGCCCTGTGGAACACGCTGGCCTCAGAGGTGAGGTTAGCCCCAGTCCTTCTGGAGGAACCTGAAAACTTGGCTCTGCTGCCTCGTTTCGGGCAGAGAGGGGAGTAGCTCCGCTTGGGAATGGCTGGCACCTTGGAGTGCTCCTCACACACATGGACTGAATTAGATCCTTGTGCCACTTGGATTTTATTCTTATTTTTATATTTATTAATGGTAATTATATTTTTATATATTGTATTTATATTTTATGCTTATTGTTTTAACTGACTATCTTATTGTAAACTGCCCAGAGTCCCTCTGGTGGGAGGAGATGGGCAGTGACAAATTTGATAAAGAAATAAATAAATCCCCCTGTTCCTTCTTTGACTGGCTGAATATAGGTCCTAGAAAGGGACAGCCTTCAGAGACAAGGAATAGAGGTCAAGTGGCTTGCCTGTATATTTAAGGTTGAATTATAGTACCATTTTGAGTACCATTGTTGAAAAGGGGTGAATGTTTGCCAGGTGTTAGCTGCAGAGTGGCATTAACTAAGAGCAGTACTCACTGGCCAGCCTTTTCAAGATGTACTTCCATTTCTTTTTTCACATGCCATTGCATTTTGTGTTCTTGTTGGTGGCTGATTTGATATACAGCCATCCTTGGTCATTCAAGTGTGTGGTGAGCTTGTTTCTTGGTATAAATAGATAACAGTTAAACATGAGGTGACATGAGTGACATTTTCCATTACACAGCTCTGGAGTATCATTTACAAGGGAACATTTGGCTTCATTTGAAGAACTCCTCCTATGGATTTTTCTTTTGTTACGAAGAATACTATGTGGCATTTGCTGATGTATTATCCTTCATGACAGTGAAAATAACTTGTTGTCGGGTGTGATTAATAATGTGCTGTTACGCTCTGTACAATTAAATGGTGCTATGTAATGAAAGATGGTTAAAACTTAAAGCAAAAATCCAAAGGCTTTTCTATAAGCTAGGGTTAACTGCTCTTTTTTAGTGTTACAGTGAATAATGCCTAAGAAAACACTTCATATTTGTGTTGCCATGTATAGCTGATATTCTACTTTTTTAGATACTACCTTTGTATCAGTGTCTAATTTAAAAAGGGTACAGTGTGCACTGGGGCTGAAACTGATAATAGTTGTGGCAGCTGGGGTAGTATTAAATTTTGAATAGAAACATTTCCCTAGCTAATGATCAGCAGAATGAGTTCATCTACATGTTATCTAATTTACCCCTGACCTTGCATACAGGGTTAGCTTTTATTAAAGGTGAATATTAACTTAGTGCCCTGGGAAAAAACTAGTACTCACAGTTTAAGGGAATAATGCTTTTTTATTTTCAGTGGTTCTGTAAGTACATAGCAATTGTAGTGGACAGTCACTATTTAACATTTAATTCCTTGTTAAATGGAAAGTATAACGTATGTAGTAGAGATTGGATGGATTTCTTCATGTAGAATCTTTTGTAAAATCATGGGTTTCATTGGAATTACAACATTTTGCAATCATATACGAAGTTCATAAAATCCAAAAGGGGAAAATACGTTTTCAAGTTAAATTTATCATAACTGTCTCTGGTGCTGGGGGGAATCCGTAGCTTTCAGCATATCCTGTCTGTCTGTCTGTCTGTCTGTCTGTCTGTCTGTCTATGTTTAATGCTTTATATTTCTAGACCAAAGACAAAAACTATCAGTGCCAATATTGCCATTCCTTTTTATTTTCCTTGAAGTGCAAAGCAGACTGTAAGGTGCATATTAACCCTTCTTCCCGCTTGCTGAAATTTAATATAGCTCCTTGACTCTTTGTTTGGTAGATTCCTGAAAAGACATGGTTATCGACTTAAGAGACTTAAGGCTTGACCTCTAGTTTCAACAGTTCTATTGAAACTAAAGGCAGATCGCCTACTTGCTTCAGTGGTGTGATATAAAGCCTTCAAAATTGATTTCCAGTAGCGCCTGCAGTGCTAGGAGTTGTACAGATGTTAAAGCTCTAGACCTTAGTACATGATTGCAATATTAAATATTTCAGAAAGAGGACTTTCTGTGTTTTGTGTCATTCATCATAGGAAATTTGTCTCTTGAAGGAAGCCACACAGATTAACAGTGACTATGGCCTGTAAGTTGAATCAAAGTTGGGTTAGTTATCAGCATGTAATTTAGCATGCAGACATATGCAGTCTGTCTAGGACTGATTTCACATTTGATTTTGCTGCCATGCGATAAAACTGCATTTCAGTAATCTTTGTAGCAATCAAAATAGTTTACAGAAGAATAAGCTAAAGAAGCCAGTTTATTAGATGAAACACATTGTCGATGCCGTATTGTAGTCAGGGGTGAGTAGAATTCTGCCACGGTTTGCAATGGCCAGAGGCAAGCAAAATCATCAGGACTTGTAGCAGCCAGTGGTTATTGTTGTAATGCTTCCACAGTCCTGTAAGAAAATTCTGGATTTGCAACACAAAAGAGTATAGCTCAGAATTCCAGCTCAATTGTATCTGATACTACATTTATTTGGTCAATTAAAGGGATTACTTTGCACCAGTGTAGGAAGGAAATTGTATGAAATCTTCTTTTCTCAAACATCTCTGAATTTGAGAGGGTTTCAAGGTTTTCAGTATATCTAAAAATAGTGCAGTTCAATAATAATCATTTAGAATTGTGTTATTTTGGAATATGTATCTGTAATAGATCTTTCACAGTAAATTCTTAGAAGCATAACTGCCATGCTCCAAAGCAGAACTGAATAATGAATTATACCCTTAAGATAAGAAGACAACCTGATGTTTTACTTACTTGTAATTATCTTTTAATAATTTTAAAAAATGTACAGTGACTTTTAAATCAAATGCAGAGGGATAGGCATCTGAAAATCTTGGGGCACCTCTAAAGTCACTTTCATTTTTAATAGAGTTTGGTTAACCTATAGTACCTTTTGTGCTATCAGAATAAGTTAGAAAATGAATATTCATTATAACATTTATTAAGATATAATTCCATTCAAATGGAATTTGAAATTAGTCAGTTGGACTTTTTTTTTTTGGTCAACTAATGGCTAAACCTGTCAGCCTCAGGCATCGTGATGTGATACCTCTATCCCTGATCATGATGTGATGAATATCATCATCTGTAGCAGGGTTTCCATTTTAAAGTGTGTTGATAATTCAAATGTACAAATTTGTGTTTAAACCTTGTTTTAAATTACTATATTTTAACTAGCTTTTAGGCAGTAATGCAAGATTTTTAGGCAGTGTCATGTAAATGCAAAGCCTGGATCACCTGAACATAAAAACTAGGATTGTGGAGATCATTTGATGAGAAGTTGAGTAAAGTGCCTTTCTGAATTCATGTCAAAAAAGCATCTGCATCTCCTATAACATTGGCATAGCTAATTCAAGGCACTATAAATGAGTATGTGCAGAAGATTTTTCTGGCAGGGTAGCCTACATCAAAAGTAATTCAGAATCTACATGTATTGGGTGAACTTAACACAGATCACTAGCTTTACTTCTTCTCATTGCAAGTCCCAACCTTTCGTCTTTCTTCCAGTTTTACTTTCTAGTTACATAATAAGAGAAAGATGTAAAAAGTTACCTTCTAAACTTCCTTTTTTCTTCCTTTCTCTAGTGCTATAGTAAAACTTTCAGTCCCAATGAAGATATGGTCTACCTTTGGCCAAGGATTCCATGCACCACTGGGGAAGAAGCAAAGCAATTCTGAACTATTTAAGTTGTGTTAGAAACTAAGCCAAAATTCAAAATGAATTCTGTTATCCATTCCTGGTGTCACAAGCGGGTGAAGATTTGGCTGGTAGAATTAATGTGATCCACTCACCCAGTATTTTTCAGAACAGAATTCATTGATTCTGCTTATAGAACATCACAATAAGAATTAAAAAGTTTAAGCTGTTGTTAATATTTAGTTAATTAACCATGAAAGTAGAGGAACCACTTATAAGTCTATGGAGAGTGCAATATTCAAACTAAAAATTATTTTTAAGCTGGGCCTCTTAAATTTAAGACACCAATTTCTTTCTCATTCAGGCTGATGATTTTTGACAAAATGGCTTCGCCTTTGTTTTAGAGGTCATGAAAAATTGGTTTTTAAGCCAACACATGGATCAGCAAATTTCCCATTTGAAATCTTCTCTGTGGAAGTACTATCAGATCTATTTAATTAGATTTCAGTAGAGCATCTGTAGCATGAGTAAATTCCAATAATTAAGGTTCATGATTTCTCTGTATTAAAAATGTCACTAAAATTGCTGTTGCAGAACAGATAATTTCTTTTTATAATTGGAATTTGTCATGAATTGTTTCCTCACAGCTATTACAAATTACAAACAATTCTATTTAATTAGATTGGCTTTATTTTATTTTATTTTACTTTATTTTGTTTTTCACTTTACATTTATATATATATAATACTTTGCTATTTTATCCCCTTTTAAAGTGGTTACTGGAATATTGCTGTTTCAAGACCTACTTTGTTGCAGTAACATGGTTGCTCTCACTTTGTGGTTATTCTCCTGCTACTTAACAGAAACTTAACCAACTGCTTTTAACAGGAATGTAATTAAGATCTTGGCTTTATACAATTAAAATGGTCCATTTGCTGTTGTGGGGAAAAGCGTTCAGTGTTCAGGTGGTCGTTTTACTTGCAGAACTGGAATTAACAGTCCCATGCATAATTGGAGTTAACAATACCAGATGTTAAGGATTGTCCCATACATTGTTCATGCTCAAGGGTTTCAACAAGGATCTTTCTGAATCTTTCAAGGATAGAATGGTAGCCTTCCTATAAAAAAAATGTCCTATATTGCTTCCCCACATTTCATGTTCTGTTGAAATGACATAAAGACCTTTGGCAATCTTGAAAGCTAAGTGGGGCATACCTGGTTAGTATATGGATGGGAAACCATTATGAAAACTTAAGGACTGTAGTCCTTATTGAATAGTTCCCCCCCTAAAAAAATCACAGAAGGCAGTGGCAAGCCAATCCTGTAATGCTGACCAGGAAATTACATAGAGTTGCCATGAATTGAGCTTGTCGCAAGTCAATCTTTACCTTAATTTTTTATGCAAGCTAGTTTGAAAAGTGTCAAAAAGTGTAGAGTTGACTCTTAAAGATATAAAATTGATGTTGTATTTTGCACTGATCATGTAGATTTATAATATAGAATGAAATATGGCATTTATTGTTACTTTTTTCTCATTTTACTATAGAAGTCATCTTCACATACAATGGGTGCAGTACAAGTTAGTATCTACTGATGTCTATCCAACAGAGAATGGATGTTCTTCTTTTTGCAGTCTCATAAATCTTCTAAAGGGGATTGAGAGACATTCTGGAATGGATTGGAGAAGTTCTGTTGTAGAAAAAAAGGGTTCACTTACACATTTGATACTCCTGAAAAATTGAAAATTATAACTGTATTTGTGGTGCTTACCTGTATTAATGGGGGGAGGGGTGATGATGATAATCATCTTCATGATATATTTCATGCATTCTCTGAAAGACATTCCAGGAGTAGCCAAATCCAACTATCAATATCAGGTTCAATGGATCACCAATAACTGAAAATACATTGTCATATTGTCATAGGTTCCCGTGTGTACTCTTCAGAAATGAAAGTGTTCTTCAAACCCTAATCCATGAAATACATTACACTTTAGTCAAAACAAGTTACAGAAAGTCATTTTGATATAATAATGGGTTTTAGTAGATAAATTTACAAGTTAATAAAATAGGTATGTGTATGCTACAAATATTCAATTCAAAATAACATTCTCTAACAAATTAAAGTATATAGTATTGTACAATACTTGTGCTTCTGCTAAGGAAAGTAAGCATGTGATAAACCAATTTATAAGGTTAAAGCAAAGGTAAAGGTTCCCGTTTAGTCGTGTCTGACACTAGGGGGCAGTGCTCATCTCTGTTTCATGGCCGAAGAACCAGCGTTGTCCGAAGACACTTCCATGGTCATGTGGCCAGCATGACAGTCACGGAACACTGTTCCCTTCCCACCAAAGTGGTACCTTTTTATCTACTCGCATTTGCATGCTTTCAAATTGCTAGGTTGGCAAGAGCTGGGGCGAGTGTGTGAGCTCACTCTGTCACACGGCGCTCAGGTCTTGAACTGTTGAACTTGCAGCCTTCCGGTTGACAAGCCTGGCATCTTAACCACTGAGCCACCATGCTCCCAAATTTAATAAGGTTACTTATATTCAAAAGCCTAAGACAATTAAAAACATTCAGCTATTCAAAGTTGCTTTTAATGGCTGGGTTACTTTTAATTTTTGGGTTACTGAGATTGAGAACCACTGGTAAAAGGATTTGGAACACTAAGATATATAGCAAACATAGGAAAAACAAAACTTTTTATCTGAATGCGTTAGTGGCTTATTTAGATTTTACATGTAAAGTTTTAATTATTGGGATCCTGGGGAAGTTAATGGCAACCCACCCCAGTATTCTTGCCGTGAAAACTAAATGGATCAGTACAACCAGAGATATGTCGGTATACCATCGGAAGATGAGACCCCCAGGTCGGAAGATGGTCAAAATGCTACTGGGGAGGAACAGAGGATGAGTTCAACTAGCCCCAGACGTGATGACGCAGCTAGCTCAAAGCCGAAAGGACGGCTAGCGGCTGACGGTGCTGCTGGTGGTGAACGGCGAATCCGATGTTCTAAGGATCAACACACCATTGGAACCTGGAATGTAAGATCTATGAGCCAGGGCAAATTGCATGTGGTTATTGGTGAGATGTCAAGATTAAAGATAGACATTCTGGGCATCAGTGAACTGAAATGAACTGGAATGGGCCACTTCACATCAAATGACCACCAGATCTACTACTGTGGACAAGAGGACCACAGAAGAAATGGAGTAGCCTTCATAATTAATAGTAAAGTGGCTAAAGCAGTGCTTGGATACAATCCAAAAAACGATAGAATGATCTCAGTTTGAATTCAGGGCAAGCCATCTAACATCACAGTGATCCAAATATACACTCCAACCACAGATGCTGAAGAAGCTGAAGTAGAGCAGTTCTATGAGGATCTGCAGCACCTACTGGACAACACGCCTAAAAGAGATGTTATTTTAATCACGGGAGACTGGAATGCTAAGGTGGGCAGTCAAATGACACCTGGAATTACAGGTAAGCATGGCCTGGGTGAACAAAACGAAGCAGGACATAGGCTGATAGAATTTTGCCAAGACAACTCAATGTGCATAACAAACACTCTCTTCCAGCAGCATAAGAGACGGCTTTATACATGGACTTCACCAGATGGACAACACCGAAATCAGATTGACTACATCCTTTGCAGCCAAAGGTGGCGGACATCTATACAGTCAGTAAAAACAAGACCTGGAGCTGACTGTAGTTCAGATCATGAACTTCTTCTTGCACAATTTAGGATCAGACTAAAGAGATTAGGGAAGACCCACAGATCAGCTAGATATGAGCTCACTAATATCCCTAAGGAATATGCAGTGGAGGTGAAGAATCGATTTAAGGGACTGGACTTAGTAGATAGGGTCCCAGAGGAACTATCGACAGAAGTCCACAACATTGTTCAGGAGGCGGCAACAAAATACATCCCAAAGAAAGAGAAAACCAAGAAGGCAAAATGGCTGTCTGCTGAGACACTAGAAGTAGCCCAAGAAAGAAGGAAAGCAAAAGGCAACAGTGATAGGGGGAGATATGCCCAATTAAATGCAAAATTCCAGAGGTTAGCCAGAATAGGAATTATTTTTAAACAAGCAATGCGCGGAAGTGGAAGAAGACAATAGAATAGGAAGGACAAGAGACCTCTTCCAGAAAATTAGAAACATTGGAGGTAAATTCCAGGCCAAAATGGGTATGATCAAAAACAAAGATGGCAAGGACCTAACAGAAGAAGAGATCAAGAAAAGGTGGCAAGAATATACGGAAGACCTGTATAGGAAGGATAACAATATCAGGGATAGCTTTGATGGTGTGGTCAGTGAGCTAGAGCCAGACATCCTGAAGAGTGAGGTTGAATGGGCCTTAAGAAGCATTGCTAATAAGGCAGCAGGAGACGACGGCATCCCAGCTGAACTGTTCAAAATCTTGCGAGATGATGCTGTCAAGGTAATGCATGCTATATGCCAGCAAATTTGGAAAACACAAGAATGGCCATCAGATTGGAAAAAATCAACTTATATCCCCATACCAAAAAAGGGAAACACTAAAGAATGTTCAAACTATCGAACAGTGGCACTCATTTCACATGCCAGTAAGGTAATGCTCAAGATCCTGCAAGGTAGACTTCAGCAATTCATGGAATGAGTGAGAATTGCCAGATGTACAAGCTGGGTTTAGAAAAGGCAGAGGAACTAGGGACCAAATTGCCAATATCCGCTGGATAATGGAAAAAGCCAGGGAGTTTCAGAAAAACATCTATTTCTGTTTTATTGAGTATTCTAAAGCCTTTGACTGTGTGGACCATAACAAATTGTGGCAAGTTCTTAGCGGTATGGGGATACCACATCATCTTGTCTGCCTCCTGAGGAATCTGTATAACGACCAAGTAGCAACAGTAAGAACAGACCACGGAACAACGGACTGGTTTAAGATTGGGAAAGGAGTACGGCAGGGCTGTATACTCTCACCCTACCTATTCAACTTGTATGCAGAACACATCATGCGACGTGCTGGGCTTGAGGAATCCAAGGCTGGAGTTAAAATCACTGGAAGAAACATTAACAATCTCAGATATGCAGATGATACCACTTTGATGGCTGAAAGCGAAGAGGAACTGAGGAGCCTTATGATGAAGGTGAAAGAAGAAAGTGCAAAAGCTGGCTTGCAGCTAAACCTCAAAAAAACCAAGATTATGGCAACCAGCTTGATTGATAACTGGCAAATAGAGGGAGAAAATGTAGAAGCAGTGAAAGACTTTGTATTTCTAGGTGCGAAGGTTACTGCAGATGCTGACTGCAGTCAGGAAATCAGAAGACGCTTAATCCTTGGGAGAAGAGCAATGACAAATCTCGATAAAATAGTTAAGAGCAGAGACATCACACTGACAACAAAGGTCCGCATAGTTAAAGCAATGGTGTTCCCCGTAGTAACATATGGCTGTGAGTGCTGGACCATAAGGAAGGCTGAGAGAAGGAAGATTGATGCTTTTGAACTGTGGTGTTGGAGGAAAATTCCGAGAGTGCCTTGGACTGCAAGAAGATCAAACCAGTCCATACTCCAGGAAATAAAGCCAGACTGCTCACTTGAGGGAATGGTATTAAAGGCAAAACTGAAATACTTTGGCCACATAATGAGAAGACAGGACACCCTGGAGAAGATGCTGATGCTAGGGAGAGTGGAGGGCAAAAGGAAGAGGGGCCGACCAAGGGCAAGGTGGATGGATGATATTCTAGAGGTGACGGACTCGTCCTTGGGGGAGCTGGGGGTGTTGACTACCGACAGGAAGCTCTGGCGTGGGCTGGTCCATGAAGTCACGAAGAGTCTGAAGCGACTAAACAAATAAACAACAAAATTTGGGATATATTAATAATTATTAAATGTTCTTAATCCCTGGAATATGTTTCTTTCCTGCAATTAAAGTTTATGATAAGCAGTATATTATTATGTACCCTATATTGCAGAACCTATATACAAGTCAGGAAGTCACAGTATGGACACAACATGGTGAGAAAAACTGTCTCCAGGTTGGCAATGGAGTGAGACAAGCTATATATTCTCCCCTTATTGATTCAACCTATATGCTGATTATTGTTTATATCAAGGGAAGATGAGCATGGTATTTAAACTGGAAGAAAAAAATCAATAACCTATGCTATGCTGATAGCTGAAAATGAAAAGGATCTACCAGTTCTAGTAATAAAAGTCAAAGGAGCACAGTGTAAAAAATGGGACTAAAATTAAATATAAAGAAGGCCAAAGTAATGGTAACAGATGGTACAACCAGCTTTAGAATTGACAGTGAAGATATCGAAGTGGTGGATAGCTGCTGCCTTTTAGGTTTGACCATGATCAGCAAAAGAACAAGCAGTCAAGAAATACACTGCAGACTTTAAGGCCTTGGAAAAGATATCAGAGATCAGAATAGTGCAAACCATGGTATTCCCTGTGACACTTTATGGAAGAGAAAATAGGACTTTGAAGAAGCAGAATAGAAAGAGTTTTGAAACTTTCGAACTTTGATGTTGGAGAAGACTCCTGAGAATACCGTTGATAGCCAAGAAAACAAACAGATCATTGAACAAATCAACCCTGAGTTCTCACTTGAGTCACAAATGACCAGACTCAAATTGTCATACTTTAGACACATTATGCAAAGACCTAGCTCTGTGGAGAAGGCTGTAATGCTGGAAAAGGTGGAAGGAAAAAGAAGAAGAGAATGACCAGCAGCAAGGTGGATAGATTCAATTACATTGGCAATGGGTACACCATTGAAAAACCTGAAGGACCATGTTAAGAATAGATAATCATGGAAAAAAATCTATCTATGTTGCCCCTAAGAGTTGACATTGACTTGATGGCACATAATCAAATAATATGTACAGTGTGTTAAAACTTTCCATGCTGGAAGACTTGCGCTGTCTCTTCTATCACCTGGCCTACTTTGAAGGACTGGTAGTACTTTGGCATGCTGCTTGCTAATTAGAAAGCAGAATTCTAAATTCCTAGCTTATTAAACAATACCAGCATGTACAATGATTCATTTATATTTTAGTCTTCACACTTTTCTGGGTAGTAAATAAGGGGCAATCTAGGTTACATTTATTATGCCCAAAATAGCCAGTAACACAAACCAGGCATTATTTTATAAATTGTGGTTTGCTTCTGCCCAGTAAATTGTCCCAGGTTCAGATGCCACAATAAGATATCCACAAACTTCATGTGTATAGATCTATTGTAACATGTATTATTTTTCTTTTCTTTTCTTTTCTGCTTTTGGTGTTTTGTTTTGTTTTGTTTTCATTAGTACAGGTTTTTCTCCTTTTATTTTGTGTTAGATTAAAACCAGTATTGTATTTTTTTTTTTTTTTAAGAAGGAAAAATGAACTGGAAATGGGATTACACAATTTTCGTGAACATTATGATTTGTCCTGGTGCTGTTTCTATGTTTCTTCAGGTGGGTGGTTTGAAATGGAGCTGCATTCATATTTGCTTGGGCATTGGGTCCTCAGTCACATGGAAGACTGATATAAGTAATTCCCCTTTAGACCACCACCTGAAGGTTGAGATGTCCTAGGAAGAGGGAATGGGACTGTGTGCAAGCCCCTGTTCTCTCTAGAGTTTGAGCCATTTGAGTATTCAGATGGATGCCTAAATAGGGCTATTACCACTTTGTTTGGGTGAACTTGCTTTAAGGCTTCCTGGGTCTTTATCCCTCTATCTTGCAAAAAGAGTGTGTTGCTCTAAGTTGTATTTCTGGCTGTTTGGAATCAGAAACAGGAAGAAATCATTCCAGTGTTTATGCAGCAGCACAGAATGAACAACAAAAGGCAAAAAAGAGGGCAGGCACTGAACACCTCCCCCCAAGGGAGTATGTCTCAAATGGCAGCACAAATACTATATTGCACAGAAGTGTAGCATGTTTCAAGTACAATAATTGACTTCTATCATCTGCGGCACCTTGTTCCACTCAGAAAACCTTTCTTTCATGGTCTCCACCATCATAAAATTGTTGGTTTCAACATGTTTGGCACTTTTAGATTTCCACGGAGGAAGCTTTCAAGATCTAAAAGAAGGACATGTCTGAGGAAACATTGACATATTATAACCAAAAGAATCAAGGGGCTAGAACCTTCCCCCTTTTGTTGAATTGTTGGAGTTTTCCAAGTGTGGTTTATGTAGAACCTGGAATTAAGATTGGGACAGACAGAAAGACATATGGAGAGGGGGGGGGGCAGAGCAAACATTTACTTTTTCTTAGCGATTTGACATGTGAACCTAGGTCAATAAATATTCCAACATACTAATGAAAGGCTAATTTTATTCTGAACATGTGTTGGATAAATTAAGCTTAGCAATGTTTTTAGAGAATTCGTAGAGTAATGAGATGCCACTATATATTATGACAGTGGGAGTTAGAGGGCTCTGATTTGAAATTTGGAGAAAAGTTGAATTAAACTGGAAATTTCTTCACTTGTGAATAATATTGTTTTGTATATTTAGGTAAAAGGAGTGGTAAAAATAAGTTTTGAAATTTCAAAATTATTTTGAAATTTCTCTTCTTTCAGTTACAAAAGAAGTTTAATTTTTTTAGAAACTGTGTAAGTTTTGGCATTGCTATTGGTTTAGTGTATGAGCTATTTTCCATACAAGCTAAAAAAGCTATTATTGTGACAGCTCTGAAAGT
This sequence comes from Candoia aspera, assembly GCF_035149785.1. Taxonomy (NCBI): domain Eukaryota; kingdom Metazoa; phylum Chordata; class Lepidosauria; order Squamata; family Candoiidae; genus Candoia; species Candoia aspera. Next base: position 76,527,884 of record NC_086154.1, on the reverse strand, counting down.
GGATACCTCTAGAGTAATGGTAGTTATTGGAAATGAACTAAACTTCTAAAACTTAAATTATGTTCTCTTTCTAGCGATGCCATTGGTGATGCATATTAAAAGGCAACATTGATCTGATCATTTGATAAGATATGCTACATTAAGATTTATGTTGGATTTTTTTTTCTGGTAAGTTCATGTTAGTCAATTTTTGCTGTGGTAAGAACTTACATAGGATTGCAACAAATAACAAAATCCAGATCAATAACAACATTAGTAATAAATGAAACTCTCCTGGGTGAGCAAATCCATTGCAGTACACCAAAATGAAATGTTGGATAGAATATATCAGTCAGAAAAAAAGCAATATAGACCAATCGATACAGGAGCCCTACAGATGCATAAGCTTAACATTAAGCATTATTATTGGCCTTAATAAAATATGATATCCCCCTGTAAATAGCAGGATAATGTATTAGAAATTCTGGAACTCCTTTCACCTTAAGACTAGAGCTTTTTATTTCCACAAAAAGCAGCAGTGATAGTACCTTACCTGCTTAGATTGTGCTATTTCATAGGTAACAGCAGTGTTCACGTTAGCTTTTTTTGAGTTAGAGTGCACTGTAATACTATGTTTATTTAAAAAAACAGTTTTTAAATTCAGCTATTCATGACTGAATTAGGTTGGATCCAGATTTAGGTATGCTTAGGCTTATAATTAAATTTTAAATTAATCTGACTAAATCTGAATCTAATCCCTGTTTTTCACAGAATACTAGAAATGTTTGACACAAAGATTTAGCATGTCATTCTAAGCAAGTGTTCATTTCTAATTTTTTATAATTAGTAATTTTAGATATGTTGTGTTTGGGAGCCTATACTGATGATATTAGTATATATTTGCAGTATTTAGCATTATGGAGAAAAAGTTTTTTGTTTCACAGTTAACTCAAGGAACTTTGTAGAGTGGAGTAGTTATGATTGTAAAAAGAGTATGAACAGCCATAATTTATTAGAGATAGGCATTCTGAAAGGGATGCCGATAAAGATGCCTCTGTAGTACAATCATCCACATTTTCATCTTGGTACCATTGCTATAAAAAGGATAGAAGCCTCCCCCGGGACCTGGTTAATATTACCAGTGTTTCACTGAGAAGGGCTTTAACATCCCTTTGCCTGCAGACAATGCCCTCCACATACCTCAAAGGGAGATACTGTAAGCTCCCTGTAGAACAACATCTCTGTCCTTGTAGCGTTGGTCAGGTGGAGGATATTATTCATTATGTCCTCCACTGCCCCATTTATAATGAGATTGGGGCCAAATTACTGATGGTAGGTGAACTCAAGGGCTCGGACCTCAAAAAATTGAGCTATCTTCTTGCAGACATGTTCCCATCTGTCAGCAACCAAGTTACTACTTTTGCTCTGCTGTCATTTAAAGTTAGAAGTATTTAAGTTCTTAGTTCTAGCTTTGACTTTATCTTGCTGTAACCTTTTAACATCTAATACTATTTTTATTATTTTATTTTACAATCTTACTGTTTTACTGTTATTTTATTGTATTTTATGGTACATTATATGTTATGACCTGTGGTTACAACAATAAACTAACTTACTTACAGTCATAATTTTGCATCTCTGCAATATGGTGAAAAATAAAACATTAAAATATGTTTTGTAAAATAAATTGTAAGCCTGTTGAATTCTAAAACAAAATTCTCTATACATTCCATTAATAGTATTATTTAAATATCAGCTCAACATTTAACTATAAGGCTTTTTTTTAGGAATTGCAGGCTGTTACTTGGAAACAATAATTTATTTCCCAGCAAAGTGTTGCTAATATAACAAATGCAGTACCTTACAATATCTAAAGGCATTCAGTCAATTTTTTCATCTCCATTAATTTTATCTAAGAAAGCTTTGAAAAAATTCAGAGATTACTCTCTGTTTAGGGTATAATGTCTCTGAACTTTGGTATCATGTAAGGTACCAAATACTGCATTCCTCTAGATAGCATTAATTTCTAATTGTATTTGAGAAGCTTTCTCAGTAAACTCAGGTTATTTGGCAAGAGATCATAATGTTGCTGCAACTATACAAACTGTTTACTACAGTAAAGTTGTGCTGATAGGGGGAAGAAATCTGCAGTATAGGATGCGATTGTAATGTTCCTGCATAGTGCCTGCTACCACAGTACACCATTCTGTTTTTTCTTGTTACAAAATGGTTTTAATCAATACTTTCATAAATTTGAGAGTTTCACATGAGTTGTTAGGGAAAAAATGTCATGTTCTAGAATGAGAACATGAAAAACTACCCTATATTTACACCTCAATCCATTACCTTTGTCTTGTCCATGGTGACTCTGTAGCTGTTCTAAGGATTAAATTTGGGTGTTTCTGCATGTAAAACAAAGGATCTGCTCCAGAATGTCTGCCTCCCCTTCAACCTAGAGGCACTGGAGAGCAGTCTGCACAGTATGAGTGAAATTTCTGAGGAATACTTTTTATTGTGGAGATGGGAGAAATTGATATTTTGCTCTAGAATTTGAAATTTGCTTTCTCATTGTTGATTAATTACCTTTTTAAACAATCAGGAAAGGTATTTTTCCCTATTTTAGTTTTTTATTGCACAAATGCAGTTGGAACTTCATGTTTCTTTCTGGAACAGCACATATTGTGTCTGTCCAGGAAGGGCTATAATTTTTGGTTCTTGTGTGAATAAGAAGCTTGTGCTGAATGTCTGCCAAGATAGATAGGCCTGACTTTGACAAACTTATTCTGGGTCTGCCTTTTCATTTTCAATGGATAAACTTGGAATCGAAACAATATCTTTCTCTGTGTGACTAAAATCTTCAAGAGTTAAAGCAGTGTCACGAAGGAAAGCAATTTTATATTTAATCTGGATGAGGAGGAGGATTGTCAAAAAGTAGATCAAAGAATTGTTAATTTCTTTTGAGGACCCTTTGGAGGTAAATATCTGATACACATCTAATAAAGAAATGTTTTCTTTAGCTTCCTTCAGTGGTATAATACTGCTTGACCTAGCTTGAGAGCAATCCTTAGCCTCTACTTTCTAGGTAACACACAACAAACATAATTGTCTTCACAGTATAATTCTTTATAATACATGAAGCACATTGATTTGTGAATAAAGGCATGCCAAAGTGCCTCAGCAGCATAGCCTACTTTAAGAGTGGAGATATCCTACCCAGGATATACAGTAAGAAAAAATAAAATTTGTAGTGTGCATACAGTATACTCCAGTTCTTAATAAACTGCAGTGCCAGTAGAACCATCAGCCCTGTTCCCCAAACTCCATATTTCTTTTAAAAATAAAACCATAACACATCAGGAGACGGGACAAAAAGGTGAGTCCGTAGGACCACTCCTCTTGATTACCCCCATAGGCATATTAGATGACTAGCTTGACTCACTATCTCTTAGAAACAATCCTGGTTTTGTACTACATACAGGAAATAGTAGATTTAAGCAGCATGGCTAGTAGCATAACCCTTTAAAAAACTTTAGAAATCCAGAAGAATAACTTTCCTTAAAAAGCTAATCTGAGTAATAAGTATTACAAACTGTATTTCAGGACCAATACTCCTTCCCCCCAAAAAGTGAATTTTGGTGGGAATATAATCATGTATAGAATTAATCTCTTAAAGTTTATCAAAATCCAGCTGTGTTATAGCATACTGTAGGCATAATGGCTAGTACCTCTGTACAAATGAAGAGGAATCCTTCATATATCAGAACAGTTTAGGAAAGGGTCATAATTTGGTGGGAAAGGACATGATTTGTAGGCCCCATGATTGGCTCCTGACCCCAATTCCAGCAGGACTGTGAAGGATCCTATCTGAAATATGGGGCGGACATTACTCAGCTAAATGGGTCAATTGTCTGACATAGCATAAAGTCAGAGAAAAGAACTTTATAGTATTAGCCAGGAATAAGAATGAAAAGTGGCAGTTCTTGTTTTATGTAAACCTTAATTATTCTGGTTCAGATGTTATGAGAGTCATGCCTGCAGTATAAAAGCTCAAATTATTATTAGGAATATATTTGTATAGAATCTCCGATAATATTTCTTGAATGTTAGCAACAGTGCATGAAGGTTCTATCCTTCCACTTTACAGAATGAAGCCAGATTTGTTTTCTGCACTGAAAGAGCAGCAACAGTCAGTACCAAAATCTTGGGTAGCTTTCAGATTGCTCTTTTATTGTGCAATTAGCTTACCTAGTTTATAGAATTTTGTTAAGAAGGCAGTGGCAAATCATTTCTGTATTACTATCAAGAGAATTTGCATGGTTGTATCCATATAGTTACCAGGAATCAGCCATGTGTTGACAGGGAAGGGAGCTTATTTTTTATATATATTCCAAACGGTTTTATGTAAAATTTCAAACTTGGTAACATCAGCACTTCTTTTTTTTTTGCAGTTCTTGATGTCTTTTTAGTTAAAAGCCTATACATATGAGGTGGAATCTAGTGATATATTTCCATAAACTACTTTTGCTCAAGGAGTAAGATGGAGTGATATCTCTTACCCTTCTCACTCTGGAAGTCTTCTCAAAAGGCCTCCACTGCTCTCGCATGCATTGCAGGACAGAAGGGATGAAGGAACTAGTCTCATTGTGGTAGCCCACCCATGTAATGTTGAATTCATGCCTCATTTAAATACCGTACATCTAATGTTTACCTAATGGTTGTTTAATACCTTCTCCAAGACTATAGTCCTCTACACCTAAGAACAATACAGGAAAAGGTCCTCTTGTATGCCAGAAAAAGAGCTTCTGACAGCAGGAGCATTTTCAACCCTAACCTTATTTTTCATATTTCAGCAAGTTATTCATAATTAGTGTCCTGACAAGCAGGAACCACACTGAGACGAAGAATAAGTCTCTAGTGTTTTATTACTGCTACAGTAGACAGAAAATCCTACCAAACTGAAGAAGCGCGAGAAAACCCATACAGATAAACCCCAAAAGTCAAGGCGGGTCTGTTCTGTGTCTCTTTGAATGACAGCTCAAATTCTCTCTACTACGCATGCGTTTTCCCCCCTGGATAGGGGCCCCTTCCTGCTCACCATCAGTGCTCATGACAATTAGAAAGGCCCTAGATAGGCCATTTAGGGAGGGATTTAAATGTCAACGGCAGTATCTTAAATTGTTCTTGGTAAGTAATTGATTAAGCAGTGCAGTTCTTTTAGTATAGACTTTGTGTGATTCCTATACTTGGTACCAGTTAGCAGCCTAACTTAGCTGCCACCACTTGAAATTTTCAAACACTTTTCAAAGGTTGCCCATATAGAACATGCTGCAGTAGCCAAGATGGAACATAACCAAGTCATGGATAAACTTGATCATGTCTTACTGCTCAGGAATTGTAGCAGCTGGTGCACCAAGCATAACTGAAGAAAAGCATTCTTTGCCACAGCTGCTACATGTGAATTCAGTAACAACTGATGACCAAGGAGCAATCCCAGACTATGACCTGCACCTTCAGGAGTGTGCAGAACGGGATTACCAATTCCTGAGTCTACTGACAACAACTCCATCTCATCTGGATCTAGCTTTAGGTTATTCCTCCTCCTCCAGCCCATTTTTGAATTTAGATGATATTCAAGGCTACTTATTACATCCTTGAAAGTGAAGGAACATGGTTTCATGTAAGTGTTGAATAGGGAGATCATATGAAAACTCTGTAGGACATCACAGGTCTACTCCTAGGTATTGAACTGTATCTTCTACAGTGTCATCTACTGTCAGGGCAGCCATGCTCAGAATAAGACTCAGACTCACTTAGAAGGTCTAAGGATTTCTGGTTTTATTAGAACGGTGTGCGTGCAAAGAGAAAGACGGGAATCCTTATGTGGTGACAGGGTGCCCTGTTTATACTTTGCTGGCGGACGTCGTGCTTCTCCACCCTCGGGCCAGGACCAGATGGGTGCTTGAGACCGCGATGCGTCAGCTGATGGGCGATCCCGGCGATCTCCTTTGTCTCCCTGTCTTCGTCCGGACCGGGTGCGTCCCCTGAAGGTGTTTCCCCGATCTTCTGATAGGCGTTAATTACTGCCTGATGGGCGCTCCCATTATGTTGGGCATTACTCTGTGGATATGCGTGCCTGAGGGAGGTGTGAATGCATCCCCAGGGGAAATGGGAAGGCGTTCCCCTTGCCTTTTGATGGGTGCTAAGTTTGGTCTGAAGGGCTTATCTATTGTGTTGGGGGTTCCCTTCGGGATTATGGGTGCTTGAGTGATTTAGGGATTATACTTATCCCTTCCTCTTACCTAATGTGCATGTTCCCCATTGTGATGCACATATGCCTTGCAACGGGGAACATGACATCTACATTTTGCTGACATCTTGGACATTGCAAAAAATTTGTTCCCAGGACTTAATTCTAATAAACAGTCCTGAAGGGTAATATGATTAATGGTACTGAAACCCACAGAGAGTTACAGAATATAGCAAGGCTATGCTCATCACATCTCATTTCTGGTATAAGTCATCTACAAAGGTGATCAAAACAGATTCATTGCCATATCCTGGCTGAAAGCCTGAACAGAATCACAGTAATACATTTAAGTTCTAGGCCTAGGAAGCTGGTAAAGTGACAATTGTAGATGGGCCCTTCTCTGCTTGCTTTGCTTTCACATCTTCTAGAATCCTGAAGAATCTCCATCTTTAAGCACAATAATGATTACACTGTGTCCATGCAAGCTGTCTTTAGATTAGTTGCCCAAGAACTATTTGCTTCAATAGACCTTGCATACCATTTCTCTTACACTATTCAGATTACTTTGCCCTCAGAACTTCTTTCAAATGTGCCCCTTCATCCTTATCACTCAGCACATGTAAAAAATTCCTTGCCTCTTTAATACTATGAAAAATCAAATGCTAATCATTAACTTTTACTAATTATTATAGGCAATTATGAATCCATAATCATAACACATTTTTCCCTGTGTGAAGATTTGCTTGTGAGGTGATCTGGGTTGTGGAGATCATTTTTTTTCCTTCATTGAAACGAAGAGGCCACATGATTCAACTCAATGAAGCAATGTGGAAGGTCTCAAAATAACTTTGGCCCAGTATTCCAGGGGAAAGCTCTCTCAGCCTTGCCTCCCAACAGCATCCAAATGAGTTCCAGGCTGGGCATTGCCTGTGATGTTTACCAAAGCTGCATAGTTAAAAGACTTTCAGTATATACCAAGAATGCCCCAAGCAGGGTGCTTTGAACTCAAATTCTGGATAACGCCACAGTTTGTGGAGGCTGACAAACCAAGAAACCCGTTAGCCACCACTGTGGGAGAAGGCTCTTCTCATGTCCTCCCATAGTGCTGGGTGAAGACAGTCTTTGTGTTGTTTTGTGCCACTTGCTTCCCAACAGCAGAAGAGCAATGCCAAGGAAAAATGTATCAATTCCCTCCACAGGATCACCTGGCCAGTAGTTGGGAGAAGCCAAGTAGCATGAAAGATTTCTGTTCTGCTGTTGCCAGCTATCAGGAAAAGTTGAGTGGTGCAAAACGATGCCCTTCACTCTGACTGTAACTGCGTAGTTTGGAGTACCATTCTGTATATGGTTGGTGATCAATTCTGCTGCATGTGCTGGAGATGGTGAACTTGAAGCCTCTTTGGTTTATGGAGGAGCTGCTCAGGCTTGAGCCCCCTTCACATTTCAGGCTGAATGGTTGAGTCACAAAATAGTGGACAATATTTTTGTGAAGTGACAGCCACATTCTTCTGGCTGCTGCTGGGCAGTAGAGAAAGGCCAGTGGTACATGAAAGGTCCTTTCATGCCACTCAGTTCCTTCAATTACTTGCTAGCTGATGAGTAGCTGAGAGTCGAAAGCCTCATTGATGAATAAAGAACATTTAGGAAGTAATCTTCCCACTGCAAAGAGAATGGCATAATCAAAATAGGCAATTATAAATGCTTCTATAAATAGTTTAATTTAGCACAATTTGAGGTTCACTTTTTTGACAGTTGTATGCTATATTGTTGTAAGTCCTTAGTGGCTGATGGCAGCCAGTTGCAGAAGGTTGCTGTGAAAAATTATTTTTGCCTAAGGGATGTAACTTACTGCAGATGCTGACTGCAGTCAGGAAATCAGAAGACGCTTAATCCTTGGGAGAAGAGCAATGACAAATCTCAATAAAATAGTTAAGAGCAGAGACATCACACTGACAACAAAGGTCCGCATAGTTAAAGCAATGGTGTTCCCAGTAGTGACATATGGCTGCGAGAGCTGGACCATAAGGAAGGCTGAGAGAAGGAAGATCAATGCTTTTGAACTGTGGTGTTGGAGGAAAATTCCGAGAGTGCCTTGGACTGCAAGAAGATCAAACCAGTCCATCCTCCAGGAAATAAAGCAGACTGCTCACTTGAGGGAATGATATTAAAGGCAAAACTGAAATACTTTGGCCACATAATGAGAAGACAGGACACCCTGGAGAAGATGCTGATGCTAGGGAGAGTGGAGGGCAAAAGGAAGAGGGGCCGACCAAGGGCAAGATGGATAGATGATATTCTAGAGGTGATGGACTCGTCCCTGGGGGAGCTGGGGGTGTTGACGACCAACAGGAAGCTCTGGTGTGGGCTGGTCCATGAAGTCACGAAGAGTCGGAAGCGACTAAACGAATAAACAAGGGATGTAACACTGGTGAAACATACAGGGAGCCTGCATGTTTTAAGTTCACTTTTCCTGGCTTGCAGAAGCCCTTTCTTTCTCCTAATACTCTAGGTTATAAAACTCCAGTCTTCTCTGCACACAGTGAGTGGCTTGGGAGCTGAGGGATTTTCAATGCACCTGTAACCACTAGGCAGCCTTTATGGACATATGACCAACAAAAGTCTCACTTTCTTAAATACTTTTAGATTTTAGTAATTCGCAACCTAAGAGAGATATTCTGTATGGCAAGGAAGTTCAAAGTCTCTTGGTGAATTACCTTTCTTTTTGGAATTAAGAGGAAGAACAAATGCTATCTTAAAGGATTTTAATTTAAAAGCAAAAAGCTTAATAAGTTTGTGATTCAAGAAAGTTTTAAACAGATAAAGGGGACAGTAATTTTGGAAAACAGAAGAAATATTTTTTTTTCTGATGAAAGTGCCTTTGAAAATAGCAAAATCAATTAGACTAACAAAACGGCCTCCAGGTGAATGCTGGTTATTATTAAGAAAAATAGATAATTGGTGGATTTTACAAAATATGGGTAATTTTAGCTAAATGGTGTGACTGTAATTACAGAGAGCTAATTGGGACTAAAGTGTTAAAGATAAAGAAAAGCAAAACAAAAAAAGAGGGCTGCCTTTTACTCTAGTAATTGACATATTTTCACTTTCGAATAATGTCAGCCACAAGAAAATTAGAAGGATGGAGAGGTTCATTAGAACAACTTACATATAAGGGCATTTCACAAGATTGCAGAAAATGTTTGAGGAATTTGGCAAAAATATGACTGCAATGGTTGCCAATAGTTTGGATGCTTTTAAAATGGAAATGGAGGAAGGATTTGCAAGAATAAAAAAGGATGTGAAAGAAGAAGTTAAGAAGATTGAAGAACATGTAGGGCAATTGGCTGGAGACCTAAACCAAATTACTGACAAAGTGGAAGTTTTGGAAAGTAAGACAGAAGGTATAAGTAGAGAGATGGAGAAAGATTTGGAAAACTTGGCGTTACTGGAATTGAGAAAAAAAAAATGTTTAAGATTCAGAGTGATTCCAGAAGAACATAGAGAAGATAGTCAACAAAATTTTGTTAAGTAGCTAATTTTTTGGATTGGAAGGAAGATGACACTGAGACAGAGATTGATAAGGTTTATAGGATTAATACACATTTTGCAAAATTAAGAAATGTTCCAAGGGATGTCCTTGTGCACTTTGTCAGGAAGAAAACCAGAGATCAAGTTTTGCAGCAGCATTTTAATACTAGATTGAGAATTGATAATACAGATGCAATTGTACTTAAGGAAATTCCAATTAGAATGCTACGTAAGAGAAAAGAGTATTTTTTTCTGACAAACTTAAACAGAAGAAAATTCTATTTAGATGGGATAAGTTGGAAGAGGTGATTTTTACTTTTAAACAGCAGAGATCAGACTGCACTCCATACAGAAAGGAAGAGATTTTTTGGAAAAAAATTAAAGAAGAACTGGAGTAAATAGAAATGGAAGTCACAATGACAGATGTGACCAAACAAATGTCACAACAGATACAACAAGACATTGAAGAGGATTCCATGTTGGGTGCTATAGGTATTAACTTTTCTAAAATCTTGGCTTAACTGTGGTTTATAAATGCTTAACATGAAATATAAATGGAGCAAATGTTCCTCAAAAGAAAAAAAATCATTGTTTGAAAAAGTTAAAACGATGTGATTTGCTTATAAGAAACTGATATTAGGAAAATGAAGTATTTGAATCACAAAAATTTGGGTGAAGAATTTATTTCAGCAGGAATGACAAAAAAAGAGTTAAATGTAAAGTATTATAAGTTGCAAAGGAAAGAAGAGGACTGGGTTTATTGAATTTGAAATTGTATTTTGCACCTTGTTGTTTGGTTTGGATGAAAGAATGAGAAACAAGAGACTTTTAGAGTTTAGAAGAACATGACCTGAGGTTTGGATGGCGTGGTATATTTATGGTATGATAAAGTTAAAATTAATGTGGATTTTAAAAATCATTTTATTAGATGTGCCATATTGAGAATATGGAATAGATGTAAACCCAGGTTGTGCCTGAAAGCACCTTTGTGGATCTCAATTCAAGAAGTGTATCATAGAAGAGAAACAGCAGGCTAAGGCAAGTGGTTGATGTAATGGGAATTATTGGAAAACCATCAAGGGGAATTTAAGATTAAATTAAGAGAGCAACTAATAGCAGAAGGATATTGTTGTCAATGGTTTTCCCATTCACAGTTTTCAGAAAGATTCAAAATGGACAAAAAGAGTTATGGTATGGAGCAAAGTAAGACAAAATTGAAGTAGAATTGTGCACTGATGATAAACATGTAATTGCTATAATGTATAAACTTTCGTTGAAATTTAAAACTGAGGAAGAATAGGTTAAAGAATGTATGATAAAGTGAGCTAAGAATTTTGGTTGTAACATTCAGATGGATCAGTGGGAAAATATGTGGTTAAAAGGGTTGAAATTTACATTATGTTATGATATTAAAGAGAATTTTTATAAAATGGTGTATTGTTGGTACATGATGCCAGAGAAATTGTCTGGAATGTATAAAGTCACTTCAAATGTATGTTGTAAATGTCAACAACTTGAAGGGACATTTGATCATGCTTGGTAGACAGGTCCCTCGAGTGGGGGAGATGGGCTGTAATAAAAATATGACAAATAAATATGTAAATAAATGTAAAAAAGCTAAAAAAATTTGGATTCAAATGCATACATTGATACAGAGGATTTTAAATATTAATATTCAATTGAAGCCAGAACTTTTCCTTTTAGGATTGATGGATACAGAGTTAGAAAAAATGTCATGGAAGATTATTTTAATATGGGATTACTGCAGCAATATTATTATATGTGCAAAGATGTAGAGATTCGACACTACCCACTATGGAGGAATGGCTGGTGAAATTGACAGATCTTGCTGAGGTGGATAAACTAACCTCTTTGATTAGAGAAAAGATAGTATCTACATTTATTGGTGACTGGACTTCGGACTTTTTGCGTAAAAATGAACTCGTGATTTATGGCTTTGATGATTAGATGGGTTAGATTATAGAAAGAAGAGAATCATGATATAACTTTAGAGAGACAGGTGAAAATATATTGTACTTATAACTGCTGTGATGAATATTGGAAACCACTTCTTTGTATCTTTTTTCTTTCTTTTCTATTTTTCTTTTACTTTTGTTTTTCTTTCTTGCACTTTTAGCTTTCTTTGATTCCTTTCTTTTTTTTCTTTTTCTTACTTTATATTAGTTTGTATTAGTTTTTAATCTTCCTTTTTAAAAGTTTTAAAAAACATTTTCATATATATATATATATATTAGTTATAGGTTTTTTAGTACACAGATAAGAATATTTTTAGAAGGTATTCACTGAAAATTAGCAAAATTGAGTTTTTTTCCATAACCAGTTGTTTTTTAAAAAAAATAGTTCTTTGGATCTAAAAATTATACCAGAACGTAAGATGTTAGCAGTGCAAATCATTTTGCAAGAAACACGTAATTAGTCCATAATTTAAATTACTTCTTATTTAAAATACCGGCTCTTTAGAGAAAATAAATCTGTGAATTGCCAAATTTCTCAAGTAAATGCATTGTATTTTGATATGATTAGTATACCAAAATCCTATTTATGTATTTACTTATCAAATTTTTATCACCACCCATCTCCCCCCGAGGAGGGACTCTGGGTGGTTTACAATAAAAATTATTCTCAATAACATATTTTCATGAGATGATACTCTGACATTTCCTTAAGTTGTAGCCAGTAATTAAATGCACCAACCATAAGATACAGTTTCCAGTTGTCTTGTCTGAATGCTGGCTTGTTTATCTGAATTTTGAAATCACAAGATCTTTGATCAAAATGATATTTGGGGCTGTATCAAATTTTATTACTTTCAAATAGGGAGAAACTGTCTGTCTACAGTGTTTTGTTCATAGTGTGAATAGAAGTTGTCTTGTGTTGTTTTCAGTGGTGGAGGTCACTGTGGACAAGTCCTCTTATGTCAGCCATCTCGTAGTTGGACAATGGAATCTGGAGACCTGTCTCCAGTCAGTGGCCCTAATAATCTGACATAATGTAAGAAAGTACCCTTCTGTTAACAGTGAACCTCTTTTTCCTCAATTGCAAATGTACCAATTGGTTTTAGAAAAATTAAATATTCCTGTTCCTATTTCTCCACAGTAAACATCCAGTTTCCCTTCTTTATTTAAAGAAAGCCAATTTAATCAAATTCTATTACTTAATTTGCATAGTGGCCTAGAATAGTTGCATTGCATTTATCTGATTTTTTTGTCTGTTGCATCCAGCTTTATTAGAATCTATTTGAGGAACATTCTTTACCTTACTTCCTGTTCATTATTTTGGGATATATAATAAATATATGGAGAAGGGGTAAAGAGAGCAGCATCATAGTCCCAGGATCACAGAAGTCCTGTTCAGGCATTCATTTGGAGATATGGAAAGGTCAAACTGACTAGAGAATAGGGTCTTACTGACTTCTAGACTTCAGGAAGGTTGCATTTGCATTTGTTTCAATGGGAGTGTAATTCCCCACATAGCCCGCATAGTTAAAGCAATGGTGTTCCCTGTAGTAACATATGGCTGCGAGAGCTGGACCATAAGGAAGGCTGAGCGAAGGAAGATCGATGCTTTTGAACTGTGGTGTTGGAGGAAAATTCTGAGAGTGCCTTGGACTGCAAGAAGATCCAACCAGTCCATCCTCCAGGAAATAAAGGCAGACTGCTCACTTGAGGGAATGATATTAAAGGCAAAACTGAAATACTTTGGCCACATCATGAGAAGACAGGACACCCTGGAGAAGATGCTGATGCTAGGGAGAGTGGAGGGCAAAAGGAAGAGGGGCCGACCAAGGGCAAGATGGATGGATGATATTCTAGAGGTGACGGACTCATCCCTGGGGGAGCTGGGGGTGTTGACGACCGACAGGAAGCTCTGGCGTGGGCTGGTCCATGAAGTCACGAAGAGTTGGAAGCGACTAAACGAATAAACAACAACATCTTGTTTTTATTTATTTATTTAAAGTGTTTTAATAGTTGTGATATTGTTTTAACTATTGATTGTATGCTGCCCAGGGTCACGTTTAGTGAGATGGGTGGCCCTGTAAATGTGCATAATAAATAAATAATAGATAAATATAATAAATAATCTGAAACCCTCTTTATTAGGGTCCTGGATCACTGCTCCAAACATGAGTAAAGGCTTCCAGACATGTCTTTTCCTTTTTAACCTCAGTGTATCAGCCAAGAGAGCAGTAATATTTGATTAGGGAATTCAAGTTTGTTTTGTCTGCATTTAAACTGAATTTATTTTTTGGGGACCTCTATGGGGATTGGAACGTTTATCCTTCAGATTCTATACTGCTTTGGATTTTATTATTGGGTTTTCATTGAAAACCTATATACCAAATGAATATATTTGAGAAATGTGGACATAAGAGTAAAAAATGAAGTATTACAATTATGTTTTTTTAAATCACAAAATAGTATAAAAAATAAACTTATATTGAAGCCAGTTTAAGCTACATTTTCTGTTAAATCCTCCAGCTGAATGTGTGAAAGTTAGGAAGAATAGGGGGGAGATTTTCATGTGCACAAAGTCTTCTACCAAATTTGAAGTCTTCCATGGATTCATTTGAATACCTGACAGGGCTGTATTGCATCCTTAATTCGACATGTATGGTAACCCTTTGATGGTCTAGCAGAGTCTGGATGCTTTGGAAAAACAATTGTCTATGTTTCTAAAAATATGTAAAATCCCATTTGCCATTTTATGTATGCATAAAATGTGCATGTGCAAAACTCCATTCAAATTAAATGGACTTTCTGATTTACCTGATACCTCTTGCAGCACGGCTTTTTAAATTAAAGGTTTATTACAGAAGTTAAGGTCTGGACATCACATGGTAGTGGTAATTGCTTTTTAAATTATAGTACATCTGCTGTATGTATACAGTTTGGGGTAGAATGAGGATCTATAGAGCAAAAACCATCAGAATGAGCAAGTAGAATAACAATATAATGGAGACTTTAATATTAAGTAATCAGCTTAAGATCAAAACCCCTAGTATATAACAAATATTTTGATGTGAGTCGCAGTGGTTCTTTTTCAATGTTATACCTAACTCTGGATGAAAGCCAAATAATTTTATGCTGGTAATATTGACATTCTAAATTGTAACTAATATTTTTTCTTCTCTACCCTCAATCTATCTAAATAATAGAAAGTTAATAATGTTCAGTCATATTATATAAACATCAGTGTACTGAAACAGCACAATGTATTAAGAATTATAACAACATAATAAAAGGAAAAAAATAAAAAAAAGAATGAGCTAGTAGAGTAGAAGTGGGGAACACAGTGATGGTAGTGGGAGAGATTCAGACAAACGGATATAAATCTTAAGATTTGCATTGCTCCCAACATGGGTAAAAACTCCCAGACATGTCTTTTCCTTTTTAACCTCAGTGTATCAGCCATGAGAGCAGTAATATTTGATTAGGGAATTCAAGTTTGTTTTCTCTGCACTTAAACTGAATTTATTCTTTGGGGACTTCTACGGCAATTGGAACATTTATCCTTCAAATTCTGTACTGCTGTCATGCTCCCCGATCAGACGTTCCCAGAACATCTGATTGGATTTGCCTGCATGAATGGAGTCAACAGGTGTTGGGACTTGTGGGTCAGTAGAACTGGGAGGGGGAACATGCCAGGAGTGTGAAAGCATCTTGTTTGGACTATCTCTGGTATCCAAGGTCAAGATGCCAAGCCATTGGAGACATCTTCATGGAACTGAACTGACTGGCATGAAGAGGGGGCTGCATGCTTGAGGAAGGGAGGGGTTTGAATTCATTGTGTTGTTTAACTTGGGGAAAATGCAGGAACTTTTATTTGCAACTTTTTCACTGTTGTGTATTCTACACTCCATTAAAGAGATTTCTACTATATTTATGTATGAATCAAATTTGATGGCAGATTGAGTAATACAGTCATTATAATTCATGAAGCTACCCTGAGCAGTTAAAAAACATCACTACTCAGAAATAGTTAAATCAGCAAAAGGACTGTCTTTATCAGCTTCCTGACAGGCTTCTAGAGGCTGGGTCCTCAGTTAACTGCCAGGGTCCTTCCCTAGAATATTTACTCCCATTCCACAAAGTTTTTTTCAAAAGTTCAAATAAACATTTTTGTAAGTTGCCTTTGAACAGTCTCTTTAAGAATTGCCCCAGGTCAGTTTCTCTTTCTCCCCCCCACCCCCCTTTAATTTTTTGCTATATCTTTTTAAAGAAAAAAAGAGAAAAAAATTAGAGGAATTCTGTAGTCAAACTCTCCTCCTCCTCTTCCTCCTCTTTTAACAGAAAGATTATTAATCCCCAGACTGGGATCAATAAGAAACAAAACAATATAAAAAGTAGGTTTTTCATGCAAAGGCTCAGGGCATTTGAAAAGTCTTAATGTTTTGTCCTTCCTGGATAGGCTAGAGCTGCATTTTTTTTAACCAACTCCCCCCATCATAGATCAGATTGAATTTTTATTTTAAAAGAAAGCAAGCAAAAGACTTTAAAAATCCTTGATGCCAAAAATGTACAAGCATTTTGACCATCTGTAAAAATGAATGACAATTTCAGCACAAAAAACAGTTTAATGAAGAACATTTAGGAAGTGATCTTTCCACTGCAAAGAGAATGACATAATCAAATTAGACAATAATCCATCCTACCAGGGCATGTAGAGAGGGCATGCTACGGATCCCATCTGCTAGAGAATTTCATCTGGTGGGGTCATGGAAGCATGCCTTCTCTACAGCAGTGCCTGCCCTTTGGAACATCCTTCCCCCAGAGTTGAGACAGGCCCCTTCGCTCTGGGACTTCCACAAGCAATTGAAAACCTGGTTTTGCCATCTTGCCTGGGGCAGGAAGGAGAGCATTCACTCTTGGGGATGGCTAGCTCCCTAAAAGGGCCCTGTTTTACTTGCAGATTCATAGGTTTTATTACATTTATTTTATTGTGTATCTGCATTTATTGTATAGTTTTATATTGTATAGTTTTAATTTTGTTTTATTGTAAACTGCCCAGAGTCCCTCCTAGGGGGGAGATGGGTGGTTATAAATTTGACAAATAAATAAATAAATAAACTTATAGTGTTTCTATAAATAGTTTAATTTAGCACCATTTGAGATTCACTTTGTTGACAGTTGTATGCTATATTGTTATAAGTCCTTAGTGGCTGATGGCAGCCAGATGCAGAAGTGTAATGACTGTATAACTCAATCTGCCATTTTTGATTCATAGGTAAATATAGTAGAAATCTCTTTAATGGAGTGTAGTATACAGAACAGTGAAAAAGTTGCAAATGAAAGTTCCTCGTTTTCCCTAAGTTAAACAACTCAATAAATTCAAACCCCCTCCTTTCCTCAGGCATGCAGCCCCCTCTTTGTACTAGTCAGTTCACTGCAGATGTCTCCAGCGGCTTGGCAGCTTGACCCTGGATACCAGAGATAGTCCAAACAATATGTTTTCACACTCCTGGCATGTTCCCCCTCCCAGTTCTACTGACCCACAAGTCCCAACACCTGTTGACTCCATTCATGCAGGCAAATCCAATCAGATGTTCTGAGAACGTCTGATCGGGGAGTATGACAGAAGGTTGCTGTGAAAAATTATTTTTGCCTAGGGGATGTAACATTGGTGAAACAATATATAGGAGCCTGCATGTTTTAGGTTCACTTTTCCTGGCTTGCAGAAGACCTTTCTTTCTCCTAAATACTCTAGTCTTCTATGTGCACAGGAAACATTTTCTTTCCTTGTGCGTGAAGAGGTACAGATCTGCTTGATTAAAGAGGAAGAGATTTTCCTCCAAATAATATTGACAGGTAAGGCTTAGGAGAGGGAGACTACTTAAAGGCATCATCTGGCCTTTGGAAGGCAAACTGACTTTCAGACAAGTAGAGATTTTCCACCAAGCTGAACATAACTTTTCCATTTTTTGTTTGCTTGTAAATATTAAGCCATAGCAGAGTATTTTTATTGGTCAATGTTTTATTTCTTTAAAGTTCTTCAAAAGGCTGTGTTAATATAAGGGAAGAGTGTAATCTATAATCCTCCTATTCCCAAATTGCACTGAAGAAGAGCTATGATTAAATTTTTCTTCCAAAACTTGGATTATTTTATAAACAATATTATGTCACTTATGTATTCCTCATTTATATGGTAATATTTTTAAATTGTGAATATATGAGATTTCTTATTGATTCCTAATGAAATAAAGCAGTTCAGTAGATGAAATACTATAAAAAAGATGTGGGTTCAAAAACATAAAATGCATGGATATCTAAGGTTTATGTATGTAAACAGCTTTTTATTAATATTTCATTCATTGGATCAGGAGTCAGGAGAACAATTCTCATAAGGATTGGCATGAATAAAGTAGCTGCAGAATCCAATGCATTTCTGATAAGAATTAATACTTCCAGTATATTTTTCTTCGTATACTTTATTGGAATATATTATCATTCTGAATTGGAAAGGCAAAACAAAAAGTTTTATTCTTTCCGCAAAACACACAGTCTGATATATAACAAACAGTTCCCATCTTTCAACAATATTTATTTGACTGAAAAACTTCCTGAGTTTTTTTATACTAACTTAATTCATATGGAAGTATGGTAGTTCATATCTTACAACAGAAGTTAGAAATTTGAAACAGTAGAGGCCATTCGCCTCCACTACCTAATTAACTACTTTATATAACTCAGTTATATGTCATTTATTTATTTATTTATTTATTCATTCATCCATCTGAAACCAGTGACTCTGGTTTCCATACCATGAATCTCAAGCATATTTAATGTATAGGACTATTAAGGTAAAATTATTTGTAGAGAAATGCTTGGGATTTTTGTATTGGGATTGGAAAACTTTAGTTCAAATCTTTTAAAAAATGGCAAAGAAATGGTAAAAAAAAAAACACACACACCCAACTACAACTGTAGTCAAAGTGTGAACAAAATAAGCTGTCTACTGAATTCAGAAAGCTGTTCTGATTGGACTTACATACAATTTAATTGTGAATTTGTATGTGCTCAGAGTATTTTTTTTTCTGCCAGCAATCTGTCCAAATTTAAGTTTGCTTGTAGAGGAAAAATACTTGACTTCAAAACAAGTATTGATGGTATTTCAGAAATGGCAATTTTCTAAACTCCATTTTTTTAGAAAGACCATAATTTAGTTAAAAATGAGATAAAATGTGTTTTATAGGTGTACCTCTGCTGGAATATTTCACCTTTCCTTTTGGCAAAAAAAAGTGGCACACTGATACACTCTTCACTTAGAGGCATATATAATTAAAATGAATAAATTTTATTTAAGAGAAGAACTTGCTTGTTTTCCGCAGGCACATTCAACAGCTTTGGGAAGCACGCTTCCCAAGCCACCACATTGCTTGTATCAAACTTTCCTTCTCCAAATTCCATTAGGCACTTGATTAGGTTAGTGCTCTCTTTTGATTAATTCCATCTAGTTCCCTCTAGATTCTTTATGAGACCAGAAAGGCAGAAAAAGAGGAATAGGTGTGTGGGTGGGGGAAATTAGTTTTGTTTTAGTTGGAATATTTGCCAGCTTCTCTTGAAAACTAAGGATTCAGGTCAATGCAGTTTTCAAGCATTCTAGGACTTGGGCAAGGCATAGATTTAAACTTGAGCTGGAAGAAATGGAGCAGGGAAAGGAATATTGAATTTTCTGTCAACCTAGAAAGTAGAAAAAGTTACAGTTTCTGGATGTGCCTAAAATTCCAATAATCATTTTACAATGATTACTAAGTTCTTAATCTTTTAAAATTGGACTTAAACAAAATTCTGTTTTATAGTTTGAATGTAGAAAGAGTATTTCAATAATGGCATGCAACTTGTAAACCATCATTGAATATTATGAACTGCAAAAATTCTTATTTCAAAGTAGGTAATTATGAACTTCAGCAACATCTCAAGCATTTCTTTTAATTATAACGGATTGATTTCTGCTTGATGTGATACATAAAGCAATGTCAATTGCACCCATCAATACAGAGTTGAAAAGCCGAATGTTAGTGTATTACAACATTTAATAGGACTACGTATGAGGAGGTGTAGTGATACTTAAAATCCTATAGTGTATAAGCTTATAAGCAGTTTCTTTTGCCCATAGTTTTTATTATAGTGAAGTAATTTCTTCATATTCTTCTCTGTCAGATACAAACAGCATTTCCTTTTTCTAAAAAAAACATATATTCATGCAATTGAATTTATAGCTCTCTATATAAAGACTCCTGGATGTAACTCCTCTACTTAAAATGCTATTTCTTTCCTGGAGGCTACTCTAGCAATTTGTCTTCACTGGCTTCATACTTTTCTCCACCTTTTAAAACTCCAGTCACGCTTCACTGCCTTTCCGCGTTTTGTTGGAGTATATAATAATTAAGTCATCCTTAAGGTCTGGTTTAAAAAAAAAAATGATCTGAGCTGAATTCCTGCTTGAGTACGTAGTCATGTCCATGTAGCTTCCTTGGCAATAACAGGTTTGTCCCTGCTTTCCCATCTAGCCAAAGTTAAAGGGGCTGTATTTGGGTACCCAGGGAAAGTCAGCTGGGGACAGCTTTGGTAGAAATTGCACAAGTCCTGCAAATGGCACAGCTATTTCAACAATTTGAAAAGTGGTCATTTGTATGCGGGCAGACATTTGTGAAGCACGGCTACCCTACAGTACATTGATATTGCCTCCAGCCTCAGCAGAATTCCTTCCTTGGTGCCCTCATTGGAATTCTGGGGCAATACTTGAGTAGAAAACATTCCTTGTTTCCATAAGATGAAGAAGAGTTTCCACAAAACGATGAACTTGGTTCTGGGTATACATATGTATGCCCCCATGGATTCAATCCTAACATTTTGGTCCTGTCCTTCGTAATTGCCTGGTTGCAGTCTGCTTCCTCCTAGGCCATCGCCCCTCGCTTTATATCTAGCTTGGGCTTATGCTTACACAAAAGGCCTATCTGATCCCAGGGTCATTTCCAGCTTGGACTCTCACAACTTGTTTAAATAGTTTTCCTTACTTTTCCCCCCCCCCGTCTATTCATTAAAACAAAAGATAGATAGTTCTTTAGCATCTCTTTCCTTACTGACCTCTGCATGTGTGAATCCTAGAAAGTTTTGTCTAGGAATCAGACTTTTAAGATCACAATAAAAATGTTTCATGGAAAACATGAGTATATAAAAATTCAGAAAAGCATGATACCCTTTATACAGAATAAGCACTGTGCTTGCTATAATGGATTGTTTTGTTTTGCGTCACATTTTTAGGCAAGAGGTGTTGTTCAAGTTCAGGGTAACAGCTGTGGCTATAGCAGACTGTGTTCCAGTGTTGGCCTTGGCAAACAGATGACAAAAACTGGTGCTGGCAGATCCTTGTCCTAAAGCCAGACCAGTGCGCTGGTGCCACTTACAGTGGTGCATGCTTTACATTCAGAACAACGATTCAGTGATAATTTTGGCATCAAATGGTGCTATAAATTAGTTATACTTATTTAGACATTATGGTCTGGGTCTCCTGCCTTGACCTCTCTGCTCTTTAACTTTTTTTACGCTAGTAGTAGTAGTAGTAGTAGTAATAATAATAATAATAATATATTTAAATAAATTTTAAAAAGAATAAAAACAATACAAATTTTGAAAGAGAAAAGTAAGGAAAGTAAAGAGAAGTCATAAGTGAGTAAAGAAAATTACAAAGAGAGAGAGAAGAGAAAGAAATTTTAAGAAAAGAAAAGAAAAATAAAAAGTTACAAAGCAGCAGATTCCGATCTTAGCAGTTACAAGTACATTTATCTTTTACCCTCTCTCTCGCTAAGGTTATAATAATTTCATTCTTTGCATAGTCTAGCCTTTCTAATCATCCAACCCATAAATTGCAAGTTCATTTTTTTTCTTTTTTCAGCAAAAAGTCCATAAAGGGTTTCCAGTCACTAATAAATGTAGTAGTTGATCTTTCTCTAAGCAGACAAGTCAATTTTGCCAATTCTGTCATCTTCACCATCCATTCCTCCATCGCAGATATTTCAGAATCTTTCCATTTTTGTCCATATAATAATCTTGCAGCAGTTATAATATATAAAAACAATCTTCCATAACTCTTTTCTAATTATCTATTCATTAATCCCAACAAGAAGAGTATAAATACTGTATATGAAAATGTTTTTTAATTATTGTATCATTGATGCAGTAGCTAAAATATTGGTGCACGTGTTATGCATATTCTAATTCTTGGATTACAGTTACATGACTGGACATTCTTGAAGTGGGATTTCTAACCCTTAGGTATGCCTCTTTATTATGGTTCAGGCTTGGGGAGACAAACTGTAACAAATCTGTCCTGTAATGGTTAGAGACTAGGTAAGACAATGCAATGTTTTTTTGGCATGGTCATAATAGTCAAGGCAGGTACTATCAGGGTGAGGCCTAAAGTTGGGAAGGTTGGAAGCAAATAACCTGACACCAGACAGTACTGTTATCAGAATGTGTGGTAGGAGATGCCACCTCCCCCCCACCCTCCCTGTCCAAGGCTGAGCAACAAGTTGCAAGAGGTTTGCTATCCTGTAAGGGCAGGAGAAAGAGATGTAAGTTTTAAACACTACAGCTGCATAAATGGTGTGATTGCTTGATTCTGCAGTAGCCAGCCTTCATTATCAGGGCTTCCTCTAAAAGCAGTAGAAATACCTTATTCATCACCTTATCCAGCAACCTGTTTTCTGCTAGCTCTTGAGTGTGGGTTGAATTCCTAGAATGAAATTTATTGCTGATTTATTGCTCCTCCTTAATGGTTCCCTGAATGGCTATTGCTGTAGTATTTGCTTTTTGGATTCCAATGATATGAGGTGATTAGGGCTACACTAAACTAAAGTCTTCTGTCCCTAGAAGTCTGATAGGGCAGTAACCTCTACCTGAAATATTCTAGGGAAATGATAATTCTTTAGAGGCACTTTTTCCTTTTAATTTTTTACTGAGCTTGAGAAGAACTTCAGAATGGAGAACAGAAGAATCCCCAGTTCCCTAGGAAATGAGTAGAGGAAATAATTATTGTCATCGGTGCCTGATAGGCTCTAATAGTTGCAACCTATAAAATTCCTTTTTGGGGACAAGTGACGTCATTTATCAGTGCATTAGAAATTATATCCATTTAAAGTCATCAAATTATTTTAACAATTTTTATTTGTTTTCACATTGAAAAAAAAGATGAATAATGCATTCTCTGCTGTGAATCTGTCCATGGTATAGGGACCGCCTCATCCCCCTAACATCGACCCGCCCCACCTGGTCATGCAGAGAGGGCATGCTATGAACCCCGCCAGTAAAGGAATTCCACCTGGAGGGGTCCAGGAGGTGGCCCTTCTCTGCAGTGGCACCTGCCCTCTGGAATATTCTGCCCCCGGAGGTGAGAAAGGCCCATTCGCTCCCGGACTTTCGGAAGAACCTAAAAACCTGGTTCTGCCGCCTCGCTTGGGGTGGGAGGGCCATCAGTTCATCTTGGGGGTGGCTATTATAGATCTCTCCCCAACAAACAAGATCTGTGCTGCTTGGATTTTATATTTTATATTTATTTTATTTTTATAGAGTTATTTATATTGTAATTTATGTGTTTTAATTCTGATTGTAAACTGCCCAGAGTCCCCTTTTTGGGAGTGATGGGCAGTGATAGAAATTCGAAATATATATATATATATATATATATATATATATATATATATATATATACACATATACACATATACACATATACATATACATATACATATACATATACATACATACATATATATATATATATATATAAATAGTTCATATCTAGAACTGAGAGACTTTAATAAGATGCAATTTTCATAAAATACTGTGTTGATTTGGATTTTGAAAAAAATCAAGGACTACTGATTTAAGTTTTCTTGTTTTTTCCCATACATTAAATAAAACAATTTTGCTTGTTTTTTAAAATTAAAAGTGACATTTTATTAGTCTTGTGTTTATTAAGCTACCCTTAACCAATACAAACTAATTCAGAAGGCGAATCTTCTTGAGGAACAATAAGGATGTTTAGTGTACATGTTAAGCATGCTTAAGCTTTAGGCTTAGTTAAATCTGTAAGCATCTCTTAGCATAAGTGATAAAGGATAGATGGATTGCTAGTAGGTATTAAAGAACAATGAAACACATACCGAAACAATTTTGTTGTTGTTGTTGTTTTCAGCTGTAACTGACTAAAAGCCTTTTTGAAATCTTACAGCGGTTGCACACTGATATATATTTACCCCTTGAGACATTCTTTACAAAAATGTCCTTATAAAGATATTTTAACTGATGCTTTGGGTTTGAATGTCTAAGCCTTTAACAGAGCACTCTTTGAAATTCAGATGGGTTCTCCTCTCTGTTCTGCTTTATCTTTAAGATTAACAATTGTTTAACATAATGAAAATCTCTTTAAATGTTTGTTGTATCTTTGCTGTGATGAAAGGCTGACACTGCCAAGCTATTCATGATTGGTGCATGTTAGAGGTTCAAGTGTTCTGTATGTGCATGTGAATTTTCCTGAGAGTGGAAATTTGAGCGGTGAAGCAAGTTTTATATCTGTAACAGGGAGGAGATTTATTTACAGAAGTACACTGTAGGGCAGGGTTTCTCAACCAGGGTTCCATGGTTCTGTGAGAGGTCACTAGGGGTTCCCTGGAGATCATGATTTATTTAAAAAATTATTTAACATTTGGGCAATTTCACATAAAGAGGTAAGCTTCATTCTTTATTTTTAGTTTAAGAACACTGTTAATGCAAACAGGCCTACACGTGAAAGAAATGTAATAATTTTGTAACTTCTGTTCTATATTTGAGCCTGAATGGGCAGGGGTTCCCCAAGGCCTGAAAAATATTTCAAGGGTTCCTCCAGGGTCAAAAGGTTTAGATAGGCAAAGTCTAGTACCTAGCTAACTAGATCTTACTGGGAGAACAATCAAATAGCATGTCCTCTGTGTGCTTGTGATTGGAAGAAAGGCAAAAAGAAGCGACCCCAGATTAGCAGTCTTTGAGGCAAAGGGTAGACAGAGTGAAAGATAAAGAGGAGACACAAAACAAATCCTTAACTCTCTATCTATACCTTATTGGCTCTGTGTGTTCAGTAGGTTATGAGGTGGTGAAGACACTTTGGACTCACACCTTGGACCCACACCTCCGACTGTGCATTATGTGTATTGAATACATACTATAATTTAAAAAGTAAGTATTAAAATTTATTTAAGGCCCCTTGAAAAGAGACCTTTTAAAGCTATTAATACAGAGAGATAAAGCTGCTTTTTTACCAGAAATACATGTTTTTCTACCATAGGTTGCCTAATCTCATACTGGAAAACAAATACAATTGTAATCAAAATTATTCAACCCCCATTGCAAATCAGGTTGATTGTCAAAATGTACAGACTTTCAGCTGTTTGCAATGAACAAATCAAACAAAAGCAATTGAAATAGCTCAGCACAACGAATGCTTCAAGTGGTGTCCCCAAAGTCAACTGAAAATGCAACTTATAATGACTTCTCCAGTCTCAAAAGTATTCAACCCCTTCGTGGCAAGCATCTTCAGTAAAGGTGTTGTAGTAAAGAATCTGCCCATATGTGCTGGAAACAGAAGAATTCATTTGTTGCTACAATGGATGACATAACATTTAATAGAAGAACTTCCACAAAATACATTTTCAACCATATTTTAAACTACATCTTGAACCATACTGGATTCACTTGGATTTCTGGACAGGTGTGTTACATATACCACAACTCCTCTTCCCTTTCTACTACTTCTGTTCCTTTTGAACAAATTGTACCCTTCAACTACTATATTACAATCAAGGGAGTTTACTGCCTAGGATTTTATTATACCTAAAGTCATGTTTGCCTTTCTGTACTACAAGTTCAAGCTCATATTACTTATTTTCCATACCCTAAGCATTAAGAAAAATATAGTATTTTTTCTTTTTTCCTTTTTCAAGTAATTTTATTAAATATTATAATTACAATAGTAAAAACTAATACAAACTGAAAGAAAGATAGAAAAATAGAAGGAGTAAAAGGTGCAAAGGGAAAAAAAACAGGAAAGACATAAAGAATAGGAAGAGAAAAAGGAAAGAAAGAAAAATAAGAACACAGTAAAGAAAAAGAAAAATATATAAAGAAGGGACTCCAACCTTCATCACATAAGTACAAACAATTTAGTAACTTTTCACCTCCTTTTAAATTACAATACATGATCTCTTCTTCTCATATCCCACCCCTTATCTATAAACAAATCCATAAAGCATTGTCATTTCAGTCCTGGTGTCAGCAAAAGTCCATTAAAGGTTACCAGAAATAACAATATGTCTGTTTTAACTTTGATCAAATAACCAATTTATGTTCCTTCCTTTTACTTCTAACAATCTTAATATTTATTCCATTCAAATAATGTCATAGAACTTGATTTCTTTTCATTTCTTCTTTGTTCTTTCTCATGAGATTCTTCAAAGCTTTAACAATTTTTTCTTGTAAATCCAATATAGAATAATTATCCAGGTTACTCTCTTGGTTTATTGTTTGTATGCCCCTTTTAATTATTAAATCATCAGCCAGTTTCTTTTGTATGTCCAGTGTAACATCTTTTTCCATGTCATTCTTGTAACCTGTCATTTGTAAGTCTAATTTCAACTCAGTCTCTGTCTTGTCAGGTAAAACTTGTTCCTCTTCCATAATCTCTTTTAGGCACAGTCTACCCATAGAGGCAGATATTGTTGTTGACATTGTTAATATTAATTTCTGACTCCATTTTTCAAAAGTATCCTTCAATATTTCCAGTGTTAGAATATTTTCTGCCATTCTGTAACAGTCAAATTTATGTGTTCTTCTCCTGTAACTGAAATCTTTAGTTCCCTCTAGTGTCCAGTTTTTAAAACCTTACTAGTTTAAAAAAAAAAAAAATTCAAAACAAAAGCATTTTCCCATGGGAAGGATTCTTTATAATTAATTCCAAAATCTTATTTCAAATTTATCTGGACCCTTAGTCCATTTGTAGCTTTCTAAAATAAAAAAAAAATAATCAACCTTTTGCTGTTTTCTTTTTTTAAATTAAGTTCTTAAGCTTGTCGTTAAATTTTTCTGTCATTAAGGATTGAAGGCAGACTTACTCGATGTTTTCAGACTTGTCAATCCGAAGGTTTCTAATTGCTAAGAAGTTAAGATGCAATTTCTGAATGTGATTAGAAAAGCAAGAATGCGAACTTAGTGTCCTTTCCAAGGTACTGACTGTAGTTTGAGCAAGATGACTATTCTCTCATCTGCCACTGCTCAAAACCCACTGGAAACTGCCATCTTGTGGTCTCCTCACGAGGAGCAATTGTGTGGAGCACTTGTGGGTGATCTCTGGTCCTCTCCTTTATCTGGGGAGGTTTGAAGAGCTGGTCTTTGCCACAGTTGTTGGCTCTGCTGTTTGGGAGCCATCTTCAGTCCGCCATTTCTTCCTCTGGAAGTCAAGAAAAAGACAATATTTTTCTGATGTTGCCCAAGTCATTTAATAGCCCAGCTCCCACATCCTTTTATAATGTGGAAGTCATCTATGTTCTTGACTTCAGTTTTTTGATTTTGCCACATAATTCAGTTTAAAGCCTTCCTGATCAAGGTGTCTCTCAAAGCCATCAACAGACCAACCAAATATCTGTTAACTCAGAAGAGTGGGAAGAAAAAACTTAGAATTTAAACTGATACTGCTTATATTTATTTATTTACACTACATGAGGCAATCAACTGCAGGGTTTAAGGCTTCAGTTTTGTCTACTATAAAGATTAGAAACTTTATAGTAGACAAATTATCTTGCTATATTAGGCAGATGGGCTAATAGCAACGTATGTTTGTATGTATGTATGTATGTATGTATGTATTGGTTAGGAAAAAGTATCAAATTGTGCATAAGCATTTTCTGTGAAGTGAAATCAATCAAGTGCTGAATTAAGGGGTTAGAAGAAGAAAGGTCTCCGAGTCATTTTCTGACTCTGGGGGATGCCGCTTTTATGAGATTTGCTTGGCAGACTATAGAGCGGGGTGGTTTGCCATGGCCTTCCCCAGTCATCGCCTTCCCCAGCAAGCCGGGTACTCGTTTTACCGACCTCGGAAGGATGGAAGGCTGAGTCGACCTGAGATGGCTGCCCGAGAATCCAGCTTCCACTGGGATCGAACTCAGGTCGCAGGGAGAGTTTCGGTTGCAATACTGCTGCCTACCTCTCTGTGCCACACGAGAGGACTGTATAATGCTTATAATATCAGACTTGGTCTTTTCCAGTAAGAGGTTATATGTTACAGTAAGAGGTTATATGTTACAATGGCAACTGTGAAGAGCAGAAGAATCAGGATTGAAGCCTAATATTGATAGAAACATTTCCTTTGAATGAATTTAAATTTCCTTTGCAGAATGAATTCCATTTTAGGATACCACAGGAACATAATTATGGCCTTATTGAACCTCCCTCCCTCCCTCTCTCTCCCTCTCTCTCCCTCTCATAACCTTTTGTGCCACTTGAATCATAACGACTCTGAGTGGCTTACTATGTAAATTATTTTCAAAAACTCCTCAAGAACTAGGAAAATGCCAGTTGACTGGGGAAAGGCAAATAATTCTATCTTCAAAAGGGAGGAAAAGGAAGATTCAGAGAACTATAGACCACACAGTATGACATTAAAGCATGGGAAGATTCTAGAGCAGGTCGTAAAGAGATCTTTCTGAAAGCATTTTGAAAACATTTGGATTTTTACCAGAAGTCAGCATGGATTTGTGAAGAGACGGTCTTACCAGAATGTTTATCTCCTTTTTTTAATTGGGTAACTTCTTTTGTAGATTGTGCAAATGCCGTAAACATAATATCTCTTCATTTCAGCAAAGAATTTGACAGAATACCTCATGACATTCAGATTAGTAAACTATTTAAGTGTGAGGTGGATGGCATTACAATTACATGGATACATAGCTTACTTGAAAATCATATTCAGAGAGAGCACATCAATTATGTTACTCATCAGACTGGAGTGAGATACCAGGTGAAATGCCAAAAGTGACCTGTCTTGTACTCCACAATGTTTTTATTAATTACTTAGACAAGAGATGAAAGCCATGCTTTTTATATTTGCAAATAATACAAAATTGAGTGGGATACCTCATGCTCTGTAAGACAGAACTAAAATTGAAAATGATCTTGCTATATTAGGCAGACGGGCTAATAGCAATGTATGTATGTATGCATGTATGTATTGGTTAGGAAACAGAAATCAAATGTCTAGGTATAGGATGGGAAGTACTTGGTTGGTAATGGCACTTGTTCAGAATGTTGCTTATACCATATCTTTGTAAGCAATCAACTTTTCTCCAGAGGTTTTGGCAAATAAGAACAGAAATACAAAAACATACGTTCACATGAATCTCTACAAGCACGATTTGCAATATGACTTTGTTCCCTGTACCTCCTTACGGTAATGATCTTAGTCCCCATCCCCCACTTCACTGAAATGCTCTGAAAAACCATTTGTTTATTTACCATTTTTGTTGGTGTTTTTTTTTAATGCAAAATTCATCTAAAGTGAGTTCTGAAAGCCTGTCTTAGCAGTTTTAGGCTCTGTTAAGAGAAAAATAGTGAGAAATTCCTACCAGAAAAAGGAGGCAGAGCATATTTTGAGAACTCTCAGTTTGCAGAATACATGTTGCAGGTACACATTATCTGCTCTGGACCACTGCCTGTAAATATATTTTTATGACTTCGAAAAGCTTTGAAAGGAAATCTGTCTTTTCGAATGACATTAATAGAATGAGATGTGTCTGCAGTATTGGGTAGTGGATAAACTGAGATTGACCTATACAAGTAGTCCTCGACCTATGACAATTCGTTCAGTGACTGTTCAAAGTTACGACGGTGCTGAACAAATGGTAGTTACAACTGGTCCTCGGAGTTCCAGCCATCCCTGGACTCCCACAGTCATGTGATTGAGAACTGGACGTTTGGCAACCCATTTTCACTTACAACCGGTTGCTAAGCACCCCACAATCATGTGATTGCCATTTGCAGCCTTCCCTGCTGGCTTCCTCAGAAAGTCAGTGGGGAAGCTGGCAGGGAAGGTTGCAAGTCACTGGGGTAAGAGTCCCTCACTCATGCACCCTCCCCAGCACACCTGCGCACCCTGTTCAGCCCTTCTGCACTCACACTGCACCAGCCACTTGCACACCCCTGCACACCCTCCCCATGCCTCCCTCACACCCTCATGCACCCCCACACACCCTCCCTAACCCATGCAGCATTTCTTGCGCACCCTCATGCACTGTCCCCGACCCATGCGGCACCTCTCTTGCACCCTTGCACACCCTTGCATACCCTCCCTGACCTGTGTGGCACCTCTCAAGCACCCCCTCGCATGCTTAGCCACCCTCTCCAACCCATGCAGCACCTCTTGCGCACCTCCTTGGATCCTCATGCACCCTCCCTAACCTGCCCCACACCCCTGCACACCCCCTTTAACCCAGCAACAGCCACTTGCCTGCCTGCCAGCCTGGGACTTGCAACTTCCTGCTGGCTTCCCCACTGACTTTGGTTGTGGGAAGCCGGCAGGAAGTTGCCTCACCTAACAACTGTGAGATTTAGTTAACGACAGCAACCAGGACTGCAGGCTTCCTCAGAAAGCCTTCCTTGCACTTTACGACTGCATTGCTTAGTGACAAAAATTCCGGTCCCAATTGTAAGTTGAGGACTACCTGTATGAATAACTTTGTCAGTAAGGTTCACCCTATAATCTCTCTCTGTACAGTATTATTATTTGTAAAGATACACAGAAATCATTTTTGCCTCTCTGCAATTTTAAGACATTTTACTATATTCTGTTTGCATTTCCAACAAATGTTGGCAAGTGTTTGTGATTATCAGCTTAAACTCAAATGAAGTTTCCTGGGGGTGAGGGGATATAAAAGTAAAAGCTTTGACAAATCTAAAAAAGGCATACTTCTTTGGTTAGGTTGCTCTAGGGAAACACTCTATGTGTTGAAATTATATTTTTAAAAGAAAAGAATGATAATGGAAGGAATTTCATTATTGCAAAATAGAACTTAATGGGTTTCTACATAATGGAAAAAATGCAGTATCTTTTGTCTAAATATTTGATCTTAATGCGTAAGTGAATTTACCATACCAGCTAAATGTGAAAAAGATGCATGTTATGAATTTGTGTCTTTATTACTGCAGCACACTTTGCAGATATACTTTTTGCTGAAAGAGGAAAAAGCTTCAGAGTGAGGTTGTCCAATTTTTTTTATAAGTTTTTCATTTCTTGCTGGTTGCCCCCTCACTTTAGTCCCTTTTTATGTTAAGCTCATTGCTTCATTGCTAGTTTTACTTTCTGATTCCTATTAAAAGTTATCATTTAACACTACTGCAGTTTATATATTTACTGAGCCAGGAAAAGCCCTTCTTCCCTCAGAGATAACTTCCCATGAAGTTTCCTGGTTCATATATTTGATTGCTCAGACGTTTTGATTTTTTCACACTTTTAAATAATTATTTGATATCTGAAGTTACTTGCATAGATGATGCGGGAATGCCCTTCTTCTACTACACTTACTTGTTCAAGTCTGGTAGATATCTAAAATAAGCTGTGGGCAGTGCCTGTCAGATTTACATAATTGACACTAAGTATCAGTTTACTATTTTTACAGCTATCATGTAGTATCAGTTCAAAGGTGAGAAATAATTATTTGATATTTCTTATAGGACAAACTTAGGATAATTACCTGATTGTGAATGTAGTAAATACATGTGTGTTGTACTGGTTGAAGGATTTGTATGATGGGGCAAGATGAATCATTTTGGCATGCCCATAGTTTTGAAAAAGGAAAGAAGAGAACAGATAATCAGCACTGTAATATCCTTCTGTTCATGAAATTAAATGGCAAAAGTAGAAAGTGAGAAATAGATACCTTTTTTCTCAGAGTCTTTTGATATCGTACCTCATATTGCATTCAAACTTTGTATTCTTTTTTAATTTATTTGAGATGCAGACTTGTTGATATTAGCAGCCAGAAAAGTAGATCGATGCACTGGATTGCCTAGAAGCTTAAGAACAACACAAAGAAAGAATGGCATAAGTTTGTGACATATTGTATTTGCAGGCAAATGAGAGCTGTTGTAGTATGGTGCTAATTAAATATAAATGCATTTATTGGGTTATAATGTATGTGAAATTAACTTTTCAGTCACTCTGTCTCAGCCCTAGGAGGAAAGCAGTGGCAAACCACTTCTAATAAATGTTGCTAAGAAAACCTCATGGACTTGCAGTTTTGCACATAATCACAAAGAGACAAGACTGCCTTAAAGGCATGTGCATCTGCACACACATATATAATAAATGCAGATGGTTAAAATGACTATTAAATTTTGTAGGTATTTGGAAGAAGTTCACATTATGGATGCAGTGTTGCCTCTTGCCCCCTTTTTTCTTTTCAAATTTTAAGCAACCCTGGATGAATTTAAAAATTCAGAGAGAAAAACAAGAGCTATTAAAAGAGTCATACCAAACTGCAAAAATCAGTCATTCACTGAAAAACCAGCATATAATAAAGGAATAATAAAGACATGAATGAAAATATTAAATGAAAATATTAAATACTTAAGTTTTCAGCCATTTGTTCGTTCTTTAATCCATGAAACCAAGATAAACAGCCTAGACAATTTTGATTAATTGTTGTGTGCTACAGTTGTCCCTAATTAGCAATGGGGAAGGCCATGGCAAACCACCCCTCTCTATAGTCTGCCAAGAAAACATCGCAAAAGCGGTGTCCCCCCAAAGGGTCAGACATGACTCGGTGCTTGCCCAGGGGACCTTTCACCTTTCACATCACAGGAACAGCAAAACAAGGTAACGTATTATCACCCAGGTTTAGAATTAGCTCAGTTAATTTCAAGGTCAATGTGAATTTGCCAATTTTTCTTTCAAAGCAGCAGTGTCTGATGCAAAACGCTAAAATGCCACCTAGTTCCTTTGCTTGTCCAGAAATGCTACTTTCTGCTGTCATAATTCAAAGCTTCAATGAGTATCCACATTTTGAATAATTTTACAGCTAGAATTAGGGTATTTCAGTTTATTTTATTCTTATGAGTATAATAATAAAGGCATAATTATGGTATGTTTTTGAAGAAATGTATGGTATAAAAACCACTTGCCTAGATTGCCAGTGTGCTTTGGGACTGAATTCAAAATACAGATTTTTATTTTTATGGTCATAAACTGCTTAGGTCCATTTTTTAAATATTTTTTTTTTATCCTGTCTTTATTATTTTTTTATAAATAACTCAAGGCAGGGAACATACCTAATACTCCTTCCTCCTTCTATTTTCCCCACAACAGCAACCCTGTGAGGTAAGTTGGGCTGAGAGAGAGTGATGTAACCCCCAGACTATCCCTTTCCCCCCTTGGCCTTGTTTTATTAACTATGAGTGATGATTTTCAACTAAATTAAAATTTTATCCCTGGGCTTTTCTCCTCTTTTCTACTCAGCATGGGATACGATCAGGCCGAAGTGCTGATTAAACAGCATGTAGCAGACACAGAGCACCAATTGAATCCAGCCAAACCTGACCCCAACCTTTATTACCAGTGAATCTAACAGGTACTCTGCCTCCCCACTGGATACCTAACTAAACTTGAAGTTGCCTTTATTCTGGCATGATCTCATGCCCTCCCCTCCCCTCAGCTGTCCTTGAAGGCTGATACAGGAAGATTCCTTACCAAGACAGACAATGCCCCTGTGATTCTGGATACACAGAAACAACAGAGCATGTGCTTCTCCAGTGCCTGTACTACAGAGACATCTGTACTAGCCTCATACCACCATTACCACATAAATACCCAGGGCGCACAGGACAATTCTGATACCAATCCTGCTACAACATACAACGTTGCCAGGTTCTGCACAGCAGCACTCAAAATTTGTCAGATGATGACCTGTGCCATAAACTAGGCTTAATGAGCACCAAGTTGCCATATTAGAGTGCTCTGTAATTTGATATTAGTCTTCCACATATTAACCTTTTATGCTCCCCTACACCATCTAATCCTGCTACCCCTTCTTTTAGATTCTTATAGGCTGCATACACACACATACACATAAACACACACACACACATCTACATACACACACACACAAACACATGCATAAATACACACACACACACACACACACACACAGAGTATGTGTGTATTATTTTAATACCTTCTAACGTTTCATAATTTTTTTTAGACTTCTTTTATGCTTTTTGATTGACTGTACCCCTCCTTGTGCTGGTCTATGGCTGTAATAAAGATTTGGTTTGATATATGCATATGAACAAGCCCTTGCCTGTTTGCTACCACAGAGCTCAGTTAGGTGGGTGCTAGATAGACAGTCTTCTCAGTGGTGGCCCCCATCTATTGGATTCCATGCTGAGGAAGAAGCAGCCGATCCCACTGGCAATATCAGGAAATTTTTAAGCAGTTAGGGTTCTTTCTCACTTGGGAAAATACGACAGATCCACTAGTAATGGATGTCATTTTAAAAGTAGAAACCAAGGAGAAAAGCTTAGTTTCCAGACTCTAATATTATTGTAAATTGTTTTGTTCAGAATTCTTTATATTAAGAGTATTTTGTATTGCTTTGATGCTGTAAGCTTTCTTGGGAAGATTATGCTCAAGAAGAGTGGCTGAGATGTGGATTGAACAAATGAATAATAAAATAGTAGAAGCAAATATAAAGGTTTTCCTACAACTATGCATATTAGAATTTAAATTCCTATAGCACATTGGAAGCAATAGGCATCATAACAGGAATTGCTCCAACTGCAAGTAAAACAGCAACAACAGCAGCATAACAGCATGAGTATAACTTTGTAACAGTATTGCAGCCCAACAAAACCTTGTTGAACATTTTAGCTGTCCAAATATTACAGCAATACAAACAAATATCCCAGGTTTGAAAATAAATATGGATGCTAGCCTCATGCAGCTTTCCTTTGCTTCACAGACCTGCAAAGGGCATAAATGTGAGAACTGGTCATAAGTTACTTTTTCATCACCGTCATAACTGCAAACAGTTGCTAAATGAAGCAGTCACTAAGCAAGGACTACCTGTAGCTGAAAAGCATATCAAGAGAAGATATTGATAATTCGATGTGTTAAAAATAGTTAGCAGATGGAATAACACAGAGATCAGTCATTAATCTGAGGGTACTTAATAGGATATGGAACTGTCTAGGAAAGACTTCATTTCTATAGTGAAGTTTTGCAGCCCACAAAAACTAAAAAGCATCTGCCTTTATAATTTAACTTCATTATTCTGATATGATACAGGCCATGTCCTTTATTTCTGTCACACCCTCCAGATAATTGAAAAATGCTATTAGATCACTTCTCAGTGTCTTTTCACAAAGCTGAACACAGCCATTTCACTATCCTTGTAAGACTTAGCTTCCAGTCTCCTGATCACTTTTGATGCCATTCTTTCTACCTGATGGGCTTCATCTGAACTTTTCTTAACAAGTGGTGCTCAGAACTGAATACAGTATTCAAGATGGGGGCTCTGATCTTTTCAGGTTTAAAAACTACTATTGATGCAACCTTTCTTTAAATTAATTTTGTCTGGCTGCATATTGTGCAACTTGGGTTCTAATAGAATTTTCACTTTGCAATTTTTAAGAAAAGCAATTATGGTTACTCTTCTGCATAATCAGGAAAAAGAAATGCTGTTCTTTTTATCTTTAGTTTATATATTTTGGGTTGAGAAGGCAAAATGATGGGCGGTCTTCCAAAAGCAAGCAGCAAAAACAAGAAACTGAACCAATTCAAATCCATTGATACAATGAAAATCCTAGTTCATACGTAAATATCATGTGGCTTTGCAGTATTCTTCAAATTCTGTGAATTTCTTCTATTCATCATAGAGAGACGTATGAGTGATTTGATATAAACTATATAAGTTATATTTCCTTTTCTTTTTATTATGTACCTTGATTTCTTTGGCTTATTATTTCTTAGTTTTTGTGTTTTGCATAATGTTCCTCAAAAGGAAATCGTGTGGTGGGTATGCATGTTATGCATTTATGCATAATCAGTAGTCTATTATCCATTCTGTGATCTGGCTAAGACTTTTACCAAGTTTCTTACAGTGTACATCTAGGAAAGTCTAGATTTGACAGAATAGTGCAGTTAAGTACCGTCTACCATCTTTTTAGGTGATTTCCCAGACAAACAGTTTCTGTAGCTGATAAATTCAGATTGCTGAATGACCACACCAGAAGGATGCTCATTTATGGCTCTACTTCAGCATGAAGAGTAGCATTGAATGGAGTGTCATAGGGCTCTCTCCTCAGCTCTGTGCTGGTCATCATTGCTATCAATGACTTGGATGAAGGGGGCTGAGGGACAGGTGCAAAGTTTGCAGTTGACACAAAGCCTTGGAAATCCTGGAATGCACTGATATATGAATAATAGCTTCTAAATTCCAGTTGAGAACCAGGCCTTTTTTTCTAAATCTCATCTGTCTGTCTGTCTGTCTATCTCACAGACTAATCAGATATTGCAATATTATATACATGCATACCCTTTCTAATAGTTATCTGCATTTACCCTATTTGTCGAATTCCACTATCAGAGGGAATAAAGCTTCATTTGTTCTTCTGGAAGGATTATTTAATTAAGTATTATTTAATAAAGTCTGAGTAGCACTACTGATCTTTAAATGTTTAACCCACTCTTGAACAAAAACACTCTTTATTGTCACCCTAATCACCTATAAGATCAAACAGATTAAGTAATGATTAATGTTTGGTGGTATTAACCCATGACAAAATATTTCACAAGTACAGTCTACAGAAGTGACAGGAGCTCAAATTAGATCAGGAAAGACCATAACTCAGAGGAGCCTCCACTCTTAAAACAAGCAAATAAAAATAATTAATTACTCTTATTATCTAATGTCCACAGTTTTAACTCCATTTGATAACCAGCAATTGGCAGGTTCATTCCTTTTTCTTTTTCAATCGGCCATTTCACATACATACTCTATCTTTCATATATGCTTCCTCATATTTAATCATTTATTATGCAAATCTCCACACAAATTTACTCAGAAGTAAATTCCACTAAGTCAAATACTACTTAGTCCAACCAATAAACCTAGCTTTAACAACAACAATTCTGCCTATGAGAACTAAATCAGAATATTTTATGTATGTATGTATGTATTTATTTATTTTTCAAATTTCTATCCTATAAGTGCTGACCCACCCACCCAGCCACTCCTTCCTTGCTTGTAGAAAAGTCAGTCCAATGAGCTGTCCTAGGCTACTTTTCATCTCAAGGATCATAAGCAAAAGCCTTCACGCCCAGAGCTCACAATTCTTCCCTTTTTACAGATCACAGACCAAGCCTCAAGTTAACAAAGAGGAGTGCTGCTGTCATGGGTACTGATGGCGAGCAGGAGGGGGCCTCTATCCAGTGGGGGAAATGCATGCGTAGTACTGAGGAGTTAAGCAGCCATTCAAAGAGACACAGATCAGACCCGCCTTGACTTTTGGGGTTTATCTGTCTCGGTTTTTCTCACGCTTCTTCAGTTTGGTAGGATTTTCTGTTTACTGTAGCAGTAATAAAGCACTAGAGACCTATTCCTCGTCTCAGCGTGATTCCTGACTGTTAGGATATCATATTGTTGTCATGGGTACTGATGGCGAGCAGGAGGGGGCCTCTATCCAGGGGGGGGGGGGGAAACGCCATGATATCCTAACAGTCAGGAATCACGCTGAGATGAGGAGTAGGTCTCTAGTGTTTATTACTGCTACATAAGACAGAAAATCCTAACAAACTGAAGAAGCATGGGAAAAACCCAGACAGATAAACCCCAAAAGTTAAGGCGGGTCTGATCTGTGTCTCTTTGAACGGCTGCTTAACTCCTCAGTACTACACGTGCGTTTTCCCCCCTGGAAAGGGGCCCCCTCCTGCTCACCATCAGTGCTCATGACTGCTGCATTCGGAACGTGTTTGATCATGGAACTTCCAACATGTCAAAAACAAACCTCCACTTGGCAAACTTATTTATTCATTCATTCATTCATTCATTCATTCATTCATTCAATTTTCCCCCGCCCATCTCCTCTCATCGGGAGGACTCTGGGCGATTATAAAATACATCTTCAGTTTCTCCATGTATTTAATTTGCTTTCCATCTCAAAACCATGTTGGTTGAAAACTATTCTGGCAACCAAAACAATCCTTTTCTTTCATTTTTTAATCATCACTGAAAAATCAAAATATTTTATATTCATAAAGAATAAAATTAAGTTATGTAAAATGCTTTGAAAATATCAAAGTGAAACTACAGAATCACTTGTTTCACGTTACGAGACACCATATCTGGAATATGTTCTAATCTTTGCAGTTAACTTGTATACTAAAATCAGTTTAATTTAATATATGAGTATCATATATAACTCTGGAAGTAATGAAAAGGACTGCATGTTAAGAATACAGTTCATTCTGTACAACATATTGCAAGTCCTTTACCCTGGAATTCTTATTCTAATTACTCCTTTCATCACCACAACAATCTATTCAATACTGAAAATTGCAGGATAGAAAAAAAGTTAAGACACAGCAGGCATTTGTAAGTGGTAATATATTTTTATATATTCTTGCATACTCAACTTGAATATGCTTTTGCAACTGCTTTCACAAAACTATGCCAAAATAGACAAATGATTTAGAATAGAGAAGGTCTGTCTCTTTGCCTCTGGGCTAGATTTTTCAAGAGTTACAGAATCAAATCAAGGATCTTTCCACCTTGAACTTCAATTTAATAGGCACTCTTCACAGCTCTTTCCATATTAAAGTTATTGTAAAACACAGTATACAGTAGGAAACAGAGGAGGAGTACTATTTGAGATATAATTTGGGGAATGGATAGTTAAATATGGTCTATTATAGGCAGTTAGATTCTTAAGAATACTATTTAAAGTTCATTAACTAGGAAAACGATGGCATGAGATCTATATTAGAAGCAGTCCTTGGGGAAAAATGGATATAAAAAAGTTAAACAGGACAAGCAATTTCAAGGATTTTGAAGGACACTTGAAAGTTAGAATGTTGTCTGTATTAACTTAAACTAATACTGAGCTTCATGTAAATTACTTCTGAGTAAATATCTCTTAATAGTCTTGTCATCTGTCACCTGTCATCTCCAAACAGGAGAGAAGATCTTCCTATCTTAAATCTTAAAGAAACTTCTTCAAGTCAATTTCAATAGCATCAGTTGTTTGACTTGGTATAAGGCAGGCACTGTAATAAGCATCATGTATTGGGTTTTATAAAGCACAGATATGATTTGCTGGCATAAGTAGTTTTACATTCTAATTTTATAAAACAATACAAACAGCAGTGAAAAAAGTAACTGCAATTTTCCCTCAAAGTGTGCTTCTTATCAGTTGCTACATCATATAGAAATATAGGAGAAATTGATTCCTTTCTCTCCTATTTTTTGTTTCATATCTCTTATGGTTTGGTTTGGTTTCTTTTCTGGAATTGTTCCTATTGCTCCTGCCTAAGGAGGGAAATAGAAATGCAAGGCAAAATGACAGTGATGTCAGAAGCAGTCAAGCTAAGCAGAGAACTTTCTGATAGTAGAGATACGAGGATTTGTATATTAGGCTACCCAACTCCATTGGATTTGAGTGGTGTACAATATTAAAACAATTTCAAAACACAGATTTAGGGGGGGGGGGGGAAGCCATATAACACACAAGGGGGGCGACACAGAAGAAGTTGCAGAAGACAG
The DNA here is from genome assembly GCF_035149785.1 of Candoia aspera. NCBI lineage: Eukaryota > Metazoa > Chordata > Lepidosauria > Squamata > Candoiidae > Candoia > Candoia aspera. The sequence continues at coordinate 76,488,276 of NC_086154.1, read as the reverse complement.
ACTGTCCTTCAACTAAGCAGGCAAAATGCCATGGAGGGCTTTATGGGTAATAACATGCACCTTGAATTGCATTCAGAACCCTACCAATAACCACTGCAGCTCACAAAGCAGAGAATTTACCTCAGCATGACATGTCCATGCTGCTGCATTCTGGACCAGCTGTAGCTTTCAAATGGTTTTCAAGGGCAGCCCATGTAGAGCACATTGTAAGAATCCATACTTGTCCTTGCCAGCAGATATTGTCTACCAGTTCTTAGAATTAATTGGCAACAGTGATGATGATAAAGTTGTATCGATCCATTATAATGTCAGTTGCAGACCCTACCCTATGTGAGCAGCCTTCATTCAGGAGCAGTTAGCATAAACCCTCCAATTGCTGTCTTGTTCCCTCCTTTACTCTGAAACCCACAAACAAATTCACCATTATCCATCTTCTCTCTGTTTTTGTTTCTGCTAAGCAGCAATCAGGTCAGTTCAGTCGCAAATCATTCCCAGGTTCTTGTCTTTCCTGGCACCTCTCCTTGCTGAACCACCTCTTTGCTGAATCTCCATGGCAAATATAATTAAAAGGAACTTCACTCTTTTCCTACTCCTCCCCTTGGTTTGTCGCAGCTTTACATATCCACAGAACATTTCATTATATTCATAACTTGAAAATTTTCACAAACACAATTCTTACAAATTTCCCTTATTTTTGTTTTGTTTACCACCACTTTTCAGAATCCAGAAGAAATCATAATCAACTGCAAAATCATCTAGCCTTTGAGGGGGAAATTTCCTAAGTACTCCTTGGTGGGCTTGAAGGACTGAATTCAACTTTGTAAATCACTAGGTCCTGTGAGACGAGCATTGCCTATACACACAATGTCTAAGTCCTGCAATGATATAGCATGGAAGGCTGGCCTAGTTAACTGTTCTGGGTAGTTCTCTTTTTATTTCTGGACCAGGGGATGTGCCTGGGTTTCAGGAAATGTAAAAGACAGGTGATGTGTAAATTGCTGACCTCCTTTCCATGGAACCTTCATGTTACTAACAACCACAAATAGAAAACAAGAATCTCCTTGGCACCATTTGAAGGAGGTCCTGGGTTGGAAGTAAACCAGGTAGATCCCATGTCTTCTGTTTCAAAATTCATATCTGTACCATTATAGGAATTATCTTTGTTTAGTTCATTCTGGATTCCAGTGCATAAAGTAATATGCATTTCAGTCTCTGTAAGCACAATCTACATTTCTATATATACCAGTATGTCCCCCAAAATAGCTCCTTTATTGAAGTAGCACAGGGTAGTATGAATCTGCTGTTCAATTTTTGGGCCAGCAACCAATCCAACAACACATAAGCCATCCTAACTGGGACTGCAGTTTGTCATGGTAGATTGGAGGCAACCCTCTCAGAACAAAGCCATTTCTGTTGGTGAAATTTTCAGAAGGAACAATAAACTTTTGCATGTCGTTCATTATATTGATATCCAGTGTTCCAGGTATAGGTTTGACTCTGAGGCTTGTGTTTGTGAGCATTTTAATTACTAAGACACGTTATAACTTATGTCCAAGAACATCTGTCTCAGCTTCTGTATACCCACTATAGGGACTTCTGATTCATTGGCAACTGTGAGTTTTACCCCATACATCAAATTCAACTGGTCACTTCAACCTATTTTAGGAAAACTGTGGTTACTTCTGAACTAGTACCCACAAGGCATTCTACATCTGTACTGTTCATAAGTTTTTGGTGCCTATCTGAACGAGTACTCGCCAAAGGCTTTGTTTTGAAGCTTTCCATTTTAGCTTATGGATAACCATCTGGCTTTTCACATTTGGCTTTAGGACTTTCTTCATTTTGTTCCTGTTAAGCCATTTTCTACTAATATTTTATCTATCTATCTATCTATCTATCTATCTATCTATCTATCTATCAAATTTGTCACCGCCCATCTCCTCCGAAAGGAGGGACTCTGCCCAAGCTATGCACAGTTACAACTCAAAATCCTGTCCTGGGAGGTCACTGGCAAGCCTGTGTGAAATGGGCACAAAAAACACCCTGAAAATTTCCTCTTGCTTCACAACCACATATCCAGTTGTACTTAAGGGATGAAGAGTTGAGGCTCTGGTTTGCATGACCACATGCCTTAGTCTTCTTTCTGTTAGAGCCTTGGGCTATATGAGAAGATGCTTCCTCCTCTTCTGCTCAATCACCTGTAAACTTAACCAACTGTGAAAAATAATTTGAGAGTGCTCCTTCACTGGCATATACCCCCTATGGTGAAATAGATCTTCTTGAATGAATGAATGAATGAATGAATGAATGAATGAATGAATGAATGAAAAACTGCCTCCTCCATATCTGGAAGTCTTTGTGATGCCCTCTTTTAAAGCTTGGATAATTTATTTTTAAAGTCATAAAATACCATAGTATGGATGCCCCAGTCTCTTGTTTTTGATCACAGAACTCTTAACTTGTCTCCATATGAGTAATTTGTTGCCATAGGAAACTTGGGCATCAATGACAGCATTAGCCATGTACAGTTTCTTAATATAATTGTTTATACTTGTCTTGATGTTCTAGCATTTTCTAAGATCTTCCTTTTACAGTACTTGCATTTTATCTTGTTTGTGATGTCAAATTGTAAAATAAAGCTAGAAGTTTATTTAAATGTTAAAACTATTTTTTTTTCTGGTAATAAACCACACTGTTCACAGGACTCTCTATTCTAAAGCACCCAATTTTTCAGAAACATAGAATCTATGTCTCCCCATCAGAAGCCTTCATTCAGGAGCAGATAGCTGTTGTTCTCTACCTTGACAGCTATCTTAGTACCTTCTCCACCCCAAAATCCACAAATTCATTGTTGTCCATCTTCTCTCTGAAATTTTTCACACCAAGTAGCATTGATTTACAGAAGTTCAAGAACAAAATACCCCAAGACTCATTTTTCCAATGAATCTCTTTTACAAATCAGCCAACCAAACATAATTAAAGGGAACTGCACCCTTTTAGAAATATATGCGTAATGCGTACGCTTTGGTTAGATATCCCATCTTCATTTAGTATTTAACAATGATTCAGATTTTAAAACAATTGGCCAGAACATTTTTTAGAAGTTAGCATATTTTTAGATCAGAAATCTACACTTTTATCATAAAATTATTCAACATAAATTATGTATTATTTCGTTTTTTTTTCACATAATTCCCTATAAAATCCATTCATTGCAGGAATAATGTATCACATCATTCAACAAGGAACCATATATGGCCTCAGTTTTTGACCTTAAGCACGTATCTTACATGGCAAAACAATTAGTTAAGTATCTCCTTTAATAACTTTTTTTTGCCTTTGAATTTGAAAGAAAACATTAGCTATCATTTTGAAACTTATTCACTCAAACTTTTCATTTTATTAATTTCTGTCGAATCATGCATTTACATTTCCTAACAAACCAATTTGGCAGCAGTTCCAATTCTTTTGCAATTCATGAGTGATAACCTATAGTGCTGCTAGGTCTTCTAATGGGAAATAAAGAACTGCCAGATTTAATAAAAAGTAAGCAGTTAATATAAAGTTTATCTTTTGAACAAACTCATTTAAAGTATATATTGATATGTTTGAGAAAATGGGGACACGTTAGGTAAAAAATTGAAGAAGCATGACACAGGAAAAAGGGGGAGGACTGGCTGTAATGCTCAGATTATGCATGGAAAATAGGAAAGGGGCACAATGAAACATACAAACCCCACTCACAATTCATCTAACATGCCAGGGTTCAAAAGACTATCCCATTCTCTTCTTCTGGAACTTATGAAATTATGTGCAGAAAGGTTTATGTGCTAGTTATATCAAACTTACAGCCAAGTTGATTGGCTGGGGTTAACTCAAGTTATTCATCTATGACATCACTGTGTGCACAAAATGCACAATATATTTTCCACTTGCTTACACCAATGAGCTTCCCTTTTGGGACACATTTGGAATGTTGAGAACGGTGAGCACTCTTACCAGAATGCTACCTGCCACCCAATCCCTCCTTCTCTCTCACGTACAAAACACTCCTTACTACCTCTATCTGCTTTTGTCCTTTGTTTAGGTCAGGTGAGCCCATTTTTGAACTAAGAACTAGACCACCTGTCATTTTGATTTGGGAAGAAAACCAGTGGGACCCTTTCCATGCTCAGAGTTACTCGTGAAAATAACTGGGGGTTGGACAACAATTTTGCTGTCCGTCAGCTTCCTCCCTTTTAAAATTAAAGTATTTTCAACCTAAAAATCCAGGTGGCATATTATTGCCCCTGGACACCATGTTGTCCACCATGAATATTTAACCATGAGGGTTAAATATTCAACATCAGAATGTAAGTTTTATTGAGAGATCAACTCAGAAATTAAGCAACTAAAAAGAAATAGAAACTGAACCAGGATTTTACTCCTCTCCTGACAGGTCAAAAGGTTTGAGGTCAGGGTAAAAATAATGAACATAATTATAGCTGAGAATAGAGTAGAGGAAAAGATAATGAAAGAAGGAAGAACAACAGAACTAAACTTAGAATATTGTGCAATAAAAAGGGCAGAATAGTGGCCTGCAGTAAATTCAGATAGGAAAAGGTAAAATGGGAAATCTGGAACTGCTTTATAAATACTATCTGCATTTCAGAAATAGTACGGAATATGTTTAACTGAATGCATTGTCTTTTCTCCTCTTATGAATGGTTGGTTAAAGATTATTACATCTTTCAGATGTAATGCCATTCTACATTATTCTAACAGATGCTGGTAGAGGAAAAGTAAAGGTGGTCAAAAGCAAATGGTGCTGATTACAAATGCTTAGAACAAAGTTCCTCTTTGCCCAAAGCACTTTAGCTAGATTTATCTGATTGTTATACTATCATGTCAGGCCCTATCAACACAGAGACACCAGAGCAGAAAAGATTTTTGGTACTCTCCACAATTATAAGTTTACAGTCCCTAAATCACAGGAAGTTGTCTGCTACATACTGGGATCCTCTAGTGATGTGGTGCCCATTTGATCTTTCCCTAGGGTAGCTATGTAAGGGGCTGGCTTAGGGCAAAACACAGGCTTTTAACCTCAACCCTTTGAAGAATGTTTATGTCAGAGCAAAATAGAATAACCCTCTGTCTTCAAGGATGCATAATGGCTTTCTAGGTTTGGCTGCTGAGTTGAAAATGGATTTTAATTTGTTTATGAGTACTGGGATACAAGCCTGATCAATATTGGATAGAACTCAGTAGTATGATGCAGTAAATCTGAAGAAATGTCAATGAACCAAGAAATTATTCTGGATCAGCAAAAATAAAATATGAACACTATTTGGTGAATGGGCACAAATCTTTAGCAGTATAAAGTATAAAAGACCACAAACATCGTTTTTTAAAATCAGTGAAACTATACTGACTTCAGAATAACTAAACATAAGTGTTGTTGCTAGTGCTTTTTAAACACATCTCAGCACCTTGGTTTATATCAAGAGTAGCCAATCTTTTTGTAGCATGGAGCTTCATTCAATTTTGGTGGAGCTGAGGGACATCATGGGCAAAGTGTATCAGGCTGCATCATATATATGGCCAGGGCCAAGTTTTTCCATTTATCTGGTTAGTTAGTTACTAGTTTTGTGGGTATGGTTTTGTTTCTAAACAGTATGAAATCTTTTTTAGGGATTATACCATAGTTTTTGTATTTTTCAACAACCATGCTGCTAAAATTCAGCAGTGTGATCAGAAGGATTGCATGAGGTCCTGCTCTATTATATCAATGGCTCCCTCCAAGCAATCCTGTATACTGGACAAAGGTCTGTTGTGGCGTCTGCCGTTTGGAACAGCATACTCCCCAAGATTTGAATGTCCCTGTCCCTGTTGGCTTTTCCATTTTTAAGTTGGGCAGCCACAGAAATCTCTCTCCCTCTCCCTCTCCCCCCTTCTCCTTTGAGTTCTCTTACAAATCAATCTTTTTGCCTACACAGAGGAAGACTGTTCTTCATAAACCACACAAGATCATTTCTGTATCTCATTTTAGACTTTACTCCCATAAATCCTTGGGCATATCAAGTTGCACAAATATGAAAACTGAAGTTGAACATGTTAGCTAGAAGAAAAGCAGAGTTTGGGAAGCCCCTAGCCATGGTTTTATTGTGCAATCATCATATCTTAATTCACAACATTCACCATCTAATATTTATAACATTCTCACGTTTTCTTTCTGCTTTCATCTTTTTTTCTTTCCACAGACAAGAAATTGTTAAGTAGAAAAAAGATAGGACAGTGCTCAGTGAATTTTTACGTTTGCAGTAGGAGCTCTCCATCTGAAAATACACTGGAAAAAAAGAAACATTCTCCTTTGTTGATGCTGGATCATTATTTTCTTTCTGAAATACATGGAATATTATATTTATGGTCCAGAAATATTTGTATAACTAATTTTAGATTAGTAATATAACCAAGCACGTACATTGTCATTCATGCAATTTAAATATTTTTTCTATGTAATTCATGCAGATTTATAAACAACATTATAGCTGTACTGATTAAATATGATGCAGCACTTCTATAAATGCATTCCAAAATATATTCCCATAAACTGAACTTTCAAGCAGTGCTTGGAAAGCATGAATCAGTACTAATTGCTTCACATTTAGCAGATGAAAAAAAAAATCACAGCATGGGCAAAGTTCTGCAATGAACATCTGTGTAGGTCCCAGTGTGATGTTAGCTTAGTCACCCAAACAATTCCAAAAGGCAGGAACTGTAAAATGAATATGAAAAGTCAACATGAAGGGAAGCAGTAGCTTTTTCATACCTACCCAAAACGTTGTATGCATGCATAAAATGCAGATCATAGTATTTTCCAGAATGTAAAACAAAATATAAGCAATCTGGTGATCTGTCCATGCAAACTAGATCATAAGCACAGTTGCTGTTTCACTTAGCAACTGCTTCGCTTAACAACTGAATTGCTGGTCCCAATTATGGTCACTAAATGAGGACTACCTGTAATTGTACATTTGCCTGACCCAGCATTTCTCGAAGTATGGGTTACAACCCCCAGGAAGCTTACTGGACAATGGAAAGTCAGCACAGAGAGTGTTTTCCTCACAATCCTTTCTGAGCAGTCTTACTATTTAATAGAAAAGTCTGCTAAAATGTGAAGCAGTGCAACATTCCAGAACTTTTATGGAGCCTGAATATGTAAAATAACAACAACCAAATTTGCCTTTTAATCATGCTTTGAGGGCACAAAGGTTCTGTTCAAAGCTCTGACCATTTGACCATCTATCCAAAGCTCTGATATTTACTATGCAGAGGGGAAGGAAGGTGAGGGCTGTTAACTGTTATCTCAGGGCAGCTAAATTTTGGGGAGAGAGGCCAAAAGCAACTTACAGCCTGGCATTGTTTTGCAAGTGGTTTAAGGCAAGATGATTTAAAGCAAAGAAACACTCTCTCCTTGTCCTGTTTTTAGTGATTGTGAGTAGATGTTTTCAGAATGAAATCCAGATTTCAGGAATGATGCACAAGTAAGCTCATCTTTTCTGTTTAAAAATAAGGGTTAAATATTTTTTGCTTATTTTCTGTTCTTTTATTTTATAAAGTTGTAAGCTTTTATCATTGTTTTATTTGATATACAGATCAAAATACAATTAAAATAAATAGTACATTTATTTCTTCCTAACCTTAACCACAATGAAATTCATTGGAGAGAGTCTTTCAAATTCATTTTGTCATTTTATGGGGCATTACGAAGTTTGAAAAACCCTTGCTTCAGAATAATTTATATTTTTCTGCTTTGCATAGAATAGAACAGAACAGAACAGAACACTTTATTGGCCAAGTATGATTAGACATACAAGGAATTTGACTTCGGTGCAACAGCTCTCAATATATTTACATAACATAAAAAATAAACAATAGTAAAGTAATAATGTTATTTACTAAAACTATACAATCAAGAAAGAAAAAAAAATTGAAGGAAAATAATACTACAGCTATCAACCAACACACACTCATATTTAACAGGAGAATTAAGGGACAGCATACTGCATCTGTTGTCTAACATACGTTCACATTTAACAGAGCATTACCGGCCACATCTTAGCAGTCATGTCTTACCATACATTGTCAATCATTATATCAGGCTACATTAATCAGGAGTTCAACAGAGCAATGGCACGAGGGAAAAAACTGTTTCGATGTCTAGATGTTTTGACATACGGTACTCTGTAGTGCCGTCCTGATGGTAGAAGTTGAAACCGTTTATGTCCAGGATGCGAAGGGTCTGCAGATACCTTCTCCGCCCTCCTTTTGACCCTTGCAATATACAGGTCTTCTATAGAAGGCAGGCGGATTGCAATAATTCTTTCTGCAGACTTAACTATCCGTTGAAGTCTATATCTGTCCTGTTTGGTTGCGGAACCAAACCAGACAGTTATAGAAGAACAGATAACAGACTCAATAATTCCTCTGTAAAACTATACCAAAAGCTCCTGAGATAGATTAAACTTCCTAAGTTGACGCAGGAAGAACATCCTTTGTTGTGCCTTTTTGATGACAGTTCTGATGTTAAGCGTCCATTTCAGGTCTTGAGAAATTATGGAGCCCAAAAACTTAAAGGACTCTACTACTAATACTGGGCTATCAAATATGGTAAGAAGAGGGGAGTTAGAAGGATTCTTTCTAAAATCCACAGCCATCTCTACAGTTTTGAGCATATTCAGTTTCAGGTTGTTATAACTACACCGCAGGGCCAGTTGTTGTACCTCCCGTCTATATGCTGACTCATCCCCATTCCAAATGAGACCAATAACAGCTGTATCATCTGCAAATTTCAGAACTTTAACAGAAGAATCTTTTGAAGTGCAGTCATTGGTATAGAGGGAGAAAAGCAACGGGGAGTGCACACATCCCTGAGGGGCACCTGTGCTAATTGACCGAATACTGGATATAGTTTTGCCTAACCTCACATGCTGTTTCCTATCTGTTAGAAGACTGATTATCCACCTACAGGTAAGGTCAGGCACAGTAAGCTGGACCAATTTGTTATAAAGAATTCCTGGAATAATAATATTGAACGCTGAGCTAAAGTCCACAAAAAGGATTTGTACATAAGACTCCGGAGATTCAAGATGTTGCAGAATATAATGTAGAGCCATGCTGACAGCATCATCTGCTGACCTGTTTCCTCTATAAGCAAACTGCAGTGGATCTAGCAGAGGATCCGTGGTAGCTTTCAGATGAGCCAGCCCTAACCTCTCAAAGGTCTTCTTAACTACAGACATCAATGCAACAGGTCTGCAGTCATTCGACTCACTGATGGAAGATTTCTTAGGAACTGGAATAACTGTAGAGCTTTAAAACAAGAAGGAACATAACACATCTCCAACGATTTATTACAAATATGTGTAAAAATAGGGGCCAGTTGTTCCGCACAAGCTCTCAGACAGGAGGGAGTCACACCATCTGGGCCTGGAGCTTTGCATGTATTTCATCTGGTGTTAAGAATTCTTACATAGTTAGATTTTTTGTTAAACTAGGTAAATTATTAAAAGGGAGTCAGCAGACTATACTCTGATTAGGTCTATGTATGGAAGGGAAGGTGCAGAAAATTCTATATGTGCAAATAGGATTTCAGGATAAACATATCTGATACTACCCAGAGTATAACACAGAGCTTCCAAAAGCAGCATTTGTAGTATTGGTAGTCCTCTGCCTCTACTGATCCCAACAAAGAAGTGTGGGAATAGCCTTGAAACCAATGATTGAGTTATGGGAATAACTCTTACGAGATATATTATCTTTTTAAGTAGTAATAAGTCCACCCTCAACCATGGAAACCTATGGGATGATTTGTGCTGGTCACTCTTATTGAACTTGGTTTAGCATTGTGGGAATGTATGAAGGGCGATCCATATGTAAAAACTTTGTTGAACTCCTGGAGGAAAGTCAGGATATTAAACTGAAATATATAACTATATGTAATGTAATAATGGAATACTACAGTTTAAGCATTTCATAGAATAACCCACATTTGTTCACACCAACAGGTTGTAATTTCAAGGAAAAAAAAATCTAATAACTATGTTTGAGCTAGTCACTTGATTTGTACAGTTGAAAATTGGGGTGTATAGTTCAGTAGCAATACTCTTTGATGAAGCACTTCATTTCATGGAGGCAGGTCATTCTCAAGGTGCATCATCTGCATTAACAACTTATTGGGGCAGGGCATGTATAACTTAATTGGTCACCTTGCTTAAGGAAAGGGGCTTTAATGTGAAATATGTACGGCACGCTGTTAGAACCAGTTGTTTAGTTAGACAGTTTGAAATAACATTCCTCCCCCCAGCAGAGTATAGCTTTGTCTCAGTGAGGCACTTTGAGGGGTGGTGATTTGTTTAAAGCTTTGGGGAATGGAAACACCCTCCTAAAGATCTTTGCATAGCCTTAGTTGAAGTCATTTTGTATTATGGCTAGCTATCGGGGTCTTATGCTCAGTAAATAATGAAGACTAAAATGTTGATGTTATCTTTTGGGGGCACATAAACATACAAACCATAAAACTTGAGTCCAAGGTCCAGAATAACCCAGTAAGTTATTATATAAAATAACTTTGCGGTTTTGCTTATTTTCTTACTATAAGGATGTCAAAATCAGATGTTTTCCCATGCTGACACATAATTCAGATAAGCCTACTGCAGTTTTGCAAGATCTTGTCTAAATAGACCACTGTCTTATTTCTCTTCTCTCAGCAACATTTACTCTGCATGCTGGTGCCCTATTTAAGGGTTGTCCTGGCTGAGAAGCCCCAGATCCTTCAGTCAACAGCAAACTAGGTCAGATGACTAAAAACAAGCATACTCAATTATTAGTAAAGTCAGACATTGGGTCAAGGACATTGGGTCAAGGATGATCAAGTTGAAAAAGGACTTCCTACAAAGAGATAGAAATGAGGACAGGGTCCAGTGCCATTATAGAGGAATTTTTCTAGCTTTGGCTGCTAGAAACTGAGGGTTTATGAAAGTAGAACTCTGGATTATTCCCAAGCCTCACTGCCAGTCACCTGGAAAGTAAAGTTTAGGCTTGTTCCTTAGTTGAGCACTGTGTTTTTCAGTTTTGACTATCTCTTATCTGTTCTCCCTGAGGGTAGGTGATGCTACTCCCTGCAGTTCTCAGCCAATCAGTCAAATCTTTATTTCAGTCACAGACCAGCATAAAATACAATCAAGAAAAATTACACCCATTTTCAATAGTAATACTGACTCTTATAAGAGATAAAAGATAGCCAAAAGCTAGGATTGCTAATGTAATACTGTAATATTAAAACACTAAAGTATCTATAAAAATTCTTAATACGAAGACTATGAACTAAAGGGGGAGGGGCTCTGAAGGCCACAAAAAGGATATTAAAAAGAGATTAAATGATTTAAAAAGAGGGATTCTCTGTTTACCCATGCCAAGTACCCTTAATTATCTATTTGTGAATTTGAATTGCTGTGGAGTCCTTGGTGCTCTCTGAACCTGGTGGCTTTCTTGCAGATGCTTCATTGCCTGACTAGGCAACATCTTCAGTATGAGAAGGGAGTGGGTTTGCTCTCCGTTTATGTACAGTGGCTTGCCCTGCCTGTGTTGGTGGGGGTGTTGTTCTCCCCTAGGTAGTTCCTTGATTAGGCTGTTAATTTGCTGCTTGATTGTTTGAGTTGGTAGTTCCTTGATTAGGGTATTGTATACTGCTTGATTGTTCATCTGGTGTTAATCCTGGTGTTAATCTTTGCTATCTGGGTGTTGATTGCTGGCAAGGAGGTGTTCTGGTCTCTTTGTTTCCTTTTTAGCTTTTTGTTGTCTCTTTTGAATGGTATGTAAGTGTCATTTACCTTTATGTGCCTGTTGATGGCTAACTTGTCTGAGTGCCAAGCTTCCAGGAATTCCCTATCATTTCTGGATTTGGCTTGGTCTAGGACGCTCACAGTTTTCCAGTTGAAAGTATGGTTGAGTCTGTCCATGTATTGTGAGATTAAGGAGTTTTCATCGTGTCTTCTGACTGCTAGTTGGTGTACATGGATTCACTCTGCTAGTCTTCTGCCTGTCTGTCCTACATAGTGGCTGTTACAGTCCTTACACTGTATGTTGTAGATGACTCCTGTTCTCATACACAAACTGTGTATATCCATTAGCTACATGTAGCAGTAGTGATGTGTCTCTCATATCATTCAGAACAATTACGCAGCTATAATGGATACAGTCACACACTAATTCTCATTCTAGAAGTCTGTATGTATCAGTGCTTAGCTGATGCTGCCTTTCTATCCTGAGATATCCTAAACCCATGCAAGTATACTTTTTCTTGTAAAGTAATTATTAGTAGAAAACAGCAGCATTGTGTATAGGAAACGCTACCCATAAAAGTTTGAGATTATTATTGCTCACATCAAACATCATATGTTTTATCTTGTTTTGTTAATCTCAAGAAGACCAAGAACTATTACATAATACAGCCAAAACCCTGATTAAAATGGGTTTAAACCAACCCTACTTTCAGAGGTGTTGGTTAGACTACTCTCTTACTGATTACCTTGATTCAAAATAGTAGCCATGACTGGATGGGTCAAGGAAAGACCTATTATTGCCTCCTTTAAACAAGATGAACTACACCATTGTCACAAGGAAATACCAATTTAACCATAGATAAGACTAGCATGGTCTTGATTTAGTAAGCTAGAGAGAACATCATCTTCATGATCTACAAGCTGAAAAGAATCAAAACTAACTGAAAGTCCAGTTGCACCAATATTGCTGGCTAAATGAAGGTGTAGCTGAGAAATTATCCACTGCAAAAGTTAAAACAAATTGTTCACAGCAGGTCTCTGACTCTTCCTTTCCAGCATTCTGGGAAGAAGGTCTTACAGAATAGAAAAACTCTTCATTGGATCTCCAGTAGAATATAGACTAGGTCTGTGTCTGGTCTAAAAAATGTCAACTTTTCTGCACTGACTTGTAAGTTCTTATATCACCTGCTTCATTGCATTCAGCTGGCTATTTAAACTGTGTAATTAACCTTGTTCTGCCAGAGCCAGTACTTTTAAGCAGTAGGGCATAGGTAATATTTGGGGTCTCCTTTCTCTTTCTGTATTTTAAAACATAAAAATAGTTTTTGACTTGCCCTAATATCAGAATGTATGTGATATATAGCCCAAGTATTTGTCACACAGTAATAGAGGTTAAGTATTTAAAGGCAAATATTTAATAATTGTGGAATGCTTATAAATGCAGTAAAAACTCTCCTGGCAGCGGCTAGATTACATGATAACCAATGTTAATAATGAAAGAAAAATCTTAAGAGTTTTATGTGTGGTTAAAGCAAGCCCAGATCTTGACAAAGAGTTTCCAGTAAATACAGTTTCATTATTAAGACAACTTAATAATTATTGCCCTACTCTATGACTATCTGAACTTCATAGATAAAATAAGTGATACCAGAGCTAGGTTAGAAAAGGTGAGGCATACTGCACAAACATGTACAGTATGGACAAGATAAGAAAGTCAAGCCAGTTGAAAAAGGGTAGATGTATAGTGGGGAAAATGATAGCAGAGATCCTCCTGTGAAGAGAGCAACAGGAAGTAGGGCATTGGGTCTTAACAAATCTTCCTTATGATATTGTCTTAATAACACTCTAAAGCAAACTGAGGGCTTGATATAAATAGGCAATAACTGCACTGTGGTCAGTTCCATCCTCTTTTTGGAACTATTTGCAGAACTCTTTGGAAAATGCTTGGTCTCTAAGACACTGTAGATTTCACTTTTTCATGGAAGCATCTTTAGTAATACAAATATACGCTTAACATTTCTTTGGTTGGGTAAGTAATGAAAATCTTTCAAATCAATCATTCTATTTTGGCAGTTTAGGAACTGAGATAGGGAGGTTACAATAAACTTGTGGTTGTTCCATCTGTGGGAGTTCTGGTGGATTTCTAGGAGGAGTTGCTTTTTCTGGAGCAAATTATGGTGGTTGGCCGTAGCAACTGCTTCTGGATGCCCTATGGACGTTGTGGGACAGGCTGCTGGAAAGCCAATGTGGCCAGCCATTTTAACCCCCTGATTTTCATGGAGGATTTGCAGATGCTGGAAACTGTCCACCTTGACTGCAATGTCATTTAGCCCTTGTAGTATAAAGATCAGAGTTTCTACAGACAAAAGGAAGATCTCATGGAAAGGTTGAATAATGTAGCTGTAGGGTGTGCAGGAGGCTTGTTCCAACAGGTTATCTCTGCTACCTCCCTGCTCTGGGGAGTGACTTGGGCTGAAGCTTTGGAGGGTTGGGGAGGAGTCCAGGCTTGTTATTGTTTTTTCAGGGTGAAGGGGGTCCTGAAGCTGTAGATCTGTTACGTTTTTTGTCCTCTCTGCGGTGAGAAGGTAGAAGTCAATCCTCATCTGTTTCTGTGCTTTGTTGGATTTATGGGCCCCAGTATCATTACTGAGGCTGGTCCGGGTTCTTTTCTTGCCTTGGGATGGCAGTTTTGGGCCATAGGGCTAAGCCAGAAGGGGTGAGGCCAGTCACAGTTCAGGAGCTTAGTTCAGGAGCTGCTAGTTGTCGCCATCATGGCTCCTCCCCCGCAATACAAATAAAGTCTTTATTGATGGCTGTGATGTTTGAGGAGAAGCTCTCAAAATAGTAATCATGGTTCAGGGTAATTTCATATTCACACACATAAGCCCCCCCCCCCCCCCAATTTAATAGAGTTTGATATAAAAGTTGTTGTATTTCATCACAGGGTGGAAAGCTTAATACATGTGTTTGTGTGGTACTTCACATAGTTGTACTAATCCTAAGAGATATTGTAAGCATTTGTCCTTTATGGCTTTTGTGTCTTGTGAGCTAGTTCAAGACAGAATGTTGTTATTGGATCAATTAATATAATTAAATAACTGGGGAGAGTGCTTTTGAGTTGCTACATAAGTATCCTTTACCAAAAAGTGCAGGGTAGTAGTATGTTAAGTTTGACATCTAGTTATAGGTTAGTTTGCTTCAGAACCCCTTCTCGTAGTATAAGATTCACCTATTAATTACAAAATAGTAAGCCTATAATATTTATTTATAAATTGTTAAAAGATATTAAATTAGATGTTTGAGAAGCATGGAATAAGAAATCCAGTGTCTAGTGTGTGAATATAAAGGGAAGACTATTTTGGAATCACTGTCATATCTTTATATAGATTTAAATTCAGTTAATTTAATAGAAGATATTTTACACTTGTTGGTTATACTTTTTAGGACGAAATTTATGGGTTCAGCTAATTCTTTAGATGTAATGCTCAGCATGCAACTCTGATTCATATGCTGAGGTCTGCTGCTCTTGTATCTTCCTTTTGGACAAAAGTTGTTTCACATATTATTTTTGTTCTGCAACACTCAGATTTTTATAGATGTGTGGATTATTTTGAAAATTAGCAGAAGGGCAGTGGAAATACTGTAGGTATTGCATGATACAACATGGGAAGGATATCTATCCTGTCTCAATTATGCAATGGTCTTATTTTTATATTTAAACAATATTGCTGCAAATCTTGGTTGGAGGGCTGTTGAGCAATTAGGTCTGTATATATGGCTTTATTAATTTTCCATTTTTTTCTTATTGACAACCAAACCAACCTAAATGTATAAAATACCTTGGATACATAAGTAGCTTTGATTAGTATATGAAAAATGTACCTTCCCCCCCCCCTTTTTGCAAATAAAGTACTTCAAAAATTTGACTGCTCTGTCTTAGAAGTTGTCTCAACTTCCTTTGCTGCTTCTTTGTTCAACCCCAATGATCAAGAACTTAAAGCTTCAGACTAATGAAGTGGAAAAGAGCATCCAGGGCAAAATAGGTTGCCTCAGGAATTGTCAATCCCAGAATTGCTACTGGGAATGCACTATTTAAATATCTTTTTTCTTGCAGCTAATTTCTGCCTTCTTCATTTGAATATTCACATGAATAATACCATATTCCCCACATTTTGGAAATAGAAATCCCTCTTTCACCTCCACTTAGAAGACCCATATTTCATCAGCACTTTCAAATGGCAGCTTGGGAATTGGAGCGTGACAAAACAGTGATGAGGTGTTTGGGTGGAAAAACATGTGCATAGGTCATTCAATAGTCTTCCATCAGACAGGAATAAAAAAAAATCCAATAAACAATTTGGATTAAACATCTTTTGAGTCTCTAGGTGTTTTGTAAAGATGATATTGATATTTACCATCAGACACCCAGGTATTCAGTCATATGGTGACAGTTATACATATGCTAACTAGCAGTAACAATACCAAGCAGTCTGTTCCCTAGAGAGGTATTGATTCTGACTTGGTTTTGAGAGTTTTATAAAGATATCCTAGGAACTTTTCTTTTTCGTTCTGTAAATGATCTGTGCAGAAGGAACAAACATGCAGAGCTGGGCAGTGCAATGCTTTCAGTTTTATTGATGTGCTTGTAAAACCTTAGGCCCAGGAGGCTAGTTTAAAAGAAATATTGATTTTTTTTTCCTGGAAGGTTATTGAAGTCTTAAATGCTTAACTACATTCTATCCATTCAATTATATTGAAATCACCAGTCTTAACAATTAGCCAAGTTGGTATTATTAACTGTTGAGAAAGATTTATGCTGAATCCATTACCCTGCCCATCAGAAAACATCAATAATATATTTTGTTGCAAATGTTAAGTGAGGAGGCCATACCCATTAATTTGACACTTTAGCTAACACACTCAGAAAGTATCCCATTCAGCCAAGTCAGCAGTCCTAAGCACTCTTCAAAGCAACATGAGACATTCTCAAATATATTTGATTCTACATTTATTTCATAAGGGGAACCTATTAATTTGTAAGCTTTATTTTTGAGTAAATATGCTTAATACTCTTCATGTGACTTGAATGAGAATTGACTTGTTCAGGACCAATGATTTCAGATAGTTGTGATTATATGCAAGTAAAGAAAGAGGCAACATATTCAATATTGGATCAGGTACTGAAATGTGGACCTTGGGTTTTATTAAATTAATTAAGTGAAAAGCAGGTATTGATTTCATTAGAGTTTGGGTTGACTCCTGTCAAAAGTGTCAGTGAATAAAATTGTCAGTTTCTAGCAGTGAGGATAATTAAGAACTGGAATTTTTTGCCAGGACAGATTACCAACTCTTAATATGGCTTATTGAATTATTAAATCAGCATTCAAAGTAATATAAGAATTAGATTTGGAAACGTCTTATTTCTTGGCAACACTGAGATGTATATGTAAGCAAACAATTATTTTAATTATCAACAGATAGTCAAGAGGAGTACACATTAAGAAAATCATGGTAGTAAAGTATCTGTTTAATCCCTGCACTGTATAGTAATATGCTCTTTGATAGTAATTGTGGCACTTTTCCATTTTTTTGGACTCCACTTTCCATCAGCCCCAGCCAGCAATTAAATATTATTAGGTTTCTACATAAAAATTCTAGTGTATTCATCCAATCTCCCACTTGATGCAAGAAACTGCAGAGTAAGAGCATCCTTTTTAGAAGGTTATTCAGCTTATGCTTAGATAAAAGTAAACCAAAATTTGCTTCCTGGAGGGGAAAAAAAGGAATAAGTCTTTGCCTTTTGTGTGTGTGATAACTTTCACATATTTGAAAAATATGTGAAAGTTATGCCTCCCTTCAGCCTTTTGGTTTTTTGGGCTAAATATATCCAGTTCCTGGGGCTTGTCTTCATAGAGCTCGCCCCTCCCCCCCAATATACCTGTGAGTTGTTCTTCTTTAAAAAAAAATCATTTTAATTTCATCTTTGTTGTCAAGGGTGATGCTTAGAACTAGATATAGTCCTCATCTTACACAGCTTAAATGTCTTACACAGAGTAAACTGAAAGTGTTCATCAAGCTGTGAGGGCGGCTTGCTTCCATGGTTGTTGCTTCTGTTCCTACACACTGCATTCCTTTCTAGTTACTCTTACATCCATGTCCTGCTCAGGCATTCAGCTGAACAAGAGGAGGCTTCAAATAAGGTAGAAAATGGGGCAGTGCACACAGGGGTCCATCTATTTGTTTTCCTGTGCTTCACTTGTTCAGCCAAGAGCTGTACTCACAGTTACATGAGCAACTATTTGCATAGTTGGGAGGCTATTTTATTAGGGGTCTGGATCAAGCAAAGAAGTGTACTTGAGTTCAAGCAGACACGAGGACAAGTGTCCTTCAGAACACCCATCTTAATATATGGGATTCAGAAGAGTAGGGGGAAGGCGTGCAGGTACGGCCTCATTATCCTACCCAGCTTCTGTTCATGTTCTGTTCATGTTTCAGATGAGCACCTACTATGCGGTTCAGTGTTATGTCAATCAGCACTATGTGGCCACAAAATTCACTTAGTTTTGATCAGTCTTTTTTCTTCCAGACTTAAAATTTGTTATATTTTTGCCAACTTCCTACAGATCTTCAGTGGATTATTAGTCTCTTGGCAAGCAATGCTCCATTTATCATTGCAGAGTGACTTTGCATAGAGTTTTCTGGCTAAGACAGCTTTCTGGTCCCTGATGCTACTTAGGGATTTTTGGGGGTGGGGAGTGGTAGTGAATTTGGATTGCTAGGTATTCATATCAAACTTTCAGGAAGCTCCTTGAGGCTTTTTGAGAACACAAAGTTAAGATTCAAAGCCTGAATTGTTTTCAGGAAGGATCAAGAAGGCCAATAAATTAGGTCAGTTTTAGCAGTATATTTCTTATGAATTCTGGTGCTAAAGTAATAGAATTTTTCTGTAACATAAAGCTTATTTCCTATTTGATTATCACAGGTTTATTGTTTAATCTCAAGGTACTGTAAGAAGCATTAAAAAACAACAACCAAAAGCTATATAATCGTAGCTTGCTTTGGTAAGCCCGAAGTGAGATCCAGATACAAATTATTTGAACTGTGCATTTCCAAGCTACCCTGATAAGGATGGAGTTGCCTTCTATTAGGGGAGGATAAATCATTCAGGAGAAATCTCAAGTTGGTTTAGGTTAAGTCATGAAGACAGTAGATTTGCTGTCAGAGAAAGAAGGGCTTATCACTAAAAGGGGGTTGTGAATTGCAAAATAAAGCAGCAGTTCTTCTTGAAAAAACCTTGGAAAGAGAGAAAAATAAAAAAGTTTTAAAGCATGCCCTCAGTCTTTGAGGTTGAACTGAAGCATCCTTCTTTTTCTTCTAGTAAGATATTCACTACAGGACAGTTATTTCCTCAGGGAACACACCAAATACATAAGTAGAACTTATACTTTGAAGAGTAATCAATTCATTTTGCGTTTTCTCCTCAATGATATATGAAGACCATATAGTAATAAGTTGATTTAGAATGGTATATTTCTGTTTTATTGTCATGTGTTGTTACTGATACCATATTCTCAAAAATGTTTGTGCTTCTTCACCTTGCTAGACAATCTTAATGACATCTTGTCATTGGAATAGAAGTTTGGACTAGAAGTACTTCAACATGCTCCATATAAATCACCCTATTTTTGTGCCTTCTTGCTGCTATTGCAGGATGCAACCCATATCTTCTGTTTCATTGTTCTCCCAGCATTGCCAGCTAAAATTCAACAAATTACTTGATATTATCTAAATTATGGTGAATATTTAGCTGTTTTACCCTATTGAAAAATAAAAAGAATAATGATGTTTATGCTGCTACTAATAGATGCTTGTACTCCTTATGTCAAATAAGCTTAATACTTATATATTTTATTTATTTATTTTCCTATCTTGTATACCCATTGAGAATTGTGAGATTTTGGCAGGATATAAATTCAATAAGCAAACACATAAACAAATCTTAATAGCACTTAAGACTGCTTTCTATAACTGATACGTGTCACTCACAACCAAAGCAATGTAGGTGCCTATGTATTATTTGAGAAGTCATTACTTGCACTGTAATAAATTATGAACTTCGTCGAGTAAACTGCAGGGACAAGTCCAGGCAGTCGCCGGGACTCAAAACTTACTCAAAGGCACCAAACTACCACCACTACCCTTGGTTTTAAAAATGAATAAAAGTTAAGCAGGGATCAGAGACAAAATTATGTTTCTAGACTATGCCTTGTGTGGAAACTTCAAATATTAGTAGTAAAATACTAAAAATCCTACAGTATTGTTAAAATTTGTGACTCGACCATCCTCTGATTCTCATTTCCTTTCCTTACATTTCATTCAGTTCCAAGTGTCTGTGGGCAGCTCACAACACTAAAACAATATAAAAACAGTACAACAAGATAAACAACAGCAAAACGAGACTCAGATTTTAAAAAAGGAAGAATAGCAAGTGGCAAACCCCAAAACATCCCACCAGCAATTGGCATCCAAGAAGGGGGCATCAACCACCCCAGCCCAGGGCCTGGGAGAACAGCAAGGTCTATAGCTCTTCAGAACACCAACAGAGTGGAAGCCATCTGGATCTTAGGCAAAACTTTATCCCAGAGGGCAGGCACCATAACAGAGAAGGCATGTTTCTGGAACCTGAAACATGACATTGTTTAATCAAAGGAACCCATAGCACACCAACCCTGTCAGCTCAACTTAGCCAGCCAGACACCACACAAGGTAGATTCTTAGGGTCTGATAGAAAATTTAGTGCAAGACTCCACATGTTTTTATATTTTTATTAAAAATGTATTAAATTGAGCAGCAGAAAGAGTTACATTTTAATTGCTTCACTTGACAAACGTAACTAATTGCACTGCATTCTGTTGCAGATTCCTCCCTCCTTCGAAGCCTCAATAACACAGTGAAGTCACTCTATCTTTTAAATTGCAAAGCAAGAACTTTTTCATGTTCTCAAGATTTCAGCCTAAAGCAATTCTAAGTGTATATACTGTATATTTGTGGTTTATGATGTGAACTTAATATATGTGTGCAGTTCTCTAATCTTACTTTCTAAGTTAAAGTTAAAGAAGAGAACATGGAGATTAGAGTCAATTTTCCCACTGGAAGTCAGGCTGGCAGCTGGCTTTTCTCCTTTCTCTCTTCTCAGAACCTTGCCTAGGAGACCCGAACTACCTTTCTTTGCTTTCTCAAAAACATGAAAACAAACTAGCACAAAGCATTTGTTTGGGTGTCTGCAGGAAAGTATGGATATGTGATAAGGCATCATAAAACCATAACTGCCAGTGTATCACACAATGTTTTAATATTGCTGCTGGGTTATGGTGTAACAAATATATGCTGGGAGGAGGAGGGATGTAAATACAAAACTTGTAATTTTTTGGAGGGAACATAAAAAATATACAAAATCCAAAGACAAAACTTAGGTCAGATGTTTCATCCGTGATTACTCTGTTGAAATTCAGCTTTAAGATTAACATAAAGCCTTTTAGTGATGGCATCATTAATCTCAGGTTACAGCTGAATTTGGATTAATCTTTCCGACTTGGACAACTCAAAGATCATTTATCCCATAGTCTCCTTCTATAGGCAAAGCTTTCTGGCTTCTGACGTGGCAGAGAGCAAAAATATACAAATGTTATAGGTTTTATCTTAGCAACTTCAGAAACTAGTTCTGAGTGATTTACTGAGTACGAAGTGGAGCTAATTTTTTTCCATACAGTACTCCTAAAGGAAAATCATATTCTCTCCTACACATGCTACCTGCAGATTTGATCTTCAGTGCAGCATTTATTTTCAGTTTTTTTTAAAAAAATTATTTTCTATCCTGCCTTTATTATTTTTTTTAATAAATAACTCAAGGCAGCAAACATACTCCTTCCTCCTCCTATTTTCCCCACAACAACCACTCTGTGAGGTGAGTTGGGCTGAGAGAGAGTGACTGGCTCAAGGTCACCCAGCCGGCTTTCATGCCCAAGGCAGGACTAGAACTCTCAATCTCCTGGTTTCTAGCCCAGCACCTGAACCACTAGACCAAATGGCGTAGACAAGAATTCTTAAGAAAGTAAATCTTGAACAAGTTCACAGACAATTTAAAGAATCACCAGTTTGGACAAAATGAAGTATCTATCTATCTATCTATCTATCTATCTATCTATCTATCTATCTATCTATCAAATTTCATCACTGTCCATCTCCCCCAAAAGAGGGACTCTGGGCGCTTTACAATAAAGCTAAAAAATATTAAAATACAATAAAAACAAGTAGAAAAACATGTAACATTGTAGAAATACAGTTAAATATCTTGTTGTTTTAGATGGGAGATAAGCATCCATTACAACTGCTGCCTGCCAACTCTTCCATATGAAACACTGAACCTTTACTGATTGTTTCTTCTCCTGTTAATATGGTTATGACATTTTTTCTTTTAGATTTATATCAAATAATATTTATTATCTCCTCAATCTTAACCTTTAAGATCTTTCCACAGAAGATTTTCTATGCCTTCAGTAATTTTGCTTGTTTTGTCTGAATTTTTTCCAGTTTGCCTCTTCCTTTCAGAAATATGATCACAATTCAACACATTAATTTCAGGACTTATTAAAACAATATTTGGGTTCTATATTGTATAGCAGAATACTTTAATTTATTACTGAACTCAGTTTCTGTCTTTAAAATTGGGAGAAACTGGACCTGCCCAGGCAAGTAATTTCAGTATGGTTTGTTCCCTAATTTCAGTATGGGTTTATTCCCTAATTTTTCTAAAGCACAAAGTCTTTCAGTTAAGAGTATAATATATAGGAACTGTATGTAAACTGAACAATTGAACAACTGAACAATTTTAGATTCATAAAACAAGTCAGTCGCAAAATAATGTAAAATAATGTAAAAATTGTGGATATCACTGAATCTTCTCAGAGTGAATTGCATAGGTTATAGAATCATAGAACTGTGGAGCTTGAAAGAGACCACAAGGATCATAGTCCAATCCTGTCCAAGAAAACTAATTAAACCATCCTTGGGAGATGGCTGTCTAGCCTCTTCTTTAAAACTTCCAGAGATATAGAATACACAACCTCCATAGGTTGACACTTCCACTGTTCTACAGATCTTACCATCAGGACATTTTTCTTTATGTTTAAAGAAAATCTAGATACCTGCTATTTGTATCCCTTATTTCTTGTTCTAGTTTCTGTGGCAGTAGAAAATAGTCCCTGTATCTTCTTTATGGCACCCTTTTAAGAACCTGAATATTGATATTGTGTCTCCCCTCAATCTTCTTGTATCCAGATTAAACATCACAAGTTTCTCCAGCTTGTCCTGATAAGACATGTACGGGGTCCCTGCACCATTTTTGTCACTGTTCTAAATTGTCAGTACTCTTGTGGAACTGTACACAGTCTCCAGGTGTAGTCTCACCTGTGCAGAACAGAGTAGACTAAGGACTTCACACATATTTGATAACACTACTTTTTTCAAATGGAGCCCAGAATTGCATTGGCCCTTCTAGCAGCTATCTCACATTATTGGCTTATATGCAGCTTCTTGTCCTTCATTTTAGTATTTTTTTATCATTCCTTTTTATTTTAAGTGCCTTAAACAATAAATTGTTATTAGGAAACATGGTCATCTCACTATTCAAGTTTAATAATGTTTTTTCATCAATTTATTCAGACCACAGAGCCAACTGGTCAATAATTTCCTAGATCCCACAATTCTGGATCTCTTCTTAAAAATAGATGTTAAGAATGATCACATTCCAGGCCCCTGATACAAAGGCTGATTGTGTAGTGATGCTAGGGCTGCACTGGTCCAGTGTAACAGTTCATCAACACCGACCAATAATGATGATACGTCATTGCACTGGTCCACCAGTAAAAATTTCAGTAACGTTAGACAGTCCTTAAAATTTGGGTTTTCTGCTAGTGAAGGCACTTAAGTTGTAATAGGTCCATCTCACTGCCACTTATGTTCTCTGTTTGGCTGAGTCACCCCCCCCCAAAAAAAGTGTATAATGGTTTCATATGCCCAATTCGTCTGTTGTGGGGGGAGGTATTTTAAAATGATGTGTGACGAATTGGTATGGCACCAACTGGACGGTAGCACTATTCATCTAAACTGACTACCAAGGAAATGTCAGTGGTGAAGGCAGTATCAGATGGTGGAAAAGAAAAAGCGGAGAAAATTGGGGGTGGGTGGAGAAAAAGTGGCAATGGCACTAGGCACTCCTTTTCCTTAATGTTACACATGCAAGACCGCATATTGGATACATTGTCTTGGTAGGAAAAAATCCACATTTTTCCCTATCCTGCAGATCAGATATAAGTAACAAATATGGTATCATAAAAAAGGATAATATATTTATCTTTGATTGAGGGAACAAGGTGCAGATAAAGAGAAAGGCTTACATGCAGAAGAAATGTATAGTGGCTCCTTTGTTTTGATGTTGCTGCTTAAGCATTACCTTTAAGCATGCAAACAAATTATTAACGGTGGTTCAAGCAATATTTACCCTCTATCATTCTGATGTCATTTTCCATCTGCCTTTTGATTCATTGTTTTATAGTGAACCAAGCATTGAAAGAAGCCCACAAACAATTCTGTTTTATAAAATACAGTTTAGCTGGAAATGATTGTAAATTGCCAAAGAGAAATCAGATTTGAACATATCCTTTTTATTTACAAAAATGTCCAGTGAAAACAGGTTCTATCAATGCGCAATGTACTACTTGACAGTAACATTTCAGACAAAGAAACTGTTTTATAATGAAGTTTGGGGGTGAGTATTAGCTTTTAAACATAAGGTTGGCAGGAAATGTCATCAGTTGTTAGTATGACACTGGTGCACCCCTATATGTGTATAAATCTTGCCTATGGGAGTGAATTGCTTTGGCTTTTAAAGGTTGCGTTTACAAAATAAGTCCTTCAAAAGCAGTAAACTATAGCAGTGTAAAGTTTTTCAAGTTCCTCAGAATGAAACATTCTTCACTGTTATTCTATGGTATTCAGAAGGGTAAGACTGCTATGATCATTCTAGTAGGTAACAGACCATTGTTACTGGAAGTCAGTTCTTTATAAATTCATATATCAACTCTCTGCATCCTCAGAGCTTTGCCTTCCTTATTTCTCTGGGAATTAAATTTAGTTATAGTGGTTATGTGGTAATATTGCTTTCCTCCGTACATCATTTTCTCATGGTGGGGGAAGACGTTTATTCAGTCAAATAAAAAAGTATTTTTTCTGGCAATGCAGTCAAAATGCAATCACCAAATAACTTTGTGTGATTGATGTGAATTCTATTTCTAATATCTAGTGAGGATGTATACAGAGCTTTTAAAAAATACCTATTGGTGAGTTCCATCAATCATATGTCAATTTTTTTTCCACTTTGTACACTGGCCACTGTCATGAGATGGGTGATCATATGAATCATTTAAATAAATATTTGTAAAGGCCAAATATGATTTTGTTTTATATTTTATGTACATTTTCAGCAACATGTATATATTTTTATATTTTATGTACATTTTCTGCAAAAAACAAGGCAAGGGGAGATATAAAACAATCCTTTTATATACCTGCTTTCATTATGGAATGATCAAAACAGTGCTGATTTTTTCCCCCTTAAAATCTGTGCCAATAGTAAACTAACAGAGTAGAAAGTGATACATTCTGCATTCCATAGTGTTCTTTCTCCAATTTTTGGTGGGAAATACTTTGGAAATGTAGCTTACTTGCTCAATTTGCATTATAGTTTTGAAAAGGACACAATCCTGCACTATATTATTTTCATTTGGATATTATTGGTTAATCCAAATTTGCACAGATATCAGGTTGTAGATAAAGAAAAAAACTAATGTAATTTATTCATAGACTAATGATTAGTGTAATACAGTTTCTGAACATGAACTTTCCATTTTAACTATTATGATAAATAGGTCTGTCAATAGCTGTCTTCCAAGAGTTTGTCTACAAATCATCTAAAACACTGTACATATAATTCCTTCTTTTAATGAAGAAATGTTTCCCCTTTCTTTGTCTTAGAACTTGCTGCTGTTCAATTATATTGTTTTCCAGCTCTTATTCTACATATTTTTTGACATGATCTGTTCTTCATTTACCAAAAGTTTCAAATACAGGATGGAAGAAGCTTCTGTAAAGAGGTATCCTTAAAGTGTTTATATGAATCACCACTTCCCAGAATCACCCAACTGTGCAAATAATGTGAGCTTTTGTGTGTGTGAAGTATGTGGCGAGTTCTCTTATTAGACAGGGGTTATGGTTCATTTGATTTCAACTATTTCCTGAATGAAATAGCTTTTTCTGGACAGTTGATAGAATTCTGTTCATATACTTGATAATTTTAAAATCACACTTCAGACTGACATAAATAAAATAAATTATTTTTATACCTTTTTTGACTTGGTTTATTACTTAGGAATTGAATCAACTATCTATGGATTAATAGTAATATTGTCATATGATTACTCTTGTCCATTCTTCCTTGAACAACATCATCTAGGAAGATAAATTTGTGATTAATACAGTCTTGTGTACTTGTATACCTCACACAAGTATGAAGATCTCTCTCTCTCTCTCTCAGTTGGTTTATTAAGGCTCCAAAATACTCAAAATCCTGAGTTCAGTATCTTCTGAATTGTCCATCACTAAGATAAGCTGTCTGCTTAGTGCTGCAAGTAAGGCCTTTACTTTCTTTGATCAGTTATTTGAAGTAGCACAGTATAGCTGGCAAGACAAGCAGGATCATCAACAAAATGTAGCAGTGTGTCTTTACCCTCTAATAGGAATGCTTTCATTCAGATTTCCAGCCAACTAGCAAGCTCTTATCCAGGATACTACATTTTTCCTTCACTGCTCATGGTTCTATATTTTTTTTTCCCAACTACTGGCTACTAAATATATTTAATTACCAGTGGACTGTTGAGAAAGGGATTGCTCTCTTATATTTTGTTTCTTCTCTTGGTATCAGAATCTGCTAATACATCTCCTTGTATCATAATCCTCTTACCTCTGTCAACACTCATCGTTTGTTACTAGAAAAGATATTGAACTATAAGAGCAAAGTTCAAATGTTGCCTCTGCCATAAACTCAGTAGATTGCCTTAGGCAAGCCACTCTTTCTTGCCATAACTCATCTGCAACATGGGGAAAAATAATGTCCATGCATTACAGCTCCTACCATTTCAATTGCTGTGAAATGATAAAGGCAGCATATTTGAAAACCTTCAAATAACCTTCAGTGTTTTGATTTTATTATCATTATCATTATCATTAAAAGATTAGGAATACAGCATGTGGACATTAGGATTGCCACAATCTCTCCCCGCCCCTGCCCCCCAATCTGCCTTTCTTTGCCCAGTTTACTATGCTTCTACTTGGTAAGTAAAATAGTTTAGGTGCTTTCTGAGACTTGAAACATGGGGAAGTTAATCACCTATACTGACATGAAATGCTATGGCATATATTTTCCTAAAGATTTTGTGAGCGTGTTATCAAACTATTAGCAACAGTGACTTTAGCTTTCTTTTCTAGTTGTGCATATTTTTCTCAACATAGATTGGCAGCCAGCCAGTGGTACTACTTTAATAATCAGTCAGGATCTGCCAAGCATCTTTTATGGTCTGTCTTTACTTTTTTGGTATTGTACATATAAATTGTCTTCCAATTTATACACTACATGTGATATTGGTGACTTAACTTGGATTCACCCAATTTTTCACCCAGCTTCTGTAATCAGAATGTGATTCAAAGAATGACATTTAGAATTTTGACACCTCTATTATTACAACTTTGTATTTACTAGCACATGTTAGCTTATGAAAGCTACTTTAAAGCTATTTTAAAGCATATGTGTCTTGTCTTTGTTTTCATTAGGCATAGTAAATAAAAGGAAGCAAATGTGCAGAACAATTTAATAGAACATTACATTTGATGGGAAATTACAGTGATTTAGTTAAGTAAACTATGGTTGCTATACAGGGCCTGTGTACCTCATAAAATAAAATAAAATAAAATAGGAATAAATTATGGATGTCCTTGCTTGACAAGCATCAGAAGTGTGTATGTGTACTTCCTTATTCCAAATATGAAGTGAAATAGTGTGGAATGTTGTTATTTTATTAATATACTAACTCGGGTCTATACAGTATGAAAAGGAGATGTATAAGAAAATATACACAATGCATAGAAACATAAATAATGATCCTTGCATTTTGTATAAATCACTGTAGTCCTTTTCAGGAGTAATGGACTGTGTTATGATGAGAGACTATCTGAGTTGATGGCAACAATGCAGAAGTATGACCTTTAAAATCATATAACATGTTTATTTGTTTAAAACTATCTTTTTATTCTCCTCTATTTAAGAGATACTAAATTACTATATTGTTTTACCATTCCCATATCTGAAACACATAAAAGCCAACATAAAAAAGAAAGATATTTGTAGGATTAGTTATAAATTTTAAAAAGTTAGATATAAATAGTGCATATTAATTGGAAAATCATAGCTTTCCAACATAAAGTTAAAAAAAAGTAGAAGGGATCTTTTAATATTTTATGGAACTCAAGTGTTTAAAATTTGGGTCTTTTAAAATTGTGTTTTATTTATTCTACAACCACTCCACTTTCACATCTTTTTATGCTTAATAGCTGCCCAGTAAGTGTGCATGAATAGTATTGCAGCTTTTGTGACCTTTTAAAAATTCCATTTTTAAATCCTATGACTGACTAAGATGTTTAAAGTTGTCGCCACATTATAAAGATCTTGAAGCCACACTACTAAATCACAATAGCAGTTAATTAAAAGTGTTGGGATTTTTTTGGGGGGAGGGGTGGAGGGTCAAACTCAGTCTATATATAAACTGCATAAACTCATCTATACATAAATCTGTCCTTTTCACATGAGTCTTTATTTTATACAGCTTTGTATTAGTAAATAAAGCTTAATGCATATAACAGATGTTACTATTATCAGATTACATTTTCACTTTTGTGTATCATGGAAAGAATAGGAATAATTTAATACATCCATGGCTTTAGTTGATGATGACTAGTATAATAAGTAAAGGTTATGCTGAATGTATTAAAAGAAGCCAGCAGATTCTTTAATAGGGGTACTTGTTTACACTCAGGGATACATACATTTTTAACACATTATTACTAAAATGTTGTGTGTGTCACTATGATGAATAACTTCATTGCTGTAACAATGTTTATGGGCAAATGATACACTTAAAGAAGTAAATCACCACAGGTAGAGTTAAATTACTGGGATCCTGTTATCAGCAACACTGGATTTCTTTGTTACTCCTGTTATCTGGAGATAAAATGTACTACCTGAATAAGTTGGTATAAGAAATTTAAAAGATATAGGGGGTTCTAACTTTGTCTTATTATTTAGCAGTTCTCTTACTATCGGTGCAAATATAGAGGAAGATGTCTGTCATTGAGAGAAAAAAAGAATTACAGTAATCATTTTAATTTTTTCATCCGTCAGCAAAAGCCCTTCATAAAAAATTTGCAAACTGAATAAAATATTTTGATTTGAATGTGGCATGAAGGAATTATATGGGAGTGGGGGGAAAGAAATAGTTTATCCTCTAATTAACTTTTAAGCATTCACATAGGATTATTCTAGAAACTGTTTATTTAAAGTAAAGCCTTGGAGAAACAAGACAATATAAATACCCAGTTCAAATTGCCATTTAACTCAATTTAGAGAACGTTTCTATTTATATGAAAAGTGCAAAGACTTAACATAGAAAAAAATGAAAAAAAATTAAGTTTATTAATGTCCACTATTCACTTTCAGAATAACTAATGTAACTAAAAAATAATTTCCTCAGTTTCCCATCAGAAATTATTTTTTAAAGAGTATAGTATGAAGAAAAATAACCAGATTTATAGTTTACGTAAGTGCTTACCCAAAAAACTTTGTGAGTAATTGAAAGCAGTCTCATGGGGCTTCTAATTTATGTGTAGAAGCCCTGGAAATTATGTTCTCCTATTTCCTGAATAATAATGATAATCTTGCTGAGCTTGCTATGCTTAATTTACAAGCATTTACAGGCATTTTGCATTGTATAGGTGAAACATTTATTCATTTCATTTCATTTCATTTCCTGGTAATAAAAAATAACTGGAAACAAAGTCTAAAGTCGTCAGTTAATAATTATTTACAGTCCTTAACAGAGGCTTACAAATTAGCAACATGTCACTTGGTGACTTTAATTCACAAACTATTTAGAGTGTTCTCTATTCAGTTTCAAAAGGTAGTGCAAGTTTTACAGATCTTTAACAAACACAAGTTACCCTGAATTCTCCAAACTGACTATATGGCTTTTTCAGTCATGTGCCTTTTCTCTTTCAAAAAACAAAAAAATGAAAATGAAATTAAATCTTCCCTATGGCACCTTTTAGGAATCTGAATAGTGATATCATGTCTCCCCACAGTCTTCTTTTATCCAGATTAAACATCACAAGTTTCTCCAGCCTGTCCTCATAGGGCATATGCTAGGTCCCTGTACCATTTTTGACACTGTTCTTGGACCTGTTCTAAGTTAACAGTACTTTTGTACACATGTGTACCCTAGAATTTTCTTCCTTAAATGTAATAACTTACATTTCTCCCTGTTGAAGGATATCTTGTTCCTTTCAACTAAGTCTTCCAACTTGTAAAGATTAGACTGAAGCCTTATTCCATCATCCTGGGTGTAGGTCAAACCTCCCAATTTTGGGTTATGCAAACATTTGACAAACAGCTCATCAACCCAGTTATCCAGGTCATTAATAAAAATGTTGAATAATTTTGGCCCTGCAGGATGACAATGGCTATTGCTCTCTAACTCCAGTAGAGCTATCATAGCCGACTCCCTGAATGCAGTTAGCCAGACAGTTATGGACCAATCTTACTGTCATCCAAACCACATTCTTGTCAATATCTTGTCAATGAGAATGTCACATTGAACTTTTGTGGTAGACTATATCCAGGCGTTCCCCTTGTCGACTGAAGTCATTACCTTGTCAAAGTAGGAAATGAGATTTGTCTGATCTGACCTATTATTGACAAAGCCATGCACAGTCTTAGCAATAACAGCATTTTCTTCAGGATACTTACAACTGGCCTGCTTTCTTATCAGTTGTAACATCTTTCCAGGCATTGATGTTAGCCTCACTGGTGGATAATTACTGGAATAGTCTTTTTTCCTTCCTTGAGGTGTGGGACCACATTTGCTCACCTCCCAGTTCTTCCCATATCCAGGAAACTGTATAAACCATCTCTAAGATGCATTTCCTTCTAAAACACAGAATTACTGACTTAGCTTCAGTTAACAATTCTGGACCCAGGAAAGAGTATAGAGCTAGGATGTTTCTTCCCCCAGAGCATTTTGTTAGCTTGCAAGTTTGGTATTTAAGACAACTGAATGCTTTAACCCAAATTTCACTATAATCTATAGCTACTGTTTATACTTGATTCAAAATACCTAGCTCATTTTCCCTCTCAGATCTCTCAGAAATGTTTTGCACGAAGTGGAGAAAGACATCCTTTTACACAATACAGATTTTCAGAATTCAGAGACAGAAGGGCTGAGAAACCTTAAACAGTGAATCAGCATTTTGACAAACCTAGAGTTCTGCCAGCATCCAGATTTGAATCCACAGCTGACCTATTTATTTGTCTAGTTTGGGAATAATCCTTTTGATTTTCTTCCCTTCCTATTTTGCCTTCTGAGTAATCTCTAGAACAGGGTTTCTCTCAACTAGGGTTCTGTGGAACCCAAGGGTTCCACAAGAGGTCACTAGGGGTTCCCTGGGAGATCACAATTTATTTAAAAAATTATTTCAAATTTGGGAAACTTCACATTAAAGAGGTAATTTTCATTCTTTATTTTTAGCTTAAGAACACTGTTCATGCATATAAATAGGCCTACACCTGAATATAATAATTTTATAACTTCTGGCCTATATTTGAGTCTGAATATGCAGGGGTTCCCGGAGGCATGAAAAATATGTAATGGGTTCCTCCAGGGTCAAAAGGTTGAGAAAGGCTGCTCTAGAATGTCCCTTTAGTAATCAACAATACAGTTTTCAAACTCAAGTAAAGCCTATATTGAAATTTGACAGTGACATTGGTCAATTAAAAGCTGGGTTTCTCCTTGTGAACGTGCATCTGACCACATGGGGAAAATGGCCAGGTATCTCATAGTCTATGAGGTAAGAACCCTGCTAGAAAAATGTAGCTGATTTTTCAGAATCAAATATATAGGTCTGTTAGATAAAGTTGGAGCTTTTTGAGGTAAATTATGACTGTTTTACTATTAACTTTTATACTTTTTAAATATTTGTACATAAAATAAAAATTAAAAGATGCTACCTTCCTTAATTATTACATAGTAACTTATTTTAAGTATGTAAAGGAAACTAGACAAAGTGACGCATAAGCTTGAATTGTGATTACACTTTATTGAACAAATATAATATTTAATATTTTTAATATAACAAAGCATATTCATCTGATCATTTAATAACTTAGTTAAACCTTTTCTTCCTCATTTCATTTCTCATGCAGACAAGTTTTCTTTCGTGGCAGACTGGCTTTCAATTGGCCTTACTACTCAGGAAGTTCTGGCATGGGATAGGTATCTATCCACCTGTTTAGGTAAAAGAAAAAGAAAAAAAATGCTCTGCCCGCTTTTTGCTGTAATTCATATTATTATTGAATTTATGATATTGTTAATCATAAAGTATATAATTGGATTTATGAATACAACTTTTCTGTGAACTTGAGTGTCTCATTTAATTTGTTTTATAACATTAATTCAAGATTAAAAACACAGAAATCAATCATATCAACTCCCAACCAATAGTAAATATGTATTTAAAGGAAAGAATATGGAATGAAAGTTCTGAGTTTTGCTAAATGTTACCAGATTCTCTGCGGGATTGTGAAAAGGTTCCTGTTCTGTTTTGCTCTGTAAATACTAGGGATGTGCAACTGTATCTCATGGGAACTCCATGGTTGACATCAGAATGTATGTCTTTGACCCTTCATAGGGTATAGATGCAGAATACAGTCTCTTGAGCAAGTTCAGACAAACTGAGGCCTTTGACTCTTCCCACTGGTTATACGAACTTGCAGAAGCTAGCATTTCCCCATTCTAGTAAACAACCATTTTGTTTCTTCATTTTAGGTTACCTTTTTCATGATCTCCCATTTGAAATGATTCAGTAGAGGCTACAGTTATCTCTAACCATTGAGAGTTCTAGACTTGTCTGTGATTATGGCAAATCAAGATACAATTTTCCCACCGCCACTTCTTACTAACATAATTTGTTCCGCATTGTTCTTTTCTTGCAGTCTTCCAGCCATCCCTAAGCAGCAGAAATTGTAAATAACGCTCTGACAAAGTGATGCTTTAAAAGCTCATTTTTTCATTGGCAAATTCCAGCTCAGTGACTTAAAACTGGTAAATCACTGCAACACCTGAATATTTTTACTAGCAATATAAGCACCAAATATTAGGAATTATGTGTGGAAATACTATAATAAACAACTGTCAGAAACATTACTTCTGTGTAAATAGATTATGTGTCCAATGCCACGGCAGTTTGTCATACTGAGCTTTAGTATGTGAGATTTAAATATTTTAAGAGAGTTACATTATGTCTTCTGTTTTAAGATTTTCTGTTGTTGTATTCCAGGCTTTTTACAGCTTATTATGAAATTGATAATACCGTTAAGGTAAGAGCTAGCAGAGGAATCCAGTTGTACAAGGAAAGATTTTCTCTCCCACTCCACTCTGATAGTTTTCAAAGAGAGAGAGAGAGAGAATTGAAATGCACTAAGTATAATTCTTGGGAACAAGAAACCAAAACCAAAATGCTTTATATTATAGAAGAATTTTTATTTTTTGAAGTATGTTTTTAAAAGATAAAAAAAATCTTTTAAAAAGGAAATTATTTGGCCTCATGTCTCTTCCCCAAGCAAGAGAGACAGTTTGGTCTAGTGGTTAAAGCAATGGGCTAGAATCCAGGTGACTGTGAGTTCTAGTCCCGCCTTAGGCGTGAAAGCCGGCTGGATGACCTTGGGCCAGTCACTCGCTCTCAGCCCAACTCACCTCACAGGGTTGTTGTGGGGAAAATAGGAGAAGGAAGGAGTATTGGGCATGTTCTCCGCCTTGAGTTATTTGTAAAAATAATAAAGGCGGGATATAAAATAAAATAAAAAACCTGATATTCTTTTTTGTTGAGCTTCTTTCCATGTGTACACTAAGAAGTAGCTTCCATTGGTTTCTTCCTCACAGTACCTCAGTTGATAGAGTTGCTGCAACTTCCCCAGCGGCTGCCTAGTCATGTAGAGACCATAGAGATGTCCTTGGAGAAACTATGCAGAAGTGGTTATAAAACTAAAACATGCTTCAAGTCCAGAAAACAGAAAGTGTTAGAGAGAAACTAAAATTGGCTCTCCCCTAAGTTACTGTAGTATAAGTGGGAGAGAAGAAAAAGAGAAGTGAGATTCTTTCAAGATTCTGTTTCTATAGCCTACATCAATAAACTTGAGTTTCCTGACCTTGTCTACCTCAAAGGGCTGATATCAGTCTTGAAAGCCTGACTGCATTTTCCCTTTCCTCCTTATTTATTTATTTTCTATCCCACCTTTATTATTTTTATAAATAACTCAAGGCAGCAAACATACCTAATACTCCTTCCTCCTCCTATTTTCCCCACAACATAAACCCCGTGAGGTGAGTTGGGCTGAGAGGGAGTGACTGGCCCAAGATCACCCAGCCGGCTTTCATGCCTAAAGTGGGACTAGAACTCACAGACTCCTGGTTTCTAACCCAGCACCTTAACCACTAGACCAAACTGGCTCCAGTGAATTAGGATAGAGCAACCAACATGGAGAAAATGGATACAGCTCTGAGTAATAGAAGCTGAATAGAGAATAAAATAAAGAAGTATTATACAAAAAAAGGAAGAAATGCAGATTGAGAAAAAGGAACCCTGCCTTTCCAAATCTGTTCACATTTTAAGCCTTTTCTTATGCCAATCCACACAATCTTATCTGCATTTCAAATATATTCACGCACTCCAGGTAGCTAGATCTTCCAATGTCACATCTGAAGGGTTGCTGGCAGCATCAGAATTTTCCTTTCAGCTTTTAGGTACAGTATATTTGATCAATGCATATCACAGTTCTGACATGACAAGAAGATCTCTTCGATCAGTTTTAAACTCGTTAAGTCTAAACTGAGCACATTTTTTTCCTTTGAAGATCCTGAGGGTTCTTTAAACTTTGGCTGTAAAATTATAACCTTAAAGACTGGGTTAGCAGAACTAAATGTGTAGGAGGGTGGTGTAAAGAGGGATTTTTGCATAATAATTTGAGATGTGACTGCTTCAGTTATTCTAGTATATAACAGTAGTGCTCCCAGTTCATATAGTAGCACAAATAAAACATGCAGAACAGAAAGCTACCTTATACTAATTCCAGTGGCAAAGGTCTATATATCTGCTGTGTTCTGCTGGTTTTTTGGGCGTTCTACAATAGAGGAAAAACATATTAAAATCAAATTAAGAAATCATACAGATACTATTTGTAGAGTCGTTGGTGCTCTCTGAGCTTGGTTGTTTGCTTGCAGACATTTTATTACCTGATTAGGTAACATCATCAGTGCTATTGAGTGTGGGGTTTGCTCCCTGTGTATGTACAGTAGCTTGCCCTGCCAGTGTTAGTGAGGGTATGGTTTTCTCCTTGGTAGTTCAATCAATATTTTATTACGGTCATAGACTAGAATTACAAATAAAATACAAATTTGTACAAATACAAAGGAAAATGTATTTATTTGTTTGTGAAATTTGTCACCACCCATCTCGTCCCACTGGAGGGAATCTGGGCGGTTTACAACAATATACTCACTAAAACAATAAATATATAAAAATGCCTTATATTGATTTGTAATTTTATATATCATTAACAAATAAAAGTAAAGTCCAGATGGCTGTGATCTCATTCAGTCTTTGCATGGAAGGGTTACTTCAAGGCACTAGCCCACTTCGGGCATGACTGTTCTCCTCCACACCCCAGGCCAGGTGGCAGAGCCAGGTCTTCAAGTTCCTCCAAAAGGCCAGGAACAATGGGACTAACCTCACCTCCGGGGGCAAGATGTTCCAGAGGACGGGTGCTACTGCAGTGAAGGCCCGCCTTCTGGACCCTGCCAGATGTAATTCTCTTACCAGTGGGCTCCACAGCATGCCTTCTCTGCATGATTGGGTGGGACGGGTTGATTTAATGGGGAAGAGGCAGTCCCTCAGGTAGCCTGGCCCCATGCCATGTAGGGCTTTAAAGGTGATCACCAACACCTTGAATTGGACCTGGAAGCAAACTAGTACCCAATGCAGCTTGCATAGCAAAGGTGTTATATGTGCCCTTCTGGGGGCACCAAAGATAGCCCACGTGGCTGCATTCTGGACCAGCTGAAGCTTCCAGATACTCTTCAAGGGTAGCCCCATGTAGAGCGTGTTGCAATAGTCAATATGGAAGATAACAAGGGCATGAGTGACCGAAGGGCTTCCCGATCCAGGAAAGAGCTGGAGCTGTGCATAGGCCCTTCTGGCCATGGCTGCTACCTGCTCTTTGAGCAGGAGCCGTGAGTCCAGGAGGACCTTCAGATTACGCACCAGGTCTGTCTGTGGCAGTGCAACCCCATCCAGAACCAAAGATGACAAAGCCCCAGATAGGGAAGAGCCATTAACCCACAGCCACTCTGTCTTACCAGGGTTCAGATGAAGCCTGTTGTTCCCCATCCAGACCCCCACAGGCTCCAGGCACCTGGAAAGGACGGTCATGGCGTCACCCGGGATGGAGATATACAATTCAGTATCATCAGCATCGTGATGATACCTCATCCCATGGTGACGGATGATCTCACCCAGTGGTTTCATGTAGATGTTGAATAGGAGAGGAGAGAGAACCAAACCCTGCGGCAACCCACAATGGAGGGGTCGAGGGTGGGATCTCTCACCCCCTATCACCACAATTGGGGCTGGCCCTGGAGGAAGGAGGTGAACCAGCACAGAACCATGCCGCCCACCCCCAACTCCCTGAGTCACCCCAAAAGGATACCATGGTCGATGGTATCGAAAGCCACTGAGAAGTCAAGAAGAGCAAGGATAAATGCACTACCACCATCCCACTCCTGCCAGAGATTGTCTATAAGTGCGACCAATGCCGTTTCCGTCCCATATCCGGGCCTGAAACCTGACTGAAAGGGGTCTAGATAATCCGTTTCATCCAGAACCCTCTGGAGCTATAATGCCACCACTTTCTCAACCACTTTCTCCAAAAAGGGGAGGTGAGACACTGGACGAAAATTGTCCAATACAGTAGAGTCCAGTGATGGCTTCTTGAGGAGTGGCTGCACCAACTCCTCCTTAAAGACAGTTGGGAACAGCCCCTCCCTGAAGGATGTATTAACCATTGCCTGGACCCACCCACATGTCGCCTCCCGAGCTGCTTTCACCATCCAGGAGGGACATGGGTCTAGATAACAAGTGGTGGCATTTACTGTATGGAGGATCCTGTCCACTTCCTTGGGTCCAACAGGTCAAAATGTTCCCAGATAACTAGGTAAGTCCGCTCCCTTGGTACCTCCATGGACCATGCCTCACGCTTGGAGTCTAGGGTAGAGTGGATCTGAGCGATGTTATCCTCCATTAAATGAAATAAAACTAAACATGATAATATTTATGGTGGGATCATCAGTGGGTAATCAAATTCTGCCTAATTTTACAGACAGTATAACAAAATTTAGCTACGTTCAAAGAAACTGAATCATAATAATCAGATAGCAACAACTGTACATAAAAATCAGAATTTCCGGGTATTTTATCAAATAAGAGTTCTAACATGGGTCCATGAGTCCTTATAGAAGGTACAGTATAGCAGGACAACTCCTTGGAAGTTCCTTGATTGGGGTATTGTTTTCTGCCTGATCATTTGTCTGGTGTTGATCCTTGCTTATTTGGGTGTTGGCTCTTTATCTGGGTGTTGGCTGGGTGTTGGATATTATTTCCTATTTTTTAGTTTCAAAAAGCAAGTGAAGGAGAGTTGTGTTATTTGCTTTACTTCTTTTTTGAAAGGAAGTCTTGGAAGATGGATATATCAAAACAATATATATACAGATTCATTTCCAGATTTTCAGTTTATTATCACGAAACCACATTGTCTCGTCAGTTAATCCTTATGTAGTTGCTAGTGGGCGGTAAGTGTTCATGATCATAGAATTGCATTGAGGAAGAGAATACTAGAAATTTGCATATATGCTGATTACACAGCATGCAATTTATTGTTTCAAGCCCCTAAACTGAAAATTTAAATTTAAAATTCTAGCCTTCTCCTGTTATGTAATGCTGCTATTTAAATAAATATTGCATTTATATTTTCCCAACCTGTTTTATTTTTGCTTTGACACCTTACATGATTTTCTGCCTATAAAGGATAGTAATAACAATTTTCAAAACCAAGAAGATACTTTTGTTTATTTCCACCTAGTTGAAGATTGTTTCTGGAAGATTGGTAAATTTTATAATCTCTTGAGCCATAGCTGAAGAACACTTCTTAACAGTGTGAAATAATGTTTTGTTGAATCTAGTTTCCTTGCGTCATTGGTCTTCCTATCCCAGGTGAGAAGAAAGGAAATACTGACCTTTTATCACTGAAACACATAGTCATGTGTTCTGGCAAGTCGAACTGTACATCTTTTGCCTTACCTCACATATTATTGCTTGCCTTTCCTTGATTCAAGAAAAGTGCCATTTTGTGGTCCTTAGTTTATTTTAATTATTTTTAGAAAGCTAAACCTTTTAATTTCTTTCTCGTCTCTCTCCATTTCATTTTGTTATTTTATTTGCCTTAGAGAAGTATAATACACTTTTTAAAGTGAAATTTTATGCAAGCTGACTGAGAAGTATAACCATGCTTACTGGAAATTAATCCTAGTAATCCTTAGTAGGAGTAGATTTTTACAATACGGTGTAATACATGCCTACTCTTGAGTAATTGATGCAACAGCTATATGTAAGATGATTCAATTTGTCTACTTATCTGGTTCTACATGCCACTGAACTAGATAGAACTTACTCCAAATAAACACGTTTAGGAATTCTTCGCATATAATTTTGAAACATTGACACAAGACTTTTCTCTTGCTCAGCAAAGCCTTTCATTTTCATTGCAGCCACCATAGTGTTCAGTGTGCAGTCTTTTATTGCCGCTGAGCACTTGCGTTCACTTATGATAACTCAACATTAGATCCCTGAACGTTTTGCTTAAGAAGAATTGATTTGGCTTCTTGAGTTTCTTGCTGACTGTATTTACAGCACTATGAGGTGAAAGCTCATCATTGACCTAAAACTCCTTCACTGATTGATGGTCATCCTCTGAAACCTAAGTTTGGGGTATCATTGTAACTCAGTGATTGAATTCATACAAGAAACTAGACTTGGGCTAAAATGGAATAAGGTAGTTGGTGGTTCACTGACTGTGGAAACCCAGCAGTTGTCCTAGCATGTTGTGTGATTCAGGCCATTAATGAAGTCATAATGTTTTTTATTTGTTTGAATCTGGCATGTCATATGAATGCCACAGATGTGTTTTGTTAACCTGGGCTTACATTAACAGTGTTGCATGAACCCAGCCACTCCCAGTTTTGTGAAGTTATGTGAAGTCTATGCATTAACATCTGGGTGATAAATTAATTTCCCATAAGTTCCTATGTTCTTGGAATTACAAGCAAATTGAATGTTCCATTTTTTATGTAATCTCCAAATTCATATAACAATGAGATTAAGGCTCTTTCGTTTTGTTTTCATCTCTTTTAGGTTTATAATAGGTTGTTAGAAGTTTTTTTAAATTAATAATTTAATTGCAGTCACAATAGAGTTGGGCAGCATATAACTTTTCTATTTCTTAATGCATTACCCTTCCTATTTGTGCATAAACAACTATATATCTAGCTGTTTATGGAATATGAAACATGCTATGGTCTATGCATGCTTTCAGATATAGATGATAGAGATAGAGATATTTGGTGCCTTTAATCAGTTTTTGGTGACTGCCTGGCCTGTTGTTGTTGTTTATTCGTTTAGTCGCTTCCGACTCTTCGTGACTTCATGGACCAGCCCATGCCAGAGCTTCCTGTCGGTCGTCAACACCCCCAGCTCCCCCAGGGACGAGTCCGTCACCTCTAGAATATCATCCATCCACCTAGCCCTCGGTCAGCCCCTCTTCCAGGATGTCCTGTCTTCTCATTATGTGGCCAAAGTATTTCAGTTTGGCCTTTAATATCATTCCCTCCAGTGAGCAGTCTGGCTTTATTTCCTGGAGTATGGACTGGTCTGATCTTCTTGCAGTCCAAGGCACTCTCAGAATTTTCCTCCAACACCACAGTTCAAAAGCATCTATCTTCCTTCTCTCAGCCTTCCTTATGGTCCAGCTCTCACAGCCATATGTTACTACGGGGAACACCATTGCTTTAACTATGCGGACATTTGTTGTCAGTGTGATGTCTCTGCTCTTAACTATTTTATCGAGATTTGTCATTGCTCTTCTCCCAAGGATTAAGCGTCTTCTGATTTCCTGACTGCAGTCAGCATCTGCAGTAATCTTCACACCTAGAAATACAAAGTCTTTCACTGCTTCTACATTTTCTCCCTCTATTTGCCAGTTATCAATCAAGCTGGTTGCCATAATCTTGGTTTTTTTGAGGTTTGGTGCAAGCCAGCTTTTGCACTTTCTTCTTTCACCTTCATCATAAGGCTCCTCAGTTCCTCTTTGCTTTCAGCTATCAAAGTGGTATCATCTGCATATCTGAGATTGTTAATGTTTCTTCCAGTGATTTTAACTCCAGCCTTGGATTCCTCAAGCCCAGCACGTCGCATGATGTGTTCTGCGTACAAGTTGAATAGGTAGGGTGAGAGTATACAGCCCTGCCGTACTCCTTTCCCAATCTTAGACCAGTCCGTTGTTCCATGGTCTGTTCTTACTGTTGCTACTTGGTCGTTACACAGATTCTTCAGGAGGCATACGAGATGACTTGGTATCTCCATA